>NC_073699.1:99202446-99814492 GCF_023634085.1 Falco cherrug | reverse complement strand
AGCCATAAACTGTGACAAATACACAGGAAGCTCCTTTCAAATCACTCTGCATGAATCACTGACTTTGCAGAAGATGGCCTCTTGAGTCAGTAATAAAAGTCTGAAGACTGGGATGGCATTCCTAACTCCGCCACAAAATATGTTTCTGGCATTAGTTTAAAATTTCTCTGTGGGCTTCCTCATCCATCAGCGTAGGATGAACACAGTCTCTGCCAACACTTTTAGAAGAACATTAGTTCATTCATGTCACCAAGACCTGATCTAAAAAAGTGATCTCTGAATGATAAGCATTTGTGATAGTCCTAAAAACCCAAATTAAAACCTAAAATCTTTTCCTCTGAAAAGAATCCTGAAATTGTTTGGGTCTGAACATCCCTATCAGCCATGAACTATGAAGAAATGTGAGTCTGTAAGCAAGCTCCATGGGCTATTGAAACTATCTTGGTTCTATTATAAAAGTACCAAAATTGAAGGGTCTTTGGGGTTCTCTGTACAAGGACAATTTAGCAGACAGCCCTTCTTTAGGCAGAGCCGTCCCCTAGGAACGTCCTCAGATGGAAGCTGTTGTGCTTGGCCTGCCTCAGGAGCACCATGAGTGGGAGACCTCCCTGCCATGACGCTTCCAACCGCAATTGCTAATTGTATTATTCATTCTTTAAAATGCAATACCAGTGAAGCTGTCCTTACCACCATGAGCAGGCAGAATCACCCACATCTACCTCACCTCCTCCCCCTTTCTTACCCATTGAAAAGAAAGGCAGTTTGCCCTAGCGGAGTGCACCAGGTAGCTGTGAGATAGCAGCCATCCATTTCTACATAGCGTACAAGTTTGATCTTGTTTGGCTAATTATCCCATTAACCTGTACCTAAAGATCCGATTACTGTAGCTATGGGTGACTGAAGAAAGGGCAGCAGCGGTGGGCCTGGAGTGTGGGATCTGCGCAAACCTTCTGTGGTGTGTTTGTGTCTGCCTGAGCCAAACCATCCCTTCAGGGACCCAGAAAAACATAGATTTTTATTATGATCATGAACAAAAAGCATCTTTTCCCTCTCTCTCTCCATTTTCTTTTGTTTTGTTTTAAATGAAAATTGGATTAGTGTTGAAGCACTCAAATACCAAAGGCTTGAGTTCAAACCCAGTCACAACTGGTGAGCAAGCGTGACCTCAGTGGCTTTGTGACAGCCTCCATTTCTCAACACAACTGGAAAAACTCTTAGAGGAACAGAGCTTGACCCATATAAAACCTGCCAGCATTTGCACTAAGGGCGTGTGAATTGATGTTGTGCCAGAACATGAGTGTTTAGCCTGTTCCCTTCAACCACACAAATCTTGACTTCATTCCTACTTGGTCGAGCAATGATGGACATACAGTGTCCAGAGTAGCATTGATGCCACTTGTAGAGTAGATGTTGCTTCAATCACTCATGTAGAGGAACAGAAGGTAAAATACAATAAAACCACCACATCTTTCTTTTTACAACAGGTTCTAGAAGGAAGGTGGAAGAGGGCACAGCTGCAAAATGTGGGCACTGAAAATTGTAGAGATATAAAAGATTCATAGACCTAAACCAGTAGTCAAGCCTAACCAGTACAAAAAGTTAAGATGAGAAGACAAAGGACTGTCTATGAAAGTAATGGTAAGGAGCAATTATTTTGAACAACACTAGGAATTCTATAAAAGTAAAATAAGAAAAAAAAAGAATTTATACTAACTAGAATCTTTAAGTTCTTTAGGGAGGGAAAGTTTGATGAACATCCAAATTGCCTACAAGAACCAGAAAAGAACAGGGCTGGTGGAAACGTGCTTGGGGCATGCCTGAAGAAAAGGTTTATGATCTTTCAGGAAACGCCTTCAACATCTGACTAAAGAGTATTTTAAGACAAGGAATCCTGTTTCTCCAGATAGTGTTTTCCATTGCAAAGGACATTTATGCAATCCATTCAGTCAGAGTCAGAGATTATCACTACCCAAAACTTCACGAGTGATTCTGGGAAGTACAGCATGGGTATTTGGAATTTGGTGGAGTTTTTCTTATTTGGCAGTCAGCCTACAAAGATCAAATAATTTATCCTGCCCTATTCTTAAGAGCAGAGAATGAAATCCAGACGAAAAGCAGCCTTCTCCATGAGAAATAGTTTCCCTTCTTACACTGGGAAATATTTTATTTCTGCCTAAATAGGGAACAGCAAGGACCCGGAAAGCTACGGGCCAGCAAGCAGCTCTTTAATTAGACTTCTCTTCTGAATATCCTTTTGCATTAGTTTCCAGTAAACTTAGTAGACAGTGTTTTTCATTACCAGTACTCTCCTCATCTGTTCTCATGTGCAGGATATCTGTGCATGAAAATAATTTGCAAAGCTGAAGCCAGAGTGGAGCCTGCTCAGAGATCATTATATTGCTGACTGCGGACAAAAGAGTGGCATAATTCCCTTCTATAGGATGAGAGTTATCTGCAGGTTGCCCAGCAACAGTTTGATTGACTGATTTTATTTCTTTTTTGGTAATGTTTGGTGTAATTTCTGGGCAGTGTTTCTAATCTCACATGGTCACAGGTTGGTGATTTTCATTTTTGAGTTTCATTGCTTGTGCCCAGGGGCCACGATGCTGGACATGTGTTATATGAGAAAATGGCTGAAAAACATTATTTACAAATGGAACCTCACCTGTTATACCTTTTATCTGGGTGCTTTTGTTAGGTGTGGTTGGGATACACATGGTGCTTTTGTATCGGTGGCAGTGATACAGCAACCACATACGACCACCATTCCTGCCTGCCAGGGGCATCCTGCGAACACTGGTATCATATTTTCCACTCGCACAGTCACTTGCTGTCCTTTGCTGATCACTGCTCAAGATGTCAGTGATAACCCTGAATTTTTCAGAGCCTGCTGTAGGAAGGACACCACCTTTGTCTACACATCTGCCACTTTCCCCCTCCAGCCTTCTCAGATAAGTGCAGCTGAGGAGCTCTCGCTGTCAGTCCCCAGAGCTATCAGGCTCAGAGGCGTGCATGCTTAGGCAAGGACTTTTGGCTGGAAACCCTCCCTCTGCTATGCCCATTGATGTGCCTCTTCCATCAGCTTCAGAGGGCGATTTGAGAGGAGTTTATTTGGTTTAGATTTCGGTGATTCTGCAGGGACTTAAGTTGTTTGTTTTTATCTGAATGTAAAGTGAAGGTAAGGGTGACAATTTTAACTGCATCCATTGTGGGTGGTGAGTTTGTGTGCTTTATTATTTTTATTTGAAGTATTAATATGCGACTAACTGCTATGTCAACAGGCACTCCAAATATTTAAATAACAATGCAGCAAAATATCCAGGTTTCAAGAGTACTTGTCTTTTTCTGTTTAGAAGCTGAAGAGGTTGTTATATTGCACAGTGTACCAGGGAATATCACATCCTACGACATGACATCATTTGACCTAACATCATAGAAGCTGAGTGGCATCATGCATGAGCCAGCACAAAAAAATTATATGGGAAATTCTGAGCAGTGCAGATGTCCCTGGTCCTGTAAGTATTTAAACATGTATATGATAGACAATAGTGTAGCAATTTTGCCAAGTTACTTGGCTATTGCTTTCAAATGCAACTCCTATAGCAGTTGCTATGTCATTCCTCCATCATCACCAGCGAAAGAAAACATGGCATTGTTTGAAACGCACAAGCTATTCCTAGGCAGGACAAAAGTGAAGCCTTTTTGCTCATGCATTTAATATCTGACACTACCTTGAACTTTGCTGATATGAGTAAACCAGAAGTGGGAATGATCTTTGGGTTTGTTTCCATCCAACTGTAACCCCTAATTGACACAGTTTTGCTGAATTGCAGTTTAGGCTTAGGCATTGTCTTTTTTCTCCCTGGGGCCAAATATATGTCTTTAATATTTTTTTCCCCAATTTAATATTGTTTGCTGGTGCTAGGCATAGAACAGCACTGCCATGAAACAGCTTGTACGATGATTAGGAAAACACTTTAAAAGCCCAGAAGTATCAACTACAATGGGACAAGCCCTGCTTATGCTGAAGCTGCTGGAAATGTTGATCTCGGCTAAGAGAAGGTTGCTGTGGTAAAGCAGCAAATTCCTGCAGAGCAGCGTGCCATGTCCTCACCGTGTGCGCTTCCATGTCCAGCTGCTCTCTGTTCTTTGCCAGGCTCATGGAAAGGGCTGTGGAAACAAGCTTGGGGGGATACAGGAAGCTTCACACCTCCCTTTCCCCATGCGCCCCCCAAACACCACCTTAACTCACACACTTTTTCATCCTTTTATGTCATAGTGCTATCACACAGATAAAAAGACCGATTCTCATTTACGTGGAGACTTTTTCTAAGCTCTCCAGCCCAAACCCAAACTGTTGTCTATTTCAAACAATTAAAAACAAAATCCAGTTTGGTGGAATACGGGTTTTGGTACAAATTATGAGACGTCTTGGGTCAACGTTCACACTTCCGTATCTACCATGTAAAATAGGCTTCCCCACTTCACTAATTAATTAACAACATATATATCGCATTTTAGGAACCGACAACAGACCCGCTACTGTGCTGGGAGCTGGTACTGACCCATGTAAGCAGACACCAGCATGCGCAGCGTCAGACAATTTCCTACTTAGCGATACAGTCAACTGATCTGCTGGACATCTTCAGGTTTTCATCTATTTGGACCTGGGCCATTGGGTTCAGGTAGCCTTGTTAAAAAGGGATTTGCAGGTCTTTGCGGTGTTACAGCCCTGCCAAGCTGGAAGCTATAGACAAGGTCAGTGTCTAGGACTCTCTTGTATTAAATGAGCAAGTTAGCTTATATGCATTGCAGATTCCCTGCCCATGAGATCTCTTGTCTAAAGCAATCTGCTGAAAGGTGATAGGGTTGAAGTGTAGGCTAGACAACATGCATATGGCAGAGGGTTTGTAATATTCTAAATAGCATCCACTGTGTTTTCTTGGGTCAACATACAAAGGGTGTTGGTAAATCAATAGTTTAATCCAAGGGTGACAAGACAATTTATCAAACCTCTTACAAAAATGCTTCTCTATGAGACAAAGCAGGTTTGCGGCACTGCTGGCAGAAGCCATTTTTCACCACACGGCATAGCGCAGTTAGAGCCAGCAAGAGGTGCCTACGACCTACCCTCTCCGTGTGGAGGGAGGGCGAGCTGGGCAAGCATGGTATTTGTGCCTGGGAAACTCTATTAAGAACACAGTGACATCTTGCATTATAATATTGTAACGCAGAAGGCGTGGAAACACAGACTGTGAGTCCAGCCGTAATTACAAGGTGGAATTTGTTTTGCTTTTGGTTGAAGAAGAAGAGCTATTGCTCCCTGGGCATTATAAAGACACAACTCACTGGGCTAAAAGACATCGGCTCTTTCAAGGGTAAGGTTAGGGTGTCATTACAAGAAAAGGGAGGGATATCACTATGTCACAGGGACACCTACAACAGAGAGTAAAACAACGGAGGACTTGCATTTTGCACTTTGATAACTCTGTGTGAACCAAGGGCAACATTCGCACAGCCTGGGTTCCTCTAGTTCAGTCCTGAGTGGCGTATTCAGGCATTAAACTGCCTCAGCTTCTGAAATCAAAGGGAACAATAGGCACATGCACAAATTAGCAGCTGTGTGTGATCACAGGCATAAGGCCTGCAGGTTGGAATGATTCAGGCTGAGACTTTGCAGGTGTACATTTCCACATATCAAACAGAGGTGCGCTGCTAAATTCCCAGATTCAAAACTGTGCTTAGAGCCCCCATCAGGAAACATGCATTAAATGTAAAAATTCTTTGACCTGAGGTCTGAATAAAGCAAACAAAATTAACGCCAAAGGAAAAGAACAGTGGGGGAAAGAAGCCCTACCCCTTGCAGAAACACATACCGGCAGATAGAAGCCAAAGATTTTATTCCGAAACAAGCCTATGTAATGTTATTTAACAAGAACTCTTGAAAATAGTTGTGTGCATATCAAAAAAGGGTTACACCTTATGTACGTACAGAATATTCTTGTTTCAGAATAGCTGCTATAGCATAGAATACTGAGCAAAAAATTTTTGTAAAGGCCATTAGACCATTACAGCTACTTTAAACCCAAGTGTAATTGCTCACAGGATAAGAGCCTCTATTCATATTACTCCAATGCCTGTCCTCAGCTGGAGACAGTTGAAATGAGTACAGTGTGCAATAAGATAGAGTGAATGAGCCCTAACCTTTCTTCACTAAAGCAGGTACCAAAAGATACCAGGCTTGTTTCACTCTGTGGATAATGAACACAGTCCCATCTTTCATTCACTTACTTTCCTCAAAGTCTGGGTTATGCATCGTTGTGTAAAGGCTGATTTTTAAAAGTTTTTCTTAGTTCTTTTTCCACTTTTTCCCGCAGACAGGCTTATGGATGAGAAGGAGGGAACTCCATCTAGGAGAATGCCTTGTTCTTGGCTCCTCCTGGTTCAGCTTGGTGATTGGCACAAAGCCATAGTAGCCATTCCAGCATCCTTTACTGGGATCAGCTGTTATCAACACGCTCACTCTGAACACACTCTGCCCAAGGATCTGTGGCTGCACAGTGTGACGGGTATGACCCACTGTATTCCCCACAGACCTGGCCCATGACCAGGGTACCCTCTTGGGGGCTGTCCCAGTTCTTTCCCTGCTTATGCCCTGGATTTACTTCCAAAGGAAAGTGGGGTGCGTAAATGGAAGCCGAGCAGGGCAGTGCCCCAGAGCCTGCCTGTCAACACTGCAAGCATCCACACCTGCAGGAGAGAGTCTGTTGCTCTTTACCACAGTTGCCAATTTTTTTTACTAATTTTTTTCTAGCTGGTTAACGTACACAAAAGTTCATAAAGGTGAGTCAATTGAGAATGATTAGGAAAAAAAAAATCCAGGGTGGAAAAAGGAAACGTCTTGCCTTAATTTTTTCATTGAAAATGGAATAGCCATTGTGGCCAGCTCTAATCATCATGACTCTATACAGGCCATGGAAATAGAAGCGGAGTCTTAGTCTTGGCCAAAAGGTTATTAAAAGCTTTAAAAATAGCTGTTTCCTGCTGCAAGCAAATTTTTTCCTTTTAGCTCACAAACTTGCATGGAAATAGCTGCTTATTCATTTCACCATCAAATTCTAGTTGAAAAAGAACTTTATTTTCCCCATTGTTTCCTGAACTGCACAGTTCAGTTCGGAGCAGAGGTCAGCTGATGACCCCCTCATGCTTTTACATATTTCCTCTCAAAACCAATTCAGTATTCGTAGATAATTCACACGGTAGTGTAGAATAGCACGCAGGAATTGTCCTTTACTGGAATCAGCTGGCTAAATATATTCAGTACTTAATTTTTACGTGTTATATGTCTACTAGATTAAAGAAACATCAGTCCCCAACAACCTCCCCCCAGAGATATTTCCATTAGGAAAATACTTTATAGGCAATTTCTGATTGACTCCTAATGAACCTAAATATTTAAGTTTTCCCATACTGCATTTAGTATTCAGTGTCCCTGGGGATGTGCAGAAAGAACCCAAATTAAAAGCATCAAGAAATGGACACACTTAATTTTTGTCATTCCAGGTGCACTCAAGTATTACAGAGCAAGTGTCTGGATGGGAAGGTATCAGGTTGTTATCCTAGTTGTGAAAATGGAAACAGAAATACAGGCAGGAGAAAAACAGAAGAAAGAAATAATGAAAATGGAAAAAATGGAAAATTTTTAATATAAATATAATGAATAAATATATTCATTATATATATATAATGAATAATGAAAAAAATCGTTGTGAGCAGATAAAAGAAGGTAAATAGGGAGAGAAGGAAATGATGCGACGCCAAGGGAGCATCCTGTGAAATGACAGGTGGGAGACACGAGCAGCTCCTGAGGGTGTTCCTGGGGCACAATTCTTCACCACCTCCCCACTGTTGTGGCCACCTGATAACATGGTTAGCAGAAGAGTCGATACCTGTCATTTTTATTTAGTATTTTTCCAACTCAGTTTGTACACAGCTGCACCAAAGAACAAAATTGCCCTTTCCTGAGTCTATGCAAAGGTCATCACTGCAGAAGGTCAGGCAGGACTTTTTGAGAACTTAACTAATTTTGTTTACTTTAACTCTCCATTTTTGGCAGCATCTTCCACCCACTGGGTAAGGTTTCCAAAGAAGCCAGATAGTTTTACATGCAGCTGCTGATGCTAACATAACAAACAGAAACAGCACCAGTCACCTAAACAGGTCTTATTCTTGACTAAGAGGTGGTTGGAGGGGAGAGCACACCAAGGTAAACCATTCTTTCATACCAATCCTGAGAAAAAAGGCGGCACCTACAGAGTAGTGAAAACAGGAGCAACGGTCCATCAGTAATGACACAGAGCAAAATGCTTTAAAGTGTGAAACAGAAGTGAGCAGAAGGGGAGACAGAACAAATACTGACCTGTGTCCCTCTAATAGCTATGGAGCAGTAGGTCTCTTTTTAAGGAATAAAATAATTCCTCAAAGTATTTTTCCCACCCAAGGTTGCAGTAACTAGAAGTAGAAATTCACCAATTTTTCACTGAGTTTGTTAAGCAGGACAGATTTTTTTTTTCCTTTCCCCAAGCCCTAGATGTGGTGCCTCAATTCAGCCCCCATGCCTCCCCGTCTGGAAGCAGCCAGTCTGATCACGGGCTGTGCGAGAAGCCAAGGTCACCAGCAGGGAAAGCCTGCATCTTTGCACTCCCTCGTGTGTGTTCCTCCATCTCCTGCAGTTTCCTTTCCTGGCAGCAGCTGCTCCTGCTCTTCATCCCGCTTTTAAAAGCAGTAAGGAGTGGGAAAGTGAAGGTAATACTGAGTGAACAGCAACAGCGTAATCTTGCAAATGAGCCATGCCAGCATGTCCAGCTATCACGCTCTGTGTAGCTCCATGTTTGATATGTCACATCTAACAAACTGGCAAATACCTAGAAATACCTAGAAACCTCTTTCGTCAAATTTTCTTGAAATGAGCAAAAGTTATTGGAGACAGGGATGCACAGGCAGATACACGGGTGGAACATGGCCCTATACGTTCTGCTTACAGAGAAACATGCATAAAACCAGCATTGTTGTGGAGCTGTTGAAAGGCACTGGCTTGTTTAAAGAAATTCAGCTGGGCAGCCCCAAGTCCAGCTTTCCGTACGTGTCGGTGTGACAGCATGATCAGTGTCAACATGTCCTCTAGAGACAGCTCAGCATCCTTCCTAGCTCACCCTGAAAGGGAGCGCAAGATATGGCAGGTTTTTCTCGCTACAGCTGAGACAACCTTCCTCACCCTCATCCCTAACCTCACCTCATCCCGTACTCTTCAAAGGAGCTGAGGGCAATCTGAAGTGATGCTTCCTAGGCAGCTGGGCTGGCCTGAAATCCCAGTGTGTACCTGCATGACCCACCAGTAATGATTCACCCACTCTGCTACTCACAGCTCATGCTTCACCTCCCAGGAGGAGATATTAGAGATAAGGCTGCAGGATGAGAGAGGATCTAACTCTGGGCTTTCCTCAGCCTCAGTGGTGCAGCCTGTGCGATGTCCAGGTTATCCACCATACTCCTCAATTCTTTCAATCAAGTTCTCCTCTAAAGACGCAGCTTTCCATAGTCTGTGCAACACACGATAGACACAGGAGCATGAGTGGGGAAAACTGTCTCCATTGGCTGCACTGCCAAGTTCCTGGAAGTTATGGCTTAACATCCTGCAGACTATCAAGATGGTGGCTGGGTAACTCTTAGAATAAAATTGAATATTTCAGTTGGAAGAGACCTACAATGATCATCTAACCCACTTCTTCAGAGTGAATTTCCCATGAAAAATGCAGTTTCGACAACGCTGAATTTTTTGGAGATTATTTTGTTCTCATTTTTGACAAAATTTTCTCTCTCTTTTTGTTTTTCTTCTTCCCCCTTCCTCCCCACCCCCCCACCCCCACCCCACCCCCCTTCACAGATATCATCATTAAAGTCTTTCTGTTGCTTGGACTCGTTACAGATCAGAATGCCCCAGATTACTAGATTGACATAAACCGTTCATTCTGCAGCAGTTCCAGCTTAAACCCCGTCTCTCGTTAGTGACATGTTGCCTCCCAGAAGCCAAATGCCTCCTGTGATGCCCCACAGTCTCCTCCTTCAGAGGGAGGATTTGCCATGAGCACTGTATCCCTACAGATGTGTTGTGAGAGTTGTAGCCCAAACAGGGAATTATGCCCTTGTGGGAAAAGTGGGAGCATGATGCTCCCCACCTTCAGCTTCACTGTCCCATGATCAGCAAACATGCTTTTCTGGTGACCCAGTGCGTTTGGGACCAGTTTAACTTCTCTCTCCACTTGTTTCATGATGATATAAAAAATGCCCCCAAAACATATGCCCAAGATAACTCTTTTGGACTTTTAATTCCAAAAAATTCAATTTCCCAATTTTTTTGTTCCCAATTCTCAACAACCACAAATATTAATATCTTTTTTTGTGGTTTTTGTGGGCTATAAATTCATTTTTTCCTGCAGCTCCCACTACCTGTAACACTTTCTTTCTACCTTCCCATATTTCTGTCTTTCTGTAATTACATCTAACATTTTTCCCACGTGAATTATCACTAGGACCTAATCCCAGATCCCCAAATCCCATAGTAAGGATCTGTTCTCTCTGAGCTGACACAACAGTAGGCAATTCATTGAGCACAGACAGACACATCTTTTCCATGAATGCATTTAGCATCATTGCTAAAACTGTCTCACTAGCAATTTCAGCTAATAAGAAAATGAAGTTAGCGCAAAGCTGCTGAAAATAAATTCTGTAGAAGTCGTCTCTCTGCTTTAATAGAGATTGAATGCAGTCCATTTCTCTTTCCCCATGTCCCAAACAACACATCAAAACAACATTTAGCAAGTGAGCTACATTTCACAACACACTCACATCACAGATGGACGTAAAATAAGTTGCTTGGCAGTGTGAATGCCCTGGAGAGAGGAAAGTTGGTTGTTTGGTTTTGGGTTTTGGTTTTTTTTTTTCTGTCCAGCCTGGTTTCTCCCAGTACTTTAGGATTGCCCAAGATTATTCCATTATCTCATTTGTGTCTCTGGCAGCTGTTAACCCTCTGCACTGCCTAAGAAGTGTCACCATCAGAAGGCCCCTTGAATTCAGGTTGGAGAAGTGTTGGGCAGCACTGCTGTTCATTCCCAGCATATCCCACCCAAGCTGGATTCAAACACCATGAAATCACAGGCAGGGGAGAGAGAGACACACACATTAAAAAACAGGTACTCCAAGTTCTGTTTAACTGAGCAAGGGGGAAAGAGCTGGAGACATCATCCAGAGCGAGTCACCAGTTCAGTGATTTTCCCCAATTTTTCAGTGTGCTTTAAGCGGTGTCAAAGACATTATTTCCTCAAGTGCTTTGGTGGCTAAACAGTACATGGAAAATGTTATTTGAATCGAAAATTTCTCTTTGAATTGTGTGGCTTCTGTAAAATGCATCTTTCTAAGTTCTACCTGTGCTCCCCAGCAGGAGCAGTCACAGGCCAGGTCCCAGCATCTTCAGTGTGGCCCATAGGGATTCATGGCAGAAAATCTGGCCCATAAAACTCCTTCTGAGATTTCCTGACTTCTCTGCCCAAGAATATTAGAAACGTGGTGCCTGAAATCCATTTTCCCAAACCATTTGGTCTAGTCAACCACTTTCGCACAATGCAGGTGGCAAGCAGATGCAACAGGGCGGCAAACACTGCTGAGACGAATGCTTAACGATCCGGCAGAGGATGTGTGGATTTTTTTTTATTCTTGCCTGCTGCTCGACAACTTTGTACACTGTTGGTAATTACTGTATCTGGGTGGGTTTTTTTGTTTGTGTGCTTACGCCTTACCCAGTAGCTTTGTTCCTGACAATAAAAATATTCCGAACAGCTTGGAAAACTTCTTTTGCTCTGAGTTGAAAAGGCTGAATTCAGTTCCCAGGGAACTCAGTGGGAGTTGGGTTAAGCTCTGTGGCAAAATCCTTTACCTCTTACCATGCTGCTGCTGCAGCAGGTGCTGAATTTCCTTTTACTGATTGGTTAATCTATCCTTTTGTGGTAGTGATGTACAAAAATCCCCTAAATTTCTTCCCTTACATAGAGTTTTCCTGAACTGCGACAGAAGAGACCTGCTACTGCTTCTGCAGTCTCCAGCCAGTTCAGAGCCCCAGAGTTTTAGCTTTCCCAGAATTTGTCCTGCCCCACAGAGTTTCCTGTGCCAATCAAGGAGATCTGCAATATTTCTTACTTTTTTCATGTGTTCCATCTCTGGGGTATGCCTATATGTTTATTCTTCCTCCAGCACATCTTGCCTATCCAAATCACAGTTCTGGGTAGAACTGGAAACAAGGACAGGCATGTCCTCTTACAGCCCAAGGGGGAACAGGAGGGACAAAGACTTCACATGTAAAGTTTTTGTTTGAAATCTAAAGAAATTGTGTATTTACCTGAACTAGTATCCATTTACGGTTTCATACATAGGTACCGTTATCCCCACGATACATGTTAGTAGACACCAGTTAAAAAGAAATAGAAATACAGTATTTCTGCCTTCATCAGGAGCTCTACCAGTCTTTGTTTTCCTGTCTTTCCACCCATTAGTTTGGTATCTTTGAAGATTTTTACAAAAAAACAACCTCCTATTTTGAAAATCCATGTCAAATTGAGGACGAGGTAAAGCAACAGGGCTCCCTAGAAAAAGAGCACTGTTTCCACAGAAATAACTCTGATTGATGAATTCTACATAAATCACCAAATAAAAATCCTGTAAGGTAATTAGAATGCCAAGGAATGGCAGCTCCTCTGCTGAATTTTCTGATCAACCAATATAATTTAATAATTACATCCACATTGGAGGTCTCTAACGTTCATTTGAAAGATAATTTTCACAATCACGTGGTAGAGTTCCATAAGACATCTTTGTTAAATGTGTCTGGGTTATTCTTTTTAGAAGATGGTGGTTAATTTAACTCTTCTTTGATAAGTGCTGCAGTACCTGCATTCAGGCACCCCAGCGATTCCTACCCTCTGATAATAAGATGTGAGACAAAGCATCATGATAGTCACAAATTGTAAGAGCTATAGGTGTCTAATCACACCCAGTGATTGTTACTGAACTGATTTTGATGTGGCTACTCCTGATTTATGCCTGTACATGTTAAAAAAAGAAAACCATAATTTTCAGAGAAACTTACCATCAAAAATGGCAATATGGCTTTGAGCAGAGTAGTTAGAAACTGTGTTTGGGGCTTTGTTTTGCAGTACCTTTAGTGAATAACATTTAAGCACAGGCAGCTGCAGATCTAGTCCTACAAATCATGCCAAAATAATCAAAAGAAAAAGAAAAGTTCACATGTTCTCAAGTTTTGCCATTTTCCCCCCACTGGAGAAAGGATTTTTACAAGAAGCCTTCCATAATCTTTTGAATGTTGAAATACCACAGGGCTGAAACAGAAGCTGTAAGCAGTTACCATGCCTCACAATAAAGTGAAAATGTTCTGTTCAAACTGGAAGAAAAAAAAAAAGGAAAAAAAAAAAAGAAAATAAAAGGCACTTTCCTTCTGTACTACTGTAAATTAATTTTATAGATGGGCACAAACCATAAAACTCAGATTCAGACATAAACCTGGGAGCATACAGCTCGAAATAAAAAATCAGTGTATCCAGACCACCATGGTTGCTGGCAAACAGGTAAAATAACTGATCGGTTAGCAAAGTCCACAGCCCATCTATACCATATGCATCCATCTGTATCCATATGCCCCCTATCTCACAGTATATCTCCCGGTACACTGCATCACCTTAGACCTGTACCACCTGTATCACCACAGACATTTCTAACACCTTGGGTCCCTGTGATAAGTATAAAAACTTTGTTAAAACAAGACATACTGTTAACATAGCTTGGATAAAAACTTTCACCCCAAATTCTGAGCCTCATTTATGGAATCTCCCACAGATCCATCTCATTTAGTGAAAGAAGAAAATTCGAGCCAAAAATCCAGCAAGGAAGAACATTCAATTAGAGACACTCACCCAAAATATGACCCAAATCTGAATCTTTATGTTCACTGGTTCCTGGCCGTTCCAGTTTAGTTCAGGACTGGAAACAGAAGCTTTGGGGTTTTTTTTTGCTTTTCTGTGGGAAATAGACTTTTCATAGAAAATTATTTTATGACCTTTCCCTTCACTTCCCTGTAAATAATATATAAATATATAAATATATGGACTCTTTCTGAATGCATTCCTACTGGACAAAACAGAAGAAATGCAGAAGATACCATCACATTTTTCATTTTAGGAAGAAGTAGTTTATTAGAGGTAATCATTCAGCAAATATAATATGTTGCCAATATTTGTTACTCGATACCAAGGAAATAAAAAGACTCAACAGAGCAACTCATATGATGGCAAGTAATAGGGAGCGAGGTCCTAGACACCCATGCTGCCTCCTAGATCATAATAATTCCTACATTGTTTAAAATATAGATCACACAAAGTGGTCAAAATCCAGCTATAATTCTCAGTCTAATGATTACATTGGTCTATTTCCAAGACCACAGCTAAAAGCCATGAGAACTTTTAAAATATTTTCCCATCCATATACATATTGTCCCAAGTGCGCGCGCGCGCACACACACACACACGCACGCACGCACACATGCACACACACACGGCAAGCAACCAAGAAAGATAAAGAGCAACAATTCAGAAAGCACAATAGTGAAATAAAACATTCAACATGGAGTTCTTGATCTGCAAGTGAGCTTTGAAATTACCAGGAGACATGACAATTTTGATTTAGCATCCCACTGAATTCTCAGAACCATTTTGGAAGGTGCCACATATAGTGCCTCGGACCTCTTTACTATGGGTCTGAAGGACTTTCAGGTTACTTCCTTTTCTTTTTCTGGTTTTTTTTTTTTTGTTTGGTTTGGGGGTTTTTTTGTTTGCTTTCCTGTGTGAAATAAATTTTTCATAGAAAATTATTTGAAGAGCTTTCCCTTCACTTCCCTGTGCAGAGCTGTAAGACAGTACTATTAGCAACTGGTTCTGTGTATGCCTAGAAGCCCATTCATTTCAAGCCACTTTCAGAATCAGGGCCTTGATATGTAGTAATTCACTACAAATTCTGATATATATGGGTTTTTTTTCTTAAAATGTACTTGAAACTTCAAAATACCCAAAAATCCCTGCAAGTCTGCTCTCAGGAGAATTACTTTCTGGGGAACCGTGACATTCTTCACAGCGTTCTGATAAAGAAGCAGCATGACAAATACTTAGTCTGATGAAAAAGCTGGAAAATATCAAAATAAAAATATGAATACAAATTCACAAGCTGTATTAGTCATAATTAACCAGTCAGGAGAAATGTCAGTGTATACAGATCTGCTATGTGAAAAGTACTGAATATATTACCAATTCTTTAGGAAGGTACTGAACTTTTTTTGCAATTAATTATTCATCCATAAAAGTTTCCTTTCCTTATTTCCTCCTCAAATTATTGCAGAACTTTCTCCTCCTCGGTGAGATCAGGAGTGTAATCACATGCATGTATACAGTATGCAGACAAAAACACATACCCATAAAAAAAGCCGCAACAGATACCACCCCCAGCTTTCCCCAGTTGTACATTTGATGCTTGCTGGTGCCATTAAGCAAACACAAAACAACAGCAAGCGCATTCTGTTGAAATGTTTAGCTAAATGGAACCAAAACAGTCACAGTTCACAATTTCATAAATACATTAATTAGAAGTGTCTCCAAATAGCATGTGATTTTGAATTATTAACATAAAACACTGCATTATAAATGACTGCAAATTGCATTCCTTAGTGCTCTCCATGCTTAATTTATTATGCCGTAGGAAAATTTGCAAATTACTTCACTGTTTTATATTTAATGGATAGTTTTATATGTATATTGTTTCATTAAGATAAAATTAAACCACAGTGTACATATTATATGCCTTTCCAGTGACATAAATGTCACTAGAGACCCTCAGACTTTGTCAGGAGGGGAGTGTGCTGTTGTCATCTCCTGGATTTAATAAAGAAGTGAAGAACAGGTTTGTTTCTGCCCTTTCTGTGCCCATCCATAACCATTCCTTCCAGCCAGCCTGCTTCCTAGGTTTGTGAAGGGCATTGCAGAAAAGTTGCCTGCTGGCTGAAAGTACAGAGAGGGACAGTGGAGCAGCTCCCCCTTCTCTGCCTCCGTGGTCTGAAGGCAAAGGAGGCTTTGCAGCAGCAGCAGCTGGGGCAATGTGGTGGTCAGGCCACCCATGCATTGCGGGTGAGAAAGCAAGCAGTGAGCCAGGTGAGACCGAAACTCCATGAGCAAAGGTACCTCTGGAAAACCATTTCAGTCTCCCAGGAAGAGCAAAGAGGCTGGCATGGGCTGGTGTGCTACGCTGCCAAGGTTTTTGCTGTCACATCTTCCTGCAGTAGGGAAAGGATAGAAATAAAACATATTAGGAAATCCAGGTGATGCTAGGGGGGATAGGTGTCTGGAAAAACATCGGGGGGAGTGATGGTGAAGGACACTGTATATAAAAGGAAAATCCATTAAAAATGTAACTATAAAGACATTCGTCTTTGACAACTTCTTTGCATGTTGTCTGTTCTTAGCCATTTGTCTTCTCTATTTGTGAATTCCTCAGAAGAGGAATTGCCTCTAACTATGTGCTTGTAGAGCGCATGTTACAATGGGGACTTGACTTCCCTGAAAACCTGAAATGCAAATAGAGCGTAAATAATAGATATTATTTACGATACGTAAATAAATAACATTGGGCCATGAAGAGGCATTCTAGAGTGATTAAACAGGCTGTCCCGTTCCCTGTTTTCTGCAAACTAGTAATATCCTTTTGGTGGATGTGATGGATGTTTCTTTGAACCCCCTTTCAGCCCCTTTTCTAAGGTAGAGAAGGCACCAGCTGCCTGTCTCCATGTGGTTTTCAGATGTGTTTTTGTTAAAAAAATATAGCACAATACAACACCACAGGACGGGCAGGAGGTGGAGAGATGGCATGTTTGGGAAAAGCTATAAATTCGGCTTTAAGTTGAAATTGCATTAATGAAATCGCAGCTACAAGGAGATGCGTACAAGAGAGACAGCCAGCCCTCTGAGCTATTCTTTTCAAGTAATGAAGATGAGACTCTGTCAGAGATTGAGGTGTCAAAACTGGAAGTGCTGGAACAAATTCACAAATTAAAGAGCAACAAGTCACCATGACCAGATGGCATACATCTGAGAGCTCTGAAGGAACCTAAGAATTAAGTGGTTGAGCTGCTAACAGAAAAATATGCAGCCTTTCATTAAACTGCTATCATGCCAGAGGACAGGAGGTAACAAATACCTCGTCTCACAAAATCTGGAAGGTGTGTTCCTGCGAGCTTGATTAAAGCTGTAGATTGCTTTCCTCTTTTAATCATCCCGGCTTCAGAGAGAAGTTCAGCACATCCAGCAAAAAGAGCTAGCCTCAGCTGGTTAGGAGCCCCTGGTGAAGGCAGCGCGAGGGTTTTGCTGACTCAGCATACACTGGTGACCATTAACCTGGATATGGCTGGGGGGCCTTGCAAGGACTGACTTCAGTGATAATTAAAAACCAACTGCCCTAATTACCCCCTGCCTTCTTAAACATCGTTTAGATTCCACAAGTACCTATCCCTGGCAGCATTTTCAGGATAGCTTAACTCTTTCCTTGGCACATTTATGAACGGGATGAGAGGACAAAGTGATCATCTTACTAACCCAGGAATTTCCTTCTGGTTTTATGTCCTGCCTGCCTTTCCTTACTGTCTACATAACAAGCTCTCTGAGGTAGCACACAGAGAAGGCACAGAGGGGGGAAAAATGAGCTTGACATCTACCTGTGCTGCACAAACCATGTACTTGCATCATTGCATAGATTTTAAGGTGAGTGTTCGATCATCTAGTCCTGCGGTGCACAGCTGCTGTGCTGTTCCTTGGTGTGCACACATGCACACAGCCTGGCTGATGCACGTGCAGCAGTGCAGACGTGCCCCCACAGCCCCCGGTACGCCCTGCGCTCCCACATCGGCAGTGCAGGGCATCAGTAGCACATCCCTGCCTTTCCTGCCATCCCCAAGGGGAGGCTGAGGGATGCAGGCATCTCTGATCCCGTCTCTTGGGTGCTACAGAGAAAGAGGTTTTGCTTTATTATGCTTGTATCACGTTGACTAAAGTATATCTTCCTGCTAGATACTTAACCTGGGACAGACAACATGAAGATTTAGGGAAGTCATCTCTGCCGGTGAAGGTCTCTGCCTATACTAAAGCACTATTAAAAATAAATTCTTCACTTCTAAATGAAACACACTGGCTTTCATGCCCAGCTGCTGCTTCTTGCTGCGTTCTTATGGTTAATGAAAGCCCTCGGAAAACAAGTTTTCACTTTGCAAGGCTACAAATAGATTTCAAACAATCCAAACACGAGCTGTGGGAGAACAGTTCAGCCATCCCGAAAAACATTTTTTTTTTTTGTTTAAATATAGAAAAAATAAGATGGGGTCTTTCTTCCACAGCAGAAGCAACCCACACCTTGTAGAAGCTTTCATTTGTGACAACTAGAGACTCTCCTGCCATTTCAAAATATTCAGAATTGGAGAACTGTTATCTAGGAGGCACAGAAGAGGAGGGGAAATATCCACTTGGGAATAACCAGCCACTTGGTGCTTCAGACTTGTCTTTCCAACATATGAGTGAGACTCATGTCACTGCTTCAAGTGAACACCTCAAGCTATTGTTTGCGGTGAAAAAGACTCTCTAGCTTGGATTAGAGGTTCTATCCATGTTTAAAATTAAACATGCACACATGCAAGAGGTTTTAGGTTTTAATTTTTTTTTTTTCCCACAAATTAAATGCTTTGTAAGAGAAAACTCCTGGCCGTGAACTCCCTTGCTTTGGGACTTCATGGCACCATGAAGCGACTTCCCTTGCAGCAGAGGAGAGCTGTAAAGCAGATGTCGAGAGCCCCTGACTGAGGTGCATGGCTGGGGCCAGCTCTTACCTTGCCGGTATTGCGCGCTCCAGCAGCCACGCTGGAGGGACAAACACTTGTGGACTCCTTGCTGAAGGCGGGAGCATGAAGTGTGGGGTGTCTTCTCTGAAGTGGGTGGTCTAAAGAGTGAGCACTTGTCTTCCACAGATGCGACAGAGAAGTGATGGTTACATCAACCGTACACAATAACAACCGTGGGACTGTGGTGCTTTTCAGCCCTGCATCGTCCTCCTGGCTAGAGTTGGAGGACTCGTGCAAAGGAGGAGGATGACTGCTGCTACCTTCTGATAACTGTTGATAAACCTGGTTTCTCCTTCCCATGAACATACACTTGCATTTTAAGGTAGAACATGGGCATTTCTTCAGGAAAGAAATAAAAAAAGAAAGAAACAGAAAAAGAATAACAGCAAGTGTTTTAAACTTTGGCTTCAGTTCTTGTTCCTAACACACACGTCTGTAAGTGAGCAGCAGGGCATGAGCAGAAGTCCAAATCCTGCTAGTAGCAGGATGGGTGGGCTGCAGCAGAACATAATCTTTGATGTTTTCTCCCTCTGATACATCTGCTGGAAAAGATGGCACATTTTTCATGATGTCTCAAATGGCCTCACTTTTCTTTCACTATTAGGAAAGGAACATTTCTCCCTTATCCTTGCCTCAGTTTCCACGTTTGGAAAGGTAAATTCTATCAGATACATCAAAGCGCTCTGGATGGGCAAAACCACTCTGTCGTCTTCTGGAATGGGCAGTCCTAGGGTTTTGGTCATGATGGAAAGTCCCATCATGAGTGACTTCTGTATTTTCAAAATCCACTGTAGGAACCACAAACAGATGTTCTCTCAGAAATGTGAAAAACAGGATATGTGTGGGAGTCCTCGCTGGGAAGCATGGTGGCAGTCCTGCAGATTAAGTAACGGCCATAGGACTCACGCTCGGCAGAAATCAATGGCTTAAAAATAGCTAACCCTCCCAACGTATTCCCTGTGCATTCTTTTCATGACAGTCACTTCCTTATCCTAAATCGGGCAATAAAAACGGACAAATTCACAACTTGCTCTAGTGACTTTTAACCTAGAAATACAAGCTGCTTTTAAGTTTTATCACAAATTAATTCCACGCATGATTACGAATACCCAAGTTTTCCCATGTTTGACTCAAATCAAGGCCTATGCCAACATTTTTGCAGTCCCCAGGCTGGAGTAGCGCAGCTTATTCTTCAGGAAGCTATCACTGGAAAACTCCACAATTCAGAAAATAGATGTCCATCTTTTAACTGCTCTGCAGTAGTCACCAGCTTCTTTCAAGTGAAGCTTGTGGTGCTAAGGCTGCCAGCTTTCTCCTCAGCTGGGGACCCACTTCACAAGGAGATGGCTGGTTTCTGTATGTCCCATTGCAGCCACCATGCTCTGCCGGCTTCTTGCAGACCTTGATGCTCTCTCTGCAGAGGGTCTGAGCTAGTTGCACATCTCCCTGGCTGCATCTGCTGGATGTTTCAGAGTCGGTTCAGTCTCTACGCTCTTTTGCAACCACCAGAAGCTCAATTTGGTAATCTTCAAGTTGGCCTGAAACATCTATCTGATTTTCAAATCTCTAATTGGCTTTTGGAAAAATTTACCTCAGGCTCTATTTTTTATAGCATCTTTACTATTAGCATTATTTGTTACTGGTTGAAACCAGCGGAATGCGGGGAAGCGTCACAAATGCCTGAACCTGTCAGAAAGCAGACAGATACTCAATGAAGCCAAAATTCTTCCTTTCACATAGTTAAAGCAGACTCCAATAATCAAATCAAGTGGATCCTGAGTGAGAACTGAGCTTGGTTTCTTGGCTTACGAGCTGAGGTGGCTTCAGGACTTTCAGCTACGAGCCTACTGATCCAAAAGCACATCCTTTGTAACACCAGTGGAGCCAGGATATCCTTTGATATCCTCTTTCCCCAACAGCGTTTGGACACAGGGCCCTGGACACCCAGGCAGGCAGCAAGAAAGTGGGTTTGGAAAAAACAGTGTAACTTGTGTGTGTTTCCTGCTGGGACGGCTCCTGCCTGCTGGAGTTAATGGAGACGGCAGCTCCAGTCTGGTGCCGGGCTTTTCCCCAACTTGCTTTCCTTCTCAATGCAGCTGAAACAGTTCAACTGGAAATTTGGGGTATGCTGTGATCAGCCTAGAATGCTCCTCCAGCCAACGCAAGAGACTTCCAAGCGAAGGGACCAGCTTGCTTCTGTTTGACGTTACACAGCACTTAGGGTAAGGTCGTTAACATTTTCAAGGCTGTAATTTCTTTCATTTTGTGGAAGTCTCAAGTCCCCGAGCTTTGCTCAAGACCCAGAATCTAATGTCTTTGTCTGTTTTCTCCCTGACAAGTCTCAGAGATATTAAAAATCAAAAGAAGGCTCTAAGGAGCAAATAAAGCCTCTTTAAAGTACTGTTTCACTTTTGTGTTAACTCACAGAAGCTTTTTGCTCTCTCTGCCTGGCCCCAGTCAGATCTTGCATAAAAGGGAAAAAATGCACTTAAAAGTGCTGTTTTCTTTCCACTTCCCCCTGCGCTTCAAATCATTAGTCTTTCTGCATTTCTCTTTTATTCCCAGACTGGCTGGTGCTGAATCAGATTATAATATATTAAGCCTCCAAGAAACACAAAGCTCTCCAAAGTGCTCTTTGGGGTCTCCGTACATGTGTTCTCTTGCTCTTTCCTGCAATAATTACTGCCATCCCAGGGTCAGCTCCTGCATGCAGGTCCCACTCAGACATGGTCAGCCTCACCTCACATCACTGCAAAATGAATTCTGGATGGGGTTCGCCTGTGTAGCACCTCTGCTTTAGTGTGCAGAAGCAAGGGAATTGCCTGGTCTGCAAGGATGCCCTGCCCTCCTTTTCCAGGCTCAGTTCCCTTTTGCAGAAAGGGGCTTCTGCAGCTTCTTTGGAGACGTAGGGACAGTGGTCTTCCAACCAGCTTCTCTGGATCCATCTTAATTCCCTCTCCTAAAGGCAGGACTGTCAAATCACAGTCCTGGCCAGATTAACACCTGTGGCAAGGCTCCCCTGATCTCAGCGAGATGGGACCCTTGCCCCTGTGCAGTCTTGAGTGGCAACAGCCAGTGCTGGGAGCAGTTCCACAGTATTTGTGCTTCCAGAATGAAACACTGCCCTTAGCTTGGCCTTAATCCTGAGCAGGAAGAGGGCTGTGTAGGACTATCACCGCTGGAAGAAACCAGCCTCACCCTTAGGCAGCACGGTGCAAAGAGCTGAAGTTAAATCTGTTGCCAGCCACACCAACATCAGTCAGAAAGTACACAGAGCTAATTCTCTAGTGGCAGGGAGTCTCTGCCTCGAGTGTGGGTTGACTCATTACTCACAGGTTATTGGAGAGCAGTAGCTCTGGTCTTCCCAAGTAGTACTTCCAGCTCTCTATAGGAGGAACGTGAGGAGCTCCAGGAGGGACTCAAGGGTGCAAACAGCCCCAGTTCTTGATGGTCAGGGCTGCTTTAATGTGGCTGCTAAAACTCCTGAGAGATGATGTGATGATGATGAGGTCAAGTGAAAGAGGCACGATCCACAGCCCTGGCTTAGCTCTGCAGCTGGAAGCAGCTGGGGATGGACCACTTCTGCCCACCCAGTGCCATATGGCTCAGTATACAAGAGTGGTTATGAACTTACAGCAAATACATCATTACAAGTTCTGCAGAGAATTATTACAGGGGGAGGGGAGGGAAGAGAGAGAGAAGAACCTCAACACTTGACAGCCAAAGAAATATCAATAAGCCTTGAAACCATGCTAGGAGCTTTTTCTTTTTTTCTTTTTTTTCTTTTTTTTTTTTTTTTTTTTCTTATGCAGTGGTCAGACCCTACTCCCAGAATGAATTTGTAAGGAAAAGAAAATATTTGTCTTTTAACTACCACCACTGTGACTTTCTATCTTCTGGAGAAGGTGAGTCTAAATTTCTTCTGAGGGTGTAGTGATTGCAATGGCAAACTGAGGCACATGCTTCTACTACAGCTTTGTTAGCAAACTTGAATCCTCTCCTGAAGTGCTACTCTGCCTCCAGTCCTGATCTCTTCTTCTGAAATGAAGCCTGTTCTCACATGGGTTTTTTTGGTGATTTAATAATGTGGAAAAATGGGTCTATGATAGAAAGAGGGAAGGTTAAAATCCATTTCTGCTCTTGCCTGAGCAGAAAACAAGCAGGTACCTCCCAAACTGAAAGCTTGGTTATCTAGCCTGTTGCAATGCCATGCCAATAAAGAAGCCTTTTTTCTATTTAAAGGAGTAATATAATAAAATGTTGGTTCATTTCATTATAATAGCTAGGAAGGATTTGCTAGTTTCACAGCATAAATTTAGATTAATTTTTTAGATTTGACAACGTTATAAAAATTATATTGATTCTGAAATTATAATTTTAGATTGGTTCTGTCATTTTAGCCTATTAGCAGTCTTTAAATGAAGTGATCCAATGTTACAATCAATCTTATCTTCCATTATGCACTTCCTGGTGCTAAAAAGTGAGATCGATTCTAATTAACTACACTAGTTCAGTCATTTGGGTGGTTTGTTCAGGGAAGGAAAAAAAAAAAAGTTACTGCCCTAATATCACTAAACAATTTATTATACATTTATGTACTGACTTTATATCCAAAATGAATGTCAGTTCTATGGTAAAAACAATACAGTTGCAGCTCTCTAAAATATTAGGATGGCAACAATAGTGCTATTGCTTTAGCCAGTGCAACACATGAAATATTTTCAGGGTCCACTTGAGCTTTAAGAAATAAAGCAGGGTCAGCAAAAAATACTTCCTCTGCAGCACAGGCTATAAATCTATATGTAGACGGACTTGGAAAATGGCAATTCCAACATGCAGCTGGGGGCTAAGACAGAGGGTTTAAATGCTGCTTAAGAAGCCATGATGATGAAAATAATGCTATGAAGCAAACCGATGTGATTTAAATATGAACCAGTTCAAACTTACTGCACTTCCTCGCTTTAGCTTGCACTGATGTACTGAGACCCCAGGGGGGCCGCTGGCAGAGACCCTGATACCCACCTTGCCTTGTGCCAGTGTCACACTGTAGACCACTGGCCTTCAAATGAACTACAGGTGGTGGCATAGGTGCAGGGCAGTGGGGGACAATATGCTGTAATCCTACCTGAAACGAACCTGGAAGTTGGATGAAAACCTGGAGAGAAGTGGAAGCCAGAAAGGTCTGCACCCGGATCTGAAAACAAAGGCTGTAGCAAAGGCTGACCTCAGATAAAACTTGAAGGAAAATGTACGTGGCTTGCAATTTTATGCCTTAGTATGCTTAAATCATTCTCTCAAGTCAAACAAACACTATTATCCGTTGCTTTTCTCATCCACAGTGCTTGTGCTTGCAGTCTTTTCTAACTTACTCCTTGCTTTCCCGTACTATAGATTTAAAGAAATGGTGCATATATACCCTCGCCACTAAATCAGCTCATCTGTCACACTCAGTGCAACTCAGAAAGGATCTGATGATCAAAGGATGCTGTGGTTGCTTTTCCAATCACTGCCACTGCATCCTTTCATGTGGAGTAACGTGTTGGGGAATGAGTCAAGAATAAGAAATGCGAGCTTGGCATCCTGCTGCAGCGCATTTCTTGACCTCCCTCCTTTCATACGCCCTCACACACGCTTTGTTCCTATCCTCCTAATGGCATCGTCTTACTAAGAAGCCAAATTGCTGAAAAGATCTGTGAAAGGGAGCAGTAGCTTTAAAACGCTTCACTTGTTCTTGTTTCTTTGTTGCTTTTCTTTAAGATCTCATCCTTGGGCATTCAATGAAAAAAGATCAGAAAATTACCGTGGGCCCATGTGTGTGTCCCCTTTGAGCTGAAAAAGCATCTTGCCAAGAGGAAGAGAAGTCTTGCAGAGACAGGGAAGGCTGGATGGCAGGTGGACCAGCACTGTACTCCCCTGTAGGCCCTCAGGTACTGCTGCCAGTCGTCACGAAGCACAACAATAATGCTTGGGAAGGAGAAAGCTCAGAACTCCATTTCTGGATGAGGCCCTTTTATTCCTTCCCTGAACATGTCTCAGTCCTGAAGATGTTCTGGCTCAAAAGATTGACTTTTGATTCTGTGCAAAGCCAATGCGGAAAGCTATCGTGGGTGCCGCTCAAAACGTTTCTACAGAAACCTCCTTTTTGCACTGGTTTGTTAGTTCAGTGACGGGACAACTCCTGTTGCACTTGCTTTGCACACTGTCATTAATTATATGCCATCTTATAAGAAGCCCTCAGGAGCCTGATTCTCCACTGCCTCACACCTCATGTAACCATTTACACCAGTGCAAAGTGAGCGTCAAACACTGGCGCAGGGCTCAGGCGGCAAGGTCTGGCTCAGGTGCCTCCACCACTGTCTGCCACCAGACAGGGCAGCGCAGGAGGAGACTGAAAAGCTTCAGAGAGGCTCTGGGGGTACATACACACACCACCCTTGTTTTCGCATGACAAACAGCATCGGTTCACCCTTTTGCCTTATTTAAGGGTGCCTTCTTGCAGGCCAGTTGGTAGCAAATGCTCCTTATGCCTGCCAAGCGGTGTTAGCCTTTGGTGCTGTGCAAGGATGCCGCTGTGGTTGGATGCTGGCTGGGGAAGACTCAGGTGGGACTCCCTTTCTATTCAGGTCATTTACAATGACAAGCCAGAGCCACGCTTGCAGCAGCAAAGCCTATGCCATTATGAACCTGTTGGGATGGTGGTGGGACGCAGAACCCAGCCCCACCAGGCTGTCCGCTGGTGCCACTGGCAAAGCGAGAGGACAGACATACTCCTGCCTGTCTCACAGCAGGCCCCTGAAGTCTCCTGAACCTCACCACCAGCTGCACAAAGTGCTACAGACACGTAGTTTGTAACAGGAGGCTGCCACAGACAATAGCGCCTGGGAGATGTACCCTGTCCATGGCCCGGTGTGGGGTGGCAGGAGTTCCTCCTGCTGCTGCAGTCCAGGAGAGCTGCTGGGGCACCAGGTCCCCCTCTGTGCCCAAGTTTCCTCCCAGCATGGCAAGACACCCCTCCACAGCTGGATTTCTAGGCACAAGGATGGCGCATTAAAGTGGGCATTGCTATGTGGGCTGTGGATGGGGAAAGGCCAGGTCCCAGGGCACCTGAAGGAGAAGACAGCTGGGTGTGATGTGGAAGGAGACCACACAGCATGGCCAATGTCACCTGGAAAACAAAGGGTGTGGGAGCAGGATGAGGTGAGACATACCGTAAAAGAGAGGAGATGACATTTGTGCAGAAGAACTGCTTTTGTTTCTTTCCCATTTCACAGGCAGTGTGTCTATTAAATGTGGCTTTTGCTGCCAAAGGACTTGTCATATTACATTAGGTTTAGCAACTTCTGCTGTGGCAAAGTGTGCAGCGTCTCCCTTCACATAAAGAAAATATTTTCACAAGTCTGTTCAACCTGCTAACTGTGATTACAGACAGTTGGCCCCTGACATGACATTTATTGCTCCAGCTTCCAAGTAAGAGCCTCACAGCACTGCCCAGCCAGCTACCTGAAGAGCACATATGTGTGTGGAGACCTTAAACAAGTTTCTGCTAATGACTTCATTTTGTACCCTTTTAGTAGGTCTTTAGCAGCTTGATAGAAAAGATGTTACAGTAAAGTAGTAAAAACAAGAAGTTAGAGAGGATGTGCAAGCTAAGACTTAATGTTGCCAAACCTCCTCTTTTTATGCTTACCTTGAAATGTATATTATAATATATTAAACCTGTTCTCTGCCACGAGTGCTCTTTGCATGCATATTTCTCCGCTGCTCAGCAATATCAATCATAACTGGGGAGAAGAGCTAAAAAAGCCATTTTCTACCTCCGCTTGAGAGACAATCTCATGTGGAGTGAAAAGGCAAGAGGGTGAGAAATGACACCAAAACCAGGGACATGCAACAGGGCAAGGTGGGCTGGCAACAGCTGCCGAGAGGTTGACCTAGTTGGGTCTCCACATCAAGGGGTCCAAAAGAAGACTGACCAGATGAAAGTTTGCCATGAAATGAAAGCCAGTGAACCCCCCCAAACCCAAAGCAATGTAAATGAGCAAAGCACATACCTCCCTGCTCCCCACAGGATACGCTGATCATGGTCACAGCATCTACTTGAAACAACTTCCAAGAGTCTGACTTCTCCATCGCCACATCCAGTTTGGGTTACTGTGAGACCTACCTGTCTATTTTCCCAGCATTTGGGAAGAGAGGAAGAATAATGAAGGCTTTGTCAGGACAAGAGAATATCATCTGGCCATCATATGGTTATAAATGATTGTTGGGGGAGGGGGGCAGGGAGAGTTGTTTTAAACTGGATTCGTTATTTTAAATATTTTGTATGAATTGCAATCATTTGAAAATGTGTTAAATGGCCTGGCTTTTAGCCTTCACTTTCCTTTCCTACACAAGACGTTTGTAGGGTCTGAATTCATACATGACTTGGCCTATGCTGTCTTACTTTTTGGCAGGTCACTTTGCTCTATTCTTTTCCAAACAGAAATTAAGCTTTGGCCGAGGGAGAAACAGAGCAGAATGCAGCCTGCTGCAACAGCTTGTAGTGAGTTGGAAAGAACTCTGTGTTATAGATGAGAGCTGAGCAAATACCCTTTTTTTTTTTTTTTTGTTAAATTCACTGTCTTATTTTTAAACTTGCATGTGCATCTGCCAGTAGCACTGCATCTTGTTATAATATTCCTATTAAGCAGGTGGATGTATCATGAGCACAGAAAATTCAGTTCCCTTTCAGTTAAGGGTCTCTTTAGCGATTAAGTTTCTTCTATTTCTTCTGTTGGATTGGGAATTAAACTGATTCTACAGCATCAGTCTGAATAGTCTCCCTTATAATTTTGTCTTCCATCATGTCAGAAAATTGCATACAATAAGGCCCTGTAAGATTCAATGGCAGGCTCTCTTATTTTCTTTTGCCGGAGCTGTAACCCCCTTGACAATGAAATAAATTGTGCCCAGAAAGGATACGTAACGTGCAGCTCTATTCTGCCTTCTTTGTTTGCTTCCTTATTTTAAAAATATAACCGCTTCCATCCTCTGCTTGTATTGGCATCAGCTGGAGCGGGGTTGGGTAAGTGGCAAGAAGCGGGTGTCAATACACAGGGATGGAGAGCTATCCCTACAAAACAAAAACATTTTCCCTCCTTCTCTCCCCATAGTTCAATCCAAAGAAACCACCTCAGAGCAGCCTCCCCTGATACCAAGATCCTCTCCTGGAGATTTCTAATCTGCTGCAGTAAGAACTGTTTCCCAAGACCCTCCATAAGCCCCCGGGGATTTTTCATGGTCCAGTCTTGGTTAAAATAAAAAGCATATTCTGGGGGAACGACTAATCCCCTGCCTGAAGTTTGTGATCTGGTACACTAACTCCCTGATTTGTTTGGCCGTGTGAAAACCTTTTAAGCTGGCTTTGGAAATTCACCCCTGAAGCTTCTTCTGGGGCTTATATTTTTATTTTTCTCCCATTTTGTCAAATCTTTCCCTTGTTTCTAAAGAGTGCCATCGTCCATTCCTGAGCCCTCAAATCCAATTACCAAACAATGTACAAATATATGGCTGAGCGTGGTCTATGGGAACAGCTGCAAAATTGCTAATATTAGGTCTAATTTAGCTACAATAAATTAGCAAGTGTGTGGAAGCAAAATGATGACAGCATAATTATAACAAAAGTCGATGTGTTGAAGTATATGGATGACAATACATACTAATTTTAGCGAAAAAACGCACCAAATGAAATGCATGCAATGAACAGACGGGACTAATAGCTCAGACACATATACTTAATGTGACCAGTCAGTGTAAAAACAAAAAGATAGATGAAGCTGTTCAGAATCTAGTGCTAACAAGCAGTGTAGTCTGAAACCATTAACTGTCAGGGGTAATAACACTCAAAGTACTGAAGTGCAGTAAAACAGCAGCACTTTTCTCGGGATGATGTGCTGATGTACAAGCACACACCTGTGAAGAGGGTACTAAATCTATCCTTGCGTTTATTACTATGGAGGGAGGAAAAACAACACTAATAATGTAAAGTATAAACGAAAATAGCAGACAGCAGAGAGTGACATTTGCATGGTCCCAGTCAGCTTGTTAGCTGAAGTGGGTTTTAATTAGCTATTTTCCAGCAAGCAAACGAGCAAATTAGTGGCAGCCATAAACAAGCACAGACAATCAGGCCCAAAGAAAAAAAAAAAAAAAGATCGGACCTCTTTCTGTGTGTTTTCCTTTTGGAAATACAATGCCTTCATGCTTCAGCTAAATATTTCTATTAACCAAAAGAATGCGGCAAAGCGAAGACCTTGGCAGTGGTGTGAGTTCCCAAAGTGGCTGAAAACATGACGTTAACTGTACAGCAGGGACCAAAAGCCTTGCTCTCAGCAAACCTGTGCCCTGCATGGAGGGCTACAGCTCAGCCCTGCCGTGCAGAACCTCAGGGCTCCGGCACACCCTGGTCCCGGTGCACTGCCCTCGGTTGAAGGCTGCCCACCATCCTCTGCTCTTGGGACCGAAGGGCTCCCACGCCATCCCGTGCTCCCGCTCTGGATGCAGGACAGCGGGTGCTTCCCAAAGCACAGTGCAGGGTGTATATGTGCTGCTCTCCACCTTTGTCTTTGCACCGCAACGGGCATGAGACGAGCAATGGCCACGTGGGTCTGGGGGTGCCCGAGGCTACCAGCTACTCCTGCTGCCAAGGGGGAGGGCTACGGCTCTGCAAAGGCTGCAGGAGACAGACCGCTGGGCTGAGCGTGAGAAGGGGAGGGTGGTGAGCAGCAAAGGACAACCCCTGGTGCCAAACTATCTTGCTGAAAGATGCTCCTCTGTGCAGAGGATTCAGTCAGTAATGATCAAACCCACTTTTGGTACTTCTTTTAGTTCTGTAGTACTACCGGCTGCATAATGAAACCTGCCCCACTGTTACAGAAGCATGAACGTGGGGTGAGGATCCTTCAGAGCCTGGTCAAGCAAGGCCCAAGGTTAAGCAACTGCCTGTAGTACTTTTGCCATTGAGCTGATTATATCAGTAATCAGCCATAATGAAAACTACAGACACCTTATCCCTTGAGTTAGTCATGTTAACCCTTCTGGTCGCTCTGATTTTAAGAAAAACTGATGTTGTGAGTATAAGAAACCCAATACAGAGGACAGATGGCTTCAGCTGTTAGGCTTTATACCTGAAGGATTTAGGTACGTTCAGCTTAAGATGCAAGTGTGCAAAGTCAGGGAGTAGCAAACAACTACTAGAGGTAGTTGCTGGGTGGGAGGATCCAGTGGTTTGAGCACGACTCTAGACCTCAGGAAACTCCAGTTCATCTTTCACTCTATCAGAGACTTCTCTCATGACCATGGGTGACACAGCCAGTGTGTGGGAATAATAGTACTTCTGCCTCAGGAGTTTGCTGCAAAATGCTCATTAGACACTGTGCCGGGCTCAGATATTGTGGAGAAGGGGCTAATTAGTTGGAAGGAAGGGAAAACGCCTAACAAAAATTAATCTTATTTATGCCTCACTATTGGTACGTGTGGCACTAAAGAAAGGCATTGCAGCAGGCTTTCAGTTGGTATAAATTATCAGAGAGCTGCAGGAGAGACTCTCTTGCATCCCTGTCCTTGTCTTGTGCCAAGGGTATTACAGTCTAATTAATACAGATAACATGAGTGCAGCCGCCTACCTGTTGGGCGCAGTTGGAATACTAACACAAGGGGAGGGCTGGGGGAAGGCTCTTGAAGAAGGCTTATTTTATTTAGTTCATTTGTTTAGTAATGTTTTGACGGTCAGAAAACCCTGGCAATGAGTAGAGCCCAAGAGGAAATTAGTAATGGGGCAGAAAATGTAATGAGCCAAAGAATGAATTAACTTGAGCAGACTAGGCGCAGACGCAAGGGGCCAATGCTTTTTGCTGGTTTATAACCCCTGGCCCTCCACTGATTTCAGAAAAGGCGGAGGTGTGATTTAAGATAGAAACAACCCGCAGGATGTGTCCTACCGCGCCCAGGGTGGCTCTTCCCCACACCAAGCTGGGGCCGATGTGGCGGCAGGCAGCCACTTGCCTACAGTCAGCCTCTGCCGTGGATTCCCCTGCCATCGCCCCCACCACTCCTCAGGGCAGGGCAGCCAGGGATGTCCCATCAGACACGAGCTCCCGGCATTGCCCGTGCTGAGCAAGCGGGGCCAGCGGCAGCACGAGCGGGGTCTGCGCAGTACAACAAGCTGCATGCAGGCAAACCGACCCTGGCTGATTTCTCACTCTCTTCCCCCCTTCCAAGTTCATTTTGGTCCTCTACTTATTTATTTCCTTTGATGGCTTTCATTTTTTACTGTTAGAAAACATACATGCTTTGAATTAGGATCCAGTCTTTTGTCCTGAGCTGTGGGCTGATATTGTTTTCAGCTTATACAAAACCACTTCCACCACATTCAAACTGTTTACACATACATTTTTTTTAACAATGAACTAATGAACTTGTTTCCCTGTCTCTGACAGCTGTACATGAACACCAGAAGGGGGGAAAAAAGTAGGCAATTGCTCTTGCGGACACACACGTATGGTAACTACCTAACATTCACATCAGGATGCAAGAGGTAACTATCACCCAAATTGTCACGTTAGCCATCATGTTAGCCATTAGAATCAAAGATAATGATTCCTAGTTTAGGGAGCTGCTTGACTGACTCACAGAAAAACACAACTGCCCCCAAGTGTGTGCTAGGATGATTTTCAACGCATGCTGCGGTTCTGCAGTGCTCAGTCCTATACGGCCCATAGGCTTTATCCTGAGGGAGGTTAATTCCAGCCAAAAACTAAAGTTGTTGTGTGCACTTCAGGAAGGGGAACTTTGAGGAGAAAAAAAAAAAAAAAAGTTCACATCATTTTAGTTCTCTTCTTGCATGGATAGTTGAACGCCAAATGAAAGCCTAGGAAAGCCACAAAGCCCACGTACATTTCAGTGCTGCTCCTTTCTCTTCCCAGGTCATGCCCAGTGCTATTTCATCACGGCCAGGGGACTTCGGGGGAAGTGGGAGCAGAAGGGAAAGAAGAAAGATGATCTTTAAAAGAACGGAACTGTTGAAAATGCAGAGCAAAGGAGTCAATTCATAGCTTTATCAGCATACAGCAAGTGGAAAAGCAAGATATTCCTCTTCAAAGAGTAAAGTCCCCAAATGGATAAAGGTTAAGATAAAGGGGCAGAATTTCTGCCTGGCTCCATGCAGCTCACAGCTGCTCTGACACTGGCTGGGTCTTCGGTCTTTTTTGGGTGAAGTATCGCTGAGCATAGGAAAGTCATGACCAGCTCCCTGAGCATCCCAATGGAAAAAAAGCAAGGAGTCTAATCCAAACCCTTGACACTTCATATCAACTACTATACATCTTTGCTTCAGCTACTGCCATCCTCAGAAGTTAAATGGACAGCACGGCTCATTTCTTATGCCTATACCGCTCTGTTGCTTCTAATGAAGTTGCAGGTTGTGATTGAGCGTGTGGTAAGGATCCCTTCTCACTGAGTGATGTTACTATCTGCCTTGCTGAAACTCTTTTAGCCTTCTAATAGCTCTTTTTAAAGGACAGGCTGATCTGCTTTCCAAAATCTTCTGCAGAAAATAAGCTGCATTCATAACAGGGGAACGAAGCTGAAATCCAAGGCCATCGCCGGCAATATCTCACTCGCCTCAGGACATGTCCTGACGATCCCTCTGTGTGATGATGCTTCAGCAGCGGAAGGAGGAACAGCTTTCAGCCAGGATCCTGACAGATCAGAGACAAGAAGCCTTCAGCAGCCCAGGCAGGGCGGGCAAGGAGGCAAACAGCTCAGCGTTCAGCCCCGCGCGGGTCCAACCCGCCTGAAGTGGCTGGGGTACCGCCCGCCTGGGCACTGAAGGAAATTGTACCAGCGAAACCTGCTCTCTGGCTTCTCTGCCCAAACCATCCCATACAGAAAATAAAGATCAAACGGGAAAGGCACCCCACTCACAGTTCACCCCCACTAAGGAGTTACTGCCGGTCCCTGGGGGCTTGTCTAATGCAGTGGTGAGACCCTCGAGTTTTCATTACTGCAACAGCGAGACTGCACCACACAGGCATCAATGCCTGCAGCAAAACTGTATTCCTTCTCTATTTTTTCTCCCCATCTCTCTCACTCCTTCCCTTGCAACCCCCTTCTTTAAAGCTAGTTCTGCCATCATTACTTGCACGGAGTGTACGTTAGACACGAGGCTTCAGGAATTCATGATAGGGCTTAGCAAAAGGCAGAGGAAGATAACATAGGGGTCAGGACAGCAGAACTGGACATTGAACAGCAGCTTCTTACAGCTGGATTTTGGAGACACAAAGCTACCTTCAGTTCTCACTGAGTTCAGGAAGAGCTTCAAGAAATGAACTCTTGTGACATGATTTCTGCTCTCCAATCGCTGTAAGAGAATGCTCGGTGGACAGAAACAGATGAAAGTCTAACCAGGCACACGCTAAAACCCACAGAGGTAAGATCACACCATAGCACCTAGCTTCCCTGGGCCAGCACTGTCCAAAAGGTTGAGCCATGATCTCTCTGGTGTTGGTTTAGTTAAAGAAAGCAGCCATTTGGTGTCTGCCACAATGACAGAGAAATTGCCATTTTGGAATAGGTAATCCTTCTCGTAAGGGCTGTTGTGAGCTATGCTGTAATATTTTGAACACAGCCAGTGTTTTGCAATTAATTTCCCTTATGAGGAGGCAGAAGATGTATTTCTGTTGGAACTGAACTGCGGCTGGGCTGACTGGCTAGAAATGAAATCACCTGGCTTTCTGCTTTGCTTATGGTTGGGAAGAGTTAATCCGATCACAGATTTTCATAGGACATAGACCAGCCTGACCAAGCGTCTCTCCTCTCCCTTCCTGGTGGCTCCCCTTCTGAGGAATAGAGGAAGGAGCCAAACTTCTAAATGCAAATGTTTCCCACCAGGTAATGGAGAGAAACCAAACATCTCCTCCTATATCTTCTCCCTCTCACTGCCTGTTTTCCTGCTTAAACAGGAAAAGGGGAGTAATTTCAGGTTTCTTACAGGAAAGCAGGGAGGATGCCTCAGGCTGCTATTTTGCAAATGAACAGCGAAGCCCAGATATGAACTTGGGATCAGACTGTAGTCATAATAAAACTATTCCCTGCATATGAGATTATTGGTAGCAGTGGGAATATGAGAAATTCATAGGCTGAGACATAATGAGCTCCCTTCAAGTCTCAGCGTTCTTCTGTAATTTAAATAGATTAAGGGTGCAAATCCCCCAGGATGTAATCTCACAAGTACATTTTCCTAGCACTTCATATGTAGCCAAGAAGTGCTTCCCAGAGGTGTCTTTTCCCCTCCCAGTATTTCCATCCTTCTGCATCTAGTTCCAGCAGCAAGCATGGAACATGGGAAGAAATGGGAAAAAGCAGAAACTGTCTTATTTTGAAACTGAACAATCCTCTTCGGATCTCAAAGATTGGGTCTAGCTGTATGCTGGGGAAAATTCTTGACATTCCTTGTAATTATTTAGTCCAGTCAGATCGCTTGTAGTGATTATTTCTCTTTCCTTTAAGCCTTTATCACAGAAAATATGCTCACAGTTTTCTTGGCATCCAGGTATGACAGTGATTTTCTCATAAAAGGTACATCACACCAGAAGTCAGGTAGCTGCTTTTTTTTCAAAAACTAATACAGATAGAAGAGGTTCATGAAGAATAGATTGGACATAGGCACAGAAGCAGTTTTTTTGCATTGCAAACAGAGATGAGATTCCAAACCACTGAATATGACATAGAAACATAACCTTTTACAGATTAAAATTAATGGAAATACCACTGTTGACTTCATTTGGCTTTGGATCACCCAAATGGATCACTATACATACATATCCAAAGAAGATTTTGACATAAGCACAAAAGCTAGCCACAAGAACCAGAAGTCTGGAATCTGGAAAACAAATAAGCCGCCCATATTAAAAAAATCAATGACTTTTCATGCTGCAAATGTTTCCAGTGATGACTTTTTCTAAGTTTTTCAGATGATCTATGTATTCCCTAGGTCTTATCTGCTTTTCTGTCACAGCCTTAAATTTATTCAAATGCAGCACACGGAAAAGACACATTACCTTTTTCCTTGGCTTGGGTATGCCATTATGTAACAGACCAAAACTTACGAAAATGGGAAATGCAGAAGAAAATCCAGACCACAAAAAAAAGCATATGTGCAGGAATGATAAAAAAATCAATTGCTAAAATTACTTTCTTGCTATTAGCTTTTAGGCAGCAGTGGGCAAATAGGAAAAGAAAAAAAAGTCTTATTCTAATTCTTATCTGAAGTTAAGAATACCTAAATTCTTTGGATTTGCAAAGCTGTGTTGGCACCTTGCGAATTCAGGTTTGCACAGAATCAGGCAAGTCCATTCTCTGAACTTCTAGTATTAATATTTTCCCTGCTCCCCTCCCGACCCCTTGTTACATGTAAGGGATGACCAAAAAAAACCATCCCACTCTGAGAAAACTTCAATAGCGTTTTTGCACGCTAAGTTCTTGGAAAGGTGTTTCCTCAGCACCTCCCCAGCTGCACCCTGCTCTTCATCAGGGCTTTGCCTGGGATTCCTGTAAATGCTGAGCACTCCCTCATCCGCTGCATTGCTGCAGGCTGCCAGCTGCCATGCCTGGAGATAAGCACAGATCCCAATGGCACAAGCACCGCTGGAGCACATTGCAGGTTGTTTTATCTGTCTTTTATTATTATTTTTCCCTTACACGTTCCTTGGCTTTCCTATGACAAACCAACGTGACAGAAAATGTGCATATCGGATGAAAATCTCAGAGTAAAGTCAGGCACGAAATTTTAGAAGGAAGTTTTCCACTAAATTCATAGTCTTCTGCTGTGATAAACATTTCTGCTGTGCTGTGTTGATGATGATTAATAGAGGACTCAACACCAAAACAAACAAGATATAAGAACGGTACTCAGTGTCCTTCTCTCAGCATATTTTCCTCTAAGCTCTTTCCAGATTAGGAAATCAATTGTTTTTCAGGACTTAGGTATTTCCAATCATGGAATCAAAAACTATATGAATCAAATTATTGAGAAATATTGACAATAATATCTGAAGATACAGGAACTTTCAAGCTATAACTAAAAGGCAAGAGTTTCTTGCCTAACAGAGGAGTGTGAAGACATGGCCACTTCTGTTGAAGGACAGCGTGAAAATCCAGAGAAGCCTCCATGCTGCTCCAAATCAGTGCAAAACAAAGTACACACTCAAGATTTTCTAGAGAAAGGCATAGGAAAGAGCTGGGGAAAAAGAACTGTCCTTCTGGAGCAGGGATAACTGGCTTTCTGAAGTGGTCTAAAGACAGAGGTTGATTCACATCCCGAGGCCACGCACCTGGACAAATGTAATCCCCTGGACATCAGCAGTTCATAACGTCATGACTAGCACGGTAGCAGCAGATCACATCTGGCCATACAGGAGCAGCGGTGAGATAGAAGTGACAGGCATTCAGAGGAAAACATTTCATTGATATTGTATAAACTGGAGCTAAGAGATGCTATAAACCAAAAGGCCTTAAGTGCTGGGAGACAAAGCTGATGAAAGTGGGAGGGCTATTTGAATGGCACCCTCAAGACATCTGGCCTCCTCCAGGAATCCTTAGACCTACAAAGAGCTTTGATGTCAATTTATTTCCTTTTATATTGTTTTGATCTCTCCTGGGTTTCGCACCAAACCCAGTTTTGAGATGTTCTTCCTGTCTTAGCCTGTGTCTGGTTCATTCTCTGTACTTTGCACTCAGATAAACTAATTTCTTGCCACCGGTGAACGATGGATGCTATGCACAAGTGTGTGACCTCGAGCACTCAGCCAAAGGCAACACCCACAGAAGTAACGACAAAAGGGGAAAATCTCAGCACGAAAGGAGATGAGAACACAGGACCAAGGTTACTTTAACCTGTTTCCCTGTTTAAGCAGCTGAAGGGGCAGTGGTTAACATACTCCCAGCAGAAGGGACCTGAATGCTTACATGGTCTGACTTTGTGTAATGCAGGCTACAGAGAAGCATCTGCCAGTTCCTGCATCTACCCCAGAAACCTGCTCTGAGGCAAGAGGGACTTAGCTGGAGTGGCCAAGCCATACCCAAACACAGAAAAGTCACTTTCCCAGAAAGCTGCAAGCCTTTAAAAAGGAGAAAAGATGTTTTTCCCCCTCTTCAGGCATCTTCTTTTCATTCCCTTTCCCAGGTTACTCAGGAGCCTATGTAGGAGTCAAAAGGCTTCTCCCAGCTCTGGTGTCTGTGGCATTAATACAACACGCTAGCTGCATGACAGGGGGGAAAAAAAAGTGCCTTTCCCAATTCTGAGTTTTTTTCTCAGCAAGACATCCTCTCCTCTGCCACCTCCTGCTACCCGCTCCCACTCACCACGTCCCAACCCCTGAAGCAAGCATTTGTTTCTCTCACCAGAAAACTCCTTGTCAATCAACCCCAGATCCCTTCCAGACTCTCAGCCCACCTCCGAGTCACACAAACGAGCATCCAGGGTTTTGCAAGCAACACTTACTGCTCCCATCTGGTCATCTCCATCCTGCCCCACAGCCACCCACCGGTCCCTCTCCAGAGCAGCTGGAGTCAGTGAGGCAGGTGCCAGCACAGCTTTGAATTCAGGTTCATCTAAGCCCTAAAATCAGGTTCTGCTTGAAATACATACCCAACTCCATAGGAGAGCTGCTGCATTTGTGTCTCCCAAAAGCTCTGGTTCCTTTTGCACAAGGTGTTTTACTGTTTGCGGTCTTGTACATCCCTCCTCAGAGCAGACAAACTGGCACCAGTTCTCTGAGGACTCCTCACCCGGCACACTTTGGGAAAGCTGCCACGTCACAGGCCGCTTTGCTGTTCAGTCCTGACATCCCTGCCTGCACGCACACAAACAGAGAAAGGACAGGGACAAAATGCTCAAGATTTCAAGTCACTGACATAAATGTTCTCAACACAAATGCTCCTGTAAGCCACAAATATTCCCAGACGCCTTCGCTTTAAATTACTTTCATCCTTAGAAACTTCTAGTGGTGCCTTAATTCTGGAATACTGCAAACTACCATTCCCAGAGTATTCAGGGTTTGGGACCCAGCTGATCCTTCCCAACAAAGACAACAAGGAAGCAGCCAGAATACTTGTGTGATGCTTTTTCCCTTACTTGTTTTTTTTATTTTTTCTGTAATAAAAGAGATAACCTGGGAGTTAACAGGAACTGAAGTTGATCCAGCAGGCAAACACAACCATATATTTGTCATAGCTGTCATGTTATACTTCCCACGTGCATATTATTGCTCCACTCACCACCTTTTCCATTGGCAGGAGGGAGAAACTATTGTCCCACCACATTGTTATTGGTTTCAGCAGCATAAGCTCAGCTTTTCATTTCAAGAAGAAATGATCCATGAATCCACCTCATTTGTCTTTGGATTGGATGGGAGCATCTCTTTTTCCCCAGCAAAAGAAAAATGGTCACTCTCCTCATTTTTCACCACTTCTATTATTGATTGTCTCCTTGCTGGGGAAAGAAAGGGATAGATCCTTTTCTGCAAAACAAGAAATGACCCAGCACTGGAAGAGGCATAAAGGCATAAAACCTTAATTGCTAGTTTCCTTTATCACTACGCCTTTCCTTTATCATTGCTTCTTCAGACAGGGACCTCCTGAGAGCCCCTCTCCTAGCTGGCACCTGAACCCCAGACCTCTGGGCACAAACCTATGAGCCCTACCTGTTGCATTAATGTAGGATTGCTATCAGCTGTCACTTAGAGTAGCCCTGACGTGCTCCTCCGGGTGCCCCGGCTCGAGGTTAGAGACTGTTACAGCCCTGAACAGCAGGAGTACATGCTTGCATATTTTATTGATCTCAGAATGCACTTAGGCAACGGGGTTTTTTTTTTTTCCTTCCTTTTAGCATTTTTTTAAAAATTACTTTCACAACCCAGAACAAAGGTGGAGGCTTGCTCTCATGTCTGCAAAGCAGAGTGCATCCTGACACGGTAGAGTGGATGCAGTGCCAAGGGCGGAGGGCAAAGAGCCGCTCCTCATGCCAGGGGATGGTGGGGAGCCTGGGGCTTTCTGCAGCGCTACTGCAGGTACTGGGGGGATAGAGACCAGGAGCATCTCATACACCTGGCAGTCACCTCAGAGGCAGCTGAGAAAACTCATCACATTGGGAAGGCTCAATAACAACAACATTTTTCTATTTAAAGGGTGTTCCTATTAGTCACCTCAGGCTTGCCCTGGTAAAAATCTCCTGGTCTTCTACATTTATAGCTGGGCTGCAGCCGTACAGACATCACATGTATGTTTTGCCCCAGTGTTTTTTTTTTCACACATCTTCAAAAAGACAGCTGCTATAAATCGTTTTCAAGTTACAGAGTATTTTGGTCTCCAGAAAATACTTCAGTTTCCTATAATCATAGAAAAATGAAGAAATATTCTGGTAATTATACTAGCAAAGAGCAGTTGCTTTTAGAGATGGATATTATAAAAAGACACTGGCAAACTGCAGGTGAAGCAAAGAAAAGCTGTGGTTGGTTTGCTTTCCCCTCCCTGGCTCCGGTGAGGGTTGCAAGTGCCCCATCTGTCTCAAGAAAGGCACCACAGGCTGGGGACCAGCACCTCCCGTTGCCTTCAGCGGAGGCGGGGGAGGGCTGGACAGGAGAGCTGCCCGGGAGCCGGCCAGCAGGGCCAGAGCCCCCTGTGTTGAGATGAGCAAGCAGGAGCATCTTTGAAGGAGTCCCTTTGCAGGTTCTGCTCTGTGTATCTGGGCTCCCGCTGACTTCCTCTCTCCCTATTTTAGCCAAGAAAAACACAGTCTAGTACTGCCACCAAGGCAGTCATGCCACCAAGACCTCCCCTCAGCTCTTCAGCAATGAGCATTTTTCTGTCTCCACTACTGGGGAATATGGACCCCTCCCAGCTCCAGACCCTGATTTACCCTGGTTTGTACCCATGAGCAAGCAGCCAAATGCCACTACGGCATCATGCAGCATCTTTACACACACCTTGCACAAGTGAAGGGGGGAGAGGAAGAGTCCCGGATAGATGCAAGCTCCACTTCCAACCAGACACAGGAGGCTGCTGGTTGTCTCTTGGAAAAGCCAAAGCATTTGTTAAAAATGCTCGAAAGCACTGGTTTTGCAGATTTGAAGGGGAGGACAGCAGAAGTACTCCTGTCAGTCTCCACTGTCTTTGCTGACACCATCTGTAACAGAGAGGTGAAAAAAGGAGGGCACATGAGATGCAGCCTTGGTGCAACACATTATAATGATGCATCTCCTGGAGACAGCGTTTCCTTCAGATGAGACATCTCCCCAAGAATGCTGTCACTCGTGGCTTGCTGCAGGTGTCAGGTGCCCCGGCTATTGTTATTATTATTATTATTAGATATTTGCTGGGTGCCTGCAGTGCACCTGGTGCTCATAATCAACTCAAACAAGCTGCCGATTTTTAACAGTGGGCTGACTGCATTTCCATTTGTGACAATGTGCCTATTTGCTTCTTCAGGCACTATCTTCTCGAAGGAGATAGTTTTGCTTCCTTCCTCCAGGACTTTCGGTACCCATTATTTTTTTAAAACACACAACAGCCCAGCTCCTCACCACAGTAAGCCAGTCTTTTTTATCCGTCATCTCTTTGGGATCAGATCACTAATTCACGTACAGGATAAGACAACTGCCAAATTATTATACTACAAAGAGAAGATCTTCAGACACCTGTCATCTTGATGAAAGCAGTACCATCAAGTGACCTTTGCCAGTTCAAGGTCGATAATGAGACAAGTCAGGCAGGAAGAGCAGCGTGTGCTGACTCCATTAACGCTGGCTGTGTGCACACTCAGTAGCACCGCGTCTCCTGTCAATTAGTGTGGGTAAACTAGGGACTGCTGATTGCCAGAGACATGGCATAGCGAGCTGCTGCTACCTTTACTTCTACACCCTGCTGCATTTTAATTAGCTCCAGTCCCCTGACTATTTCTTCAGAGCTTCATTACTGCTGTCTTCAAGAAACTCGGAGCAAGCCTTTTACATTGCACATCACTAATGAGAAGAAATGTGAACATCCTCACCACGGAGTTTGAGAACGCTGGCCTGTCTGCAGGCGCGCGTGAGGGTGCACATGAAGTGGTCAGGGGCTTCTCGCCATAACGCAGCATAAACACCGCTCAGACATGGCAGAAGAATGGAATGAGTCAGAGCCCACAAGGGAAGGTACGCCCAAAATGACCGAAAACACCATACGGTAAAGGGAAGCACAGCCAACGATGTGCGCAGGTGACACGTGTGTGTGCCTGCATAAGGTGTCATTTCAGTAATGATTATTAAAGACCACCCACATACACGACAGCTCGATAGCGTGAGGTCATACGGTTGGAAATAGCAAGTCCCCCAAGGGGCACCAGCTCTGCCTCACGCAGCCCAGGCAGAAGCCACCCGTACGGCAGCTGTGACAGTTGGTGGACGAAGGACCCAGAGCATCTCTCAAGTCAGTTCCAAGATTTCACATGGAGCACCACAGCTTTTCAACAGAAAGACAGGTGGTTTTGGTTTTTTTTTTTATTTACTGTATTTTTAACTTTTTGGATTTTTATAGTATCAGCCTAGCTGTACTAATTTTCCTTGAGTTTCAATTATATTTGAAGCAAATTATGATAGACAATGCTGTCTTTACGGCCGAGTGCTGACCAGACTCGCTTCCAAATAGCTCCAGGTTAAAACATGTCGGTCTGTTACAGCTTGCCCTCCACAATGCACAGATGTGCTTGGTGCAGGTCAGCTCAGTGAGGGATTTGTGTTGACGTTTGGAGTCAAAGTCTCAGTCCCGTTCTGTTTCCCCAGCTTCACCAGCTGACAACTCCCTCAGCATATGGGCGGTTCTGCTGCTAATACTTGGCTCAGGCATCTATATATCCCACTTATAGCTCAATACGAATATTACCCAAGTCCCACTCCCACCCTGTATGACCACCAGTATTCATTCCCTCCTCACAGCAATAGCTTTTTTAATTAACTTCTCTCGTACGTCACTCATGCCCTTACAGACTCGCAGCTAATGAACCAGCAAACTTACGTTAGGATTGTTTTCCTCGGTGAACACTGGCACAAATCTCCTAGATGCAGCAAAAAGTTGTGATGAGAGCATACTTGCTGGAGACACGGTGGAGAAGTTGTTGGGACAGTCTGAAGAAAGACTGTGTTCCACATGGCTTCAGCAGCGTTTTGACCAGAGGCCTGGTGGGAAAAGAATTAGGATTTTTTTTTTATATATTTTTTTACTGACAGTTCTTTTATTCTCAGCAACTGTCCAGAAATAAAGGATGGGTCTCATTCAGCTCAGTGGCTGCCTTTACTGCTTTAGAAGAAAAGGCTCCTCAGAATGATTTGTCCCTGGAAATCGCCTTCATAATTAGTGACCCACCTTCAGTTGGTGTTTATGGCTTTCTCTGTGTTGAGCAAACTCACACCTAGAGAAAACTTTGGATTGAAACTGGCTTCAAAACCCTTCCAGTAAAGCTGGTTCTGACCATGTATCAGCAACATCTGCCATGCTTTAAGTGACTGCCCGTATGACAAAGCGGTCCTCCTGGAGGTGATGGTCCCATGACTGAAACGGAGGGGTGAAACAAAACCCAGAGAAGCTGGCTGGCCACAAGGGAAAGCTCTCATCATCCCGTAAGGAATTGGTGCAGAACTGTGCCATTCTGGTGAGCCTGTGGCCTTTGCAAACCAGCTGCCCAAGCTCTGGGGCTGCACAACTTCGTCCTGCTGCTCATTAGAGTTTTTCTATAATGGCATGCTCTGGCCTCAACACGTATTCCATCATCAAAAAAAAAAAAACAAAAAAAAAAAAACCCACCTAAAACCAAAACACTGCCTTCCACCCACGCCTTATGCCCTTTTTTTTATTTCCTTTGAATGACTAAGAAAATAACACTTTGCACCCAGGCATGAAATATGGTTTGTAAAAACAAAATATCACATTGTCAAAAGGGGGTTTGTTTTTCTAAAGCGCCTCTACCCGATGGGGATTTTGTTTTCTCTGAAACAAGAGCCTGCTGTCAGCCTCCACACAGCCCTATGCACTTCCCCAAAGCTAAATGGAAAAAAAAAATAGCCCTTTCCTTCCTAAGGCAAATAGCCATTATCCAGAAAAGTGTGGACACCCAGCACTGCTTCTCCTATTCCTACCCACAAGCGGTCAGATTGCTTCAACATTTGTGCTGTGCCATCTAACAAATGCTTTTTAGCCACCTGTGTGGCTATCTTTAAAGCAGTAACTTTAAAAAACACCCACCAGCATCCAAACATATGCATATGTGCCTGAGGGCTGAATACATTCTGTACGTACAGTTATTCTCATGCCTGATGCAATCTCATACTCCATCGATGCTGTTGCAGGGACACCTCCCTGCATCCTCCTACGGGCTCTTACACAATGGCTGGGGATGGGCCAGTGGGTGTCTAAATTCAATTGATCACCTCCGCATTAGGGCTTTATCGTGCAGCCTTGATTGATAAAGATACAGCTGACACAAGGGAATCCTAGTCCAAAGGAATTGCATGGAAGCCGTACGGACCGTGGCAAGAAGGCGTGGGTGCCCATTGCCACAGGGGAGACTCACTTCACAAACCTCTCAGCAGAGTAGGTGAAGCCACTGCTTATTCTATTAGAAAACTCGTTTTATTTATTTTTTCATGATGCGCCGACTGTGCATGCCTGCACAGCATAAGGCTGACTTGAGCAGCCTGAAAACATAAGTTTTAAGGTTCAAATCCAGAAGGAAACCACCCCAGATCCCAAATCTCTTCTCTACAGGCGACAGGATTGCTTCCTAGAAAAGTGCTTTTTTTCCACGCTTGATTAATTTTTTTCCATTAAGATGAACTGGTTTCTTGACAGAAAATAGTATCGCCAATAGCACTAAGCCTATTCCTTCCCCCACAAAATGGGTGTATCTTCAAGGGGGGGAAAATAAAAATTCAAAAACCAAAATATTTTTGCCACATACTTCACTGAAAGCCAAAAAGACAAAATATTTCTGACACATATTTCATTGAAAACCAAAATGTTTTGACTGGAAATACTTCTGAAGTGCCTCAAGAGACACGCTAACTCATGGAGTCTCTTTTCCCCGAGGTGCAGGCAAGGTCTGCCATGGCATGGTGAGATGAGGGACTCAATTTGCAGCACCTCAGTTCTTTGAAGGAGGACATTTCCTAGGGAAGATTTGGCAGGATGAGACACTACTGGCTCTAGGAAGCATCCAGATTCCTCAGGTGCCTGTACTTAAGTGCAGCGGCAGCCTTTCAGAGTTGAAGTTGCTTTTCTGGCTCAATTGTTTCATCTGATCCTGGATATTATTCAAAATTCTAATTCTTCCTACAGTTCTAAATAAAAATAGGGAAAAAAAAAAAAAACCACTCACATTTGTGCAGACTGTATTTTTCCCTTTCCCCACTCTTCCTCAGACCACATTTATTGGCAAGCCAGATAACAGGCAAAGGACATCCCCCCCTCTTTCCCAAGCGGACCCAAGCGATGCACACTGTGCATCACAAGGTATCACAACAGCCATGACAGTTACACATGAAAGACCAAGAAGTCAAAGGAAGTTTTCCCAAAACTCTCTCCTAACTGAGCTGTACCATTCCGAGCCAGCGCAGCAGCATCTCCTTCCCTGCAGCACTGACAGGCAGGACCCGCAGTGCCTGGACTGCAGCTCTCTCAGTAGCAGCTATTTTTCCCAAGGAAAGGTATCTTGCAGCTTTTCCAGCTACACAAATAAGTAAAAATTGTGGATGCCTGTCACACCTCATGACTCACTTTGGGGCTCTGGCACATCCCGAAGTCTGCTCAGAAATGCCTGTCACTCTGCATCTCCTCTGCTCTGCTGACAGCTTAGTGAGGGGCTGGACTCCATTAAACAGAAGATAGCACAGCAGCAGCAGCAGCCAGGCATAAGCATCTACCGTACCTTTAAAGACAGGCATGCATAGGTTTCCTTCTTGATCATAATTAAAAACTATTTTCATTCAAAAAATAAGTGACAATTCAAGGTAAAATTTTTCAGTGGTACACAGGTGTCTAAAAAAGCAAAATACAGGATTTTTGAAAGCATGTTGGTACCTACTGCCCTTTAGAAATAAGCTGACAAGAAAAGCAGAAGAAAGACAAAGCAATGCTGATCAAAATAAAGGGAAAGAAAGATTTAGGGATTTACATTTGCCCACTAGTCAGCTACATAAATTGACTGTGAATAAGGGTTTTAAATGTTTTAAAACGTGTTTGAGGCATATGTAGGCTTGCTTATTTGCCAGGGAATAATATTGGTGCCTTTCTGTCTGTCCTGTTCTAAATCACCCAAAATAGACTGTAATGTTGCTAGTAAAAGCCATATGAATCCAAAAAGAGCAGGAGCAGAAGAAAACATCCCCGGGTAAAGAAATAAGAAATAAAAGACATGGATGGGTTCTGAAGCTGAGAGTAGTTCCTGCAAACTAACAAATCATTAAACACATGCCAAAGAAGCAGGAGGGAGAAAACATGCGGTGTAATAAGTGTTGTGTGTCCATAAGAGATTTATCTCAAGAATCTCTCAAGTGCCAGCGTTATCGTCTGCTAGGAGCATAGTGATATTTAAGCAACATGAACCGTTAGCAAGGTCTCTCCAAAGACCCAAAGACAAGAGAGATCAAATGGAAATCCATATGATTTTGGGTTTCTCACAAGGTTTACCAAATTTCCCAGGGGACAGAGCCAGGAAAGAAGCAGCTCCCTCCCCCTGCACTGCAACCTGGGCACATCTCACGGGGCAAGCCATGGCTGAGCAAAGCTTTCTCAGGTCAAGGTGTAAATGAGCCAGCAGCATCGCCGACAGTCAGACTTGCTCCATCTGCCCTCAGCAGCGGTGACGCTGAGAAAGAGCCCAGTAACCACGGAGCCATAACATGCTCCTGTGTCAATGCAGCATTTCACTTGCCAAATCTTGTAAGGTTTGGTCATGTTGGGAGAAGCTTCCCCTTAAAGGTAAGTGTAATCTTCTTCTGGGTCATTATCTACAGCTCATGGCTGGACTCTGTGAGAAAAGCCAAATTTCAGCATGTGTTCAAAATATAAGGGATAATTCAGGATATTCACTTTCCTACCTCAGCCACCAAAATGAAAGTAATTTCTGCTAGGCTTGCGCTGCAAATATCAATCCCTTGCTATAAGGTTAAAAGCAGATTCAAATGTTTTGTTCGAGACATATTTCAGCAAGGCAAAGTTTATTAGATGAAAGGCGAAGTACAGCGCACATTGTGCTTTCCCCTAAGCTCACGTAAATTACCATGGAACATCTCCACTAGCTTCATCTCTGCCTGTGCTTGCATGCTACAAAGAAGGATTTGGCTCCACGGTTTTAAAGTTGCTGTGGGAACCAACATACCGAAGCAACCCTAAGAAATGTGTGTGAAAGAAATCTCCTTGGCTTCTCTCTTCCCTAGCTACAAGATAGTAAAATCCACAGATAACAGTCTCCCCAAAAATAAAATAAAGAAGAAAAAAAAAAAAAAACACTAAAAGGTATCAAAGAATATAAAAATCAGCAGAAAATGAGAGGAGGGGGTGGGGGAAAAACCTCAAGACCCTAGCAGTGCTCACTAGGCAAAGTGAGAATAGAATAAGTCTCCATTCTTTTACTCTCCATTAAAATGTGCTTGTTCCCCCCTACTGACCATCTTATTTATTTTTTTTACTGGGTGGGTTTATGTGATAATCACTGGGAAATCAAGAATGAAAGTCCACTTGGTCTCCTAGGCCTTGGCAGAATTATTTTAAATTCAGCAGAGCAGGGAAGAAGGAGGGAAGATTTTCATTTTCCATTTGAGTCTTGGATCTTCCTCTAGTATACAGCAACCCTGCATAGTTTCAAATATGCTCATTAGGTGCTAAGCTAAAGGTAGCTATAATTAAATGCAATTTTCCATCTACTGCCAAGGTGCATAGGTTTCCTGGGAGCCAGCTCCTTGTCACCTTTTCTGTGTACTTGTGGCTAAATATGAATATTAATGAACTCTCAGCTCTCCTCACCCTCCCCTCTCCCAAGTTATTCACAACTATTCTGTCTTTTTGCAATGAAAGAAGGGGGGGTGGGGTGGGGGGAAAGGCAAAATATAATTAACTTCTCTATGAGCCTTCAGACTGCTCTGGCATCAGTGACTGAGCCTCCCACTTTGCCAGTGGACAACATGCTGATGAAGAAAAGGATCTTTAATAAGACGGGGTTTGATTAACTTCGTCAGCCCTGACAACCTTCAGAGAGCCCTGGAATGAAAACAAGATTTCTTGCTCATGTTCCTGGCCATGTCATTCAGAGAGGGTGTTCCCCTGCCTAGAAATAAACATTTTACCCAACTTGGGTCAAAACATTTCTTGATTGAAAATCAGCAAACTCTCAGAGGGAGTGAGGACAGAGGGTTTAGTCCAAAACTACTGGTGTTAATAAGAATAATGGCATTTCCCCTCCGCCAAGCCAACGCTCTGCTAGAGCTTGCAAAGTAGCGTTAAAACTGGAGTGGGAATCCATAATAATCAAGCCTGCCCTTGGTACAGGCTGCTGACACTGCGCACGCCAGCCCCCCAGGCAAACTGCCCTCTCACCAGCCCTGGGCCGAGAGAAGCCCCCATGCGAGCCAGTCTGTCCCACCATGGGCTGACCCCAGCTCGAGAGCTGGAGTCAGAGAGATGTCACTACAGCCCATCATCAAAGTCATACACCTTGGAGAACCAACAGCAATGCAGTACATCTCCTCCCACCAAGGAGGGCAGGAGAACCTGCAATGAAAACCCATGGTGCCCCTCAAATGGTAGAGGGCTTCAAGGCAGGGTGGAGGAGACCAAGAAGGACACTCAAAACACAAGCGGTTGCTCTCACCAGTCCAGGAAAGGGACCGTGCCTCCCTTTCCTCAGCCCGCTCATCTTTCCTGGGCCATGTCACTGCAGGAACAGGTTGAGTCCCACCAGCCTTTCGATGCCTGACCCCCCTGAGCACCACCTCCACCAGGGCTCAGCGCAGCATCCCATCTCCCACCTCCCCCTCACCTCACAACAAAAGACTGGTCACAAGGGTTGCTGTGAGGGCCCTCACAGTACAACGATTCATCATTCATGTCCGGGGGAGTTAAATGGACTGGTTCATACAACTTACAGGTGTGCCACCAGTCCCCTGCAACCTGGGGCACACATTGCTGCATCTGGCGCTCTAAAAGCACGTTCCTCTTTCCACACACACCCCCAAAACATACCGACTTGCACTGAGCATGTCTGGTTTGGACTGAAGAGCGTTCCCCAAAATACAAGACAAAAATCTGATTCCAGCCTTCTCCAAATTATTTTATATTAAAAATTAATTCCCGTCAACTGCGTTCACACCTCTGTGGTGTTTACTGACTGAAAACATGCTAGTAAATGTGTTTACTGAAGAAACATTCCCTGCACTAGCAAATTTTAGGCAAATATTTGTGGTAAGCAATTTTCAAAACTGCAAACCCAAATATTTATCCCAGAAGAAGGATTCTAGAAGTCCACTCAAAGGACAGAAACATACCACGTAACCTCTGTCGCCAGCCAGCCGGACAGGCGCCCAGCAGCTCTGCAGACAAAGAATCCTTCAGAGGGATGCTGGGGTGCCTAATAAAATCCCACTCACTTACAGGCCAACCAAAACCTGAGAGGAAGGACAAAAATTTATGAAGCAAGCGACTCATGGCAATAATTTCCTTAGTGTGCCCATCGTGTGAGCTGTGAGGAGGAAGCATGCTCGGGGCCTGACACAGCTCCTCCCAGGTTCAGGTGAGATGGGCTCTGTTCCCTTCTGTTCCTTTGGCAAATGACAGCAGGGCTCACGCTGGATCACGTATGCCCTGGGAAGCAGGGACAGCAGGATGGTGGCCACTACACCTCAATCAGATCTGAAAATATCATGTAGAGGGAAAGTCGTACGTAGCTGCAGAAACACCCTTACGTCTGCATAAACCAGACGAGAAAAAGGTAGCTTAGGAGGCAGATTTTATTCTAGATCCATGCCAAGCATCTATAATATATGTTTTGTTTGGTATTTACACAGAATCTATCTGAAAACGAAGGTGCCTTTAGTTGCCAAGGGTAGCAGATGTGTTTTCTGCAAACTACTGCCAAAAAGTAAGTTAAGAAAGGGAGAGAAGTGAAGTTCAGCTCCTTCAGCATGGAGAGCCTCGTGTCCAAATACTCCAAGTCAACCCACTTGCAATAAAATTTAAAATATTTAACCCAGACAAATGTGACTGCAACTGCTTATTTTTAACCTCACCAACAGCACAACGATCAAATGTCAACAGTAGAGCAGTTCAGCCTTCCTGGCATGTACCTTCACCCGTCACTTACAAGCGATACGTGGGCATGGTCAGACGACCTACCACGGGCCAAGCTGCAGAAACTGCAAGAGCGGGAATTGTTTGAGGACTTTGCCGCTGCCTCCTGCAAATAAACTGTGTGGTTCAGGCTGGAGATCCCATAGCCCAGCCCTGCCCGAGCAGCCCTCCCCAGTGCCCTTTCTCACATGCACACCATGGAGAAGAGAACTTGTCCAACCCATAGCACGATGACCTCTGAGCAGCGTGTAGCTCCTTCAAATTCAGTACCTCAATGGGAGCAGCAGGAGAAAACCTGTGTTGCCACCAGCCTGGTGCAAGAGCTGTGCTGTTCCCTTAAAAAACAAAGGTTTGGGGGTTGGTTTTTTTTGAGTTTTCAGCCTTTCCATCTTTCACGACCTAAAATTTCCTTCTCAAAGGACTTCCTTGAAGGCATTTTAAGCAGAACTACACATAAAAAGCCCAAATGGCTGACAAAAGATCAATAGCATTTTTCCCAATGAGACCTGGGAAAAACTGTATTTTTAACGTGCACTTTTAACCTCTTTCAGACTCCCTGTCTCAGTGACTACCACACAGCATATGGTTCTAGCCGTCAGAAGAATTAAGGAAGTATCTAAGAAGATAATGAAGCAGTAAAACCCACAATAGAGATTAAACTCTCTGGAAACCTGTAACTGCAAAAGGTTTAGAATGATGCTTCACTGCAAATCAGAAAACCAACAGAAGACAATTTATTTTTTAGGCAGCTGAGAATATGACTGTGAAACTGTAGAAGAGTTTGTTATATACATAAGGCAGAGGAGTCAATTGTCAAATACTGGGAGGGCTAATCTTGTCACGGGAGCGGAGTGTGGTGGGTACCAGCAGAAAAACACCCGGTCAGAGCCTTCTAGGGGAACAAACCCTTGGGGCCACAATGCCAAGCAAAGAGAATTGCCTAGTCCGGACCAACGTTCGCACTCCTCCAGCAATGTAGGCACTGTCAAAAGTCTAAAGCACCTAATGGGAAGCACCCGCGGCAGGAACCCAGAGCTCACGGCCGAGGCAGCGGGTGCAGAGGGCCTGGCAGCTCTCACCATTTTGCGAACACAACACTGCAAGCAGCCAGGTGAGGAGAAAGGTTTGAACCCACAGCATTGTTCCCATAGGCAGGCACAAATCGCAGGACACGGTGTCTCCACAAAGGCCACATTTGCCCAAAATTCGCGTGGGGAGGAGGCAGAGCCTGGCCCCTGCCCACTGCTCCCAGCACAGCCTCAGACTGGAGAGAGCAATCTGAGCTCCAGTACAACTGGAAGTGGCATGCTGTCAGCCAGGGGGCTGTTTCATCTGTGGGGAGACCCCCTGAACCACGGCATGGCAGAAAGCATCTCAGAGTCGCCATGGACAACACACAGCTGTGAGTTGCTCTCATCCTGCCAGCCCTGGGGAGGGAGCACAAGCACGTCTTTCTGAGGATTTTACAAGGAACCCAACTGCACCAGCTGTTGTGCTGCACAGAAATTTGTATGTTGGAGGACCGGCCAGGTTACCGATTGCTAACTTTGCCACGACTGAAAGGGAAAAGCATCTGAATCATCTAAAAGCAACACCAACACCCATACTGGGATGTCATAAAAGCTCTATTTGAGCCCAAATAAAGGCTCCCAACATTGTAAAGCCTTACATATATTAATAAGCTTAATAATTTGTGAGTCTCTGGAGCCTAATCATTAATGCACCATAATTAATGCAAATGCCAGTCACTATGGCCACATCTACATTATCTTGTATCACAGAGTTTGGGGGATCTGGGGGATCGTGGTGGACACTGCACCTCGGTTTCTCCTGCAGAGGTTAGTGTGCACTTGAGTTTCATCCTAAGAAAACACGTTCCCAGGCTCAGGAACCAAGAAGTGTTATATTCAAGGACAGAAAACCTCACCGACTGCCTTACAAGCCCATGCAGAAAGGTGAACTCTCAAAAGCACCTTCCACTGGAGACGGGCTAAAAGAATGAAAATATGTCTTCTTTACAGCTCCATAAGTGATGAAAACTATGTAAAAAAGGAGTAGCCAGTAACAGTGGTAGCAGTAGACAGCACTTCCCGGGATTAAACTGCAAAACAGTATTTGCAGAAAAAACGCACATTGGTTCTGACTCTGCAAGCCATGGAGACTTTTCCTTGGTGTGAGTCCAGGCTTCCACCTCCGCCCCACCAAATCTGATCAAAACGGACAGCAGAGGCTATCCAAGAAGCTCTTGTTTCCAGAGAAAGAAAAATGACAGGAGAAACATTTGTATCAGCATAATCTTTTTTTTTTTTTTTTGGCTCTTTTGCCCTCCTTCTCCCAGTCCCGGCTATGAACAGATCATGCTAGCTAGGAAGTCCCTCATCCCAGTTCCTTACCGATACACCACTGCTGGCTGTTTGATGATGCTGTCAACTTCCCAATGCCACAGTGTTTTTACAGAAAAAGCGTGGGTATGTTTTTTCAGATGACATACTATTTAACAAAAGACAACAAACAACAAACCTCCAACTTCCCATACTGCGGAAAACCATCGTCCTGTGACCAAGAACCACAGAATGCCTGAGGTAGGAAAATACTATTTATTCTTGTAATGGATTTTATGAACAAATCAAATGAGGTGAGATGTTTCTGAAAATTTGATCATTCATCACCAAAGCCTTTTCTCATCTTGTACTCATCAGTTCTACTACCTGCCACTGCTGGAAATATGTCCTGTACATAGAAATAGATATAGCACGCATGCACACACTCGCTCATGTACACACACTCCAAGCAAGTGCCTGGCCTTCTTTGGAGAACAGCAGATTTATAAACATATGAGGAACATTTAATCACTCATTTATATTTGCTTTTCTTTTAATAAAAAGCTACTCCAGCTATGGAATGTGAACTATCACCTAGTTCTTCAATGTTAGACTTCACTATTTTCTCTTCTTCTTCCTCCATCTCAGAAACAGTCTTAATATAGCTGCACAGGATATGCATCATATTTTTCAGGTTTGATTTTGTCTGTCAGAATGGCAATAATTTTAGAGTTACAGAGATATAAAAAGTCCCAAAGGTTTGAGTAAACTGATAACTTAGATACCTTCAAGCACTTTCTGAGGCTTTGGGAAAGAAGATGCTGTGGTCGCAAAAAAAAAAAAAAAAAGCAGTTTTAATCCTGGCAAAGTTTTGCACATGTGTATACATGTTTGTATGTGTGTTTTAATGTCATGAAATACCAGAAAGAAGTTTTGGGGTTTGTGGGAATAAATTTTCAGCATTTTTGCTCATTTAAGGGAGGGCAGCCAAAAAAAGTCGATTCACAGAAGCTTGGCAGCAATCCCTCACGGAGACAAATAAGTACATTACAAGATAGTGCTGTTCCCTTTCCACTGTGCAGCAATGTAGGATTTCACACTCTGTTCACATTGCAGAAGATTGAATGAAATTCATCAGTGCTCGAAACGATCATTAAAAAAAAAAAAAAAAAAGAGCAAAACCCAATCCTCGCCCCAAGCACTCAAGGTTAACCACTGCTGGTGTGAAAAGGCACTGCGATGGGTTCAAACAAGGGAGGATACATCTGCCGGGGCCATAACTTTCCAGGATGGTTTGTCTCTTGCTTGTCAGCAGTGTGGTCAGTTCCTGGGATTGACCTTGGGACCTTTCCCCCAATTTTTGAAGGCAGATGGTTTTCTGTTATTTGCGACTCCTGGGGGAAAAAAAAAAAAAAGAAAAAAAGAAAAAAAAGGAAGGGGGGGGGGGAGGCATAAACCCTCTCTCATTTACTCTCCCCCTACCCTAGTGGCTGGTGATCAGACAAGGCAGTTGATAGAAATTGTCTTTGGCTATCTACCGTCCGTCATCTTCAGGTTGAATGGCACTAAGGAAGCAATGTTGCAATGGTAAATAATTTCAAAACAATTTAAAATATCGTGACACTCCAGCTCTGAAACTGTTACCCCAAAAATAAAACCAAAGCACTTATTTTTCTCTTCTTTTACCCCAAATCCTCTTTTTCCTCCTGCTCTGCAAGATGCTTTTCCTTCATCTTTCATTCTTCCTTCCCTCTCACGAGCTGTTTTATCTCCCTGGTGCACATGAACTCCCTCTCAATACAATCTTACAAATTTTCTCCTCTGCCTGCCTCGCAACAGTCTTAAAAGATATTCTCTCAGATATCGGTCTCCCTGGCCAGACCCTCTGCAGCTATCCTGCCTCTCCAGAGGTTCTCTGGACTTTGTGGTGCTTACAGGATGCATTGGAGTGCACTGCATCTCCCTGACCCCCAGGGAATCCCTGCAGCTGCTGAGGTAGTAACAGAGCTGCAAAATCTGGGAGGGAGAGCATCCTAGAGAGACACCAGGGTGGATATATTCAGCATCATTCTCCATGTGTAATAAAATTGGCTTTGCTAGAAGTCTCACTAGGTCTTCACCATCCTTCTGACTTTAAGTTTTATATTAATTGAGACAGACAAAGATCTAAACTGAGAAAGTATTCAGGCTTGATTCCAACTGATCAAATATTTGCAGCAGTATCGCACTGCAAAATAACACAAGTGTGGAAATTATTTCAATTGATGAAGCAGATTTTTAAAAAAGAAAAGGATTAGACCAAAACCCTGGGGTAATGGTTATGATTTCCTTTAAAATCTCAGAGATGTTAATGGCAACGGCTAGCTTGCTCTTAATGCTTTGGGAAATTAAAAAGAAATACATATAAGACTTATCGCATTAGGGTAGTTTTAAGAAAATGGACCATAACACTTTCCTGGCAAGCGATTTGGCTGAGAAAATACTTCTCTTGCTGCCCTCGTACTGTAACATTATCAGGCAGTCTGGTCTGTTGAGAGATAATTGAAGTAGGATTTTTCCCCCCTTTTGTTTAAATGTAATTCTGAAGTGGTTTCACAAACACACTCAAATATTACCATACCGAATGAGAGGCAATTTCTAAAGTGCATGTGTTACCTCCTTCCAGTGTTGGTACAAGAGGGAGAGACAGGTTTTAAAAGGTGCTTTGCATCCCTGCTGTGCCACACCAAGATGAAGACCTGACCTCACGCTTCCACGGTGCATTCAGAGCTTAGACCAAAGAGGCTTTACCTTCTTTTGGCTGTTAGTTTTTGGCTTCATCTGGGTCAGATAGTCTGGATACGGCCATACATGTTAGAAATCTGTGGAGCATCTGTTGCAGCTGATGGAGCTTGGGTAATGCACTCGTATCACTGTGTATTGTTCAGGAGACGAGTTACTGCTTCGGGAACTGGAGGGAATCTTTTTAGGACTGCCATTTTTAAGCTGAAGTCATGCTGATTGTTGGGTTGAGCTTGGAAAGTCACTGCCCTCATTGCAGATCTCCCTACGATAGCAACTATTGCTTTAGAGGAATTTGCCGGCAAGAGAGGTTACATCTACACTAGTAAAAGAAGGATGACCAGGACCATCCGGGGGCAGCGAGGCCAGCTGGTAGGGGACAGCCCGTGTCCATGTGACTTAAGTCTCCAACCTTTTCCAAAAGCATCCAAGCTGCCTGTTTCCACAGGAGTTCATTAGCAATGTTCGTTTCCCGGTACATACTCCATTACTTACAGCACTTGCTCCTGTTGGCACCAGACCACCTACCAGTGGACAGGGACAGGACGGTGACACGGGGAGCCTAGCTCATGTGCACGCAGGGTCTCTCAAAGACAGGTCCCTAATGTTGGCTCTCCTGAGGCCCCCTCGTGGAAGTGCAGGCAGGGAAGGGACAGGAGCAATATTTGACTGTAGCATAGCTAGGTCTAAAGGGATTGTGTGTCTGCACCCAAAGATTATAAGCCCATCAGGCAAATAAAAACAACAATAGTAGATGCAGCATAAATATTCTTAGAATTTACCTGCTCAGGGAGAGCTAGGGGAAAGCAGCACCAGGAAGAAGGCTCCTCAGAACTGTGCAAGACCACCGCATGTGCAAGAAAGCACTGGAAAATCCCAGCAGAATCAAGGGCATCCCTATGATTACAGGATTTATTTATTTATTTATTTAGCATCACAAAACACACCACCAAAATGCACTTCTAAAATATGTGTTGATGTGCGGTGCCTGGTTCTCTGTAGAAAAACTTTCACCAGCATTAAAGCGGATCTAGTGTCACACAATCGGTTTATCATCTAACTGTCCCATGCTTTCTGCAAACATGGCATTCATCATTCCGTCAGGTTTCATCAACACAGCTGTCATAGAACTACAGGAGGCAGAGATGGAAAGCACCTTGAGATGTCCCAGGGTAGGACAAGGTGTACCTCAATACCGTTCCTAGCAGGTGCTTGTCTTTCTTGCTCTCGAAAAAGCTTACCAAGGAGGATGCCTTCCCAGCTGCACAGATGTTCTTGCCCAGTTCCTCGCTATCCTCATGGGTTTTTCTTGCTTTCTCAGCCAGGTCCTTCTCTCTGCGGCTTACGACCACCACTTCTTGCTTTGCCTGCTATAGATGCAGAGAACAGATCATTCCTCCTTTCCGTTTGAATGCTGTTATCCTCTCCCATTTCCCCCACCAGTCTACTCCCCCTCAGAGTAAATAACCCAAATCCTTGCCTTTTTTCTCCTTAGATCATGTGTTTAGGTCATGTTTTCTGGATATCCTAATCTTGCTTTACTCCATCCTCTCCAAGTAGTCAATGGCTTTCTTGAAGAGCAGTGCCCGATTTAGGAAATGAAATAGCTTTACCAGCAAAAGGATTATTTCAGGTCTCTGTTGTTTACTCATTTCAGGATGGACTTTCTCCTTTCCTCAACAGGCTGACATTGTTCACACCAGCTCAGCTTGTGATCCAACATAGTTCCAAGATCCTTTCCAGAAGAAACCAAGTTTCTCATCCCATATTTAATGAATTGTTATTTTTTTTCTCACTACTTTTCATGAGTTACTGTGGAATTTCATCCTATTTTTAAGAGAACTCTTCCATTTGTCAGAATCACTTTTAATTTTAACTCTTTACCCCATTGTGCTTGCAGCCTTTCTCAGACTTGTTTTACCTTCAGGCTTACTAAGCCTCCCGCAATCCAGGTTATTAAAGAGACCCTTGGATGAAACTGCACGGAAACAAGCGCTTGTGCACTATTCACAAGGGCAGATTTCTAAAGAGATAGCACTTTATCACAATTCCATAATGTATATTTTGAAATTCCTGTCCCTCTTTTGATATCAACCACCACTCTTCTGGGCTGTGAGTTTCAAATTCACTCCTACGCAAAGGCTGTAATAAGATCCTAGAAAGCATTTTATAATTGATAACTCAGAACTTCAGCCAGGCCTATAATTGTGAGATCTTTAATTTATCTTAATTCATATCTGTGTGGATTCATGTTTACTACTAGACATTTTATATCCCTTCCAATTAACAAATGTTTGAAAAGCCTGTGGCCACCTTCCTGATGCTCCACATCTCCTTGCTGAAGGTAAGTTTTGCACACATTGTGAATTAACAGTGTCTTATTTTTTTACTTTTTTGACTGATACAAACTCGGGGGTTTTTCCTGTGCTGAATTTCTTGCAATACAGGTCACTTTATTTGATGCAGCAGATCTGTACCTTAGGGGTCTGCAACACACAGGCAGCATGAGCCTGGGCTGAGCAGAGCACTGTAAGTCAGAAACTCTTTAGTTTCTACCCTAGTTTTGCCATATAGACAGCTGCATAGATCTAGGCAGATATTTTAGCTCCCTACCTTGTTTTACTACCAGCCAGTGTTAAAACAACACAGCAGACCACGTTACCTCCCTTGTTTTCAGCAAAGTCCAAAAGTAATACCCACAGCAAATTGCGCTCAGCTAAATGCACTTAACTACAATTATTCTTTCATGTTTTCAGTGCATATTTACAAACAACATCTTGGAAGTAGGCTACCAGATCTTCAGCTGGTGTAACCGTGAGGCTCACAGATGGCCAGGAGAACAGTTTGTGAAGGCATTATGTTATCGAACTGTATTACGTTAGCGGATTCTGTAAATCCTATTTGACAAGATCTGCTATAAAACCAGTTTCTGCACCCCTGAGCTTTACTGCGAAACACCTGCATTTAGACTCCTTTCTTCTGTTGAGGGCAGAAATGCTTTGGAAGATGAATCTCTTAATGGAATCGATGTATCAGGGAAAAGCAGGTAGATTTCTTAAAAAAAAAAAAAAAAAAAAAAAAGGTTTTGAAAGGCAAACAAAAGGAAGGGAAGCAGAGAAAGGAAAATGTAGTTTCACTAGCAAGAGTCCTTCTGTAGCAGAACGTTAAAGAAATACTATAAGAAATCAAACACAGGAAGACTAGGAGCTACAAAAAACTGGAGATAAAGCAGAATTAGAAGTAAAAGAAGCAGAGCAGGAATGCAATCTAGAAGGTCAATTGATAAAATATGTAGCAAGCGCTGAACCAAACCAATCAATACCACTCAGTATGAACCAAATCACAGCCTAATAACCACATCACATCCACTTCATGGGACTATCTATCACAGCAACAGCAGGAGGCAGCGGCAATTCAACTCTCTGCTCACCCAGGCGGACCCCACACGGGGCTCCTGGTGCTGTTCCACGCTGCCGTTAAAGCAGCGGGGCCTCTCCACGGTGGGCAACACCACCCCTCGGATGAGCCCACCAACGGATGGGACAGCACAGCTGGGGCGGGAGATAGGAGGGAAGGGGAGAACCTGAATGTGCAGCCAGAGGGAATTGGGCCCAAGTGAGAAGTGGTTCATCACAGATTGCAAGGAACACAACACACGGACCGGCATGCAGGGGCACGGGGGAAAAGCAGGGAGAGGGAAGGTACATGAAACGTGGAGGAACATACACTGTTGAATGACTCAAAACATGTTAGCAAGGGGTGGAAAATGGTCTGGACGAGCAAGGTGGGATGTATTTTGCCCTTGATGCTCTGCCTCCAGCAACTGAAAAGTGACTAAGAAACAACACCGCAGATCTACACTCCCCAAAGCAAGATGGGCATAGCAAGAGCTGAGTGCGATGCCTGCCAGAGCGCCCGGACAGGAGGCAACCCACCCCCTGCATGTCAGCCTGCATGAAAAAGTGTGCCCTGCTCTAGTTTCCTCCTGTGGACCCTGCTGATGGCCCCAGGAACAGCAAAGGAGGCTTAGCCTCACACCTTGCTGCCCTCTGGGTCGACCCCAGGGTTCCCCTACAGCCCCCTTCCCCTGACCAACACGCAGGTGGGCAGGGGAGCCCTGCTGCCCAGCACAGTCTGGTCCATCCCCAGGTCAGCTCTGGAGTGAAAACTCTGCCTTCTCTATAGAGAGAGATGAACTCACGTAGAAAATAACTGGAGGTTGGACTGAGCAGAGTCCAGGCTCCATGTCAGATTGTGAGCTCAAAGACAAATCTGTCCCATTTTCATACCACGTTATGGGAAAGCTTTGGCCCCTTTCGAATCAGTAAGAATCTCCAAAGGGTTTCAAAAGACCTGTGAGTTCATCTTCAGGTTTGGTCTGATGTTTCTGATGTTTGACCTGCATCATAGTCTACTGTATCTTTCCCAAAAATCTGGTGGTTCTTTTCCAAGACTTTTATAAGGAAAGATAATCAGCAGTATGTATTACTCCAGGAAAATACTGGATTATTCCTCAAATATGACAGCACATTTGATATAGGTCACAGTGTGCCCAAAAGGGACTGCTGAAAGAAAAAGAGAAAAAAAAAAAAAAAATCTGCCCTTTCTCCAGTTATCCTTGTTCCAGAGGAGTACTGGATGTTTAATATTTTCTTATCTACCCAAAGCCACAGAAAATTACCCCTTCACCCCAAGCTCTGCCCAGAGCCTGGAGGCTCTTTAGGTTGCTGCCGTGGCCACTTGCTGGCGCCCGTTGGCAGCAGCAGGCGCAGGAGTGACAGGGCTGGCGTGGCAGCCACCGCACTCGCTGCCCGGCCCGCACGGGGCCCGCGGCACAGCCAGGCAGGGCACGGGGGGCTGGCATGGATCTGGCATGGGCCTTGTGCTCACACACCTGTGGATCCACTGGAGATGACTGCAGCCCCTCGGGCACCACATCTGCCAACGCAACATGCACAAATGCTATCCAAACACTGGCCCTGGGAAAGACTGGGAACGGATTTCCTTGGTCTTCTCCACACCTTTTCCCTGTCTTTCAGCTGGTCCCATGCCTGGGAACAAAACCTTACTTAAAACGTTTGGGGTTTTTAAATGTTCTTCTTTTTTTTAATTTTTTTCACTTTTTCTCATTTTACATGTTGGAGGGGATAATTATCGCCATCTGACAGAAATGCCAAATCCACAATTCTGAAAATTCTTCAAGTTAACTTCTTAAAAGGCGAATTAAATTCATTTGACAAATTTACAATGAGACTAACAAGCCCCATGTTCCAAAACATTTCATCTCGCCAAAAAACAGTTTTCACAATCTCAACCTGCTTGAAGCATGACCAACCAGCAAAGCAGGCTCACAGCGCTCCGAAACTAGCACAGCTCTTCTTCGTATCATAACTAAACCCTCAAGAAAGGTGCTCTACTATATTTTTTTCCCTACTTTCAGTAGCAACGGTGCTATATAACTTATGGGACACATTTTGAGAATACCATGTGTTGCTTATACCGGTATTTCACAAGTGTAAGGAAATAAACCTTACCGCATATATTTACAGAGCTGTTTGCAAGGTTTTGGAGTCTAATTAATCGGAAGTTCTCCCCAAATGAGAAAATGAAGACATCACAGGGAGATTGAGAAGTGGTACATGAGTGGAATTGTCTCAGGAAATTAATCAAAATGTACATAACCAATTATTTGACAGATATTATTTGTTCTAATTAAAGCCAGATACTACAGCTGACAGAGAAGGTAAGGTGGCTTTCTACATAACAGCAGAGCACAGGACATCTGTCACCAAAATCTATTCCACAGCTAGGTCTCTGATTACCTCGGTTAAGACAGCCTCTGATAAAAATCACAGATAAATAACTCTGTGTGTTTCCTGTTCCGTGGCTGTGTAAGCAAATGAAGTCCACAAGCTTCTAAGTCCAGAAAATACTGCCCTGTGTGCTTGACGACCTGTCCAGATGCAGGGAGAAATCCAGCTGAGATTGTTATCTTGACCCACGCCCAGCTTATGCTTGCAATACACTTTTGTGCTCACGTTACCCCATGCTATGTGAAAACACAGAATAACTTTGTTGAGTTTCTAACATCCATTATTTCACCATTCCATGTGCTATTAATCTTCCGTGCTGAGGATGGCTTTCTTTTGTTTCAGAGTCATCAAACTAAACTCAGTTCACTGGGTTTAATTCATCACCAGCAACCCTGGCAATACCTTTATGCTGCTCCAAACGCTGCCAACGTACAGTTCAAACAGACACGTATCTATATGTTCACACATGCCCACACACACTTATAGGCATGTGTATATAAATATATGGGTACACACACACACATAAAAACAACTCAAATACAGTTCCATCATGTTTTCCTTTAAAAATAATTTTAGCCAGTGGCATTGCAAAATCTCCCTGGCCTATAACCAGGAGCCTGCACCTGCACGGATCCCAGTTGCAGAACCTGTCCTGTAATTGTTAAGCAATTTGCCTGTTGAGAACCACTGGCAAGAGTCTGACAGACCTTATGCTCAAAAAAACACATTTGTTTGGCTCTTACGTTACCAAGACACTGCATTATTCCTCAGACTATCTAGAAAGATGCCTGTTGCCATACTGGCAAAAGGGTTTGTGTTCCCCTTCAAATGGATGAAATGCTTCTTTACATCCAAAGAGCACAGCCCAGAAGTACCAAATCCTTCCTAAAATGATGTTCCTATCCTACACGTTCTTCCTATATTTGGAGACGTAGGAAGGAGCAGGGCTCATCGCTCCCTGCTCCCACTCCTACTCTTCTATAGAGGAACTGGCTCTGAAAAGTGAGATGAGGAACAGTGCAGGCTTTTCCCCTTGGAGGGAACAATTACTTTCTATTTCTCCTCACTTCACTCTCTCACCAGACTTTTCAGTTAGCCTTTCACTAATATTATTACATCCATCCTGGTCGATGCAGCTGGCATGAGCAGCAGCAGTGAAAATGCACTGCAGCCCAGGCTGTAATACAGGACAGCAACCAGACTGAAGCTGACCCACAGACTGTGGGTCCCTGCTGTGGTTCCTGTGGCTCCCTGAAAACCATATTCCTCTGTCTTCACTGCTACTGCTCTGCTAACACATGTTACTAATTGAGGGGGTGCAGAAAAACATACCAAAAACCACTGGCAAAGGCACGGTCTGCATGAGCACTGCAACACAGCTGCAAATCAGGGCTCTCAAAAAGGTCAGGGAAATGCTGGCAGAAGAGGTAGAGAGGTGGGAGCTGAGAAACACTTTCCATTCGATTCCCCTGGCTTCCAAGGAAGCAGAACTCCTTATTTAGAAAAATGTACATAACATTTGTGCCAAAGGTGCCCGACTCGATCACTGGTTACGCCACATGATGATGTCCAAGGCACTAAATTTTGGCTGCCTGCTCAGCTCAAAAAGGAACAACAAAAATTAGCCACGTTCTCCATTTCCTTGAGTTTCCTTTTCTCAATTCCTCCTCCTTGGTTTTGGGTAGAACAGAGAAAGAGATCGAAAAGATGCAAGCGCACAGATCTCTGGTGAAAAATTGTCTGAGATTTCTGGTGGTCGGTGTAGGGTCACTGTCATAAAACAGGTCCCCAGCTCTGGCTGGAAGCACACATGCTACACTGAGCCGGTTATCCTCTGTAGTCGGTGGGAGACAACAGCTTGGCAGATTTGCCCTCTACAGATGCCAGTCTCAGCAATGTACCTTGGGCAAGATAAAACAAACTCTGGAGATGGCTCTCTCAATGTTAACTGTAGGGGGATCCTGGAAAACTAGAGGTTATGTGCATTTATAAGGGTAATAATAAATGAGTGACTGGCAGTGAAGGAACTGAAGCCAGGTGAGAGGGATCCGGCTTTTAAAATCTTGTGGTCAACATAAAGCACATACAGCAAGGCACATCCAGCCTGGGGTGCTGATTGCTATAGAAACCGTAGTACCATTTCTGTGTCTTTTACCTTCTTATTTCCCCTGGAAGTTTGGGATAAGTAGAAATCTGGGCTACCAGTCCTTTACTTAGTGAATTTTTTAAATAGAGCCAATTTTGAGGCCATTCTTTGCCTTTCTTTACAATTTTCCCCCCACACCACACCACCACCTCCCCAGATGAAAAGCTTTCTAGCCACGCCATTAATCTGCAGGTACTTCAATGAGGGGGTGATGTGCAGGTTTAACAAACTACTGAAGATCAGCGCTTGAAAAATGAGGACCATTATTATTCCATGCCTTGCAGATTATGAACTGATAGCTGTAGTCTCCATCCTTTGCTTGCGCTTCATAACTTGGAAATCTCTGCACATTTGGAGGAGCATTCAGTTAAAAAGGAAATGGATTTCTCTGTCTAATTAGACTAAGTGCTCTCTCCTCGCCTTTGTCCTTGTCTTTCTGGGATCTCATTTACGGTGCTATTTAAAAGGAGCCACATCTGTTACAATGAGCTGTCTGTCAACTAAACATCCCATATCAAACACAATTTTCTCTCACCTTTTACTTATACTTTTCAATAACAAGATGATAGATGCAGATTTTAGTCAGCAGGTTGGTTTTTTAAAAACTGCTGAAAGGAAAGTTTGCCCTCCTCCCTATCCTCTTCCAGCTTGCAATATAGTCTTGATTTAGACAATGCCATGAACACAGAATAGAAAACCTGGATGAGTTTGGCATCCAAGTCTGCTTTTCTTTAGACCACTGAAAAAAAAAAAATCCATCTTGGTCTTTGCATGTTTTAATTGAAAAGACTGTTAATCGCTCAGCAGCAATAGACATATGCCTCACTGTAAATTTTACATTCACCCCTAGCAGTTGCAGCTGGTGTTGATTTAGTGTTACCCTGATAACCCTGCTGGGTGGTTTTTTACTTGATTTACATTCCCTGTGAAGGGTGGAGGTAACATTTCCAAGAGTGTGAAAACAAAGTGACCTTACAGCTAAACTCTCCTTCCTACAAGCAGCAAAGCAGCGTTTTTTACCAGCTAACCTTTAAGAGTGACATTCCATGGGTCATCCTAAGCAACATTGCTGCAACGAGTTTTGTTTTCATCTACCAGCCACAAACATCCAGGGCCAGCTCTGGATGTTTGTTCGTTACTTTGATTTTCTCCTGGGCTGTTTTTTCACACGTGCCCACAGGAAGGTGAAGCCATCCGGGGGAAGGGGCAGATTTCGCGCTGCCACCAGGCTGCAGGTGTTTCAGAGCCCACCTCCGCATGTGCCTGCCGTGGGTGCACAAACGCACAGCACCACGCTAAAGGCTGCTGTGCCACCTCCAAGCCACTCATCCCTGTTTTCCAGTCCAGAGCTGGGCAGAGAAGTTAACCTGGGTCCTGCAGCCTCATCACGGCTTAGCTGAGGGGGCACCCACGCTGCTGGGGCATGAGCTGCCGCCGGGACTCTGAGGCAGTTTTGGGGCTGGATGTTCTCCGCAGCATCTCACTGTGTTGCTTTTATGAGACAGCTCTTTCTCATGGCTCTTTTGTGCATTTAAGCTCTGAATTCTTAGCGTTTGTTGTGCCTGCTTCACCAGTGACCTGGTTTCACTATGCCTTCAGAGGATCAGTCACAACACAAATAACGATTAATAGTAACAATAAAAGCCTTTGTCTGAAAAGCCCGTGTCTTGTTAGTAATGGATGGCTGGTCAATACTTTACTCTTTGCAAATTTAGCATCATACAGGAGCAAGAAGAATTTTATTGTTTTTATAAATCCATTTTCCATCAGTGTGTCATCAGTCCCTTACTGCTCTCTTGTGTACAAATTCTGATAGACCTGAAATCTAAGTTTTAGTCTACCATTTAATCTGTGTGTTTGATTCATTGAGGATAGTGGTAACCCAAAAAGATTCATTTAGACTTAGACCCTTCAGATTCGTATGTCAGGCTGTCAATTTTATAACATTTTTGAGGTTAAAGACAAACAACAGTAATCATTTTTCTACCATTTTAGTCTACCTTGGTTGAAATGCAGGCATTGCCCTTCCTCCACACGTTGCATATGGAAAGCCAGACTTAACACTCCTTACAAAAAGCATGAGAAGAGCAAGCAGAAACAGGGCTCAGCCTTTACAAAGACCAAGATGTGCCTCTGGGCAAGCAAAATGGCTGTGATAAAAGGTGGGACCAACACGCAGGGGTGCTTCCTGCTTCTTTACGTTGTTTTCCACTGTTTCCATTTTAGACAACAAAACTCCATCGGCACCAATCAACATTTAACAACTAATGATTTGAATGGTTTGATCTTTTTGATTGCAGAGGGATTTAAATTAAATTTCGACACATCATCTTAGCTCCAGTTTAGACTGCGGAGTGGGTATGCTAGATGCAGCCCTTATCTGATGGAAGCCAGCCATAGAGCAGGCAGTCTTTGCTGCATTTTATCTTACAACAGATACCTTCTCCTGGATCGTATTTGGGCTTTGCCAAGTTTAGTGTGAAGCACAGAGTACATACAGCCAGAGGGAACAAAATCTATGTTTTTAAACTGTGTTCCTTAATAAGCCTGCCCCAAATTAAAACAGCCTCCGTTATAACTTCAAAAACCTTCCCACTTTTCAAAGATACACTGCATATATCTCAGAAGCAAAGTTCATGCCAAAGGGCTTTTTTCTTTTTTTTTCTTTTTTTTTTCAGCTTAGCTGCCAAATGCTGCATTAACTCACTAGCTGAAATGCTGATTCATCAGACCCTACTCGTCAGAAATGCCTGTGTGCTCTCAAATAGAGATTGCTTTCTTTTTTGAGAGTTTAGATGCCTCTTCTGTGACAAACATCAACCTTTATGGCCTCAAGAGATACCTCACACTTATTCGGTTCTGGATTGCCGCTATAGATGTAGACGTATTGGCTACCCTTTCATAACCTCTCATGGATCAAGAGGCATGATTTTTAAAATAATAATAATAATAATAAGTAGTAGTAGTAGTAGTAGTATTTTGTTGTTGATATTGTTATCATCATCATCATTAGTATCATTATTAGTATCATCATTATAATTATTTTATTAATATTTTCATTATTGAATTAAATTATTGGCTCTGGTTTTTTACAAAAGATTTTTTTTGAAAGGTGGATTACAGGTGTTGCTTGTCCATCTTATGGGGGATACTTGTTTTCAAGGGACCCCGGCTCAACAAGCACATGTTCTCTAATTGAAACTGAAGCGATTCACAGTGTTGTCAGCTCCCTTGATTTACTGATTTCACTGAAATCACAGGATTTCAGAAGGAATTTGGAAGTTAAGAAAAGATAAAACTAACACAAGAGCAGAAATAATGACAGAAGGGCACGGTGATGCAGAAGCTGAGGGAAATAGCACTGGTTTGGTAGTTCAGGGCAAAATTAATCGCTGGGCAGAGGCAGATGATGTGGCCCAGAGCATCTAGTGGAGGGCAAAATCACCTTGCTCAGTAAATGTAAGAAGGCTGATAGTACTAATCTTCTCACATACATTTGGTAAGTGTAGTTTAAAAAGAAAATTGCTATTGTTTGTCTTTAGCCTCAAAAATGCTATAAAATTTACAGCCTGACTTAATGAATCTTGAGGGTCTAAGTCTAAATGAATCTTTTCGGGTTACCACTGTTGTCAATGAATCTGGAACAAACAGTTTAGATTAAATTCACTGCTAGGCAGACTGCATATAAGGCAAAGAATATAACAAATTTCATAACATGAGAATAATAAATAAACAAATAAATAAAAAAAAATAATTCCCCCCATCTGATTCACTCAAACCCAATGGTGAAGATATTCCAGTAAAACTTCACTTTTGCATTCAAAGATGCTTGGGTTTGGCCTGAATCTGTTCAAATCCAGCTCCTGTTGCTATTTACAAAGTTATCAAGCCATAGTGTTTTTTAAAACATTCTAATTCCCCTTGCACTGGTATTTTATGGGCTGCAGTCCCATGATCCTTCATGCAGCTGTCAAAACCTCCAACTTTCCCAGGACAACTGTTACCGTTTATTTAAGTGCTGTCAGTGCCAAAATCTGGGTCATTCTGGAAATCTGACGGTAGCACAAAATAAACTGAAGCGGAGTGTCAGAAAAAATGAAACAGGGAATATATTGCTCACTGACTGACTGAATACAAAAATGAATTATACAATAAAAACCTTCTTTGAAAAGAAGGAGCCACCACCAGAATTTCTGTTTTTACTGCAAAACTCCATACTGAAAGGCTGCAAAAAGGAGGCACTTCACCCCAGAGCTGAGGGCTGGCTTCGCACCGCTGTGCAAACACAGGTTTTGCCATAGGACAGGCATGTTCTTTTACAGCTTAATAAACATGGCAGTCCTCCAGTCACGTCCCAGGGATGCCAAACCTTTCCTTTCCCCACTAAGCCTTCGCTGCCAAATACTTCCAGTGACTTCTACAGGGCCATTGGCAGGGATGGGAGAGCTATCAAGGTCCGACCCTAAAGGACCCAGGCAAGACAAGCAAAAAACTGGGGAGGTCTGAGAAAGGTAAAAAAAAACAGGACAAAGACCACCAAAAAAAAAAAAAAAAAAAGATGCCTCTTGCCTTTCCTCCTTGTATATTCACAGGTGACTCGGCAGCGAAGAACCCGGTCCATCCGGACGGCAGCAGGGGCACTGCGGAGGTCGGGGCTGGGAGGCAGTGATGGCACCAGCCAGGGACCAATGTACCACAAGGCTTTTCTGATGCATCTTTCCCTGCAGATTTGCTGGCCGGCGTAGCCTTTCCAACACAAAACGTAGCAACCAAAGAAAACACGCTGATCAGTCTTAAGGTAAATGCAGGGTTACAGATTTAGTTTTCAAAGTTTCCTTTCAATTTATTTAAAAAAAAATAAATTGGCACTACCAAATTTAATGACAAGGCTACCCTGCTGAGTTTGGAGCCCAGAAAGCTATTGTCTCCCTGGTCTATGTATCCTAGACTGTGCTAATGTTTCCTATAATGCGGCTAATAACCAACCATCAGCAATAAATGCCTTGTCATCTCATTGTTGCACACAGCAATAGCTGGAGCAGTGATACTGACAAATGAACCTGCGTAATCACTTTAGATTTCTTTGTTACATTTCACAGTGTGAAGACTGCTTCTGCTCAGCACGTCACAAAAAAACAAACAAGAGCTATAGCTGTCTCTTCCATCAATCTCGGCTTATTTTTGTCAGCCCTCTGCCTGTACAGCCACAACCCCACCACCGCTTGACAGCGGATGGGGGAGCCGATGGTTTGGCGAAGGGGAGATGGATGGTGGTCAGAGCGTGATCGATGGACCTCTGTGCTCTCCCTTCCCCTTTGCCTTGAGAAAGCCAGCATGCAGGGGGAGGGGGGGGGGTGGGAGGAATGAACTTTTTTTACACTTTCCAAGGCTGCTTCAACATGGAAAAAGAGAAAAGTGGGGAGGGGGGGCTCTCATTAAAATCCAGTCAAGTCTGCCATTTTCCCTTTTACCTTTTCAGTCTTTTTATAGTTTCAAATCATTAACTATCAGCGTGAAGCTCAAAGGTAGCACTAGCCATCTATGAAACAGTGACACATTTGACAATAATGCTTTTGAAGAGCTTGTCACATCCTCTTCCCAAATCAGTCTCATTAATGCTCAGACTGTCTCTCTTTTCTCCCTGCTTCTTTTCTCCTGATTTCTCTCTAATTAGCTTGTTTTTTTATGCTCCATCGTTCCACAGTTTGAGCTTAAAAAAAAAGAAAGAAAAAAAAAGAAAAAAGAAAAAAAGAAAGGAGGTGGATGTCATTTCCATGAACCCCAAGGCCAAGTTAATCAGCAGAATTAATGACTCTATTACCCATTAGACTTGGGGCTATGGTGCTTATATGGCAGCACCCAATGTTCTCCGATCCCATGCTTCTTCACTTTGCTCTGACAAACGGAAACTTTGGCTCTCTCCTGCAAGCGCACCCCCTGATCCAGCCAGCCCACCGTGCTCCCCTTCGGCCATGCCACTGCTGCCCCCCCTTAGCTCTGAAATGAGGGAGGCAGCAGAACTTACTACCTGAAACAAAGGAGATGGGCAAAAATGAGACGGTATTGCTTGCTTTTTCTTCGCTCTTTCTTGCGCCTGTCTCCCTGTGCTGTGCCTGAGCTGTGTCAGTCCCGCTACTGCAGTTCTCCATGAGGATGCCTCGGGGCCCTGACCCAAAAACGTGGCTGGCAGCTCTGGGTGCTTCAAATCCAGCGTGAGGCACAAGGCTCTGCGAAACAAGATGCCTGCAGGACTTATCTCCTCCAAAGCACTTTACCTTCCCATCTTCACAACCCACTTGTGCAACCAGCAAAAACGTTATTTGCCTTTTTGCAGAACAGAAACAGGAGCAGAAAAACAGGCTTTAACGCCAGGAGCAAGCAAAGGGAAAGAGTTTTTGAGCCCAGATGTGAACCCCTGATGCCCCTGTTGTTGGAGGACATGCCCACACAGATGGCAGGGAAGGGCTTGCACAGGCTGGGAGTCCCTCTGTCCAGGCAGTGGGTTCCCCAAAAACAGTTTGCAAGGTTTATTTCAAGAATCCTCTCTCAAGCCCTCTCACAGCATGGTGTGCCTGAGCCTTTCCAGCCTGAGCTGCCCCTGCCTTTCCCCATCCTGGCTGCTCCATCGCTGGGGAGGGCAGAGCAGGGGCACCCCAGGACCCTCAGCATGGGCAGCAATGCTGTACTGTGACCAGCACAGCCCCCGCACCAGCCAGGGTGACACTGCTGCGGGGGTAAGGCCAGGTCTCAGACTGGGTCATCGGGGCGGTCTGCTTTTGGTCTGCCTTTCCCTGCTTTTGGGAACACTTTCACCACGCACAAAGCAGTGATTTCATTTGCATCAATGAAGGTCAGGCCCTGAGCTGATGGCGAGTTGCTCTTATTTGCATCACTGAATGTTGCAAGGAAACTTCGAGTATGTTTTCCTTCTCTTGTTCCAATTGCTTCATTCACAACTTTAACAAAATCGCATTGCTACACAGGCAAAATAGGGACAGCCCCACTCCCTTGCCCCCAGCTACCTTTCAGGAAACAGCATGCTTTTGTTATTAAAAAAAAAAAAAAAAAAAAAAAAAGGATATGATAAGAAAGGACTTAGCTCGAAGAATGAAGGGGGTTTAAATTGGCTTTCTGAGAGGATAACCTTATTTTCACACTTGTAACTGAAACAAAGCTTGATCCCTAGGCGTGATTCGCACACCTGCTCTGCTCTGCAGCCACGCAGCCTTAAAAATCAGTGGCAGCTCTGCCTTGATCTCACTGGGAGCGAAGCGACTCCTGGCAAGTGCCTCGTATTGAAGCAGCGCAGTGGGGCATCACGCATGGGACTCAAACCTCCCAGGAGGCACAGCAGCCGTCCCGAAAATGTCTGTGTGCTTCTGAAAACACCTCAATTCTTTTAGCCCAGGGGATCCCTGTATTTTTAAAGGAAACAGAAAACTGCGCTTTCCCTCATGCCCTTTGCACATTGCAGCGATTTTGCCGATAAAAACGCAGCTTCTGTGGAGAGGTCAAGAGCCTCACTCCACAGAAAGGTGAAGGATGCCAAGACCAAGCCATGTGATGTTCAAGCTGCTTGCAAATAGTAGGGACATTTTTAACTAACAGAACTAGAAATAAAAGGCAAAAGACAAGTCCTACATGACAATGCAGCCAAGAGCACCCAGGAAAAACAGATACCTTCCATGCACACACCCCTATCAATTCCCTAGCACAGCTTTTAACGCACACACACAGGCCTTGCTATGGCATGGATGTGAACCTGGGTCAGGCAAGACTGAACCCTGCCTTCTCCTTCTTTGCAGGGCACAGCCTTTAAATAAAGGGGACAAAAATCGGAAGATGCATCAAAGTGCCTGTGTGAGGCTCCCTGCTCCTCCAGGGAGTGCAAAGGCTGGTAGCATGACCTCTTCCAGCTCTGCTGCCTGCTGTGGACTAGTTCAGTCTCTTAGCAGAGTTTTTATGCTATAACTTCATTATGGTAACCCGGTTTCCAGCTCTGTCCCTGACCATTTCTCTCTCTGGGCACTCAACAGTGCTGATTTCAGTGCCACGGAATCACCTCTGCACAGCAGCCTCTTGCCCCAGCTATGAAGGTCTTCGCTGCACTGCACAGCCCACGCACACTAAAGAATTTGCTCACACAGGTGCTGAGCAAACACTACACTGAGCCCCACACACAGCTCCTTTCTATCAGCCAAACGGAGCCGTCTGCAGGATTAGACCTTTACATTGCAGCTGAGGCACTGAAAATGAACCAATTCAGGTGCAATTCTACTTTGCACGTGCAAGCAGAACTGCCACAAACAGAGGTGTGAGCCTAGTCACCCACTGGTCCAAGTCCTTTTCTCCTCCGCTCACAAACTGGGATTTTGCGCATGTGCCCATGCCAAGTTCAGCAACGGCAACTTGAAAACACAGTTGCGAAAATACACATCCAGAGGTTATGAAGCCCCAGTATCAACCACTCAGCCACTCTCCTGTAACTCGCTGTGGTGAAATAACAACAAGCACAGGTACAAGCGAGCCAGCACATTCTCCACATCCCCTTGCCTGTAGCTTTTTCTTCCTTTGGGGAGGCATTTCACACCCTTGCCAGGTGGCTCTTTTTCTTCTTCCAAATGTGACCCTGCTTGGCAGCCTCTGCAGCTTTCGTGTGGCTGCAGCCTCACCGTGTGAGGCTCCGGGTATGACCTAAGGAAGGAGGAGAACTCGGCTGGACCAGGAGGCTGCAGGCAACGGCAGTTAAGTAAGGCTGTGGAGAAGATCAGCTCCTCTACACAAGCTCTAACTGGAGGTTTTGGATGAAGAAGTTATCAATTCCTGTAAAAACAGTTTGAATATGGATAAAATAAATCATAGAAAATTAAATCCTTCCCTTCCTTTCTTTTGACCTTCCCTGAATATTTGTTGCATGTCCTTAAAGTCCCACAGTTTCTTCCTGAAGGGCCTGATCCTCTGAAGTAAATGGAAGATGAAGCTAAAAAAGATGAAGAAATCACAGACCCAGTCTGTCTAGCACTTGCCACCACTAAACAGCTGCGCCCCAGCAGCACCACTGTCCCCATTACCAAAGCATTGCCTGAGCTAGCTGTGGCAGTGACAGTGGTGACACATACTTGCTGCTCTATGTGCTTAGGGTGCCTCTGGGACTGCAAATCCATCGGGGGTACTGCAGTCCTGGTGTCATCTTCCAAGGCTCACTCCCAGCTCCTTCAAAGCCAGCACAAAACCCACAATTGCTTTGCAGGCTGCTGCACTGGACATTACAAAGAATTTTCTTAACTGAGCTTCATAATGCCAAAATTCCCTGCAAAACAGAGAAAAAAGTTACCTTGGTGGTCACTGGGGAAGAATAATAATCACTGCAAAAATCAGGATAAAATCCACAAGTAAAAACCAAGAAGCAGCCTAGCCAGTGATTAGCGTTAGCATTTCTCCCACACAGAGATATTATTTAGCCACCATATTTTTCACGCACTGTTGTTTCAGGTTCACTGGACCAATGTGACTGAGCAATCGATCCCTTCACCCAAAACTAAACTGACCTGAGAGAACATCTTTGATTTTATTGCCTTGCTTTGAATGCCTGTTCAGAATTCAGTGCTTCTTTAGGTATAGCTTTAATATGCACTTTTCTAAAGTGCTTTTAACAGTAAATATAGCAGATCAGGGATAAATTTGGCCCAATGCATTTAACCGCAGGAAAGAGAGTTAAGGCACAGGGGACATCCTTGAGTTCCAACTCATCTGCCCCCCAAAATCCATAATAATAATATTTTTATTTTAGCACTCATACCTGAAAGCCTCTAGGTACTTTAAAAAAATGTATAGAGTAACAGAAGCAATTTAGTCCCCAATACTTGTATATTTTAATTCATGGTAGATTATTATTCCTCTGCACACATATTGCTTTAGTCATCTACATTTTTATACCCTTTCTTTTTACTGTACAACAGAGTTCTTAACTATATTTATGGACTGCTGTATTTCCCTGTACACCTATGCACCTTATTATTTATTCATAATCTCTCATTTCCCTTTAAGTTATTGTTCTCAATATATCTTTAATATCAATTATAAAGCTTAAACTCCAGATTTTGACTCTTTAAACTAACAAAGAGACTGCACGGGGCAAAGCAACGTTTGGTTTACACATAGGAGTGCAGACAGGATTTGGCCCAAGACCACATTACTCCAAGTAGGAAAGAAACCATTAGGATTCACCCCACATCCCGCCTCCATTCCATGCAAACAATGAGCAGGCACAGGCATCAGCCGACTCCACGCTCGTCGTCGTGAGGAGGATGCATTTTGCTAGGACAGACATCTCATTAATGATCAAAATTCCTCGTAGTGGCAGATTAGCCAAGGCCTTAACAGCATGCTGTGCTGTTTCCCAAAGCACCTTCCTAGAAGCAAGGATGCTCTTGGGAGGAGCAGGACCTTCCCCCTCCAACCAGGACCGACACCAGTAGGTCTGCTTCCCAGGACCGCTGCCCCCTCCAACAGCACCGACACCAGTAGGTCTGCGTGCAGCCACTCAATCCCGCAGCACCGTGGCGGTAATTATCCGCTTGGTAACTGACAGTGCTGGATGTTTCTGAGCCTGGTGTTTTTTTGTGTCTTGTTCCCTTGAAGGGCTTTTCCAAAGAGGAACACGGAGTACTGTTAATCTGAATTAGTTGCTAAAATGGATTAGTTAAAAATGCATTAAATCTCTACGTACGTATTCTCCTTCAGAATTAATTTGGCCTTTATGAGACTTATCTTACTTTACCTTAATTCTGAACAAGGACATCTACACAGGGATTTAATGCAATTTAATCAATCCACTTTAAATTCAGATCGCTAGCTGGTTTGGATGTTTTTCCTTTCACATGCCCATGTAGACCAACCTGTGACTCAACTTATCTGAGGGATGGCCAAGGGAGGGTAGGATTCTGTAAGCGTGGTACCCATTTTTCTGAGACATGGCATCTACTTCTATTTTCACATCAGCATACGCACTCAGAGCCTGGCAAAGCATCCGCATGCCCTTGCAGTTTGGAAAGAAACTCGCTTCTGAAAACAGCCAGGATCCTTTCCGTCATAACAGCCCAAAGAAGCCCAGCGATGGCACCTAGGAAGTCCACGTGGTTTTACCAGGGTTGACACAAGCGCCTCTTCCATGCAAAATTGGGAATGTCTGGATGGGAAGATGCAGTTCTACCATTTTTTGTAGATTCCTTCCTAAGGACCAAGTCATGGGGAGACACAAACATCATTTCTTATAACAACTTCTATTCACTGAGCTGTGATTTCCAAGAGGACATGCCACAGGGGTCTTGCTATCTAACAGCTATTCCAGCAAACCAAAATCAGGTCTCTCCCTGGAGTCACAGGAGACCAGTTAGTCCCACTTGACTGTGTTTTGGGGGATGCTGAAATGCAGGTCATTTAGGCTGCTTAAGAGGAACTACCACATTTCTCCGACTTTTGTGTTCCAGAAAGGTGGAGAAATGAGGTGTGAATACCAAACCTTGCTGTCTGTCTTGCATTTTTCTCTCTTTCCCCATATATTCATACCAATATATCTAAGCCCTCTTCCTCTCCATTAGGTATGTTTGTCTTCAGAAGTCACATATTTCACTGTTCTTCTCCTAACAGCAGCCAGAATATCACATGAAAGGGAGCTGTCATTTCTGTTATTCCTTTGGGGTTCATATAATTCAGAAAGTCCCAGACAAGTCTGTAATTTGCAGGATTTTCCAAGTTTTTCTTGCATGCTGTCTTTTCTAAAGACACTTGAAATAGATTTCTCAATACCAGCAGACTCAGCGCATATGAGAAAAATATTTTCCATTGCTGGGTTTGAGATGAAGGAAGAGAGGCCAGTGAGAGTAGGGAAGATGCTGCATTAGGTTAGAAACAAGCAAGGTGTAGGTTGTGTCACAGCCCTCTCACGACATAGCCACGTGCTCTTAGACTGCGTGAGGAGGGGAAAGATGGCATATCCTACACCCCACGTGTCCCGTCACCGCCATCTAAAAGAAAATAGCTTATCATGAGCACCCGGACAGATCTCACCAGAGCTCTCTGTGGAGCGTAAATAAGATTCATAAGCAGATAGATTCGCTCTATGTTTGATGCCACTCCTAAGCCACTGGGCTGATGGCTTTCCCTTCTCTGCCTCTCCATGCAGTCAGACACCAGTTCCTCAAGGTACTTACAGCACAGCTCTGTCTGCCTGCCTGCATCTGTCCTTGTCCCTTTGGCTCCACCGTCTTGTTATCATCAAGCCCTGCACCTCAGAGGGCATCTTCCATGGGTTATTCTTTCCTTGCCTTATCTACAGATCAGTTAAAAAAAAAATCCATTGTTATATTTTCAGGTTTTCCTTCTTTCTGTTCAAATAATAAAAGCATTTTTCCAGGCCTTTGTTACCCTCCTTCTCAAGGCCTACATTACCCCCCTTCTCAAGGCCTACAGACTCACCCCTGTAAAGCATACCCATCCTTTTTGGTGGCATCACCTCCTCTTCCCTCTAAGCACGTCGTAACGCTGGTCTCCAGCTTCACGCGCCTCACACCTTCACCTATGCACTCCAGCCTCCTGCTTCACCTCCCACCAGACATCTCCTCTGTGCTGTCACCGACACCAGCTTTGCCACCCGCTCTTCAGCTTCTGGTGATGAAATTTTAACATGCTCACAAGTACAAGCCCTCACACAAACACCCTCTCTACACCTGTCCACCAGGTTTGCCCACCAGTTCCTCCTCTCCACAGGGAGGTCCCATACAACCAACCCCTCGGCAACAGCTGGGGCAGCCAGTAGCCACACCATTTGCACCATTCTCCTTGCAATTGCTTTCACCTTTTGGGATTACTTTGCTCTTTGCCCTCTTTCCCTTCTCTTAGGCTACATGACTTCATATATGTGCTTGGACAGCATCAAGCAAGCACCACTACTCTGGAGTCCCAGCTGCTCCTACTGAAATGTAGGAATTACATGAAAGCCTCCTGGGATCCTGGAAATGCCCTGGATGTTAAGACAGGTGTTGCCTTGTCTCTCACACACATGCACACGACCATTAGATGGTGACACAAAGTGAGAAGCCCTATTGAAGATATAGTTAGCAAATTGCCCCTTCGCTTCTATCTTGTTGTAGTAAGAATATCTGTCATTCTCTTAGTGGTTTGCTGCTTGGAGGGTGATTTTAATTAAAACGTAAAATGTCAAACATTAGTAAGAAGGAGGATAACCCTGTGGGGAGTGAGGATGAATCAAATTTATTAGTCACTGAGCAGCAGGCTGGTAGCCCTTCACTTGGAGAAATTTTAAAAGACAGTTAAAGTGAAATACAGAATCAGTCTAATCTCCCCCAATTCTACCTACCCTGAAAAACAATATCTCAATTTTCCACTAATTCCAGAAATTAAAGATAAATCTGCTACAGAGATTAAAGCAGCCTCCTTTTGCATCTGCAGGACACACAAAAAGTAAGTCTCATTTATGGACTGTAAAGGAAAATGTGTCTCTTAGGGGTATTTCTCCCTGTTATCAAGAAACGGCTGTGTTAGCACTGCACACAGTGTGTAACAGGACTGTGAGAGGCACTGCATCTGGTAGCAAGCATGAACACCAACCCTTGGCACTACTTTTCAGGAAACTGTTTCCAAGAGGGGAATTTGCCATTCCCCACTGCTGAGGAGCAGGGATGACCACAGACCCCGCAGACGGGAGCAGAGCAGGTTGGGTTCGCAGCACGTACAAGCTCCACCTGTCCTCCTCCTCGCACAATATTCTCTGCAGTTCTGCTCTGTGCTGTTGCTGAATCCACTGGATCATTCTGCCTTCCTTATCATCGACAGACATATAGCATCTTTGTTATTTTGTGATTTTCCCTTTAAAAAAAAATATTTCTGGTGTACGTTTTACTTTGTTAGCATCAAGCGAGCAGAGATTCACTTTTTGTTTTCTTTTTTTTAAAAAAAATCATATTTAACACATTCAAAGGAAGAGCAGAACAACACCCCAGCTATCCCATAGATATATTGCCTGATGGCTTATTCCCCGTGCAGATTACTGGGAAGATTATGAGGACACTGAGAGCCCCTCACCTTATGCATGCAGCTCAATGCACAGAGATAACCACGCCTGGCAAAAGGGGGGATGTGTGTGGGGGTGTCCAGCTAGATTTTCCACTCCTCTTACAAACAGATGGTGGCAATTGCCCTGAGCACCTTCACGTGTGGCTGAAGCCACAGATTTTGGTTGATAAGCATGTCCCTGGGCTTGTTTCCAGCCCCTACTCCCTGGTTAGGCATAGGGCAGGGTACAAGTACTCCTCCCTGGCCATTCATGGTCCACCTGCTTGGGCTGTGCCCTCGCCTTGGGCTGGTCCTTAGCTGTCCTGCCTGCACGCTAGGGCTGGGCTGCCTTGTGTCAGGGGGTAAGTCCCTTCCTTGAGAGGGCATCACAGGAGAAATCAAGGCAGCTGTCTCAACACAGAAATTAAATAGGAGATTATTTTCATACCATCACTTCATAATGTGGCAATTTGTTTTATTTTCTTAAAACTTCTGATGGGGTGTAAATTCCGGTAAAGATTTTGAACAGCTTTTAGCTCAGAGTCCTTAAAATTAAACTGTTTCATTCAAGTTGAAATCTAACTCTATATGGCAGAAAAGACAGGCAGCATTTGGGAGGGGGGGGGCGGGGGGGAGTTAAAAAGAATAGAGCAACAATATAGAGCTTACAAATTACAACCAAGTGGAGCTGTCAATAAGATCTTGCTCACCATATTGTCACAGAATTTTCCTTCTGTGTCACGTTGGTCATTACTGTAACACTACATGAGAAATCACTCCATCTGTTAAAAAAGAAAAGAAAAGCAGCTGCTATCCTCCTGCAAAGATGGAATTAACAAACAGCCAGTAACTGTATTCCTTTCAACTTTTGCAGTCAGAATTTTAGTCCCACTTTATTTGTGCCATGCAAGCCACCAAGCAGTTCTCCTGCCATAGTATTAAGGCCCCCCAAAAGCTCATTAACCAACACAAAAGATGCTACCTATGGAAACTGCAATGGCCACAACGGTTTTAGTTCCCCCACTGATGGTTTGGAGGGCTTTAGGTTTCCTCTAGTGGCAGGGGAGGAGATGTTAACATTTCGGGGAGGGGAGCACTAATTCAGTCGTTGCAGTAGAATAGGAGAAATCTTTGTCGAGGTTCAAGATTGTTTTTCTGACTTAGCTTGGCAGTCGAACCGGGTGAGTCCCATTACATCCAGCCACAGAAAATCAAAGCATTTGAATGCGTGAAGCGGAGGAGCCCGGAGCAAGGGCAGCAGGCTGCCAGCAGAGGCACAGCGGCCCGGGAGGAACCTGGGCTGGGATGTTATGACTTACCATTAACACCAACCAACACATGGAGCCCCTGGGAACAGATTTCTTCAAGATGACAGCTAGGCTGTATGTACCAGGAAAAGGGCTGCGTAGGGTTGCACCTATGTGCCATACTTTTCTGTACCTAAATTAGGCTGGAGGGTAGCCTGTAGCTCCTGCGAGTCCAGGGACATGGAGCCAAATTGAGGTAGAGCCCAAATCAAATGCCTAACAGTGACCAAATCTTAAACCAGTCACCTTTCTCCTATGAAGGGTGAGATCACTAAACACCACCTACCCAGAAGAACCAGTAGCAAACCCAGACATGAAAACCAGTATGCATGTAATGATAACCAGTGCATTTAAATAGCTATTGAAGCATGACGGCTGGTTTGAGTGTGGTCAGGCAGGACTGTACTGGAGACAACGTGCTGTGGTTAGGTGGAGCTGGCTGATAAATAATGCCTCAGAAAAGCTCCAGCCTGCCCAGCGGGCACCCCTTCTTCTCCACATTTGCATGTGCCTCCTTGCCCTCCTCACCCATCCCCTCAGGCTTGGCTCTGGAGGCACACATCCCAAGGATGGCTGCCTTCATGCCTTGCCCTCCTCACCCATCCCCTCAGGCTTGGCTCTGGAGGCACACATCCCCATCCTAACCATGGCTACCTTCATGCTGGCAGGTCCCTGCACAAGCTCGAGCTGTGACCAGCCATGGCCAAGAGCCACAGAGCTACAGGAGGGTGTTCACACATGTATCACCATGCCCACGTCACCTTTCTTACGCTCCTTACCAAGCATCTGCTGTTGGCCAGGCATGGGGATAGGAGCCTTGTTAAAGGCATAATTACAGAGAGTATGGTTTGTTTCTTTTTCCACCAGTTCAGACTTTTTTTCCTGGCAGGTTGCTTCAACAAGCTTGTAGCTGCATCAGTGCTGGAAGAGAAGATACAAGGGGCAAATGCAGTTCCAGCTGTTTGAACAAAAACGCTCTGAACTCCAAAAAAGTTCACTCCAGGGGCATTCCTGATCCATTTGCTATCCTGTGGGACTCTTCAGTTCACTGGGGGGGTGATCTGCAGCTATTCTGTGGCAGAAGGAAAATGCCAGTAGGCAGCATCATTCCAACAATCTGCAAGATGGTACTCTAATTTTCTGGAAAGAATGAATTTCATTATAAGTGTATGAGTTGTATCTGTTCATCTGGTCTGTTAATTCGTCCAAAGGCTTCACCATTCTAATATGCTCGATGGCTACTGTAGCTGGTAGGATACCTCAAAATAATCGTTAGAGGTATTCCGTCAAATAGAATATTATTTACATTACAAATAGTACAAAGACCCAAGTGAGATCAGAGTTCCATTTTCTAGCACAAATAAATAATAAAAATGTAGTTCGGAAGGATTTTTTTATGGAGGAAGCAAGTAATGGGGGAAGGGAAATTGAGGCACAGGGATCTGAAGTGCTGCTGCAGGAGGATAGCAAAGCGAGGAATAGAATTACATGTTTTACGTCCCACTGATACCTTTATAAACAGGACCTTCATGTCAGTATCAATTTAAAGTATTCAAATAAATTGTTCTGCTAGTAAAAGCAATCTAAAAAACCCAAGCAAATCAGTGCCCACTAGAACTGGTCAGGAATTTTTCAGAGCCTGAATCTAATGTCACCAGAGAAGGAAGGAAGATATTTTTCTTCATAAGAACCCATCAGTTTCCAGAAGAAACAAAAAAGCAAAACAGAGCAAAGCAAACAAGAAAACCCTTCCTGGGAAAGTTTCCTCTATCCTGGGGTGAAACTTCTGTCCATGCCTAGAGAAAGCCCTAAGGGGTTAGAGCCCACTACAGGATGATTCAGAGCACAGCCTGGCCAGGGGTTTCCCCCACTTCAGAGCACCTCATCGTGGTGGGCTGAGTCCCTCTCATTTTCCCTGCACCCTTTTGGAATCAAACACATCAGCTGATGTGAAGCTGGGCTAATGCAGGAGAGCAGGATTCCTGTTCTGAGCAGGACAAGAAGAATCTTCAAATGAGGGCTACCAAAGGATTCCCCCATAGGACATACCCAAAGGGCTCTGGAGCCTCCAAATCAGCAGAGTAGTCCGGTCTCCTGCCTCCCTCTGCTACCTCCATGCATGGGACAGAGCCACTGTCTTAAGGATACATCATGGGGTTTAACCACAACAAAATAAGCTCTAAGGGCCACCTGACTTTCCAGCCCTATTGGTTTTACCAGGGACAGGCCACAGGGTTTGGATCCATGCAGGCTTTTTAAATACCACGAAGTTTGTTGTTACCATGTATGTGTCTTTAGTTCAAGCCATGCCCTGTTTCGACAAGAAAGGAGCCGCTGTCGTTTTGATGCAGCGCAACACGAAGGCATTCAATGCATCTATCAGTCTGCCACCATGCAGTTTTTCAGCGTAAAGGGTCAGCAAAACCACTGCACCACACATGAACTTCTACATAACCGTATTTATTGTGCAAATGAAAAACTGTTTCACACAGCGTGCCTGACCAAGAGCTTGGCACCACTGCAAGAACTAGTCTATGCAGCAAACTGGATTTTATCGCAGGCTGAAAGACTCTTAAAGTCCTCGAATACAAAGAGCTCCATTTAGAAAGAAATTGCAGTGTGTAAATATAATCCACAATCAAGGCTCTCAGAGTCACAAAATAGCATGACTATATCTCTGATTACTAATTTAATCAGGCACCACAAGCACTTAAGTGAAGAACCCCAACCAGACAAAGGGAGCTCCTTACAGCTGTTTTTAGCAGGCTGTATTTTGCAATAGACATGCGAGCACAGATCCCTGTTTGTAAGCGATCCCATGTCTGAGGGGCAACATTTACTAAAACAAAGTGAGATTTCACTGACGTGAATTGCAAGAATCCGCACAGACCCAGGCCTGCACTGGTAAACCACGTACTTGCCATGTTACCAGCAAACAAGTCTTTGCACCATTCACACTGACTCCCATGTAGTCAGGATCATCACAAGCTAGAGCCAGCTTGAACGGCTGCAGAAAAGATCCTTCTATTGGAACGTTCTACCATTATTTCCAATGCAGAAATAAATGAGTCAAACCAAAACCAGACAGATGTCTGCTACAGATGCAAGCCTTACCCTGGACTAAGCAGAAGTAACCTGTACTCTGCAAAACATTGTGGTAGAGCAAGAGCCAGTGGGACTTTTAGGAGTGGAGATGTCCCTACAAGCTCCAGAGGCACAAGGGCCACCACTGTCCAGCCCAGGGCAGCAGCACATCCCACGCAGCAGCTGGAAAGTCCTCCTGACCTCTTTCCCCGCCAGGCGTCTGAGCAGTGTCTGGGCTGAAAGGGGGATCTAATGTTGCATTATTTTTTTTAAGTCACCAAAGAACACACAAGTCTCTCCAGCTATGTGTTAGGTGTCTTAAATAAACCTGTGGGGCTGGGTGCCAGAGAATAAAACCAGGTGAGTACACAGGCAGCCTTTGGGTTTAGCCCACTTCTCCTGCTCCTGTATTCACCTTGTTCTGCCCACTTTCATTGAAACCCTTTGAAATGATTCAGCTACCACTGAGGCACCTCCTGCATGGTGTCAATCCCATATGGACATCTCGGACATAGCAGGGCCGCCAAAAATGACGTAACCTTTACATGCCTATTGATAAGTCCTATGACCAGCCTGCTGCTGCTTACAGACATAAATTACATCCCTTAGCTTAATTTTCTGACAATATCTCAAAGCGATATAAAAATATCTATATGACACATACCTTCTCCCCCTCTCCCACCCTCCTCCCTGCTCAGCCCTAAGCAAGCAACGGGCGAAAAAAATTCACAATGCCACATAACATGAAATCTCTGCTTAGTTGGATGTATTAACAGCTCAAGCCATTTTCTGATGTAATTGCATTAATTGTTCCTGTCCCAACTGGCTTTCCAGGAGAAAAAGGAAGATTCATTTAAATATTAAACACGGAAAGTGTTGGGGTTTTTGTTACGGCTTTGCGCGCAGATGTGAAGCAGAGTGCTAAATATCAGCACTCTGCCTAGTTGAAGGCTGTTGTGTTAGCAGGAATCCTCACCTATTCGTACAAACTAGCGTGTACCAGATGGCTCCATGGGAGTCAGGAGGCTTGAAATGGAGCAATCATTCAGTCTGCAGATGGAATATACAGTACGTTCCCAGTTAAGTAAGGGGCTCATTTATTCAGATAGATCCTGCATATATGGAGCATGTCTCAGAGGACCAGCCAGTTTCTGTCTCCAGTTTTCTAGCAAATTTCTAAGCTAGGTCCATCCTCCATCATACTTCTGCTACTGGAGTTCAGAAAAAAAAGCTCCTTTCCTAAAAAGGTGAAATTTTGCTCCAGCTATTCTGAAGCAATACACTGAACACAACGTTTGCAATTTTTTATAAATCTTCCTAATCTGGAAAACAAAAAGTGCACAGATATTTTTTTTTTCTTTTCACTCATCATGCAAACATTTGGACAGAACCTTCTAATTCAGTGCTCCAGTCAGAGCAGAACTACATATTTATATGCTAGTTACGATTATTTATCACCAGAACAGAAATTAATGACTTAATGCTAATGAAGACCTGCAGCAGCAACACCCACTGTTCCCACACCGAGTCCCAGAAGAGAGTCAGCCATGCCTGCCTTTGACTGCAGGAAAGGAAGCACAGGGGCAAGTCATGTGCCTTAGTGGAAAGATGCTTCTTGTCTCTTGATCAGACATCCAGAGAAACCCAGGGTAAAAGTTTCTGACATGGGATTGTCGTTATTTGTAAAAGAATGCAAGATGGAAGCTGCCCGGAACAGGATTAGGGACTCATGCTATTCAAAGACATCTCAAAGCAACCTTGCTCTCAAGGATAAAGACCAAACAAGCATTCTAGCCTCAGATTTTCAGTGACCTACTGAAACTTATCCAGGCAGATGACTGAAGAAAACAATGAAAAATTGTTTTCCAAATGTCTGGGCAAAAGGGATTCATTGTTTCATATTGTAAGGCTTTGTAGGGCTGATTCTACAGGGGCAGGAGTATGAAGAGATATCTGGGTTTTGGTGTGTTTTAACAAAAGTCCATTAAAACACAAGAGCTTACGTTCCACACAATTAAAAAACCTCCTTCCTGTGCTTGGGCTTCGCAAGCAAAGTGATTAAAAACATGCAAAGCCTTTCTCTCCTTACCAAGTCTAGAAGTAGATCCTGAGAGCTTGGTCAAGCCATGGCCTAGATCCACTCCCAGCAAAGTCAATTCCCTTGTTCCTCTTGGGACACCAAGTTGCTTCAACACACACAGTTCACTTCACTGCTTCCTAAAGGCACCAGCACGAGCACTTCCAGCCATCATTGGCAGTGTCCACAGAGGGGAAGGAATGGCTTCCAGACCGGCAGACCACTGGATGCTCCTTCTGCCCTCTCCACAGCCCATGCTGCTGCTGCCTCCTGGGGCAGCGCTCGCTTGATCCTTTATTTTTCACCAGTAGGCATAATCTTGGCTCACAGCACCCAACACAGGAGATGTAGCGTGTGATAATGGTATAGTTTACAAACGTGAACATCACAGGGTACGTATTGATTTATAATAACAAGCTGGAGGAGCAGGAAGAGGGAATTGTTAAGGGACTGTCTTCTATCACTTTCCAAGGATGGGAGGAACTCAATTATACCCAGCAGCCTCACCTAATGTAATTGTATTCGCTGGCTGTTTGCCTTTGAAGTACCTCTCCTGCAGTATGTCTTGGCAGTGTATTCTGCCACATCAAAAAGGGAAAGTTTTACTACCTGTGCTTTTGGAGGGCTCATTAAAAACACACCAAGTAGAGAGATGGAGCAGAAAATTGTTATCAAATCCTCTGGGGCTTTTTGTTTTGTGTTGTTTTTCTTCCCAGATCACACAGAAGCCCATGCACTTTGTGGACTCCGTTACAAAAACGTTGATCGCATGGACTGCTGTTAATTCATCACAGCTTTGCTAGGCTACTTGTCTTCATTTGCCATGAACACAAACAAATTCTACAGACACACCATATCAAATCTGTTCTCCTGAAAAGACACATTCACTGGTGAAACAAAGAGAAACGTAATGGCAATTAATAAACTAACATTTACTGCACTAATTAGCATCTCCTAGAGGGCTTGATTATGTGTTTACACCAGTTAGATACAGCTCAGTATGAGAAAATACCCACATTTCATACATCAAAAGACATTTCTTTCATATTTCCTCTTCCTTTCTTACAGTGGTGAAGTGTGAAGACAAGAGCATGAAGGAAGGTAGAATAATTCATTACCTTGTCTCCTACTGATTTGTACATTCAACATTTTTTTGGAATAAACACAAAGTCATAAATTAGCTTGTAGCAAAATAGAATTAATTGAATGTCTTAGTAGGATCATCAAACCAAGGTTTAAAGTCAATTTATCTGCTTGGGATTTTGCTAATGTAGCTTCAGCTCATTAGGGTGAGAGCTGATTCTGTGGATGGGGCGCACAGGCTCATGCAAACACAGACCAGACCATGTTTTCCCTGTTTAGGGACAAAAATCTCTCATACGTGTCATGCACAAACACATGCATATACATGTATGCATATTTACATTCAGAGAGGAAAAAGCATGAGCCATAAGTGCTCTCAGGAAAGGGATTTTATATCAAGAAGATCGTACGAGGATTTCAAATGCCTCCCGAAGACATCTAGTCATATTTATAAACCCAGATTGTCCCGAGTTTCCTAGGATCCTTACAGCACCGCATTATTTCCTTAGCTCATGAACAATGCAGAAGCCCCGTTAGTGAGCAATGGGTACCAGGAGACAGTTTGGTTGCATCAGCCCCTCTACCTAAGAGGTAATATTCTGAGACTGGAAACAGATGCAGGACAATTAGGATACAGAAGCCAGTACGGTGGTTTTGGGAGACGTTCTGGTAACAAATACCATATTAATCTCTGTGGATACTTCATTACAGCTAGAATGTTTCCTGTCAGGAGGGCTTTCGACAATAAACGCTCCAGCTAAGCAAGGCAGATGGAGGACGGCGGGAGCAGCACGTGGAGCGTGCCGTCGGCTCCTTCAGCCCGCTCCTGTAGGCAGTGGGGCAGTGGGGGTTCCTGAGCTGGTGTCACAGAGAAGCAGGACATAAGCACTTCAGATGCAGATCAGAGCTTGAAGCCTATTCTGAGTGCTCTGCGCTCCCAGATGCATCATCCAGCAATGGCAACAGATTTTTATGGGACTGGTGAGGAACAAAAAAACAACCAACCAAGGCTCAAAAGCAGCTCCCAGCTGTACCTGGCTAAAGGAGAACTCCAAGCTGACAAAAGACAAATGACACCGCATGTCATTAGGTGGGAGAATATTTGCCCACATAGCAATTCAAACAGCTGAAATCTGGGAAAGGAAAAGAGGATGCAGTGCAGCACTTCAGCACAGCTTCAGATGAAGTCAGTGCTGGTTGCAGAGGCTGATGCCAAAGGCCAAATGCAACACCTGGCATAGGAACAAAGTCAGCACACCGAGACAAACCGTCAAGAAATAAATGGTGTTTAAAACTACAGACCTGTGTCACACAACTTGCCAGCTCTGAGCATCTCACTTTTGTCACTGCATGCATACCTCATGTTCTTATTCCTGTTTATTACTTGGATTTGAGGAGGACTTCAGCCTCAGCCCGCTGTGCTGAGCCACGACAGGGTATGGTGGCAGGAGGTGGTACCTCACAATCTAGTAAAAGGAGGAAAGAAGCTGCAGCAATGATGAGAAACTGGACAACGAGACCTCTCAGAAAGAGTGATAGCCTGTCCAGGTCACATCCTTAACACACTCTAAACACAGTAACACATCAGACTATTTACATGCCTAAAGATACAGACAGTGGAAAAATACAGACAGCAATCTCCAAGAGCACCCACGTTCAGATCCCCCTGAACTGGGCACTCAGACATTTCTGATAATGCCACTAGATGCCTTTGAATGGTTTGCTGAGAAAACCTATTTTAAGAGCTTCAGGATGAGGAAGACACTCAATACCTCTAACCACATCTTTAGTCACAGCCTGTAGACAAAGCACTTCTTCATTTACCGGCAACCCCTGAGGGGCGTTACTGGTAACCTTACCTTTCTCCAGGAGGAAAGCAGTTGCCCCAGAAGTCTTCCAGCTTGTCACCACTTTGGCTCAACGTGCTGGCCCTGACCACAGACACAGACCATAACTCTGATGTGGCAGATCCACCACCATCGATACAGGGGTGACCACCTCGCCTGCACCCCCAAGCCATGAGATATAGCTTCTTGCATGGGTAGGAGCAAGTTGTCCCAGGCTGGATCTCAGTTAGGTGAAAACGATGCCTGTAGGTGGTTTAAAACACATAACAAAGGCAGCTGGTGCTGAGGCGGCTCCACACACATGCATGCCTGGCTTTTTCCAGGCTGGCTTGCTAATTCTCAACAGAAGAGCAGCAACTGAGCAAGTTAGGTCCCAGGGAAAAACCATGGTAGGAATGGCCTTTTTGCACCCTGGGGTGGCCAGAAACTGTGATCTCTGCTGCAGTAGGTTGGATTTTTGCCATTTTGAAATCTTTGAAACTTCAGCCCTAAGTTTCAGAGCTTTTCAAATGCAGCAAGCCAGCCCTGAAAGCATCCCCAGGCTTCAGCCTGTGCCACACGGAAGCGGTGAGAGCACTTGGGCACGTAACATGGACGCATAAACATTTGCTCTCTCTTCTGTCTGGCCATCTCTTCATTACCCCACAGCTAGCTGTACTCCCTTCCCAATTTACTAATCTGTTTGCTAGAGACAGTACAGCAGCATCTTAAATGGGCTATACCCAGCTGGGAACAGGGAAGACAAATAGCTGGCAGCACCACTGCCTTCCTCTAATGGTCCCAGCTTTCAGTTGTCTTCTCCCTCGCCAGCCGTCTGTCCTTCTCCGAGCGGGGCTGGCTGCAGACCATCTGATACGAAGAAGTCTGGCACCTCATGCTCTAAATAGACTCTCTGATGTAGCCCCTCATCCTTGCCAAACACCCCAGCACTAGGCTAGATAAGGGAGAGCCAGGGCTGAATTGTGTATACAACTGTATTACCCAGGACTAATACAAATATTTGGCCATATATCGAACCAGCATCGAACCTAGCACCACTAGCTGTAATGGACCAACGCCATTTCACATCAGTCCTCCTAAACAGCAGCAAGCTGTTCACAGCACATTTAGCTGTAGACACAAGAGAACTTCTAAAATTCTCTATGAAAGACCTAATTTTCCTAGTACCTTAATCTGCCCTTCTTCAGCCAAAACTCCACTTTCATTTTATGGAGGGAACTTAGGGCTAAGAATTCTTATAAAGAGTCAGCAATAAAGCAGAATCATGACTGTTCTGAAATCCAGCCCATATTATTAGGACTCTAAACTCTCTCTCACATTATAGACTTCTCACGTGCATCTGTGTGCCTTCAGAGTAATATTTACGTTCATAGTTTCCCATTCTGCACACACAGGTTGCAGCCTTCCTCTCCCGCAGAGCACACGTTTGCTTTTCTGCCATGTCCTCTTCTACGGAGGAGAAGTCCCCCTGACCCATGGGGAGGGCAGTGCATAGGCTCCACGTGCTTCTTCAGCAGTGACTTTTTACAGCTACTAAGAAAAATGAGAAGAATTACAAAATCCTGGAAACGTATCTGCCTGAAGAAAACTAACCTGTTTTTTTTTTTTCTTGCAGGAGAAATGACCCCGCTCTAGTTAATAAAAAGACTGTTTATTTTTGGTGAATTTACATTTGTTGGCAGCTTGAATGTCACTCCAGCTCCACTGCTTCCCTGTCCCTCCCTTTCATGTGATCTGAAAGCAACTTTGGTTTGTTTCTCTCACTCACAGCAAAGCAGAGCTGCAATAACAGCAAATGGTCCTTGGAAATCACAGTCACATTAGGCTTCTGTTCAAATAGCTTTTAGGGCTGCGATAATAGGAGGCATTCCTAATAACTGGTGACTCAGTGAGACCCTGCACAGAAGGCCTCCAAATGACAGTACACAATTTAGAATTTAATCTAGAAACAGTGGCGGTGATGAGATTCCAGCTGGGGACCTTCTGGTCTGAAGGCCGGTGCTGCACCAAATAGTCTAAAGCCATTACTTTACCCGACCAGAAAGGAGATGAGTCCCTTCTCTTCCCCTGAACCTCACAACAACTTTCGTGGTGGCGTCTGACCCGTGAAGTGGAGAGCACCTCCATTGCCGCCTTGACTCTGGAGACTCATGACCCCGAACCACGGCGCGTTAAACCGCTGATATGCGGAGAGCATCCAGTCATGCAGCATTAATATGAAAGTTAGCTCCTTAACACTTCAGTTCACAGGCCACCCATATTGTGCTTTTGGACTGTCCTTGGTCTGCTATAAATCTGGACTGGATGTTCACCCAGAGAGAACAAAGAAAGAGTTCACCCCTCACTCTGCCCCCCCTCCCGGCACGCAGCCCGTGTTGAAATCACACGATCTTAGCGTGACCTATGCTTAGCAACCCAGCTTACACACAGAAAAGGTTTCTTCTTGGAGAGGAGGAAGCCATGACCCGAGTGTCAAAAAAAAGCGTATTTTATTTCTTTATTTCCAAGTCTTCAAACCCTCAGACTTTGCCTCAATGATGTGCAAAGGGAGGGAAATTCAGCTCAGACTCGCCTTTCTGAGAGCAGCCACGGTCCTTGGGCAGCCACTGGAAAACTGTCAATGGCCAGAGACAAGCATGGTGCTTGGAAAGGGAGAGGATGTATGAGGGTCTGCTGGGTACAGACGGACCCTCCCACGCTCCCACTTAACGTTCCTCTGACGTGCCCTGCTAGCATCCAGTAAGACTGGCAGGAAAGCTTGCTCTCACGCAGCAGGGGAAGGAAAACTCCGCCTCGGGAAAGCAGATTGAGAGGAGAACTGATTGCGCTCAGATGGTTGGGTCCCATTTAGTGCAAAAATCACTATGGACAATAAACTTCAAAAAGCCAGGACAGCATTTACTGACTGGTGGGCAGTTAGAACAAATACCAGTGTTTTGGAATGCTCTTTTTTTTTTTTTTTTTTTTTTTTTTACTACCAGTGGTCTTCCAATGGGGTGCAATATTTGCTAACATAATTTGACTTTTCCACAGATAGTTCAAAAATACAAAGAGTTCATTGCCCAGATATCTCTATTTAAAATAGATTTGCTTTTGTTCATCAGTGCAATGCACATGGCTGAGAAATGGCAAGGTGCCAAAATGAAACTGCTCCTAATTTTCAGAGGAGGCCACCGGCTAATTACACAGACTGCAGGTGTGAAGAGAGAAGCTCAAAGTAATCAATAGTAGTAATTAATCTGCTAGACTGGAGCTAAAGAGCTAACAGCTGGACATCAGAAATGGACACATGCAACAAGATCAGCAATAATTACCTCTTTAAATATTGAATTTCCATAGCAACAATTAAGCATATAAATAAAGGCTTGAAATCAAGGCTCCGAGGCATGATGCTGAATTGCAAACACAACATTCTCCAAATCAACACTTTTAATAAAACAGTAACAATATGCTTGGGCTGGGTCGACTGGTCTCTGGTGCTAGCAGAAGCTCAGCTTCTGCTGCCTCCAGAATTTTTGGCTCTTCTTCCTTGGCTACTTCCAAACCCACAAGTTCCACTGTAACTTCTCTTCGTTCAACTAGCATCTAAAAAGACCTGGTGCAACACATGCCCACAACTCACCCCCTCACTTCTAAGGCTGTCCATCCTACAGCTTTGGCTTTTCCACCCTTTGGAGATGGTTTCCCTTCAAAACAGCCGACTGAGGCACCACTTGGATTGGGCTAGCAGTTCCATCTTGGCTGGGCAGCATCAGAGCACTAGCTTGTAGATGCCCTCACTGCAGCCTCCACTGGGCTGTCAGATGGATCAAGTGCCAGAGTGGCAGCTCTGCGAGGAGAAATTTCTCGAAGCATCCTGCCACTGTGGGAAGTACTGCCATCGTCTCTCCTGAAAGCGCCCAGAGACATCTCCTCACATTTCATGGCATGGGCGCACAGCTCATCCAGCTGCATCATGTTCCCCCAGCACCTTCGTGGGGTCAGTAGCACCAGCAGAAATGGATACCTGATCTCCCCCTTCGCTTAATGGCACGAATTCATCACAGGAGTACTCTGCCACTGAGGCTGGAGATGCCAGGAAGCCTTCATTAAGCTCAGGATCTTCTCAATAAATGTTACTTTCTGAGGTACACTGGCTAAAACCCACCTTGATTATCTCGGCAGGGATGTCAAGGCCATCTTCTCTCTGCTCCAGAAAATTCAGACCAATGGAAGAGGCACAAATCTGCTTTTTGTTATGTTCTCATGTGTCAGCAAGACCAGAGATGGCCCCACAGATCCTGACCTCCTCAGGCTGCACTAACCAGGCAGCAACCACAGACCACATCGCTGCACAGTTTGGAAGAGTTTTAGCAATTGAAGCAGCCAAGACCAACCTGCCTCCAGCTCCACCCTGCTCGTAAGTTTACTCCAGGGATGAGGTGCCTTCTCCTTCCCAAGAGTCTAATATGGTCTTTCCAATGCATTTGACAGGCCATATATTAACCCACACCTCAGCAGTAAGACAGAATTAAAAAAAATCCACTTAGCTATGAGCGCTACATGAAACATGATCAGAAGCATTATCCTCCCTACATCTGCTTTAGCACAAGGAAAACTAAACCATACTTACAGAAATCCAAAGAAAAAAGAAATCCCAAATTACATACTCCATTTTGATCCCTACATTTCCAGAATTAAAGCTGGATCTAGATGAAAACTTAGGGAACCGTTTTTAGAATTTTAATCTTAAGTTTTCTGCATTTTAAACATTTCTTTCTCCAATCATTTATTATCTCAGAGTTTTCATGCTTTCCAGGATTCTTTTTTTCCCTTGAAATAGCTAGAAGGGACCCATTTCTAAAACCTAATACTGGCTCCAGTTAGATAACAGTGCCGAGGAACAGAAACCCCTTGAACTTTCCATTGGTTTCAGTGAAACTTTATACAGGTCCATGTTAACTGCTATTAATGTAGGATGGGGGCCTATATTTTTTGCCTGAATAGGCAGCAGCATTTTGTAATTACCCTCATGTATCGATTCCCCCAACCATGCCAGCAATATTTCTGAATCTCCATGGTCTGTAAATATTTCTACACACCGTATTTCAGACTCTTCTGTAGTATTGATTTGCGATGCACCTGTCATGCTATGATATTTTACCAGCAGAGTGCTTTTGCAGCGTTGGTACCAACTGTGTTTTCTGCCCTTCTAACAAGCACGCGGTAATCGAGCCATTGCCAGGTATTACCAACGCACCTAAGATGGGCTTATTCAAAAAATAAAGTGATGTGCTTGACTGAGCAACACATTTAACTTTTTATCAGACATAGACAAGCTATTAGCTGAACCCAACCACTCGCCCAAAACCAGTATGATGAGGCTCACCTGCTTCTCCCCCACACTTTTGTCCGTGGCAGGAGCAGCTCAGCCCTCCACAGGTGACACGTGTGCCACTGCCATTGGGAAGTGTTTGGGAGAGGTAGAAACTGGAAGAAAGCTTCTTCCCAAGCACCTATAATCCCATCCGTGCTGGTGTCTCGGTGGTCAGGTGCTGAGGACCAACATCCAGGCAGCCAAGAAGGAGAGAGGAGCCAGGGCAAGAGCAGAGCAGATAGCCAGCAAATGCGACTGCCCAACAGCAACCAGCTGGAAAGAAGCTGCAGACCCAGCCCTCCAGTGTCTCATACCTTATGTCTTCTCCAAAATTATGCACATATGTGGTGTGAAATGCTGCCATTCTGGTTCAGCGATCAAATCCAAGGAGCCCACAGGGAGATCAGCGCTGTGGGGCTGAAGAGCAGGGTTTATTCTTAGCTCTGCTACAGTTTTCCTCTGAGACTTCAGCTAAATTGCTCACACCTACCTGGCCTTACCCATTCATCCTTATGTTGGAAAGACACATGAAGAAATATCATCTTCCTTCCCAAATCTCCTAGATGGTTTTCACAACAGGAGACCTCATTCTTAGGGGAGTTTGTCTAGATTAGGCAGAGAAGTCACAATTAGCCTTCTCCTCCTCACAAAACGGGCAGATTACACACAGCCAGGGCCAGCATCTCTGTTAAGGTCCCTTTCTATCACCAAAGAGCCATACCACCAGGGCTCACTAAGCCAGGCACTCCTGTTGCCCAGTTGTTAGAAGATCCAGAAAACACAGTACACGACCCCAGCCCATCCTCAGAGCCCATTTCCCAGTGGCTTTTCTTCCACCACATCAGTAGTCCCCTTCACATACAGAAACAAAATTGGAAAAAGCCTGTGAAACACCTTCTCTCCCTCCATCCTTCAGGCCATATCAGGAATCCCTGTCTGCAGCTTGAGGAAACAAGGAGGCAGAGAGAGAGGGATCATGCCATCTCAAAGCACAAATAAAGCAACAGTGGCTACTCACACTGCCCAACTCTAGGCAGTAAATTTACGTGCCAACACTGCAGGAGATAAGTCATCCTAGGCTGCCTATATATTGAGATGGGAAGATACCCCTCTGCATATGTGCTCAGAGGACTATATTCAACTTCCAGCTGCCCTCTCCTACCTGGTGCACTAAGCCTCCTGAAATGCATGTTACCCGTGATTCCAAGGTAGACAGGTTTTAAGTCAGCATTAAACATATGCTTAAAGGTGGTGTTCAACTCTAAGTATTTTGATGGAGCAGCAATTATTAAAATACAGTGTGGAAAAATAATAGGTTTTAATATTAGTACAGCTGGAAAACAAGCTAGGGATGGGAAAGGGACCCTTCAGTATCTTTCCTATATAACCGTCTTTTGGGGACAAAACCGCAATAAACCATCAGGTCAGTGTCAGTTCATCAGAAGAAATGCCAAGGCTGCCTTTCTCAGGATATTTTGAGCACATTCACGCTGGAAATACGCAAGAATAAGAAGTCTCATGACATTTCTGCCAATTCATGTCTGGATTGCATTATCATTTGAGAAAAGAGACTGAGCCCCTCCCAGGACGGGGAGTCATTTCCATGAAGAGCCATGAAACGGAGCCAAAGTGGAGAGCGGACCATGGGGGCAGCAGGCACAGCCCCAGCCCCCGGCTCACCCCGCAGCCAGCAGGGCAGCCCCTCCAGGTCCTGCTGCTGGTGGCTGGGGGGGACCTGGGAGCTCACCGGGCTTGCTAAAAGCCAGACATCTGTTTTCAGTGCTGAAGTGGGAGTTTTGAAGCCTAACTTTAAAACTTATAACTTTTTTTTTTTAAAAAAAAAGAAAAAAAAGGAAACCAAACCACTTGGCCTCTCCTAGTTCATGTCTCCCTATGAAGGGCATTCACTCAGGCTTCCAGCAGCTTTCGCCCCCGCAGTTGAGAGAACAGCTTTCGCAGAGGGAAACTACCAGAACAGTCTACCTTGGCTGCTCTAAACTGCACCTGGGAGGAGCTCCTCTTCTCCCTTTGACCAGAGCAGGAGCCTAGAGACATTCACCTTGCCGGGCAAAAGATAACTTCTGCAAATACTTCTTTTGCAACATGAAAGAGTTTACAAATCCCCCAGCCAGTACAAGCTTGCACACCCCTCTGCAGAACCAAATTGGCCTAAGTCAGGTACAGATATACCATGTGCAGTAATATAAGTGCACACAGGTGTGTCTATGTGCACCCGCATGTGCACAATAAACGACTTTGCAATTATTGTTTCATTAGGAAATAGCTTTTCAAGAAGCATATATTTAAAAAAAAATAGCAAATTTAAATAGCCTTTCTCTCCCTGGTTTTTCCTCATCAGATTATGGTTTGCCAATGCATAGTTAGCTCATTAACTCATTCTGTGCTTTCTGCATGTTCTGGCTTTCTCCTCCCACAGCACACAAGATCCCCCACTCCCCCAGATGTGCAGTTTACATGCATGGTCCAGCCTCTGTCGTTGGTGGATGCTGACAAGTACATCCCCTAGCAGGGCTGATGTGCCCCCTGGGCTGGCAGCCAGCCAGTAAATTCCAAATCAGGTTGACCAGCTGCATAGCATACAGAGACACAAAGTGGATGAGGAGCCACGGCGTTGTGTGCCAACGAGCAAGGACCATGCCTGATGGCAGAAGAGACAGAAGTTGGCTGCATAAAAATCTCACATCTGTTTGCCTAGCAAACACCACGTGTGTGGAATAGTATTGACTAGACGGAAAGATTTGCCAGATGCTTTTGAAGGCATCTCCAACCCAAATAAGCCACCAAAATGACCCTACAAGCTGCTACATCAATGCAATAAAGCTGAAGAACACAATGCCCTGCTCATGCTCCAACCTCAGGCAGACCCCGAGCGCCTCTTCCCCCACATTCGCCCTAGTCTTCTGCAGGCTCCATTGCTTGTAACACAACAACTCATCCATTTATGCATGCTGTGCATGGCCAGTCACCTCCAGAATAAATGCCTGCAACAGAACATCAATGGGACCCACATCCTTTGGGTGGAATAAGCACTGAAGTTCATATTCTTGTGTGTCATCATAAGCCACCTTCATAATGACTTTGTGCGAGGATATTCATTTTATCAGACCAGCTAGGCAAACAGGAGTAACATTACACAGACATCCATCTCCTTGGATATCTATACATTAGAAAAGCAATGTCACATCAGAAAGCTGCTGTTGAGTGAGTGTCAAGGTAAAAACATATATCACTGTGACACATCACAGCCTCTAGATATTGAAGGAGACATTTCAATAAGGTCACATGCCCAGTGCCAGCGGCCAGGCAACTCCTTGCAACCCTTGGAAATGACCCAGTGCTTAATACAGCCAGCCATTTCAGGGAGAGCGAATGACAGGATTAGGCTTTTTACTGAAGCACAGTTCTGCAGCTAAATGCGCTACTCTGCTCACGAGGACTGAGGGCTGAACTCATTTCTATGCCCACGTATCTTCAGCTGAAGTCACTGCATAGCAGCGGAGGTGCTTTCACTGAAACAAACAAACAAACAACAGGTAGCAGAGTCTTTTTCAGACTCTGTAACTTGTAAAGCATTTGGACTACCATACTTGCATATTTTTAATCTCCAAGAAAAGCATAGCAGATATCTCCTGTGACTGTGCAAATATCTGGCTTGTATAAACCCAAGTCCTCATGTCTGGTTTCATTATCTTCCTTCTAAGTGTTATTACATCTCAGACCCGAACTATAAAATACTCTGAGAGTGGAAGATGTCCTACTTCAGTCTTACACAGCATCTAGTGCCACAAGGCCCAAGTCCCCATGTACCAAAACACAAATAATGTCTTGAATGCTGCTGTTGCGTACATGATTTATTGCATCTGGTTTTGTTCAGGCTGACGCAGGGGACACTCCGTCTAAAACAAGATGACAGCTCTAAAGACTCAGAGCTCTCAGTTCCCCAGATCCATAGACTAACCCCACTGGGCTGCTGTGCACGGCCCTGTCCCCATGTAGCGGGATGTGGCACAAGGGCTGACCCTTTCCGTCCCACCACCCCCACCGTCCCACCACCCCCTGCTCATGGAACTGTTCAGAACCACTTTCGTTTCCCACAGGTTAAGATCTTCAGCACTGAGCAAAACTCCATGTGTACAATGCTTGCCATGCTGTTCACACAGGAAATCAAAACTGTTTATTTTTGCAACAGGCAAATTGTGGGCTAATTTATACAGATGTATTTATTCAGTGACTCATTAACAGTAAGTATCAGGAACCTAATTTACTGCAACATCAGCCCACAGATTGTGGCAAATTATGTTACACAGAGAAGCAGGACCTAGGTCTGTCAGAACTGACTTTTAGAGTTGAGGTTTATTTTTAGCATCCTCTTCACAGCCAGCTTTACATCAGCAGGATGGATTCTGTCAGTACTCTCAGCCATCGCTTACCCACCTATCTGCAAGTCTTGTTTTCTTATTACTAGCATTATTTTTTATGCTAGTAACAATTATTTTATATGTCAAAATATAAGCATTCCTCAGGATTAAATAGGAAAGCACGCAGGGTCTGAAGTGCTTTAAAAAGCATCTCAATAAAATGAGATCAGTAATTGATTCCTGGCCTCTCTATCAAACCAAAGTAATATTTCTGGGGTGGTATAAGGAAAGGAAATATTTAACTTGGTCTAAAACAGCTTTTAAAATTTAGATTTACTCTGCCTAGTAAATAACTGCAAGCCAATCTTTTTCTTCAGCTCTAATTTGAAAAAGTTTGTATTTAAGGCACTTGTAACGGAAGAACATAAGAAGTAAGGCTCAACACGCACACTCTGCAAAAGTGGACCATCTTCTTTGCCTGCAACGGTCTAGTGGCCAGACTATTCAACCTAGAGGCAAAAAAAGCTTTTTTTCCTTCCCTCCACCTGATTCAAAGAAACTAAGCCTTGTTCTCTAACCACCAGGAGACAGTTATAACCATCAGGTAGGCTGCAGGGTATTCTGAGAAAAAGTTTTTCCTCGAGTCTCTCCTATTGGAACTGTTCTACTTCTCAATGAATATGTATAGATTCATTAAAAGACAGAGAGACTAATTAGTACGCTCTAGCCGGGAAGGCTGGTTACCCAGTCCCAGTCCCTGCTCTAGTGAATATCTCATTATCTGTACAAAGAGGAACCAGGGGCAAAAGACAAGTTATAAACATTCCCCTTCCCAAGCCAGAGCATCCTATAGCTCGGCAGGCAGAGCAGAGACCTCTTGCACAGCCACATCACGGCTGAGCACCCAAGGATTGGACTTGGAGCTAAAAGGCGATCTGTGATGATGAATCCAGCCTGAAAAACCTTTCTCTTCCCCACCTTTAAGTATTTAAGGGGGAGAAAAGATGTGGAAAGGCAAGAGACTCCCATTCTGATTGCAAGATGTGCATTCAGAAATTGAAGTCGCTAAACCCAGCGGTGCCTCCCAAAAGCCTCACAACACAAGCCCCTTCCTCACCACTCCAGACCAACACCTGTCAGCTTTGCCGGATGCTCCCAGAGTCTTAAAATACAAACAATGCATACGTATTGACTGCTAGGTTTTTCCTCTCACCATGCCTCTCCCAGATGGACACATGCAAGCAAGCATTAGTATAAGCATTCATTTATTGCTTGCATTTGGAGTACTACATAGCCCATAAAAGATTAATACACATCCATGAAGAAGACTTTTATATCAGCCAGATCAAAATTAATTAAACCAGTCAAGTAAGTAGGTGGCTGTGCTACATGTTTTTATTCTAACATCATCCTATCACATGTTATACTACCCTGAAAGTGTTTTAATGTATTTTGTACGTGTTGTGAAATGCTTTTGTGGTCTCTTGCCACTGCACCCTGGTGAAAAACGCCCCCTGGTTAGAAGTGTTTGAATAAATTACTAAATCCAGCACAAAGGAAGAAAGCCAGTACAGAAATTGGGGAGGAGGAGAAATCAGTGCGAGGAGAGAATATATTCTCAGACACAAACTCCCTTGCATAATACTTTGTTCAATAGATGGTATTTTTCTTTAGCACCGAGGGAAGAGGCTTTTTGCAGATTAGAACATTTTGAGCATTTGGTGGAAGGCAGGGAAAGTTTATTTAGAAACAGAACCACAAAGGAACAATAGGCACCAACATCTGTAGTCACTTGTGAGTTGTGCTTCTCAGTGTCAGCCTGAGAATATGAATTATGTCTCTGCAGACCATCCAGTTCATCACCCAGCCCAGGTCAGTGAAAGTAAGAGCCCCTGAACTACCTTTATTTGTCTTCAAGACTAACCTCGTTTTTTTGAGAACAGACATACTGTATTTCTGAAGAGCTTTTAAATCATGAAAAAAAAATTAATTTTCTCTAACCCTTCTTTTTCTCTCCATTGCAGGTATAAGAACAGTGCTCCACCTGCTAACAATCACAGACCAATAACTTAAATTTTTGGCACTTATTTATAGGCTCAATAGATCCATCCACACCTGCTTTTCCCTTAATTAGTTGGCTGTCCAAAGGCTGCAGACTGGCTGCTGCCAGCTTCCTGTACTAATAGAAAGATCATTTAGGGCTGATGTAAAAGCACAAAATAAATAAATAAAAAGATCTCATCCAGACACGCTGACAAGGAAAATATTAACACAAAAGGGGGTGGAAAATGAACAAAAGCTGAAAGGGGCGGGCATTGTTGGGCAAGGTTGATTGCTTGGTTTTGCTAAATTTTAAGCCAAATCTGAGAAACATTTAAGCCTGCAAAGGTTGATAATTAGGTGATAAACCAGGGTGATAAATAGGGTGATAAACCAGCAGTGCAGGGCCCTGATTCAGTACCCTTACTTTCTTACCACTACTTGCAAGGAGGCTTGGATCACCTTGGAGGAGATGAAATCTTTAGCCTCCTCCCACTACACATCTTATAGAGGGAGCTATTGTGGTGGTAGGACTCAAGCTATTATTAGATTAGCTATTAGCCAGAGGGAGGAAAATGCTTGAGAGAGATTTACTTTTCACAGTGCTATCAGCTGAGTTGCTAGAATAGTAGGCGTTTGAAGACTAAAATGACAGGAACATTGTAAGCACCTAAACGGGCAGTGATTTCCCCCCTCCTCCCCCAAAGAAAGCACTTGGGTCTTATTTTACCAGGCTACTAACATGGGGGCAGCATTTACTACATTTAGCCAGAATACATCCTTGCAAAAAAGTTAGTCTCAGCCCCAGATAGGGACCATGTCCAGGCAACACCCTATAGCAACTTGCACCCAGCCCGTTTCAAAGGATGCGATTAGCTTTGAACAAGGGCTGCAAGCTGCACAGCATAGAAAGGTCTCCTTCAGTGCTCTGCTGCCTTTAAGTTCCTGCCTTAACGCATAGGGTACAGCACCCAGCACAAGGACATCCCCATCCATCTTATACCCTCCAGACAGAGCTGTAATTACAAAGTCTGGTCCTACCACTGTTCAGACCTTTCAAAGTATTATTTTTAGGAGGGTAGCTCCAATAAAGCACTCAAGTTTTACTGTTTCCAAGGCTCAAAGAAAAAAAAAATTGCCTTGTGGTGCATGTTAGGACAGGAGGAAAGGAAAACTGTGTAATTAAATACCTAAAAATGAAACAGAAGAAGTAGGATAGTAAGAATTAATTACTCATCTGAGGGTTTGCTTTGACCCACTATTCTGCAGTCACACCTATTTTACTATTACGTTTCAATAACCCATTTTGTTCTGCTCCAAGGCTCAGACCTATGATATTACATTAGATGAATTTCCCACGTTGTTCTTTTCTGTTCGGGAAGTGGTATAATTATAGCGACCGATTTGGAGAGCAACAGTTTGAAAATGTTGCCTGAGGCGTACCAAAGTCCCACCACTCGTTAATAAGTCACTTCTCTCCCAGGGCCTTTTTTTAGCTACTTCTTGAAATAACGTTAGCACTTCATGGCAACATTTTCCTAATATCGTGGGTATGCCGAAAACCAAGGAGAAGAGGAGACCGTGGTGGTGCATCTGTCACAGTGAAGGGCCAGCTTAGCTCTCACCCAGGCTGAAAAGCCTTTCCTGCTAAAAGGTTGAGACTTCAAAGAGGTCTGAAATTTCTGCTGACTCAGACTACCTGTGAATTTGCCTCAAATTTGACCTGTTTGTCATCCAAAGTACAGGGGCTTTGGGGATTACTTGAGATGCCTCTGCAAGACACAGAGCCTGGGGCTTAAACATCCCAGCTCCGACCCTACTCCTCGGAGAGGACCATGCCAGCATTACTGCCAGGAGCTCACTGCCACCCTCACCCACCCAAAGGCTGCCCAGGACAGCCTCCAAGCAAAGGGCATCATGGGCTCCAGCGCACTCAGGACACTCCAGACCCCTTGTGCCTGCCAGAAAGGGGTTTATGATGTCTTACACCCGCATGCAAGTGCCTCTAGTTCGCTCCAAGCTTGAACTCCCACAGGACAGAGGGTACGTGCCTAAACCTGGAGCCCCAGCTCTTCAGCATGTGATGGAGCAACACAAGGGCCAGGACGCAGCCCCGGGTCAGCTCGAGAAACCCAGCATAGAGGAGACCATCACAGGGGAGCTTGACATACAGCTTCTGAGGTATTAACGTTTTAAGGGCATGAGAAAGGGGCCAGGCCAAAGGTACAGACAAGTTTTACATCTTGTCTGAAATGCAGGGCAGGGGAGAAAACAGAACGCATCAGCCTGCTGTCACAAGCTTCAATCTGTTGCAGCCACCACAAGAGAAAACGCTGAAGACTTGGAGAGATGGACCACGGATCTGAATCCCTTTCTTCCTCTGCTAGTCCACAGACATTTCAAAATATGCCTCTAACTTCCATTCCAGAGTAACACAATTTATTTTCTTATACAAAACACAACCACTTAATCATAAAACACCCTATTTCTTCTTCAGTGATAAACAGACATCAAGTAAAAAACTATATGTTAACTTCAACTGCTGTAAGTCACCACTATTCTCCACGAAAACCAAACTTCTATTACTATTGAATAAACATAGGAAATTCACTGATATCAAAAAATATGTTTGTGGTCAGAACATCTGGGCTCCCCAGTAATACGTACCACTCTGAAGAAGCAATCCTTTGGAAAGAAGAAAATTCAGCTGCAGGGCTGTCCCCTGACTTCAGCTCCTGTATAACACACTTTGTTAGGTGCAGGGAAAGGGGGATGACTGCTGATGACCATCACAGGACAGCATCCCACACCTTCCTTTTGCTAACACTGCCCCTACCGCAGGTGTGCTGTGCCCAACGGCAGCTGCGCACACCCGCATCCAGCCACGCAGCCCACAGCAGCACCGCGGCCCAGCACCGAACCTGGATGTCAACACCACCTTACGCCTTGCTGCCATAAAATCTCAATTTCTAGATATTGCTGCACCTTGTGCTGAAGTGAAATTCCCAGGTTCCCCCTGGGCACATAGGTGCCATTCGCCTTTATGCACGCACATACACACACAGGTATGTACATTCAGCTTCTCTTCTCACCCACCCTAAATTTTTTTCCTATTATCCTCCAAGCTCTGCCAAACCCCAGCTAATCCTCCCACCATTCAATACTGCTCCAGCTAATACAGTGACTGCAGCTGGAGTGGTTGCAGATAATTCCCAGTGAGCACTACCAGCTCCAGGGGGCAGAGTTAATGTTTCATTGGTGTGTACCTTGATCCTGTATTTCCTGGATGTGAATTTTCCACTTGGAAAGGTCTCTGCTGCAACCAGGTCATCTTAACTCTGCATTAATAGGCTTTTATTATTTTTTTTCCTTGTAACACTTGGAGCTGTTTTGTGGCAAGGTAGCTGTAATTATCTTCAAAGACTTTCTTTCAGAGTTTTTAGCATCTCCTGCTGCATATCATCTCTAGAATCAAACTGAGATTTGTAAAGCAAATTAGAATCCTAAATACTGAATACAGAAAGCTAAAATGTAATTTGACCAATAAAGACATCTACTTACAAAAAAGCACATCTCTGCAGCATCACAGAGTGAGGAATCATTGTACCAGGCATGGGAGAAAAGGCTCTGCAGGTGCTGGGACAACAGGATGGAGCCAGGACACTGTTGTTTCAGGCCAGCGTTCAGTTTCTAAGGGGGATGCTGAAAGAAAGGGTGATGACAGCGCCGCAGGTTTGAAAGCCCTTCTGGGCTTTTAACCACCACCACCCCTAGGTACGTGGGATGAGCATCACCCTCATTTCCCGCCCTCGTGGGCAGCCCCACTGACACGGCCCAGTGGGAGGAACTGTTGACCTCCCCAACACCAACACCACCATCGGCCAAGCAGCAGCTGGGCAGAGTGGGCATCCTCAGTGCCACACACCTCCCTGGACCCCACCACACAGCCAGCCGGCAGGAGCTGCCACAACAGCAGCCAAAAAGAGCCTGCTAGGAGCTGCTCAGCATTGTACAAACCCTACCAGACCAGCAGCACTGGTGTAATTCATCCCCTCAGCCCAGGGACAAGCCAGGCAAGCAAGTGTCTCCATCCAGAATAAACATCTATGAGGCTTGGGTGACCACTCCCTTCAATCCTACATCCACCCAGCGTGCCCACAGGGAGGCTTCTTCAACCTGATGCCAAACCAGAGCATTATGACTTTGTTCCAGTAGTTTGGCACAATTTCAGGATTCTCCCTTGATCCCCCAAGCCTTGTATCAATGTAAACTTCCCGCTGGGACTGAGAAGTGGGTGAAACAAGGTTCTGCAGCTTTCCCTTTGCATCGCTGCTCAGATGTAAATTGTTACACAGCAGGCAAGGCAGGAGAGCGGGCAGCCCCACACTTGCCCCAGGGGTGAGCAGGCAGTGCCAGGCGCCCCAGCAAACCCTGTAACAGGTACCTGCCCTCCTAAAGGGAACAACCGTGTTAGAGGGCTTGCAGCTCGCCATCAGCAGGCACCAGCAAGGCGAGAGCTGGCAAGACCCCCTCCTCCTCCTCCAGCCTTCATGACGGCTCTTTTCCTCACTTTTCTGCAAATTGACCAGCTCTCCAACCACATCGCAAAAGTTTCCTCCCAGGTACCCTGTGTGACTGTCCTCTCACTCAGTGCCTAGAAGAAAGTGTAACCTGACGTGGCAGCAACATGAACCAGCCCAGAGCATTTCATCTCAGCACAGACAGCCTCAGCAGCACTGTTACACACGAAGCACACTCACCCACACGTCAACAGTCACTTGCAGGTGACTGCTGCTGGGATGGCTTAAAAGCAATTCCAGGTTCAAGCCAGCTATAGTATATATTAAAGCTTGGAGGTGGAGTTTTCCTTTCTCATCACTTCAGAACATGACAGCCTTTATTAGACCAGACTAAACGATGTGGACAGTAGTTTACACTGACCTCAGTCAGAGGTTGCTCATTCAGCGGTACTAGAGATGTCAAAATTCAGCCAAGCAGCCATTTCTCCAGGATGACCCAGTTGCTTCAACAGCAACAACCATTTGGTAATATACTCATTTTTCCTCTCTCTCCCCACTGGCCCAATCCCCACTCCCACCGCCCATTCCAATGTCACTGGAAAATAATAATTCTTTATCTATTAAATAAAACAAACGATAGATTTGACTCACCCTCTTAAATAAACAGGCTTGAGCAAAGCTTATTTCTTTGGAAAATTCTCCCACGTCCTCTATGTCCAACCCTATCCTGCTGATGTACAACTTGGATTTTAATTCCTTAACTAAAGTGTTTGGCTTCTGCATTCCACTCAGAAGTTTAAGTAGAGACCTCATTTTATCTACTCTTACAGCTGCTTTCTTACAATTACATTAGCTATCTATTTATTTTCCTGCTTGGGGGAAAAAAAATAGCCAAACCAGGCAACTCAGCCTTATGTCTCCTAAAGTATATATGCACTTTTCTATAAAGCTCTGCAAATTCTACAAAGCTTCATCCCCTTCTCCTCTTAATAAGACTCATTTTAAAGGGCTCCAATATTCCCAAGGAAATGGTTCCGCCTTCTCTTACTGCACCAAAAAACACATTTCAAACATAAACAAGCTAGCAGCAACCATATCTTTGTTTGGCAAATGGAGTAGTCTCATCACTTAGTCCTGTTCATAGCAACACACAAAGGAGTACTCTGTAGCCAGGGGTAATAGCTGATCCCATAATCTGGCACTAACACTTAGAAAGATTAATTACCCTATTAAGATCTTAGACACTACTAAGAAAATCTTTGTATAAACCTTTTAACTCACAACAAATGCAGCATATTTGGTGCCATCAGTTTGTTGCACAATAAAGGTTCTCACCCTCCCACACTTGTTCAGTTTTGTCTCTGTCTCCCATACTATATAAACACATGCACACGTGCTCACACACACAGCACTTCTTTTTTTTTCTTTTTTTTCTTTTTTTTTTCTTTTTTTTCTCCTGTTTTCCCGATACAAAGGAATAAAGTACAAGTGTGTTTGGAGCAGATAAAGTAAAAACTCCTTCTGTCCCCAAATTGGCTACCTCAGAGATTAAGCAGCAAGAGCAGACGCTCGCTGATTCAAAGGCTGCTGCTGTGTCAGAAACCAGAGGCACCTAAGCAGATTCAGGTTGTAATCCCTACACAAATTATGTATCCAAAAATATGAGGAGGGTGAAATTATTAAAGCACCTTATCAAAGACAACTTCCAAAGTACATCACTCCTGATTAGCACCATCAGATGCCAATGCAAAATAACTCGTCACCTTGGCACGGCCTCCCGCTTCCACCCTATCTCACCCTGTCCTTGGCCACATCGTCACCAGCAAGAAAAGCTGCAATGGTGTGAACAGGCTTAGATAAAGTGAACGTGAGTCATCCAGCAATGTTTCAGATCCCCATTCTTGCCCCGGCTATCCATAAGGCGATTGCACGTGATTGAAGCCTGGCACAAGAGAGAAAACGCGTGCTTCAGCCTGCGGGGAAGGGGCTGGGGGCTCTCCCTGCTGCAGCAAGTGGGAGGATGCAGGGAATAACGCTGTACCTGCACCCCGCTCCCCTTATTGACATCTGGGGGCTGAGGACCAGACTTTCCACTTGGGAAACATTTAGGCCGCAAGTCAAAGATGTGGTTTGATATTTCACAGTCCTTTTCTGAGGGACCGCTTCCAAAAAGAGCATTGTAAAATCTTTGATGCTTCTGCCTCGCAAATTAAATGGTAGGAGCACCTCCTAGCCTAGATCCTAAACGCAACGGGCATCAGCAGTAACTTCAGATTGCCAACGAACTATCCATACTAGAAAGATCACATCTGCTTTGATGCAGACCCTCTGAATGCTTGTTGCCTGAGCTTACTATTTTGATTTCAAAATATATCTGAAGAAGCTGACCTTGAGAACATACCAGAAATTAAAAAAAAAATAAAAAATAACCCAACCAAAAACATTCTCATCCTAAAACATATTTTTCTTATTGCTCATCATAGCTTTTCCTGATAATTTCTGGGCCCAAGTTTTGTCAAGGATGACTTCATCTGCCAGCAGCTGGCACGGGTGGGTGAGTGGCCATCCGTATGGTACACAGGGAACATCCGACACAGCCATGGTCCTTCTCCGGGATTTGTCTGAATGGCTTTTGTTATTCACATCAGGCAACAGCCACACAAGTAGCTGCTGCTTTGCAAATCGGACCCCAACACCCAAGCAGGCTCACCACGACTGCAGTGCTTTCCCCTTGAACACCCTCAGCAGGGTACAGCCCAGCCTCGCTATGCCATCACGGCGTTCATATAAGCAGTAACGGCACTATTTGCACGAGCCTGTGCTGAGGATGACCCATTTCTTCCTCCCTGACATCTGGTAGGTTTTGCGCGACTCAGTGGCCAGGACCGAGCGCAGTAACTCTAATAATCTTCTGCTGCCGCATCCAGGTCCCTCTCAGTGCCTTATGGCCCGCACTGCTCCTGCCGCAGCGATTATGGCAACAGCAGTTGTGCTGTAATTAGGATCCTCCTGGGCCAGGCAATCTGAGCGAGCAGCGGCGGCCAGCTGCTTCACTGCCAGCCACATCTTTTTGGCACACCCTCCTTTCGGGCACTCATCCCCTCCTGGAACCCATCCTCTCTTCCTGACCGCTGGCAATGCTCGGGAAGGCTTTTGCTGAAGAAAATTGCCTCCTTTTCACTATCGCCCACCCTGCCCAATGCTGCAGCCAGCCGAGCCTTTCCCCAAGGATGGGTGAGCCTGACAACCCGACAGCCCTGTGTCCCATCCCACGGGGACCTGCTGCTGCTTCAGCCCTTCTGTGTCCTTTTTACTGCCAGAAGCCACATTTTGTACATAGCGGATGCACACATTTCTTTTAGTATCAAAAGATAAAGTGGCGGGGGGAAGATATGTTCAATATTGCTCCAACCTGTCCTTTTCCCTTCCTGATAATGACCCAGTTACAAGTGTGACCACCTCCAAGTCACACATTAAGAAGCTCTTATTATGGTTTCGCCTTTCAATTTTTTCCAGAGCTAGAGTCCTGCACTATCCGTGCTTCCTTTCATTAAGGAATGAAGGAGAAAAAAAGAAAAAAAAGTAAAAAAATGTGGAGTTTTTTCGTTTCCTACTGCTACCAACAATATATAATAGCCTGTACTTAGAGAAATGAATAAACAAGCAGACCAATCACAGACCCACACACGTGCTTTTTCACTTTTGATTTCTTACTGTCTCTGTTTTTCTCTGGGCTTGAGAGACAGAAAAGCCATGGTCATGTTCATTCTTGGTCAGGTATGCTTCTTTTTTTACTATGATGATTTATTTTAGGGGATACCACCACCCTTGCCTGCAGTGCTATTCAGCACAGTGCTATGACCATGGCCATCATAAGAAAATCCAGAACAGAGAAGCGCCCTTGGTTTTCTGGCAGAGCCAGCAGCTCACTGCTGGCTCCTTCTGCTCACTCCTGCCTACCTTCTTGCAGGGAGAGATGGATGGTCCCCTCAGCCTGCGAAGCCTAAACCACCACAGCTAGGCAGTGACTCTCCAGTGCAGAAAGCTAACTAGTTTCCATAATCCCAAGTCTAGGGGTAACTGGTATAGAGCTACCAGGTTTCATGAAACAGGTTCTGAAAACACGAAAATCATTCTGTACTTCCCATGGGAGCAAGATGACTTTACAGCTATGTTCCTATTCCTAGGTTGAAACTGTCATCATCTTTCTCTTAAAAGAATTTCAAAATTACTATGCTTTCAAACAGAAAAGAAGTGCCTATGGTGCACTGCTTCAAGAATACTCTTAAGTTTCTATCACCATTTGCTTTTGTTAAGTTGGGTGTTTTTCTTCATTAAATTAGCTTTTTAAATACATATCTTAGAGTGAGAACAGCCTTCCCTTAAGCTGCATTTTTTGGAATGGTTCGATTTGTTTAGCCACACTGAACAGCCACATCACAGATTATGCTAGGAGACACACAAGAGCTGGCAGGTGTTTTGAAGGAGAGTATATTTGTGGAGATAACGTGCATATTGCCCCTCTGTTCAGAAGGGTGCGAGCACATGGTTGTAGGCGTTAGGCACGTACCTTCACCCTGTGGCGCATGTCAAGTCCTCTCAGCCCTTCACCCATAATTTAGTTACCAGAAGGGTGGGATGTGGCGGCTTCACCGCTGCACCTCAATCCTCCTTTCCACAAAAATCACCCCAGGGAGAAGGGCCAGAACTTGCTGGCAGCCCCGGAGATGGCTGCAGCCTTCCTTGCTCCTGCTGTACGGCTCCTTCGGTGGGTACCAGGGGCTAGGCAGACCTCCCCGGGCACAGCTCCCAGACCCTGCACGCAGCCACCTACCAGGATGCATACACCCCCTGGTCTGGTCCCGTCGAAGGAGAACAGCCCCCCTGCCACAGTTTCACCTCTTCCTCCCAAAAAGATGCCAGGAGAGCATCTGCTGCCCTGCCCGGAGCGGGTGGGTGGTCAGGCTGGAGGAGCGCAGGGGGGTGACAATTCCGTGTAGTTTCCCTCCCTCTAGCGATGGAAACCGAGATTGCGGATCACTGGTGCTGAACGAGGACAAGAGGCTGTGGGGAAATCCCCCAAAAAAGTCGGGCATCTCGCCTTACGCTGGAGGAACGGGATGACCCCTCAGCCCAGCTCCCAGACCCCAGCACCAGGAGACCACCACGTCCCAGGCTGGCAGCTCAGTAGCCCAGTTGTCCCATCCCCACTCGCGGAGAAACCCTCTCTGCCAAGGCTGAGGGGCAGGACTCCCAGCTTCGACCCAAGAGGTGTCCTAGCACATTTCCTTGCACAGACAAGGACCAAACAGGATAAGCAGGAACCGCTCTGGCACTCTCACTGCATTTTGCCTGGGTTTAATGATGGAGGGGCTCATAAAAGAGCATGTGTCTTCGCAACACCGCTTGGCAAGGCTTTTCAAATATTTACAAAATGTATTTGGTATCCCCTGCTAATAATAGCCCAATAGGTCCCCAGATAGAGCACAAGAGACTGAGGCACTCTTGTTCTGGTTGCTATTTCGCAGCCTTGCTTCACAATGCTGAAAGACTTCTCAGTTCTTGTAAAAGGGTAAGAGACAGGGAAACAGATTGCAGAGGTTCCCGAGGCTGTTATTTTAGGAAACACTGCTTCATCGGTGGAATTGCATGCTTTCTCCAGCCAGAGTTGTGTGAGGTCTCTGGTCCTTCCTTACTTTCATTCAACTTGTTGAAACAGAGAATAAAAACCTGTAGAAGCAAGCTTGCTGCAAAGCGTTCTTGGGCTTGCGCCTCTGTAGAGAAAATTAATAATTTTGACCACACCACGTTTCTGATACTCGATGTCGAAACCAAAAAAAACCACAACTTCAGAACTCTCTGTCCTTGGCAATGAGCTGTAAGACTACAGCCCACCTATGCAATGGGCAAAGCCAGAGCCTCGCCCTTTGCTATAGGGTCAATCCTAAACCACCTGGGGCTACTCCAAGGAGATGAAAGCAAAGCCATGTTTATCTCTTATGCTCTGGGCTGACAAGAGAGCCAGACCTCGTTGTGAGTGCTTCCCGACAAGGACCTATGGGAGAAACCATGTTTCCCACACCCTTCCTTTGGTCTCTGTCACACACACGGTCCCCAGGGGCCTGACGTTCCCACTACAGTAGGAAAAGGAAGTCCACAGCATAAACCCTTTACGAAATCTTTGTGGGAACAGGGACAATGGAGAGGGGTTACTTTGTATTGCCCATTCTTGCAACAGCCCAAACGCAGTCCCTGTGCAGGGCTCCTATCCCGTTCTACATCCTCCCCACCAAAAAGCCACAGCCCTGGCCCCTCTCTGGGGACCACCCAGCATCACATCTGGAGGTCCAGAGCCAGCACCTCAGCTAAGATGAGGTCCAGGGACAGACTGGTGCAGATGGATGGGGATGGTCACTCCTGCCTTCACCACACTGATGCCCTTGGGGTGGCTGGGGACAAAGGATCAACAAAACCCAAACTCCTGCCCTGACAGAGGTGGTCAGCCGAGTTTTCATTCCTTGTATTCATCTGCTAACGTTGGAGAGGGCCCAGGCCTGCCTCAGCTGCGGGTCTTGCCTGGTGCAACCCAGCAGTTACAGCCTGCAAATGATATCCAGGTCTCAGCTGTATGTTTCCACTCTTTAAGCATCACTCAAGTCCCATTCAATCTCAGTTTGACTCCAACGTGCAATTAAATGCTGTCCTAAGTGGAAAGTGGTGAACTGGGCTCAGAAACACAGTTTTCCCAAAGTAAGTTTTAGGAGCAGCAAACTGAAGAGATTTGCTGCCATCAGGCACCACCACCAAAACCAACCCTTCTGGGGCAGCAGGCTGGCAAGCAAGCTGGTCCCAGATCGAGCTGGTAGGAGGAAGCTTCTCCTTCAATGCATGTGTTTTTTGGGTCTTTTTGCCCCTTTTTTGGGTGGTTTTTTTTTTCTCTCCCCCATTCTCCTCCCCCTTCACAGTGGAGGGGGAATGAAGAAGCAGGAGTCACCAGTTGTAATTTGGTGCCAGACGCATTAACAGCAGCACTCAGCAAGTGGTGAGGGTGCTCTGTGGGGCACATCTGGGGCTCCAGGAAATCTGGAGTGGGGCCAGCCCTAAAGGAGTCACATCTCCCTCCTGTTTTCAAGAGCATCACAACAGGCACACCAAGGACACAAACATATTTTGCATGAGCGTCTTGCAGAGGATGGCAATGCAGCCCAAGCAAGCAGATTTGATGCATGTGGACATACATGCCCTTCTCTCAAAGATTTATGCACAGTCTTCATATCAGGCTCTAAAACTGGTATCCCAAAAACCAAAACAATGCTTTGTTACTCACAGTGCCCCACACAGCACAGGCTTCAGGAATTGCACAGAAACCCCTTGTAGATGCGTTTGTTGTCCCCTGCACTGCAGTGCTGCCCTGACTGAGCAGCACTGGTGGGACAGAAATGTGTCAACTGGAAAACCTCTGAAGTGAAATACTCAATAGCCATGGGTTTATACCCTTCCCCAGCGCACAGCAAATGGCACACCAGGGAGAGCGAGGAGATTCTTCTAAACAAATCTAAAATCTCCCCTTAGCAGCCAAAAGACATGTTAACATTGAAACAATGAAAAAGCAGCAAGGATGAGTCCGCCAGTTAAGAGAAGAGACATATAACTGCAGTGGGATTTCTAAGAATAGCTTCATTTCTCATCTCCCTCAAGAATTCCTGTGAAGAGCTGGAAACACGGGGGATGAAGCTGGGCACATATAGATGTCCCAAGGATGCACTGAGGGACATGCCAGGGCAGTTTCTCCAGGAACATTCACTGCAGATGGGTGTTGAGTACATCCACATTAGTCCAAGGATGTACCTGCACACAGAGTTCAAGGGTGTGGAGCAGGGTTGCATGAGCAGAGGGATGTATAGGGAGGCCTGAAGGCTCATCCCATCCCCAGTCACCCCCATCCTTCCCACCTAGGCCAGCACTGGCAGCCCCACACGCAATGTAGGGTCAGCTCTGACCATCAGCACTGTTAGTGCTCATGTTGACCGAGCTGGGCTTTGCTGGATTTGATTCACAAGCAGTGACATGCCATAAGCCCTGTTCCACCACATCCTACAATGACAACTGCTTACCTGGGGGTGTTCATGGCTCAGCCAGGTGGGCAGGTTCCTCTGCTTAACCTTTTTCATCCAGTTGGTCACCCTCAGCCTCATCCTACATCCTGGACTCCCAAAAGCTTCTGCTGGCAGCCTTCACCAGCTGGAAAACCTCATCCACTGGCATCCCTTAGGACCCCTGAGACCTACAGTATTAACCAGGAACAAAGCCAAAAACCTGTGCAAAGGGTGCATGTCTGAATCCAAACTGCATATGCCTCTAAACCAGCCAAACTGGGTCTCCAAGGGCACCGCCACAAAGCAAACCTGCCTGTGGCATCACAGGCTGCAAACCCTCAAGACCATGCTGGACCCACGACACTTTGATTCCTCTCATCTGAGCCATCGACAGCCTGTAGCAGCACAGGGCCACGTGCTTTGGGGTGACTCAACTTTCTCCATTCCCAAATCTAAAAGAAAACCTTGGAAGAGTGAAGGAACAGCCACATGCTCCATTTCAGCTCAGCTCTTCTGGAGGCAACAAGCGCACACGAGTGTGAAAGCAAATGCACGAGGAAGATAGGAGCTGCAAAACATACATGAATGTGTGTGGCACCTATTTATTTGATCTACGATGGTCAAAGCATCACCCAACACCACCATCACAGCAGCGTTTGACAGACCAAAAGCCGCTCCTGGTTACTGGATACAGTAATTTTCTGCACAGATACTGCAATTTGTCCTTCAGAAAACTTCGCAGCCCTGTCATGAATCTCTATGATTTACAGTACCTGCTGCTAGCTGGAGCTCACAGATGGAGCGCCTGTACTCCAGACTGACAATACGCAGCCAGTAACACTGAGTGGGGATGTGTCACCTCTATAAAGGTTGAAAATAGGACAAAAATATCAGAGAACAGAATAAACTTCTGGGAGAGGCTATTTTAGTCTTCTAATCTGAATACTAGGCTTAATTTGGTATTTTACACTGAGCCAATTAGACACCCACAAACTGACACAGGACTGGTTTGCTGCTGATGAGTGTTCTGGGTTTGTAATTCTGCTGTCACTACACTTAGTCACTTGCTATTTCATGGTCAACTTACGGGTATCTTTCCAGGGTGGGAAGCAAGAAAGGGAACATAATATCTTCAAGAAATATTAATTAGGTTACTTGCCATTTTCAAACATCAGAATTTTGAGTTATGTACCAAAATTAAACGGTTACCTTAGTACGCTAGGGAAACAGTGTGGGGAGGGGAGGAAGGAAATCACGTACACACACACGCTTTCCTGGTTGTTAGAAATAAGGCAATGTTTTTGTTATAATAACATCAGATCATCTAGGGAAAAAAACCACCAAAAACCAAACAAGTTAGTGTTTGGTTAACTGTGCTAATTAACCAGCCATAATTAGCCATTCAGCAAGGGCATAGGGTGCTCGGCAAGAAAGACACAACTGGGTATCGGTGGGAGTCTCTGCCACAGCAGTGCTGCGAGCCAGCGCTTCTCCGCTTGTGGCACAGTTTGGAAGGGACTGCATTCCTGTCTGTCATGAGCAGATCACTTACAAAGTGATAAGAAACATTTCTAAAGGAATGATGAAAAGTGTCAAAACATTTTAAGCGTTAAAAGCAACAAAAGATTTGATTCTGAGTTTTCCTCCTCTGCCCAGCCAGAACTATTGTCATCAAGTATGCCTGGATCTTCTCATAAGAATATTAATTTTTTTTGTCTTTTTCTCCTCTCTACTAAATTTAAAAATAAACCTATCAGTTTTTAAAATAATCCTGTAAATTCCAGACCTATGACATGTTTAATCAAGGAAACTGAGCCATCCTAGCAGCCAAAGCAACTTCGAGCAGACTTGACGAAATACTTTAGGGGATGTGGGCGCTACAGACATTAAGTGATGAAAAGCCTTCAGCAGCCTCTCATAGGTGCTACAGACTTAAGAAGGATGCACAAGATGATCCACGCATGCCATGCCTCTGCCCACTTTACACACTGCACACCACAGAAGATGCTAGAACAATCGCCGGTCCTACATCACCAGTGTGACCCCAGCCATAGCTTACTTTTAGCATTAATAACCTGACCGGTGGCGGGGACATCCTCAGCCCAGGTGGCTCAGGCCGTACAGGGGGACACCATGCCTGCTTGGCACGGCTCTGACAGGTCATGCTGCGTGCACGGGGAGCTGCAGGGCTTGACTTCTGGCACAGCACATCAGCGTGCACTGGCACAGACACCACAACCACTCAGCAATTCCAGGTTAAAAGAGATAACTTAAAAGCATAAAGAATGGTCTGGATAGATAGACCTTTATTCTGGCTTTATCAGAAGACATTTAATAAGCAAAACTACCAAGCCTGCAACAACACCTCACAGCAGTTGACCTCCAGCTTTCTGGCAAACACTACCTTCCCACAGGTCAGAGATTTTCCCAGTTGAGAGCACGAACCAGCCAAGTCTGCCCTGTGACAAACCTGATGTTGCCTCAAGAGCACGTTGCTGAGCTCTCGCTGAGGAAGCAAGTGGTGCTAATGCCACAGCTGGCTCCTGGGGCACTCTGGTCCCACAGGATTTTGGAGGGGCAGCAAACAGCCACAATCTGATGGGCTGAGGAGAAGGTTCAGGGCATGGGAGGGGTCTCAGCTAAAAGGGGTCTTAGAAGAACTCCACACCCTCCAGAAAGCTTAGAAGAGCATGATTTTCCTAGGAAAAGGGCAGATTTTTGGTGACCTATTTCCAAAATATAAGAACCAGAAGTGAATTGTGTCATAATTTTGTTACCCTTACACCTTTTAGCTCTCATTTCTCCTCACACACTGATAACTCCCATCTAATTTATTTAAAAAAAAAAAAAAAAAAAAAGGCAGCCTTGGAGCTAGCATCACATACTTCCAAGACAGGCAGAAGCTTTTTTTCAGGAGACCCACAGATCAGTCAAACACGGGACTAGTCATTTTGTGGCTCCCGTCAGAAGCCTTCTTGCCCTGAAAGCCTCCATTGTGCTCCCGCGGGCAGCGGCCAATGCAGACCGCCAGCATCTGATGAACCCGAAAGGATCGGTGGCTGGAAGGGGAGAGGGGACGAGAAGGGTGACCCTCCTAAATAACTTTTTCAAAGTGAGTCATCCTTTCACTGACAGCATTAACATCTCTGCTCCTGCCAGCTGGGCAGCTGCTCCGACCCTCCAAGCAGTGAGGGAATGTTTTGTTTCAGAGACAGGGAAAGGGGGGCATGAGGGGTGGGGGGGACACACAACCCTTCCGCGTGTATGTGTAATTGCCGTATGATTTCAGCTATTTTGACCTAATAAGAGTTACTGCATTAGTCACCAGCCTTGGTACAAACAGATGGGTTTGCAAGAATTTAAAACAGAAGGGGAAGGAAAGAAGAGAGATGATGGATGCCACAGACCCTGGGGTAAAAGGGCATCCTGGCCACGGGAGGTGGGAGGGTCCCAGGCAGTCTGACCCCACTCCGAGCAGCAGACCCACAGCACCCCGGGCTCACTCCGACCCGTGGCTTTCCGTACACTAAGGCACCAGGAGAGCTCATCCTTCCTCCAAACAACCAGCCTCAACAGTTCCACTTGAGCTGGAAAAGTTTCTCATGCAAAAGAAAAAGCACAGCTGATGTTGTACCGATGGTTTCTTTAAAAACCTCAGTATTTTTGTCACATTACAGGATCACAGCTTTCAGTGTAAAGCTGCAGCACGAGTCAGTAAGGCTTGCTTGGGGCACAAACTCCCTGGTTTTGCTCAGGGAACACACTTGGTGCCTGGCTGAGCAGAAAAGGCACAGCAAGGCATCACAGCAGCCTTCCTAGCCTCTGAAGGCCCTAGATTAACCAAACGTGAGCCTCAGGTCCACAGGATCAAGCCCACCAACGCTAGGAAAGAAGATTCAGTGCTTCAGGAGTGCTCTTCCTGCAGCCAATATTTACTTTTCCAAACTGGAGGCAGCAGGCTTTGCATTCATGCACAGAAATATGGGCAGGTCTCTACTAAAAATACTTCTTCACCTTCCCCCTTTCCTCCTCCCTACAGCATGCCCCGCTTTCCCTCCAGAAGCTGCCTTTTTGCACAGGTCTCTGCTGACCCCCCTGCCAGTGGACACACACACACACACACACATCTTTCCTGTGCACATGCCTGGCTCCAGCAACAAACCACCACCCCACCAAAAAAAAACCAAAAACAAAACACCGAAAAAACAACAACAACAAAAAAAAAAAAAAAAAACAAAAAACCACAACAGTCTTTCCTACCCAAGAGCTCCATCCAACTCCACAGGAAAACTCCCACTGGCTTCCACCCTGGCATATCAATTCTCACACTCCTCCTGTGAAGCCACTAACTTTCCCCATGCCATCCTTCTATACCTCTACTCACTCTTGCCCTCAGCATCATTCATGCAACTGGTGCAAGCAAAGCAGCATCCCACATACCTGCCCCACAGCACTTACCACAGCCCAGCCAGAGCCGCTCCTGCCCGGGTCTGAAGGTGCGGCATGACAGCATGGAAGAGCGCTCAGTTAAAGCACAAGAGGCACGTGGATCACAACATCAACTGTTTGTGAGACACCTCTTCCCAAAAATGTGGGAGCTGGGCACGCTGACATCAGCCCTGAACATCGAGCCTGAGCTCCAGCGTATGAGGAAAGGGAGGGCAAAACTTCTCGCGCTGAATTAGATACAGGTCTGAACTTCGGTGACAGTATCCCCACTCAATGAAAACTTGTAGGGACCTGCCCGAGCACGTACATTTTCATTTTGAAATAAAAAGAACAAATTTGGGAACATAAAGGTTTTAAATTGTTGATTGGAAGATTTGCATGTAGGCAGAGTATTGTTTTCTTCTCCTGGCTCCCTGGGTAGCAAAACAGAAAAATTATGTGTAATTAAAATGGAAACAGTATCAATTAGCTGTGATTCTCTGAGCTGTGGAAAGAGTAAACCAATGAGGAAAAACTGTTCTTGTCCTCTGGCAGCCTCTTCACATCAAGATTATTCTGAAGATATCTTAAATCCACTTAAGCATAAACTATACGAACAAAATTTAAGAGAAATCTGTGCAGGTGGAGGGTTATTTACTAGCCAGTGTAATACTTGATCAAACATATTCTGAGGAATTAACTTGATTGCCAGTACTTGAGCTCATTTCATTAACATTACATCCTTGTCTTCCTTGAGTTATGCCCCTGACGTTCAAAGTCTAATCTAGAAAGGGCCAAGCTTATCTCCTACCTCCATAGAAAATGCCCTTCGCATCAACACTTTTAGATACCTGTAAAAAAGGACACACACAAGAACAACAAAAGTTAACAAGTTGCTGTATCCAGTCACACAAAATCAGGAGCTTAAAAACAATAAAGGTAGACTCCACAAAGATGTTGCCTTGAAGTTCCTTTAAGCAGAAAACATACTGTTGCACAATAACAATCGTAATTCTGACATGAGTGTTTTATTCCTCTTACAAAAAAAAAAAAAAAAAAAAAAAAGACAAATAAATAAACCAACCGCAAAACACATTTTGGTTTTGATACAGACTTATTTTCTCCTTCAAGATATTGCCAAGTCAGAAATTGCATCAGTTAAGTCTATTAAGGCACTGTAAAAACAGCTCACTTGTCATTATTTGAGTAGTATGCTGAGTGCACAGATCAGCAAATATTAACATTCCTGGTTTATAGTAGTGTTTCATCTGAGGACACAGTTGGATCTGAACTTGGTGTAGACAGATACTTCCAACAGCTCCCTTTCATGAGAAGAACTGCCGACATGCTCAAAGCGAAGGAGATCATTTAACGCACTGTGGTGTAAATAATACATCCCAACCCAGCCATTCCCTAAAACACCACCAGCACATTGTGCTTCCACCTTCTTCATGCCTATTCTTTGGCTCAGCACCAAAGGGGCAGAAGTACATACAGAAAATATTTGACAAAAAAAAAATTAAGTAAATAATAAATTTTTAAAAAGTCACAATAGCATTGAGTCACTATTTGAAGCCATTTCATAGCACCACGAGCCCTGTGAAATAAGGAAAACTTCTCATGACAGGGATGGGTTGGGTTGGGTTGCCGGGCATTTTTTCTTGATAGCTTGATGTTAACTTAAAATGATTTCTCGTGAACAAACAAACAGCAACTTGCATTCTCCAAAACCTCTGGACTAGCCTTCTGCTGCCAACCTGGGGAATTTTGGCAGTACCAAGAGCATCCCTCAGAGCTGAGAGGGACAGTAACTGCATGGTCGAGAGGAGCCTCTGCTCTGCACCAAGGTGAGCGCCATACCACATGTCCTGCTCGTTCTCCACCACCACGTGCCCCTGCTGGCCTTCCTCCAAGCAGGGAACATGTCACCTCCATACCACCTGCCAGCACCCCTTCAAACTATTTGTCAAGTAGTTATTTGTGAATAATTCTTTTAGTGCTGACACATTTTATAACTTGGCTGCAGATAATTAACAAATAAGGGAAAAAAAATACAATCGCGCAGTAGAATAACTCATTGCTAATTATTCTCTTAGGTCTAAGAGAGCTTCTGACCTTCTCAATACGTTTCTTTTAGTTAAATGAGTACAAACAGATGCTGACCTTCATCAGAACAGCACTGATATATTTCCTGAGGAAACACGAATGAGAACGTGAAGACACGACCAAACGTATCCCAGCCAGTCACACGTTAGTCATCAGGAGCATTTTCCAAAGTGCTTACTAGGTTCTGATGGTTTGTATTTCGGAGGGGGCTGAGGGGCACATCATACCTCTGACAACTCGAGTACAATGGTCTTGGGGTTGAACAACCGAAAAACCCAAGGACGTAAGACAAGTGGGTGTTTCAGCTCATTTCAGCCTTTGTTTTGCACATGTTTTTTGTCAAGACAGCTTCTGGACCATCCTTACTCATCATTTGCATCAAGTTTTAAACTAGGGACAGCAAGAACTTCGGGTTGGAAATGTGACACCACACATCACAATTTAATGAGGCCTCTAGGGCGATGCGCAAGGCAGCCGCCTTCCCCTGCGTGTACACACACACTCACACAGTGAATCAGAACTTGAGAGCATCTTGCAAAGCACCCCAGGGCTTTATTTAAAGGGGGGGGGGGCGGGAAGGTGTGATTTGTCAAAGACACTATAGCTCCCTGGAAGGAACGAGATAGTCTTTCCCGAGTATTTGTGCTCATGCAGACTTAGAGATCCTTGTCAGGAGTGGAAAATGGAATCATTCTGTTTTTTAATCCAAAAGCTAGTCATTTTAATGGCAAGATTTCTACAAAATCATTTTTCTTGACCTGAAAGAGTACACACATACAGCCTCCACCAGATGTGAAAAGCAGTTAAGTCAGTATAGATGCTCCATTCAAGGCCCTCCTGAACAGAAATGCCAGCAGTACATAAAGACGGGCATTCATAGCATCCTCTTAGAGCAACTTCAGCCATCCAGCTTGGACATTATTCACAAACTCAGAAACCCAGGTTTCCTCTGCAGCCCCTGGAGCAAGGGGACCGACTGAGCACAGCTTGGGCTACCTGTGCCAGGCAGGGGTGGCTGAGCGAGGACCACTGCTCCCCACCGAGCACTTTTTGAGACATAGTGAGTGCCCTGTGTGTGACAGAACCCCTGCCATCCCAAATGCTGGATGATGGGTTTCCTTTCCCAGTTAACAGGGCTACCATCAGGTGATTAGGTACCTTAGAGAACACAACGGAAAATAAAATGACCAAAGGTACCCTCTTACATGGCTGCTGAGGTGATGGAAGAATCAGAATTACAATGATAAACTTTGCCTTTTAATTAAGGAGGAACTGATGAAAAAACTCTGAGCACAAATCCAGGTCCCAGTTTCCTTCAAAGGCTTCTCAAACCTGTATGCACTCCTCTACTCACCTACTCATTTGTACGGACTCAAAATTAAAAAGCTGCAAACACTGAGTAACTTTAGTCTAGCACAAAATTCATTAATTACAGAAAAAAGAATAAGCATCACCTTTCCATTTGCACAGCCCCACCTCTCTGCGGGCTCTGCACGTGGGGTACGTACATAACCTACAGGAGCTGCCTGGTCTTTCCAAGCACAGGTAAACCACTATGGTACTTGTAGCACCTTGTTATGGAGGTTAGTACCCAATCCTACATTTTACACAGAATCTGATACGTGGAAATTAAGGGCTTTAACATCGGATTTATACTCCATATGTGACACTTGCCCAAGTGTCGATAGGAATAGCAGTCTCACAGACCACTTTATCCTACCTGTGCTGGTGTGCTGCACATCACCCACAAAGAGCTGGTGTTGAACCTTTCAAAAGTTCATCCAAGAGCCTACATCACTGTGGGTACATCCTGAACAAAGCGTTGGAAGGGCTGGAGGCATTGCCAAACCCCACAGCCCTGAGATGGCTGGAAATTCAATAGCTGAGAAACAACTGGGAAAAATAATTCAACATCTGGATGGCTAGAAAAGGCAATTCATGTCCTATACTGCAAAGGAAGGCCACAAAGCCTAAAGGTCTTCACTGCTCAGCCCCATGCAGCATTTTGACTCTGGGCAGTATGTAATCAGGGTATGTATACATAATCAGTATGTAAACCCCATCTCCAGGGTACGGATCCCCCATCCAGAGCTCTGCCCCTAAGGACAGCTCTGCTGACCAGGACATTTCACAGGAAAAAAAGAAAAAAAAATTAAGGGGAAAAAAAAGAAGGGGAAAAAAAAAGCAGTAAACAAACAAGAAAACAAGTCCTACCAGTTCCCCAAGCAAGGAAAAACCCTTCCTGGCACACAGGAGTGAAACTTGAGATCTGTTCTGCAGCCTAAGCCCCAACAGGGATCACAGCACTGTCACCCCAGCAGAAGAAACCCTTCTTTAAGATCCACAGAAAGAGCAACAACTGAGGGGATCTTTGCACCAAGAAGTGGTCACTGAGCCCACACACCACCTTACTGTTAGAAGCAAGCTGCATGCTTTGGGTGGGTTTTTCCTCCTCTTTTTAAAGCTGCAAGTGAAGCTCTCCTCTGCTGGGCTGCTCCTCTCTTCACACTGTTCCAATACCTGGAACACCATCTCTTATCAAGATGAAACTCACAGAGCCAACAGGGACCTGCCATCAGTTCTGCCACAGTAAACTGTTCAGGAAAAGGTGTCTACCTCTTCCACATACAGATACTTTCATGCAGCGATCAAGTTATCCCTCGGTTTCTGATACACTGAATGCACTAGCCACTTTAGGTCTCATCTCATAAGCAGATTTTCCAGCACCCTTACCATTTTGCCAGCCTTCCCTTGGATTTTCTTTGTACACCAGCACTGATTGTACTAATAGTTCACAGACTTTCAACATGAGCTTGACAGTTATAAATAGAAGAAGAAAAAAAAAAAAAAAAGAAAAAAACCCCACCAGGGAATATCTAGAAGATACAAGGTTAATTTCCCTAAAGGCATAATATTTATATGACTGTTTACCACTTCTGACAACAAAGTCCCTCTTAGCATAGGTACCAATTGTAATCTACTGTTCTCAGGTTATTAGTCAGCATGTGTCTGGATCAGCACATCTAGCTGGAATGGGATGTAAAAGGAATTGCAGAGACAGAGAAGATCCTAGATCACCTCAACAGCACAAGTGAGCACAGCACAGCGTATTTTGAGTGCCAGCCAGTGAGACCACACTGAGTTGAACCACAGGAGGAAAGGCTTGGAAATACTAAGCAAAACTCAGTGTGACTTGTACCTCAGCAAGTAAAGCATTTAAACTCTCAAGCTAAAGATGGAAAGGGGAAAAACCACAGGAAAAAAAAAAAAAAGTCTTCTACTGAAAAAAAAAAAAGGTTTCAGAAAATTGCAGTTTCTTTTGCTCACAATTTTTAGTAAAACTAAGAAGACACTCTACTACTCCATTATCACAAACCTAAAAACAAATCCAAAACTCCACTAAAAGCAATCACCTACCCAAGGCTTTTCCCAAAACTATTCTGCTTCCCCTAGTTGCCATGCAGAAAAGCCACCCCACAACACGCAGCCAGCAGCAATTGAGCTCCCCTCACAAATACCTGTCTTGCCCACCACAGAGTTTTGTGATGCTAAAATCATTAGTTTACAAATGGAAACAGCTGCAGGACTGAGGGAGTGGCAGAACTAACATTCCTCCACCCTCTTTTCTCCTTGCTTTCATCTTAGCACTTGCCATGTGCTTCATCTTTTGAGACTATTCATTTTTCTTTGACTTTAGAACCACGCTTGCCTTTGTCACCTTTAATGCTCTGTTTGTCTATTTTGTATTGTTTACAGAGCCAGCTTAAGATGCCTTGGGAGAGAAATCTACATTCCACTTTCATCTCCACCTAAACATTATCTGTTATCCCTGAGGAAAGCAAATTCAACTTTTGCAGTAAGAGCAGAGAGAACATGGGAGGAAGGAGTTTGGAAGAAGCTGGGTCTGACCAAACCTCACTTGTTCGTGAGGTTTGGGAGTGCAAACAAGAAATAAGGTCTGTGCCTGTGGCGGAAGATGCAAGTGGGGACCTGTGAGTAACTGATGGGTTTGGAGCTGGAAAGAGATCCAGGGGCTATGAGGGTCAGGCTGGTAGTGGGATACTGCCTTTCTGGAAAGCTTGCCATTTCTCCAGCCTCTGTGACTCCTCTCCTTGCTCCCATCCCTTTTATTCCTCTCCTTGATAAAAGTTCAAGGGGTACTTCAAAGTACTGGAAATCTCCTTGCTGTCGACCCCCTCACATGCTCCCACCTCCTCATGGCAGTGGCCAAGAGCTGGGCAAGCACAAGCCAAGGATGGGCTTCTCGTCTGGCAGGGGCAAGGCAGGCAGCGCTGAAGGCACTTCTCACAGACCATGAAGTCTGTGCACGGAGCCTGGATGCTGCATCTGCGGCAGCGAGAGCCCTGCGGAGCCAGGGAGGGAGGAGGGCAGGTACGGCCAGGCATGGAAGGACTGACGGGGAAGCAGCCGCACATCGCATGCTGGGTTCTGCTCTCTATTAATAGGGCAGCAGCTTCCTGCTCCCACAAGAGTCAGAGATGCTTTGAAGTAAAATCAGCTTTTCCGGAGACCGATCAAAATAGAAATTCCAAGCTGCCTAAATCTGCAATGGAAATTTCAATCAACACCAAGTTTTTAAATAAAATTTGGACTCTATTCTGGTTCAAAATGAATTGATTAAAGAAAGCAGATACACAAATTAGTCTTTTGGTCAGCTTTTGCTCTACATTAGCTCCAGTAAAAAGTTCCTGTAAAATGAGCGTTAACTCCCAGAGATCCCAAGCCCTCACTTGTCTCCAGATACTGTCGAAGATACCAGCCATCAGCCCAGAGGAAATAAAGAACCACTAGAATGTTCGTACAGGTAGAGACCCCCTTCTCCAGCTCCGGAAACTCCCAGTTGGCAAAATTCAGCCTCCCAAAGAGTTAACGTTCCATGGGTCAATAAAGCATGATTGATTCATAGATAACGTGGCGCTGCCTTTGGGAGAGGGAAGAAGCCATCTCGAGAGAGACAAGCGAGGCAATTGTTTGCTTTCTCTGGTGTTCACAGAGTGCCCTGCGGTAACCCTCGTGCTCTGAAATACTCATATTGGTTATTTCGAAGTTGGGTGCAGAGCTGTGCTTTCCCATGGCTGCCACTAATGACTTGCAGCTGTTGCTAATCTGTGCCTCTGATTTCCTTTGATTACTATGTGTATTGATGCCTGTGGTAAATAGGCATCTGCCAGGTGCCAGCACAATCAGGGGGAAAATATAAAAAGTTCCCTGTTTCAAATTCAATGTGACATTGTGCTTGTCGAGAGGCAGCCGTTTAACTATTTAAGGGGAACAGTTTCCTGGGCTCTTTGCTGGCCTCCTGGCTATGGAGTTGATTCTCGTGCATTTTGGTGACAGCAATCCCCCAGCTCCCTCTCCCAGCCCCAGCTGTAGGAAATAGCCACAGGGAGAAGCTGGTGGCTACGGGAGCCGTCCCAGCTGTGTGACAGCCCACAACAAGTGACTTTGGCTCTGCTAGCCCGGCAAGGGCTCTCTGCCTCAACTCATTCCCCTCGCCCAGGCGCAGCACCCCCGAGCCATGCAGGGACCCCTGCTCCCACGCCAGGACCTGGGCTGGCCACTGCCCCTTGCTCCTCGCCACGCGCTGCTCCTGCTTCTAACCGTGCTAAAGGCAGTGGGGCACCTCTGCCCCCATCCCAGGGGAAAACCAGCAGGGCAGAGGCTCCCCACAGCTCATTAGGAAAATGTCTGAATTGCCAGCAGCCAAGGCTAGCATTACATTTTCCCAGAAGGAAGCACAAGACCCCAGAAGGGTCTCACAAGAAGAAACGTCCCTGGAAGTCTCCCCAGCAGGCTGCTGTAGGTGACCTGTTACGAGCGCTCGTGTTTTGCCTCAGCCCCAGAGCCCCTCCAAATAATTTCTCAGGGTGTTTCTCATTCCCCCCCTGTCGCAGCAGCCAGCTGAAGATACCACACAGCTGCTCCTCGCTTCCATCCATCATCCTTCTTCCTGGTAGCAGGTAATTATTTCCAGCTGTTAATTACCCAAGACCATCACACCTGACCCATATTGTTTGCCTTTCATTTGCACCTCATGTGTGGAAAAGAAATAAATAAAGGAAAGCCTCAGAAAGGCAGCAGTTATGTGCTAATGCTAGAGAAAGGAGCAACCTGCCCTCTCAAAAGCTGCTTTTGTGGTTCCCTCCATGCACGTGGGTTGCTCTTCGCTTACGTGCCAGGTTGCATTTCAGGGGCAGCAATGAGCTGAAGGCTCAGGCCTCCTAGAGCATGCGTAGGTGTTCACAGCACCGGTGCATCTTTGCTTCCCTGTCTGCTCAGCTTGCTTCCCCGTGTGCTGAGAACTGCCCTGGGCTCAGGAGGGTGGGGAACCTGTGGAGCACAGCAAAGGAGACAAGCCCCTGCCTCACAGCAGTGCTGGAGGAGAGTCCCAGAGAGCCACATTTGCTGCAGGCAAAGTGTTTTGGTTTAGGTTTGTTCTACTCCCTATTAGAAAGGAGGGAGAGCTCAGCTTGGGAGAGGCTGGTGATGTTGCACCTGAAAAGTCAGAGGGTAAGTGACTCCAACAAGAGTTACATTCTCTGGAGCAGAGTTGTAGCTGTATGCTGATATTTCAGACTTCCTTCCCACTGGGAAAAGAAGGCTGAGAATTTAAGTCACATATCCAAATAGGCATGCACAATTTCTATAGCTAGAGCAATTCACCTTAGCTACCAAAAAAATTAAGAGTCAACGGATACATATCATCCTGTTTGATATTATCATTGAAGTTTTGTGGAAAGCACTAGATCTAACCCCTTAGAGATCATTGGAAGAGGAAAGTTGAGCATACCTACACTCATAAAACAAGGCAAATAAGATGTCTTAGAAACCAAATTGCTCTCTGTTAAAAGGGATAGGGCTGAGCTCTGTTTCAAAGAGCTAGGATGATGGAGTTGGAGACAAGCTAATCCAGGTGTAGAAGGAGAAAAGCCCTTCATAGGTGTGCCACAGTGCACAGCCCATGGAAGGGGTGGAGAATGGGGTTTTAAGTTAGGGAGCACACTGCAGGGGACTGGGATTTTGAATAAAGACACAGCCTCATAGTTGTCTGAGTCCTATGAAGTTCTGGGTAACACAGCCTTGTCCCTGGGAGGTGCAATCTGACCACAGAAGCAGCTGAACTCTATATCAGCCTTTTCTTCTAGTGCAATAACCTTGAAGACCTCGACTTCTGGCTTTGGTCATCATGTCATATTTAGCAGATGTAGAAAAAGCTGACCAATTTTGGTAATTGTCACTCAACAAGTGAGATCAAAAAGTCCTGTAATGACTATGACGCACATCCAAAGAGTTTTCTTTAGCTTCAAGGCTGGGTGACTTTGTGCCTGGGGTAACACCAACCCTCAAGGCTTCATCCAAGGAAGACCTTGTGCTCTTCCCCTTTAAATGGACAAGGACACTCCAGCCTTCCCCTGGGCAGTAAAACAAGTGCCTCCACATTCCCAGCTCGGGGAAGGAAAGATGGACATTGGCAAAAAGCAGCAGAGTGCAGTTGGTGGTGCTTCCCAGTTAGCATGCTTCAGCTCACTGCAGAAAGTCACATATCCTCCCTCGGATGCGGCTGGGGACTCAGGGGGGGCAGGAAGGTTTTGCATTTCACCACTGAAGCTCCCAGAGGTTTTGCCAAGTACTTACTAAGTTATTCAGAAGGAAAACAAGAACCCGGCTGGGCTTCTCCTTTGTTTCGGTCCTGCTCTGGGCACAGGCACCTGAGCTGGCAGCTGCATCTCTCTAATAGCACAAGGGAGAAGGGACATTCACACCGTCATCCCTGCTGGCATATCCTGTTTCTGTAAGCTCGCATCTTGTAACTAGCCTAAGCTAGTCAGCGCTGTGTTTTTCAAGGAGAAGTAAAACATCTGAACTTTGGCATCGAAACCATCCGTTGCCTAGAACGTAACTGAGCCCTCCAGCTCGTCTTTCATTACAGTGAGATTTCCCAGGAGAAAATGCTCAGAGGACTGACAGCAAGGAGTTTTCTTAGGATTTACAGTCTCAGAGACCTGCGTTCTGCGGCATAAAAAAAACACACCCACACCACCCATCCCACTAGAAAGCTATTCACAGCCCCAAACCACCTTTGCTGGGAGCGTACTCCTGTTCCCAGCCTCCCCCAGGCAGCAGGGGAGGAGGGTGCCCGAGGACCAGCTGCATCCCAGAGGCAGCAAGCAGGCTCTCCCAGGTATCCCTTTCCATGCAGCAGCAGGGAGCACAGAGGATGGATGGAGCCCAAGCTCCAGCCCCAAGCATGGTGCCGATGCCAAGGAGAGGTACCCTGCCCCGGGGAAGGCATGCAGGGTCACTCCTCACAACGGAAAAGTGGGGCCCAGACCCAGATGCAAAGTCTGCCCCTGCTTTCCTAAATGGATTGCATGGCTACACCCTGTCCCCCGAGCATCACTCCATCCCCCAGGCACGCCGGGGTCCCAGTGACAGCAACAGCCCCTTTTACAGCTGCAGGCTCCACAAAATAATGGAGTAGGGCAAGTGCCTGGCAGCAGATGGATGCGCTGCTCGGCTTGCCACTCTAATCTCTTCCCACCATACCTAGGAACAGTTATAAAGATAAAAGAGAGGCTGAAAACTGTTATTGTATCAAAGCAGATCTGTGGTATCCAGATTTTGTGTGGTTCTATTGTATTCTCCTGTGCTGGCTCTCTATTTTTAAAATCTAAGCTAGGAAAAATAAATTACTCTCGACCTGAGCATGAAAAAGAGTTTTCTTTCATATTGGCATCTTAACTTTATCTGATAATGAAACCCAAGTAATTTCCTTGAGTTTCAGCTGCAGCAAGTAATGAAACAGTGAAATCTTTCTTTGCTGATTAACAGTATTAGGCTTCTAGGGAACTGAAGCAATTCTCAGGTCTCAGGGAACATTAGAAATTTGCAGGTAATCCTAACCTCATCCGTGTCCCCTCTGCCTCCCCAGCTTCCATCTCCCTCAATACGTTAGGGCAGCAGCACTGCAGCAGAACATAACTTCCCAAATCATTAAATTGATTTAAATCTCTCGACGGGGCAGGTGGGGGGGTTATGGGACTTGTGTTCTTTTTTTCTGGGGTTTCAAATCCTCAAGAGACACAAGTTCAACATTTTCTTCATATCCAGGAGAGGAGGCTTGCTTGCCCTCCCTCGGTATTTTTGGCTGCCTCATCTCATCCAAAGTATGTGGAAAGTCAATGAGTCAATGAGAGGCTTTCGGTTTCATCCACACAAAAGCACATCTGCCTACAAGGCTATAGCTGTGTTCAGGCTGTCTTATGAATCCACATCATTTTTAATTACATAAACACCACATCTTCCCTTACAAGTTTTCAGATACATCAGCACATACTCCAAGCCTTGAGACTTCTGTTTCACAGCGATTATCTACCCACGGAAAGTGGCTCGGCTAATCTCTGGTTTTCTCTTTGCAGCCAGGAGACCACAGGCAAAAGTGCTCACATTTTGAAAAGAAGTAAGAAGTGTCATAACTGAGACCAAATATGACAACAACCCATAGCTGTGTTACAGAAATAATAATCTAGAGTCTTTGTAAAAAAGCTTTTTGGAAAATAGTTAGCAATTTTTGTGCCCTATTGGATATAAGCATCTGATTTGCAAAGGATGCTGAATATCTGTTCTCTGGCAATAAGACACCTCTGCAAGTTCCAGAGACTAGGCACCAAAAAAAAAAAGGCACCCCATAGTTTACCAACCACTTTTTCAGTCTTGAGCCGATAGTGTAAGATGATGAAGCTGCAAGAAAACTTCCAGAAGGTTTTGTTTTATTTCCAAATGCTACATCATCCTTGCTGATGCTTCTGGACCTGCTGTTCATGATGCCTGTGCAACCTATGGTAACAGAACGCAACGTTAGCTCTCCAGTCGGTGGCAACCACATGCCTGCCTACAACTGAAGTCAGTGTCACACACTCATGCATAAGCCTACTATTTGGGTATTAATTGAATAAGCTTTCAAAAATAGTTTAAGCAAATTATTTCCTGACACATTGCACATCTTGAGCTTTCCATTTGTGGCCTTTCATTCATAAGTGATCATCCACAGAGTGAAAAGAAGCACACTTCACTCTAATTAGGGAGGAGCTAATTATCCTCCATCAATTAGATCCTACAACACTTATCTGTAAACAGTTGCTGGAAAGGTACATTACAGATTAGTGACTGAAGACCTAATGAATAAGGAATAATGAGTTCCTCCCTGCACGAGATGGAGGGGATGTGCCCTCCCTCCTTGGAAAAGCACAGTGATGAGCTGTGAAGCTGACCACACATGCAGCAGGAGTACAACTCTTCGTACAGAAGAGTTTTCTAATTTTTACATGCAACGTGCAGCACGTGCTTCCCTGCCCTGGCTGTGCAGCTGCGCCGCATCCTTCTGCCCATTGCTGCTGTGGTTGTGCCAGCCCGGCAAACCCACCCAGGGCTGCAAAGCCTCTTGCCAGGAGAGGAGCTGTGGATGCTCCATGGCAAGCAGGGACTGTGCAAACACAGGGGCCTCAGACTCTCTCTTCTGGGTCTTCTCTGCCACTAGCACAGTGGGTTTCTTCTTGCTCCGTCTCAGGGCACATGGACACCAACAGACCTTGGCTGCATTTGCAAAACTTTTCACACACATACAACCCATCACCGTGTTTCCTCCTGTTCAGTTCTCTGAACTGTAAAGACACTCACCTCTTGGGCAGTGTTTTCCGAGCCTTACCTTGCCTTCTGAGCCCCGTTTTATTGCCATATTTTGCCTCTTTCCTAAATGTGGCTTCTGGAGCTGCATTTTCCTCCCCCAAGGGCTCAGCCCTGCTGAGCTGAAAGGTGTACTGCTCTCCCACCCCCTGCCAGGGTGAGCAGTGCCCTTGTTTTTAATGACAGTAACCATGCTACCAACAGCCTGAGGCCAGAGCAGAGCAAGCCCTATGCTACCTGAGGTCATATCATTATTTTTAGGCATACTATTTGGTCATGGACCAGTGAATTAGCAGCAAAACTGGATGTATGCATTGAGAAGAAACATCTGAAGGAGTCCACTAAAACTCCAGCAGTGTGGCAGAGGTCACTCCTCTCTGAGTAAAGATACTTACAGACCCAACAATCGGTCATTTTTTTCTGTACCATGCTTTGCTATTTGCTTATAAGATAGCTGCCAGAGTCTTACTCAACCCAAGATACGCCACATTTACAGCTCTCCTCTTACTCGTCTGGATGACTGCCACATCAGAGATGGGAATTAGACTGGTTCAACACAATTTGCTCATGACAAGCCCATGTTGGTTGGGGTTTTAATAACATTTTAAATCCTCTTTGTACTTATAAGGAGCGTGAAATAATTTGTTCAGGTATTTTTTCTATGCCTCAGCGTTAGGCAACCTGGTTGAACATTTTTCAGGCTCTCTTTTCCCCACCTTTTCACAGACAGGAATCATCCTGGTTTATCTGCAGACCTCTGAGATCTCTGAAGTTAATTTCTTCTTCACCTTATTCTGCTGATCTGGATAGGCTCAGCTTCTCTACATTTTAATTTATTTTGACCAGATACATTCTTCACACAACTGAAGTGAAGAAAATGTTGAATTTTCCAGCCCTTAAGCCTCATCTGCTGTTTGTACCTTTTTTCGTTAAATTAACAAAGGAATATTTCCTTCTGTCTATTTATGGAAAGGTGGCATTTTAGATTTTTTTTCTTAATTGGTTTTACATGCAATTTTTTTCAGATTGCGACCTGCCACGTTTATGTTGCTGTTGCAGCCACTGTCCGTTCCGAGTCCCTGTTTCTACCTGTCACATAAGTCCCTTTGATTTCCAGGTCTTGGCTCCTGGGGCAGCTGAATGCTGGTCTGCTGCTCAGTTTCCTCTTTCTTTCACATCGGGATAGCTTACCATTCCGCTTTTGTCAACGGTAGTTTCAGTAACTGACAGTTCATTTAGCTTCAGGATTATCTTCCCAGAAGACACACATTTACCTGTTTCCCAGGCTTGCTGACATCTGCTTTTTGAAGTTCATTACCCTTTTTCTGCTCCTTTCACCCCTTTCTTTCCTCAGAACAGCGAATCTGTTGTTTCATGGTTGCTTTCACTCAAATTGCCTTCAACCTCTGGTTTATCTCCATCCGTTCCTCCCTTGCAGAGTCAAACCCTAAAACAGACACTGTTCTGAGATGTTTGGTGTTACACACCCTGAGCTTGGATTGACAGGGAAGATGAATAGATGTGCCTGGAAGCGATGTGCTGGTGTTTAGGCACCAAGGTGCCTCTCTTACCCTCTCTCCAATGGGAGAAACCCATTAGGGTATAGTAAAACCAAACCCTGGTTTCCTTTAAAAATTATGAACTCTCTCGGTATTTAGTTTAAAATATCAGGAAGTACATAGCCTACAGATCAATAAATTATATCGGTCAACCAAAAATCCTATAAGTGTCCTGTGAAACTTTTTCTTGCCCACATCAAACAAAAGTCTAACTCTGAAGCCTTTGAAAAGTTAGGAAAATAAGTTATTCCTGAGGAATCGTTGTCTGAGGTTGCATAGAAGCAAAATAGAGTAAAATATAAATATAAATTATAAAAAAGGCAAACAGCTCAGAACTCGAAACCCCAGAGAATGCCCTGCGAGTAGCTGCCCTCTCCTGTTAGTTCAGGCATCTCCACAAGCCATCACAACAGCACAGAAAGACAAATACTTCCCAAGAGGGAGATGGACCCTGTGCCAGGCGTTACACCAAGCAGGTTTTGAGTGGGACGAGATGCCAGAAACCCAAGGCATGACCTGGCTGGGAGAGGAGCAGCAGTGGAATGGCCAGGCAACCCCAACCCATTCCTCCAGCATACGGAGTCATTACATACACCAGCATTGCTCCCAATTGTAACCACGCACCCAGGAATGGGCAGAATGGGGAGGCGGACCATTCCATGCACACACACCCCAGATGCACGGAAGCTTCAGGGTGGTGTTTGAGGAAGGAGTGTATGACAGAGCACTGATTGTTTTCTGGAAACATAGAAAAGACTGATTTTAGAAAGCAACAGAGGAAACTGAAAGAAAATCTGTTGCTTCTGTACATAGCAATCTGTTCGTAGTGCTCAGCGTGAGGTCTCTGCTGGAGTAGAGTCTCCAGTTTTGGGCATCACACTTTGAGGAAGATAAGGACTAATAGGAAAGTATTTAACAGAGAGCCACAGGAGCAATCGGAGGTCCCAAAGGGATTGCTTATGAGAAAAATCAGGCTAAACAATGCCAATTGATTCAGAGGACCGAGAACTGAGAGAAGCAATGGGAAGAGTTTAAGACGGAAAAGATTTTTATCCAAGAAAATCTGGTTTTCATACTGAAGACAAGGAACAGATGTCCTGCAGCACCACGTTGGTGAGAGGAAAAAAATCAGGTTAAACAACAGGAATGGGATTAGTCTGATTAAACACAGTTGTCTACACTGTAGGCATCTTCAGCTGAAGAAGTCAACATCAGTGAAGGTGAGGGTGAAATTCATTTTGCCCTCAATAGATGACTGCAGACAAATTCAGCTCTGCTGAACACGGAGCCTAGAAGTCCGTCAAACACCGCAGCAGCCAAGACTGCTGGGTCAGAAGAACAAGTGAGAAGTTGGCAACAATGACTCCCAGCGTTCTAATGAGGGCAGCTGGCACAGGAGCAGCCAGCCAAGGCGAAGTGGTGGGAGCTTCACCCCGTCTGAGGGCAGCCAGGCAAGCCTGCATCAGCAAAGGTTTCAGAGAAGCCAGGGGGAGCAGATGACCCTGGTGAGGTCCTGCTACATTGCAACCAAGATCCGGGGCTGGCGACTCAAGCGGCAGACCTGTGTTCTCTCCCCAGTACAACACAGCTGCGCTGCTCCTTGGAAAAGCGGCTTGCGTTTGTTCATCGTTGGTGGTCGTCGCAGTGGAATTGCTGTTCCGTGCAAAACACGGATGGCTTTGCCAAGGATGGAGCAACCTATATCCATCACTTTCAGTGTACCAAGCATCCCTTAACACTACCCCAAGCAAGCAGCAACTCACAATGCCGGCAGCAGTCGCAACATCAAGTTGCAATAAAGCTTGTGAGCCCAGGTTGCACTGCAAGAAGAGGAGCAGGGGCCGGAGCGGATGGCATCCGTGCAGCCAGGGAGGTGGGCACCGGCACTGGCTTACAGGCCTTGTGAGCAGGATTGTCTGATACAGCCTCAGCTGGCAGTGCTGCGGGATGGGCGGGCTTGGTCTGCTCTGTGCGGAGAAACGGCAATGGGGAAACAGCAAGAAATGGGGGGCAAACAAGCAAGAGAAAGAGAAACAACCAAGAAACAAGCAAGAGAAAGAGAAACAAGCAAGAGAAGGAGAAACAAGCAAGAAACATGCAATAGAAAGAGAAACAAGCAATAGAAAGAGAAACAAGCAATAGAAAAACAAGCAAAAAAAAAAAAGCAGAAAAAAAGTGAAAGCAAAAAAAAGCAAAGGAAAGAAGTGAGACAAAAAAGCTAAAGAGAGGGGGAAAAGAAGCTTTCTCTTTGGTCTCCTGTGGAAGCAAAATGTATGTGAAGGTAAAGCCCAGCTACAGCTCTGCACCTCCGCCAGCTGCTGCTGCAGGCAACTGTGCCAAAGTTCCAGCCTTGGCTCCCGGCAGCCCCCGCCCCAGCACTGAGGGCTGGTGAGAGACCGGCAGGGGGGACGCCCGGAGGAGAGGGCGATGCAGCCTGGTTTCACAGAGGCGGTTTCGTTCCAGCCAGAGAGCAGCATGGTGACAATGGCCCATGCGACGGGCACAGCTGGGGGCTCCTGGGACTCGCATCCCACTGTGCACCAGGCAGAAGTGTAACAGGACTCAAAATACGTTCACACCAAAAAAATTCCTACATGTCAATATGCAGTTGAAGGCAGCATTTATCAAGCATCTTAGTAGTAAATTAATATAAATAAACTTAATTCATCAAGAGTATTTATATACTTAATAAAATATGTACAGTATTTAGCTATAATATGACCAAGTAAAATAAGGCTTCAATGAGAATCTGTTTTAAGGGATGTCATTCACTCTGCAAAACAGGGAGACATAGAATACAGGCATTTTATCAACCAGCCCTGAGCTGCCTGCCCAGGCAGATCCCGCAGACACCAAATCCCACTCTAAGCGAGCCATTCCGAGTAGGAACCAGGTAATCCTGAATAAACGGATGCTCCAAGCCTCTGGTCAACTCGAGCCAAGTCGCTGTTGCAGATCAAATCCGCAACACTGAGGTTAGCTCTGCCGTTCCCATGTTTGGTCCCATTGGCACAGCTGAATGGCAGCGAGGCCAAAAGACGAATTTTTGCTCAAGACTCCCAGCCCACCCACGCACCTGGGTCCATGCAATTCTGAGCCGCTGCTGCAGAGCCCCTCTGCTGCCATGGCTGCGGAAAAGCCAGGATGGTACCCACCGGCCACTCACACCACCGGCCACGCCACTTCTGCAAGCATCCACGGTTTGGGGGAGGTTGAAGAAACGTCCAGTTTCTGATTTGATGGGTTATCTAAACAAATGTTAAAGTCAGAAACATTTTTAATCCACCCATGGTTAAAATCTGGGTTTGCCAAAGCCGTCCCCTGGGCAGGGCCAGCTCCTTTCCCAACTAGCCAGCTCGGCAGTGCTCTGGCAGTGCCCAGAGGTGCAGCTCCCTTTGGGCACAAAGCAAAGGACTCTAGCTAATGCTGCTGAGATGGTTAGGGCTGGTTAGGATTACCCTGTCAGGAATTTCTCCCTCTTTACCTGCTGCAAGAACTACTGGACAAAGCTGGTGCAAGCCATCATTGCTTTCTACCTCAAGGGCACTGGAAAAAAATGAGGCTTTCAAGGGCAAAATCATTCTCATTTGTATGAAAGCAAGCATGCCTTCAGACCCGTAAAGCCTCAGGGAAGACTGACAAAATATCATCATCCAGGTAGAAGCACTGATTATTTTAAAATACCTGTACGGCGTCATGACCCAGCGAAGAAAAGCCAGTCCCTTTCCAACAAGTGGAACAGAAAAGCAAATCTGTGGGGACGCAGCTGCCGGTGCCTCTGGCTGCTCCTCTCACCCCAGGAATGCTCCAGCTGGGAATAAATGGATCACAATGGTAACAACCAACATGATCGCATCTGTTTTCTTCCTGTATGTATCCACCACGAGAGGTCATGGATATCTCCTCCTCCGGAGAAGGTTGCCCTCAAGTTAAACCCCGGCAGCTGAACACAGCAAAAAATTACATACTTTGAAATCAAACCCTCTGCTTGAGGAGCTCCAGCCCCAGTGACTGAGAAGAGACAACGGGCAAAAACTTTAAGCCTGTGATTTTTCCTTTCTTAGCATCTCAGCCTGGGGTCTTCAGGTTTGATACAAAAACTTCAGCAATCTCACTTAGGGTTTTTTGTCCAACTTGTATCTTCTAGCATCCTTTCCAGACAAAGCCAGGCTATTATTATTTTTTTAATCCACTCATTTAATTCAAGCAATGTCAGAGAATTCTAATTTACACACATATACCCAAACTCCAGAGGACACGCACAGCTTTTGGCCTGCCATGCAAGTTAAAGCCAAGCATTCTTTTCAGGTATTTTTGGTGAATTTTACATGGAATTTTGAATTCCAGGTTTTGGTCATGATGCAGCTGGCTGTGAAGTTGATCTGAACGTTTGCCACGTACATGGTTCCTAGCGTGAGGAAAGGCTGCGAATGGGAGTTTGTACATAAAATAATTGCTCTCTTTTTGCCTCCACCTCAGATGGGCCTTCACTGGAGTCAGCTTCTGGTTTGAATTTTTGGGATCATTGAAACCAGTTGGTAATTTTGGTGTCCTCAGACATATCGAGGGGAAGAGGGGATAGAGGACAAGAACTTGAGTGTGACCTCTGCTAGGGTCTGCTCCCCATCCCTTCTTCCAGCAAAAGGCAACAAGTAACACAGAACAGCTCTGGAAATGTAAAACCCCCGAATCCTTTGTTAGTTGCAAGGAAGATATTGCAAACATTGGGGTTTGATATCACCAACAGCTGAGACTTATTGTCTAGTAAGTCTGGGGTATGTGCCACTGCTCTTGCTATGCCCTGACCCCAATTACTTATGGTTTTGTTATGCCATGATATGGGGAAAGACATTACGTCTGGATTTGGCAACTGCAAATGACAGAGAATTCACCATGTTGCCCAAGCAAACTGTTCCAAGAGTTAAACACACACCTTGTTACAAATTGTGTCTGTTTTCTAGTCTGAACATGCAGCACGGGTGTGCAACAGCAAGGGTTTTGGATGATGCTCCATGAGAAATAGTCTTTTCCACTCCTAACATGCCATTATTAAACCCGTTGGGTGGTACACACCCAGGCTCTGGTATTTGTGGGCTACATTTCTCCAAACAATCTCACTGGGACAAGTGAAATTGTAAAATTCTTCCTACACAGCAACTCGTGGTCTCCAAGCATGACCCGTGACAGTTCCATTGATGCAGAGAATACACTCCTCTAGCCTACAGCCCCCAAAACAGCACACTGCTCCAGAATTAAAACCGAGGTGTGGTATGCTCAGATGTTTCACAAAGCTGCCCTCCTGATGGGGGCAGCAAAGGAATGACTTGCTGGCCATCAGGAGCTGGCCGGGTCCAGCAGCAGTTCTGCTGCCACCACCCTGCACCCTCCACAGCCACCCCACACACAACCACCAGCTCAAAAGCTTGCAGGAACATCTCTCATGCTTCCTACCGGGAAAAATCAGGGGTTCATCAAACCCAGGTAGGCTTTGTTGGTTGTACTGTGCCACAGTATGTGGCAGGGAAGGAAAAGGTCAGCCTGTGTGCATGTAGCGGGGTGGAAATGCCACATGCCTCACCATGCAGCAGGGTGGAAAGCCATTCACCTTTGGAAGCACGTTGCTCTTTGGAGAGCACTCTGCTTTTTGTGCACCTTTCACCATCTGAGTCCTCTGCACACCTTCAGGAGCTTTTTGACTTTGTCTCTGTCCAATATTGTACCTCCCCAGTGCTTGAAGAGCATAGCAAACCTAGCAGAACAAAAGACAGATTCCCCTTCAGAGGGGGGAAGCATTCCACCACCATCTCCTCATGAGCCTGGCTGATCCATGAGCAGTCCCGATTCACCACTCCCATCCTCACCCAAGCGGGCTCCCAGGTCCCCTAGGTCACACACACGTCACCTTCGTGTGTCCAGAGAAACCTCCAGACTCCAATGAAGGGGACCATCATCTCCAATTCCCTGGCAACATTCTTGAAAACATGATAGATGGATAAACAGTCACCACCTTTTGAAGACCATTGCACTTTTGTTCTCTTTTTAACAAGAGATCATTAACCTTGTTTTAAAAATACACAGGTTGGAGGGCAGTAGTTGGAGTGTTATATATATTCCTGTTTGGCTACACGCACTGCCCTTGGTGCCAGCAGTTTACACCCTATCAAGGATTTAAGCTCTTCTGGGATTATGGCAAGGTTTTGACGATGGCTGAAAGGAAGGGTCACTCCAAGTAATTACTACAGCTGCCCCCAAGGACACAAGCAGCAGAAATGATTTATCACCATTGGCACCGCAGCTCCCTGAGGTGCCAGGGAACAAGAAAGACTGAAGCAATGGTAAATGGGATACCTGCAGCATTTCTAGGCATCCTGCTCCCAGCAGCTAAAGCCCTTGCAGTTGGGCTCCCTCCCTGCAAAGCTTTGGGTGGAAGGATGTCACAGAGAGAAGGGGTACAAGGAGAAGTCACTTCGTAATACCCGGTTTCCATCACTGCTCTTGCAAGCCGCTGGCTGGAGGCGGAGGGGAGAAGCCTGCAAGGTGGTAACAGGGTGTGCAGAGACACAGGAGACAGGTTTGCAGACCCATAATATATTTGTACTGGGATGAACAGGCCACAGCAGCAGCACACACGAAGAAGCTCCAGATAAATTTCCAAAAAATGATTCCAAGGTAAAAGTATTCTCTTCACCGTGTTATTATTTCAGAAGTAGCAGTAATCGGACTCCCAAGTTTGAAGGTGAAATCTTGGCCTAATCAGAATCTATAGGAACTTCTCCCTTTGGTTTCAGTAGAAAATCATTATAGAAGCTGGAGAAGAGTCCAGTTTTGAAAGTTAAGATGAATTGCCATCCTGTTAATTTCCTAGAGCTGGGAGGGCCAAGAAATCTCTGAACCCAATTACCCATCTCAAACGATGGATCGACGTCCTATTGCCTTGTGATGTCCTCCCTACACCTCTCCATAGAAAAATTGAAAGTCATAATCTTATGGGTCACGGCCCATCATTACTAGGTGAGCCTGAAGCACTTGAAAGTTCAGAAATAAAGGTCCTTTTCCCTTTTTACTGAGACCACTCCCGTTTCCTCAGGGAAGGTTGTCCTGGGGGCTCCTTGCCATGTCCACAGCCATGCACCAGAGGGGAAAAAAGGCCGCTCTAATCTACTCTCTACTTCGGGAAATAACCTTACTCAATGACATATATGCTTCGTGACTAATTAGCCACCGAAATCTTACAGTGCCAGAGCTTCCCACCGTTTGCTTGCAGGAGCTACAGAAAGCAGAAGGACCACGATGTGTCAGGGTTATGTCCCTGCTGGTTGAACTTTGCAAGTTTAGCGGCTCCGGTTGCAGTCCGGCACTACAACCAAGCTTTTTTTTTTTTTTTTTTTTTGACATTTTTAGTTGCCCTGACAGTCACTAGATGGCAGCAAGGACCTACACTTGGCAGCCTGGTGGGCCCCTTGTTGCCTGGGGGTCTTCAGCTCCCCCCGGCCTTCGGACAGGGTCAGCCCCTGGGCTGGGAGCCCACCTGCCCCAGGGGCACTAATCCCTTTTACTCGGGAAACCTGTCCCCTGGGGTACAGCTTGCTGCCCACCGTAGTCCAGCACCTTTCACCTCCAACAGCATCCTTCATGCCTGCTAAAAATCAAATAGATTGAGCCCCAAACCTTGCCAAGTTTCACAGCGCAGGCCAGTGCTGCCTCTCCAACTCGTCGGAGGGCTCTGTCCATTTCCAGATTCTCTCTCTGCCCCTTTTATCCCCCTGCCCCACATCACTTCTTGCTTTCCCAACAGTGAATGCTGTACATCCAAGTGGTGGAAAGGGATCTGTCAGAAGAGCCTTCAGACACCCACATCTCCAGCCCATCCCAAACCAGGACATACTTCCTCAGAGCATCTTTCTGCTGCCAGCTCCTGCTTTCTTTAGTAGATGCTTTCTCAGGCTGCATGTAGAAACAGCAGGGGTCATACTCACTCGGTGTAAGACAGCAAAGTGCTCCTTGATGGGCTCTTGCAAACCTTCCTGTTACTGGCCACGTCTCCTTGGTGTTGCTTCCCCAAGCCGGGACCTTTCCAAAGCTCTTCAGCCTCCTCTGGCCCCAGCCATGACCCGCTTCCTTCATCTCTTCTCCTCCAGCGGGGCTGTTTTCTCCCAAGGATAATTTTGGGCAGCCTTGAAGCAGGTAGTCCCCCGTGAACTCACTCCTCCTTCACCTCAAAGGCCTCCATTTCTTTCACCATCCTCTCTTTCACTTTGTTTTCTAATAGAACCACCTCTTTCCCTTTATGTACCCACACTGATTTGCATAACAGAATTGCCCCCTGCCCCCCGGCTCACTGCCCTGATGCCCTTCTCCCCTGCCTGATGGAGGGACGGCAAGAGGAGAGAGCACAACTGGGATAACCCATTGGGTTTGTTTCATTCCTTTTTCAGTATTCGCTTACAAGCCACAGACACCTTTTGTCACCCTCCCAGCCACGCATCACTTCCCCATGTGACATCCCATGACAGCTCTTCCCAAGGGGCAGGAGGGTCACTGCGGTGTGAGAGCTTCTCTGTACATCCTACATCCCACCTGCGCCAGCACACTGGGTGCCTCCCATCCCGGGGAGGGGAATAGCAACACGGAGCAGGCTGTTTAAAACTTGGACAATGAGCTCAGATTCTTCCGTGGCACAAGAACCAGGAGCAAGGCGGCTGCTCACAGGTTTGCTTTCCCCAGCTTTATTGGCTACGTACCGGCACCCACCTGGGTAGCCCTTTGAACTGTGCACCCTTCATGAGCCTCTTGGAGCAATGACAGCCACCGGCTACATTCAGAGATTATTATAAGGGCCCTTCAAGCACTGCCCAGGAGAAGCTGAGGAGGTTGTACTGGGGTACAGCATCATCTGTCACACTCCATTTTTAAGCTCGTCCTTTAGGCAAATGACAGTATTGAGGTGAATCCTTGGTGTACAACAGCACAGCGCTGATATAGTGTAATAGTAATAATAATAATCTCAAAAATAATAATAATAGTGAAAGTTCCCCTACAGACAAGTGTCTGAAGTATTTCAGAGCCATCCTTTATGTTCATGCCAAATGATGTAAAACACGTGTTCCCTGCATTCACTTCTGCAATTGCCTGCCTCTTCGTGAAGGTCCCCAAACCTGCCAGCACCAGCCTTGAGCCTCTTCTGCATTCGGCCACAGAAAGTAAACAGAAACACAGAAACCAGTTATTCCTCCAGTCTCATATCCGTAATACCCGCCGTGCAAATCCCTTACCGGCAGTAGGGGAGATGATGGACATCTCTTACTGGAGGAGATCTGATGGACAGCCAAAGCTCAAGTTACACTTCCCCTTTGACATCAGATGTCTTTAGCAACATGTGCACCTAAATCCTTTTTTGTGCCCTCTCCTCACCCCAACACCCAGCTCCTGACACTCAGACCAGAGCAGCCTACACACGAGGGAACCTCACAGCTCCGCTCCCCTCCGCAGCCTGCTCTGCCCCAGGTGCTGGGGCAGGAGCCAGCATCTCCACCAGCAGCCTTCTGCAGCTGGGACTGGGCTGTCAGTGGGGAGGTTCAGCATCTCTCAGCTGGAGCCCCAGTCCCATGGCAGGTGGTGAGTGTGGGAGAACTGGCAGTGCCGCCAGCAGGCTGGAATACTCCAAGGTTGTTTTGCCAGACCTGTACTTTATACCTTCAAGCTGCACAGGCTTGGCCAGCTAACCCAGCCCCCCGCTCCCCTCTTTGCTAATGCTGCAGGCCCCTTTCTTCACTGCATTGGGTTTCTAAGGACGAGAGGTGTGGGGGAATATAGTAAAGTGAAAATGAAGTGGAAAAGGGAGTGTTTTCATACTGTCTACGTGTGCTTCTCCCTCCTCATTAAGGTCACTGCCCCCCTCTCTGGTAAAGCTGCTCCTTCAAAACCCACCCTGGGGCCTGTGGTGGCTCACCCAGCCCCAGCTGGTCTGCTGTTGTACCTCCCACCGCTATTTTCAGATGAACCTGTTCAGCAGAGCCCCGTTTCCCTCGGAGGCTGTCCTTTCACTCACCTGACCTCTCCCCAGCATTTAACCCACCCTGCTGCAGCAGACCCCACTGACCCCTGCCCGGTGTGTGCCTGCAGCATCCCACCTCCAAGCATCCCGAGCTTTCCTGCCCTACCCAACACAGCCCCAGGGAGCCTGGGCAGCAGCAGGGAGTCACTGGCTTTTCCAGACCTTTCAGAGCCCGTGCCAAAAAGAAAGTTAACCTTTTTGCAGGAAAAGGCTAGCTCTGCTTTCCGGTGCCCACCCAGAGATAGAGATATTGGTTTTCTAAAAGGGAAAGTACTGGCTGCCTTCCTCAGCTCTCTAGCAGCTGCCGGGAAGGTCAATCCCAAGCCCCTTGTCACAGAGGCTGATTCTCCAGTTACAGAGCACTCATCCAGATCTGGCTGTAAACTGGTACTTGACTAACCCAGGGGTTAGTCATCTGCTTTGTCCCACAGGGAAGGCAGCTGCCTGGCAGAGGGTCCAGAGCATCAGCGACCCCCTTCACCCTCCCCCCGGCACTGCCTTGGGTCATGCCTGCAGAAAGCAGCAAAGTCCCCAGAGAGCCTCAAAGTACACAGGGGAAAGCCAGGTTATTTCCAGACTTGGAAAGGTTCCCTTCCTGCAAGTAATAGTGAAAGTTCCCTTACAGAGACATGTCTGAAGTATTTCAGAGACATCCTCTAACTTAGTGAAAAGCAAGGACCTCTGCTTTGCTCCCACAGAGCCTGACATCACAAAGTGCATAGCAGTCCATGGTGAACCCCCTAACTCAGTTAATGGGAAGTTGCATCATCCCAGAAATTTAAACTATGTTTGGACAGGCATTAAGGCTTTTGGGAAATGTAAGGACCTCTGAGGAAATATGAGCAAATTTGGCCGGCGGATTGCCCACTGCAGCACAGCCTGGGAAGGCAGCAGGGGTTGCACTCAGCCAAGCACAGCTCAGCTGAAATTAAATTATTAATTAATGCAAATCAGCATTTAACCTCCCCCTCACTGCAAGGGGGGGAATTGCTGTGGCTGAATCCATTTAAGGCCAAACCTCACTAGTTTATTCTATTTCTATTCCCATTTCTTGCTAAAGGTCAGGTAACAGACAGCTGGACACCACGCGGCAGCCTGCACAGCCCCATGCCCTCCTGCGCCTCTCTTCCCAGACGTGTGGAGCCAGCGCTTGGTGAGCCAGAAGCTATGGAGTGCCCCATTAGCTAAGCGGCAAGCCCAGGCTCAGGCATGCTTCAAATCCCTCCGTAACCCATGTGAGACCCTTGTGTTCACCGCAGACAGCCCTCAGACACAGCTAAGTGCATGACTGTGGTAGGACTGCACCTCTGAGAAAGCATGTTCTACTGTCTGGAGCAGGGACACAGCTCTGTCTGGTGTCTCAGCTTCACCCTTCCTTGACACCATGCATGAGAGGTTTTGGGGAAGTGGGGGAAGAGAACAGGGAGGGACAAGAACATTAATGCAGCTTTCCATGATCCTTGAAGGATTCACAACGAGGATGCTCAAGTCAGGTGCCTACAAGGCTTACATGGCAGAAGGCGCTCAGTGACCAGGACCCTGCTCAGCAGGGTCAGCTCAGGGAAGCAGTGCCCACCTGAAGCCTCCATACAGGCTCTAAAATAATCTTGTGAAGACACCGGAGAAGGGAAAAAAGATTAGATGCTGACGTCCAAGATGTCAACACAGGGCTCAGTCCCACCCCTGTGCTGGATCCACAGAGCAAGAGGGAAAGGCCCATCCCGCCTGGCATCTGGGGACATCCTGTGACAGCAGGGCAGAAGGGTCCCCACATGCCACCCCCCTGGGGGTAGCTGTGCCTATCTAGTGCCCTGCAGAGCCTGCACCAACACCCAGCTCAGCAAGACGTCCAGTCCTCCATGGGGTCATAGTGCCACGATGTCTATCACCTGCCAGTCCCTGAGCTACCGCTTCGGGACACCCACCTCTCAGACACTCAACCACCTCCAAAGTCGAGTCACCTCCAGTTCCAGATAAAGCCTGTCAGTGTGCCCGGACCAACTATTTCCCAGCAGAGACTGGGCAACATTCAAGGAAAAACAGCTAAATCACTTTGTGAAATCAGCTTGCCACAATCCCGCATTGGGTTTGTTTGCCTTCGAGTCAGACAATTATTACAGCCTGCTTTTTGTTTCCTGGCCCCTATTCCATCTGTCCACCCGTGTAATCCCTCCTTTACAAGTTGCTTCCATGCCGTGATGTAGGCAGGACTTCAGAGCAAGGAGCGCAGCCAGCAATCGATCCCTCTCGCTCTGCAGCATTTCTGGCAGCAGCACCGCTTCCCGGGAACGGGGATGATGTAGCACAACCTGTGATAACACCGTGGTGGTGGGTATGACAGGCTAGGAGATGCTTTAGAAGCACAAGACAAATCTCTCTGACACTCATCACCATGTCCCTCTTGCTCCCCTTCTCCCTTCCCACACTCACTTTCTCCCCTGCACAAAGTCACGGGTGAGCAGTTGCTGATCCGGTGCTGCTGCTGCTCCTCTCCTGCACATCGTACACCCTGTGCTCCTCAGGGGTGCAGACAGGGTGGTGGGCTGGGTCTCCCCTCAGCGCTATCTGCATTTGACCTTCCATATTACCAGCTAATAACAGATGCATCAAATGATGCCCATGGATTTACCGTGGGTGTGCAGCAGTAAACAGCATCGTCCTACAGCTGATGCTGTATTTGGGTTTAGTTTATACTCTCTCGTTCCCAGCTTGGATTTGTACATCTTCTCCCCATTGTTTTCCCAAAACACAGTGTTTAAGTGAAAAAAAAAAAAAAAAACAAAACAAAACCAAAAAACCACCAGCAAATGGTTTCTAGTTAAACCCTGTTTAAAAATAAATGGTATCTTTCCTTTTAGTACATTAGCATCCATTTTTTAAAACATATCCTGGGGAGGAAGCTATGATACATCTGCTGCTTGATGTAACCTACAGGACATAAAGGAGTCTCTCCGTCCCCTGCCCAGGCAGGCCATGGGGATGCCGCAGCCAGCAACAGCACAGGCAGCCCCACATCAGGCCTTACAGGAACCTTTGGATGGGCTAAATCCAGTAACAGGAGACAGAGGGCACAACTTCAGCCAAAACCATTCTGTCATTTTAAAGAATGAGTCAGGGCAGGGAGGGGGGGAAACATTATTTGCAAAAAACAGAATAACTTCATCTTCCCCCAGCAAAGCAATGACCTTTGTAGCCCCAGCACCTTATCATCTCTGCCCTTCTCCAGGCCTTGGACGGCCGCCACATATTTTAGTTTCACATAAACTGATGCATGATCATTTCTGGGAAGAAACTGGTCACCTCAGGTGTTCTGAGATCACCACACAAATAAATAGCTAGATAATGACAATTACATAAAGTGATACTCTATATGATTGTATAATGAGGGCTTGTGAGTGGTGGGGTTTATAACACCTCCTCCACTACAGAAGCCATAAGTAATCCCAGTCGACACTGCTAATCCCGCCCGCGTGAGCTCAGTTTAAAGACTGTTACAGTCACGGGCTGACACAAAACCCAGGGTCCGAGAGGGACTTGCCTTCCCGGAGGGGTGGACAGGGGATTCACAGCGTACTGTGCTGCTCCTGCACAAACCAGTGCAGGGCTGGGGCCATACATACCTGGTAGGGAGGTAGGATGGGGCACATACTTCCCTACAGGGCACCATCACAGCCTGGGCTGGAGAAGCCCCCATGCTACTGCTGCGCCCCCCCCCCCCCGTCCCCGCAGCCTGCACAGCCTCTAGGGTCTGCTGGAGCTCCTCGGGAGCGAAGGTGCTGATTGTTCAGATAGCAAAGCCATCACTAGCCTTTCTTTGGAAGGCTCGGGCACCCCCTTGGGTGGCATCAGCTGTAGATGAGGCTGATGGAGGGCGATAGGCAGGCAGGCTCACCAGCCTCCATGGCCACCGCCACACAGCGCTCCTCTCCTGCGGAGCTGCTGTCCCACAGGAGTTGATCCACAGGCACAAACTTGGCGCAGGGCAGGGACACACACACACACGTAACACCAGGCACAACCGCAGCCCCAGGCCTGAGGCCATCCAAACCCCAGCTGCAGCTGGGAAGGGTGACCACAATACTCAAAGGGATTACCAGACACCAGAAGCTTAGAATTAGGATTTTGCTTTTGATTAACTAAAAAGCACATGCTTAGCTCTTGCTGAGTTACCCCCTGTTGTTTACATACATGCTCTCTTTTTTTTGAATTCTTTTTATTGTTCCCATATGCCTCAGCTCTGGCAGCTGAACTGAGTCATCTTAACAAAATTAACATAGAAATAACAGCCTTACATATTACTCCCATGATTTTTTTTCCCCCCACACATGCATCTGCCTTTCCCTACTTTGAATGTGTTTTTCTTTCTTCCCTCTCTGCAGTCAGGTTTGTGTTTTCTACAACATTCATCCCTCCTGGGTTTCCACGGGACTTTGGAGGGCTCAGAAAAAGGGCTTTGCCCCACCAGGAGCTGCTGGGAAGCGGGACAGACACCGGGGTAACAGCAGTCAGGTCTCCCCCACTAGCCCTCAGACCTCCCTCCTCTTCCAGCCCCCACCTGGACATGCTCCTTGTAAAGGATCTTCCACATGCCCTGTTCAGACCTCCAGCTGGAGCCCAGGACATTGGGAAAAGCTGCCACAACCATGTTCATACCATTGTGTTCAAGCATCTTCTGAAGCACTGCAGCCTGAGACCCTTCCCACCACCTCTTGTCTTCAGCAGAGTCACCTCTCCCAGCCACCTCCACCCCAGCACGCCCAGGAGCAGCGTGGATGGCACCAGCTGTGCAGCACCAATGGCAGGCAGGTGCCAGCAGCAAGGAGCTGGCTGTCCGTAATTGCTCCTTGCAGATGCCACGGCATCATGGAAGCTGGGCACAGCATCCCACAATACCACCAATGCAGGAGCATAAGCACGTTTCCAACATGAGTGTCAGGGGCTGGGCCACCTCCACCCTGGTGGGAAGGGAGCCAGTCCTCAGTTTCTCTCCGAACTGGTCTCATTTTAAGCACAATGGTAGTTTTGCTGGCTCATCTAGATGTGGTCAGGTCTTTACTGAAAGAAGTTGCTTCTTCAATGGAGGGGAGGAGTGAAAGGAGCAAATCCATAACAAATTCATAAAAATTTCAGAACAAGAGGAGTGAATTCCTCTTGCTGCAGGAGGCCCCTCTCCGAGCTCCATACAAGTGATGGACTGGTCCCAGACCAGCTCCAGCACAGCCGCACAGCCCTGCCAAGGTGGCACCTTCACCCCTCACTCGGTGGTCAGGCAGGGCGGTCTGCTGGAGCAGCTGGACCACAGGATTAACACGCTGAACCACAACAGACTTCATTTTTGGCTAGCGTGACGGCTCCCCATCCACAAACAGAACAGGTTGTCCTCAGCAGGCACCAACAAGAGCATCTCAGCCACTCCTGCCAGGGGTGCACCACAGCAAAGGTGCTCCCCACCAAGCAGAGATGAGGTTTTAAGCTGTCGTGGAAGCACAGGGGAAGAAAAAAGCCAAAACACACCAAACCCCTCCATCCCCCCGAAAGAAACACACACATCCATCCCAAGGTGCAACGGTAGAAGAAAAGACTAGATAAAAGCGTTGAGGTCACTGGAGCCTGGATGCCAGTTAGACACCCTGCACTTCAAAGCATCTTGGCCTGGAGTCCCCAGCACCTCGGCTGTCCCCCCCCCCCAGGCCAGCTCAGCACCACTGCTGCGCCCCCAAACAGCCCAGCCGCAGGGCAGGCACGGCGTGAGCACTGTGCCGCTCAACCGGAGAGAACAGGCAGAAAGAAAACCCACAAGCAAAACCTGTACAAGGGACCCGACATGAGTGAAGTTACTGACGCGCTTAATTAAAAAAAAATAAATAAATTACGGTAACATGGGCTATCAGTCATCTTCATAAATAGAATTAGTACAATGGTCATATTTACCAGGTGAACTTTAATCAGGACACTTTAACTAGTGAGCATCTTTTCTTGCAAAAGCTACACATGATACAGACTGAAGCCTCGGATTAGAGAGGATAACGCTTATTACTGCAGGAAATATTACACAGTTGCTGTGAAAGCGAAGGAGAAAAATTTTCTACAGCCACCCCAAGCCTGCACCCTGCCCATCAGAGTCCTCCTGCGGCCAGGCGCCCCCCGCTACACACCAGGGAGGCATGGGGTGTGTGAAGACGGCACAGCTCAGAGGCAGGAGAGGTCAGTGTAAAACCCAGCCAACCTACCCCTGCCAGAAATGCTCTGCTGGTTCCTGGACCACCGAGAGGGACCTGGGTCTGGCCATGGCCCAGAGCATCCATCTTACCACTTAAACCCAGGCTGCTGCCTCCCTGGTCATACCAGTACTCGTGAGTGACACAGACTGGAGGACCCAGGGCCCGTCACATTTTAGTTGTTTGTATTCCCAGCCTCCTTTCATAGTTTCCTTTCTGTTCTGGTTATGTTTTAAAATGGCACCAGCCCACTGTCGTGCCACTGGCACTGTAACCCTACGTACTTCAGCTCGCTTTGGTAGCGGATGCTCTGCAAGGCTTCTCTAGCTGAAAGACCACCAGGAACAACATCCCTCCCAGGCAACAGCTAAACATCAGCAAAACTAAATACAACGCACCAAAAACCAGATGCATTCCCCGTTCCTGGCAGAGCTGAGGGCAGAGTGAGGGCTTAGCAAAAGCTCAACCCCCCAAGGAAGCAGGTATCAAGGCAAGTCTTTGCTTGATCTTTCACATCATATATCTCACTGCCTGCTCTGCCTGGCGTTCCCAGGGAGACCAGGAGGGAAAGACTCCAAATCAGAACAGATACAGTTAAAAAAAAACTTAAAGCTTTCTCAAGAGACATCCAGCTGAGCTAGCCCCAAGGTCCTGAACTCTATATCTCCTCTACTATCTAGAGTGCTGCTCCTGGGCACCCTCACAGGATGCTCCCTAGAGTCCTGTCCCTAAGACCTGACCCACAGACCCCCATCTTGGACCCAATCAAGCAATGAGATGCTCAGACACACTCACATGGGGAAATCCAAGGGCTCCCAAGGGAGCTTCCCCACTAGCTGTGGCATCCAGGATGTGGAGCAGCTGCTAGAGGCAGCAGGCACCTCCTGCCTCTCACAACAAGCAGTAACACAAACTACCGCAGGCACATGCACTCACCTGGGCTTACATTCAATTCCTTAGCCAAGACCCAGGGGAGATCAATTACTCACTAATTGGCCAGTCCTCCAGGCTTTCTCAAAGCCTGAAGTTCAGACAGCGGCACGGATCTCAAGAAGGCAAGACAGCAAAATTACCAACTGTGCCTGCTAATGGGTTGCGCTAATAAGAGGTCAGCATTGCAAAGGGGGTTTTGTTTCTTTGCTATGTGGCACTACTAAGGAAAAAGGCCAGGGGTTCTCTAGCTTGGAGGCCTCATTCTAGCCCTTCTGTGGAAACTTTCTGTAGCCTTTGTTTAAGTCAGAGGTCCTACAGCTTTTGCTTTTTGGATAAGACACAGGCACATCTTTGGGCAGGTGCAGATACTGGGCTGCTGTGCACAAGCTCTGCCACTGAGCAGCTATTCCAGCATCCCTGCTGAATTTTAAAGTGCCCCTGTTGCTAGGTGCACTACTTGCTCGCCCTGCTAAAGCTCAGGTTAGATGATGAGAAAGGATTTCTTTTTTATATTGAATCTCACAGTACAGATTTGCAGCCCTGAGTTTGCCTGTTGGGCGTCCATGATGCTCAGTGCGGCACTCGCTGCATAGGTGGGAACAAGCCAGGCTCTGGGCTGAGCAGCTCAGCCTGAGAGGCCCCACGTGAGAAGTAACCCGTGGTACCAAATGAAAAGCTTTTTCTCTGAAAATTGTGATTTGGGGGGTGGGGGGGTGGTGTTTTGTTTGGTTAGATGGGTTGTTTTTTTAATTCTGGGATATCCCTGGAAAGCTCCGTAGAAAGATAAGGCTTTTTGTTATAACTTTCAGTGATTTCTGGTTTCTAAAAACTAAAAGGTTTTCAGATGGGAAGAGCTGTAGAGCTTGGAAGAAAAAGGAGCTGCCGTGCAGGCACCAGGCCTTGGAAAATGTACTTGCAAGGGCATCCTTCCCAGAGGCCGTCAACACCTACAGAGGACGGAACATCCCCAGGAGGAGTCACGGGCCCCATGGAGAAGTGTGACAGTGATGGTTGGGTGGGCAGCGTCACCCACGGGGTCACCACAGAGCAAAAATGTCAACCCACTTGCTGGAAGAGTGGAGGAGGTGTTTTGCGAGGGTGATGTGGGTCATGTTTGTCAAAGTGGAAGGATGGATCAGGCTGAGGGCAGCGTCTGGGGCAGCCCTGCGCAGAAGGGGGGGTGGGCAGGTGGCTCTTCTAGACACACAGGTTAAAAAGGTAAATGACATAGTTTGTAATCTTAAAAAACAAGGAGTTTAAAGTTTGGTTACAAAAAACTCTGAAATAAAAGGCTGGAGAAGAAAACTAGTCTTCATGACCAGTATGGGAACTGGGGGGAAAATTGCACGTTGAAGCTGGGACCAAATCAAATTTGAAGCCACTGACTCTTTCGTTTTTTCCTTTTTTTCTTTTTTTTTTTTTTTCTTCCCTTTTTCAGAACTGGTCAGAAGATGTTGTTTGAGTTGACAGGATTAGTGGCAAGTGCCAGTTCTTCAACAAACATTAAGCAAGTGAACTGAGGGTGGTGATTAGTTCCTATTCCTGCTGAAGGACAAGTGTGGGTGGAAGATGATGCAACCACACAGGAGTCGTGGGGCCTCTGGACTTTCCCCTCTGCTGGAAATTGCTCGGACTCCTCTGATCTGGAATTTTTAAAAAAATGGAGAGAAATTCAGAAACATCAAATTTTTCTTGGAAAACCTTTCTTGGGATTTTTCTTCAAAGTTGCCAGGTGAGGAGCTGGCAGTTCGCTGTCTGCCAGGTGGGGAGCCGGGCAGTTTGCCCACCGCGGGCAGCTGGCAGGCTGGCAGGGCACCAGGCACGTCGGCTGCCAGCAGCTGGTGCCCGTCACCAGTTTGACAGAATTGACACATTCCCACTGCCAAGCTGGTTCCTCGGGCATCGGCAAGATCTTCTGAAGGAAAAGTGCCATGCTGGAAACTTACTTTCAGTCTGCTGCAATACGTCACCTACGTTACCATGTGGATATGATGCGTTGCCACAATGTTCAGAGAACAAGACCGGAGCCTTGGATGCAAAAAAATTCGATAAAATAACTGTGTTTGAGTGCTGAGGTTATTCCACTTAATGTACTCTGAGCAAACCGGTGGCGGGAAAAGAAAAAAAAAAAGTACAGGCATGACCAAGAATTTGAACTCTAGGTGAAAATGGTGACATTCTCCTCAACCCGCATCTCAAACCAAATCCTCAGAGGCAAGAATCTCATGACCTTCCAGATAATCTATTAAAATAGAATAGATAAATCTATGAAAAGCCCCACAGATGGCACGCTGGGTTTTCAAGGATCTGTCACCTGGGCAGAAAATCCTACCTTACTTAATAGTAAACATCACCTTAATCTGTGATGCTCAAAAACCCAGGTGTGATTGTGTCTTATGAGCACTTTAGGATGTGGGTGTGTGAGAAAACAAAGGAGCATGTATCTCTGAAATTGCATGGCAGGGCATAGCGTTTCATCGTGTCCTTAAGCAGCGCAGAGCAGGGGGCCCGATTCTGCTGCAAGGACAGGCAGGCTGGAGGAAGCAAGGGAAGAGCAAGGGGTTCCGAAGCAGCAGGCTGCTCTTCACACAGCACCCCGCATGTGCAGCCTGGGGTGGCTCTGGCACCTCCTGGTACGCCCCAGGTCGTGGTCTCCACCAAACTGCACAGATTTATAGCAACCCTGCAACCCACCTACAGAGAGCAAAGACCACCGCTGCTGCGATGCCTGCATGCTGCTGCAGCAGCACTCAGGAGCTAATCCAGAGCCTGCCCCAGTCTCTTGAAAATTATTTTAATGTCATTTATTGTTGAGAAAGTAAATAAGAGTCAAGATTCTGATCCCGCTTCTTCTATCCTCTTTTGTCATCAAAATTCCCATTAAGCATCCCAAACATGTTTGAATTCTTCCCATAAATTTTCTATATTCATCTTTTTTTCTTTTTAAAGGCAGCTAAGAATTAAAACAAAACGAGACAATGTCTTTACACTAATTTTTTAATGTTACACATACTGCACCTTATAACATTAGAAGAAAAAAAAAACCCAACGTAAAACTTAAAGACAGAAAATAAATATATTTTTTACGAATATATGCAGAGAGAGTGCAAAAAACTGCATCTCTAAAATGTTTAAATGCTGAATCGTACAACAAAAAAATTTACAAAAGCACTTATTTCTTTATACGTGTCAGCTCTCCTCTTATAAACACAAAAATATTTTAACAAATCTTACAAAGATCAAAGCCTTTTGCCCTCCACCAGGAGAAAAGTGGTGAAGAAAGTGTATTACCTGGAGGAAAAGAAGAAGAAAAAAACGCCCAAACCACAGATAAACAAAATGTAAGCCTAAACAGGTACCAGGGAAACAACATCTGGATGCTGGGGAGGGATGTACCCCTGTGCGCCGCAGCGCGGGAGATGAGCCCCCCGAAGAAGGGCTGGCCCTGGGGGATGGAACGCGGCTGCTGCCCAGATGAAGCTGCTCTTTGCTGTACCACTTGCCCCACATGGCACCAAAGTGCCCTCTCTCCTGCTCCTTTCAAGCCACGGCTTTTTTTCAGACAAATGCATCCGAAAGCAGCATTGGTCCAGCCAGAAGACCCTAAATTGAGCAGAGGTGGGAGCGCTGCGCACAGCCTGGCTCGACCCAGCGCCTCTACCTGCAGCGCGAAGCCAGGACCTGCCCCAGGTGGGGAAGAACAGGGGTCCGCACCGGCCGCCAGGTCACACCAGTGCCAGGCACGGACACTTCCAAGGACATGTATTTAAAATACACAAGGCGACCCTTGGTGCCGGCGGTGCCAGCGCAGCGTGGTGTGGGACAGTTCCGCTGCTCCTGGCTCACCAGACTCGCTCACGGGGCAAAGCGACAGCTCAGAGCAGCTGAGCTCCACGTACCTCTGAACTGGGGGCTCTTTGAAACTGAAACAGGCCGGTAGCAGAGACAGGAAAACAAAAGGAAGAGATTTGCTGTGGAATTTGGGGTGTTTGGGGACTGGGCGGGTAGCTGTGCAAAGGGCCAGCTTGCCATAGGGCTCCTGATGAAACTCTGGGATATGCTTGTACACGGTGAGACAGCCCAGCACCACACATGCCACACAACTGGTGGCACTCAGGAAGCTGCCTGGATGAGTCTCTTGTGCACAGCATCCATGGCACAGGCCCAGCAAGCTGTAACGCTCAGGCACCTTCCTGAAATTTAAGCAACTCCCTGCACACGTCCCGCAGCATCACACATTAACCAGCCTGGGATCTCCCGGCACACAGCCACCAGAAGCTGCTGCTTCTGTTCGAACATCCAGAAGGCACAAGCAAATGACTGAAGTCCTTAATTTTTCAGCCAAGAGAAGAGAAAGCCTCTCGGGCAGAAGGGGGAAGAATGAGGTGTCCTCTAAAAAGCTGGTGGACCTTGTCAACCAGTATCATCTTGTATAGCCCAAACTGTGATGGACAGTGGTGCTGGTAAGAAACTACCTTTCCCAGCAACAGAAATTGGCTTGATTCAGGGAACTAACTTGAGAGATGGTAACAAAACCTCTGATATAACTAAAAGATAGCGGTAAACATTTCCTGTGGACTGCACTGAATTAGAGGAATTTACCTTGCAAGGAACACCACGACCTTCTCTGCAGGAAGCAGAAGAGGAAAGGCTTCCAGTATGAATGCAACTAAGATAAAACTATCATTTGATAAAAGGCAACAATACTTCAAAATTAATATTTTATAATTCTTAATTATAAATTATATATGGATTGTATAAATTATAATAATAAATTATAAAAACACATTGGTTCTGAGAAACTGGAGTGTAGTGAAAGAAAACAGACCTTTGGGCTTCCTGTTCAGCAAAACCATTCAGCTCTCACTTCATGACTTTACTAACTAGAGGACAAATAAAAATTAGACTAAAGTTTTCCACAACCTTAGCAGTAAGTTCAGTTTCCAGCAGACTGCAGAAGAATTAACTCTCACTATTCCCGGAGAGGTAAATTTTTACATCTTTATTGCCAGCCACATAAATTAGGGTCTGATCCCACACAATCATGTGTGAGAGACATCTTACAACTGTTTTATAACTATCATAGTCTGTTCAACTGTTTCAGTGTATTTTTAAAATTATTTTACAGTATAAGTACACCCTAGAAAGCCTCCAGGGGGTTTGAATCCCTAAAATACAAAGCCATACAAGAGAAGGGTTTTTTTATTTATGTAATAAAAATATGCATATAGGATGGTTTGGGGTTTTTTTTCCCCAGCACATTTCCAATAAAGTCTGCTCAGCAACAGAAGCATCTCTCCTGTGAAGCTCGAAAGCTGTAGGGCTCCTTTACCTGCAAGCTCTAACAAAGCAGTCCTTATTTAGGTCTTCCAAAACACCTTCTTAAATCTGAATGAGTTTTTCTAAACAAGCCAAGCCTGGAATTTCTATCTTTGGTCATTTATCTCAGCATCAAATTTCTTATTAACAGCTGGGAGAAAACGGGAAGATTTTTTTATCCTCATACAAAGAAATCTACTAATTTTGCTCCAAGAATCTTTGGCCTGAGACAGAGGATGAAAAACATGATCATCAAAAGAATTCGTTTGAGGAAGGCGAGGGTGACTGGGAGAAGGAGAGTGCAGTGCTAAACAGATTTCAGATTTTGAAAGCAGCAGGTACTACAGCACAACCACCTGCTGTGGCACCCAAGAACAGAGCAGCCAGGAGTTGATTTCATTGTCCTGTTGTGGAAATGCAGTTGATTTCTGTCCACTTGCAGATCTTCAAGCAAATATGAAGATAATACCCAGTTTCTCTCGGTTCATTCAAGTAAAAATTATGTACATTTTAAACTTATCTTTGGATTTTATGCTATGTTACTGGACAGACAACGGTACATACCATTTAGCATCATTAAAGCACTGTAGAAACATTAATTACTGTTACCCCTCATGCCCTTCTTTGGGGTAAGCAACTCTATGCACCAATAATAAATCATCAATTACTGAACAGCAGCATTGACCATCTCCCGTAGTTCTAGAATAAATACTGCAGGGAAGTACTTATGCTATAGCATGACAAGTATTTTTATTAACAGGTGGTTTGGGGAGCAGGTACCATCACCCTCATTTTAACACAAGGACAAGAGATGCTGAGTGGGATCTCAGCTGTATTTGATGCAGCTCCAGTGACTGCTGGGAAATTACAGTGAGATATGTGGCCATGGAGGTTTGCGGCTGGCTGCAGTAAAAATCCGGATTTCTAGCACTGGTCTCTAATTTTGGGATCTGATAAATACCTAGAGCCCAGTTTTCAGAAGGGATGAATGCCCCTGGTTCAGAGGGAATAGAGTGGCTGCCCCTTGTGTTCTCCAAGAGAGACGTCTGTGGACACCATCAATGTAATGTTAATTGCCTAAAATCCCCAAGACCTCTCTCAGTGGTTAAAGCCCCCAGGGCAAACTGGCGATGGAGCCAGGGTGGGTGCTGTGCCACAGACCCCGGCTCCGGTGGGTACCCTGCCCTGCCACCGCCCTGAGCTCTCCCTGGGTGAGAGTACGGGTACCCGCACACCAGCCACCTGCGACAGGGGGAAGGAGAGATGCTACAGCCAGCAAAGCCTGGTACCGACATGCACCACTTCACACAGATGATGTTCAAGAGGGTGGATTTACAGCTACATTGATTGAGAAGAGTCACAAGTAATCCGAGGCCTGGTTTTGTTTCTTTCGCCATAATTTCTGTTAGTATTATTAGTCACGCTTGCAATGAATCTCTGACAATGTAACTTTAATTCTTCTTAAAAAAGTTAAAAAAAAAAAAAGAAAGAAAAAAAACCCAACAAAACTTGACATTGTAAAAAGGTTCCTGCTTAAAACAGTTCTCTGGAAACTCTGTATTATCAGTTGGTGGAACAAAGCTGCCTTCTGGAAAACAAGGCAGCAGGGCCCTGCTGCTCCTAGCACCTCAGCGCAGGCACAGCTCTGCTCGGCTGTCAGCCCATCCTCACGGGCCAGGCGGTCAGGGTCTGATTAAAGCACATGCTCAAGTAACCCCACGCAACAAAAGGCCAGAGTACACGGTGCACTGGACACAGCCTTTTAAAGGAAATGATCTTTGTAAGGCTTCTAAGTTCTAAAGTATTCTAAGGCTTCTTTCTAGGTCAATTTGTTGCATCCCCACAGCCAAAGGAAGGTGTCCCTGTAGCTCATGCTCTCCTTACCCAGCTTGTGTGCAAAGACCTCCAGCTACAGCCTGGCCACTGCCACCAGCCTGCGTACAGGCTCCTTACATGACTGGCACTCTGGCTGTCACATTGTGCTAACACTTGCATACTGAATTTCTTTTGATACCCACCCCAGGCACCAAAACTGGCATCAGCAATAAAATGTGCCCATGGAAAAGGCACACCTTCCTTCTGCTCTGTAGGAATTAGCCTTTGGAAGGAGTCACCCTGCACTTAAAGTGAGGAGTTAAAAATAAATGGGATACTGTCGTTTTCCCAAACTTTACAGCTACGCATGTTTGCCATGTTTTTATAAAATATCATCTTTCAAACCATTTAAACAAATTCCCACTCTACAGAGAGTTCTGCATTAACTTTGGACAACATTTAAAGAACGGGAAAAGGTCAAATTTGTATTACATTTCAAATGGTGACATCGTGTCCATCACTGTATTCTGGGCAAGACAACTGCCTTCAGTTGCATTTTTTTAACAGAGGCAAGAACTTGGCAGTTTCATTAACACAGCAGTATAAATGGAAAAAAAACATGAGACACCTTCATCCCATTGGGCATTTTAGCAAAAACGGGCTGAGGGAAAGAGGGAGAGGACAAGGAGAGAAACCGAACTAGCAAAGGGTGTATCAGACATAGGTAAGACCACAAAACATAAAAAACTCGCAAATTTTAACATGCCAAGGATATTGGTACATTGCAATGCTGGTTATGGTTAGAGAGACTGTACAGCTCCCTCTTTTTGTCCTTGAGGCTTTGTTAAAGTAAGACCCTCAACTTCAAGTTCATAAATAAAATGGAAATGACAGTAGTGCCATAAAAACAGGTAGAAAAATAGTGCAAAGCCAAGGGCTGGACACTTTAATCTGTCACAAGTACCCCCAAGCACTACCATTAGTGCTCTTAAAGAAAACATGTAAGGAAAACATTCTCTATTTATTATAAACGGCAGTTGCCTGCATTGCACTCTGTATTTATAATGTACTGACTACCTTTCTGCTTCCCTTCAAAGCTGTGGATGGAGAATAAATACAGCCTTTCACACTGGTGAGCACTGCCTGCCCTCCAGTCATGACTGGTAGAGAAGTCAGACAGTATTTATAAAAGAAATCAATTAACAAGTAAAACAGACAATATCATTTAAGGCCTTTGTCCCTGCTAGTCTGCTCAACAGACTACACTTTCTTAAAATAAGAACATCTACCACCTCTGTTACAGTAACCAGACAGCAAAGTTAAACAAAACCCCCCAAAAAAAGGTCACAGTTAACGGCTGCCAAGAATGCAAAACACAACAGCAAAGATGCTGCTCGCTGCGCTCCTGGTGCCTCGCACTGTGCACGGTGGGCAGGCTGGCCGTGGGCGAGCCCAACGCGATGCTCAGGCTGAGCATCTCACCGAAACCTCGCAGCCCTTAGCAAAAGGGTTTGGAATTACAACTGATTACATAGTGCAAACTCGTATCAGTTCCCACAGATACAAAATGCACAGATGGGAGTCCAGAACAAAAGCCACCACCAGACAGGGTTGTGAGGAGCACCAGCCATTAGGGAAATAAACTCTGGGGAGCAAAGTCTGATCTCAGCTCCTCCTGAGTGAGCCTGGAGTAAACTCCAGCTCTTCAGGGAGGTTTCAGGGAACTTGTACAGGTGTAACTGATACCAGGGGCTGAACCAGTTTGGTGGTGAGGCACCAAATGAAAATGAAGCATTCATTAAATGACAGCCTTTCAGATTTGGAGTAACTATAAATTATTCGTAACAGAGTTTGTTAACCTTGAGTGGGACAGAATAAATACCCATCGATGGATGGAGCTTACATTTACACGGCATTTCTCAAGTATTCCCTTCAGCAGGTCCATAAGGTTTTTAACGGGGGGTTTGGCTTAGCCTGATGAGACTTTTTCTTGCTGCCACCCCATTTAAACTGTTGAAAAAATATACTGACTGCCTAGAAAATAAATTGTGCATATGTATTCGGTATATCCACACCCATGCGGCCACTCTATATATGCACAACCAAGATGCCAATACTGTGCACCAAATAGGAACTGTGCCATGGGCTTTCTGGAAAGATCAGCTTTGTGGTGAGTTTGCTACACCCATGTTACTGACAAAAGGCATGCCCAATGGCAGGGAAATATGCATACTCTTCATATTTCAAGGTAGATATGTCACACTTAATCTGGAAAAAAATCAGCTTTCTCAAGGTAGCCCTCTCTTAGTTCGAAATAGTTTTGTCGGTTTTCACTTCTGTAATTGAGATCAACAGCATAAATCCATTTGATTTCAACGCTGAAAGAAATGCCATGGCAGCCAATTGACAGGAAACTGTCAGATATATTTTCTTAACAGCTTGTTACCTTTAACAGGACACAAGCTAGCTGACGGAAGGACTTAATCAGGCTTTTCACTCTCCATCTTCTACAAAATACCCAAAATGTTCTGAGAAATCGGAGTGCCACCGAGAACCAGCGGAAAGCATGGCAGTAATGACTGGCTCTGCACAGGCAGAGTAATACTGCAGGATCGAGTCAACCCTGGCTGATGGAAGATGGTAAAATTCCAACAGTCTCAAAAGGTGGCTCATATTTAAGGGTATGAACTACTGAATGGTGTCTTGTTTTCCTTTTAGAAAGCAAACCTACACCATACATACTGCACAATAATCTAGGCTTTTCCCACAGTGGGACTTGTTAGTGATAGAGTAGCCTGTAAAGAATAGGCACTTATCCCAAGAATTGGCAAAAAAAGGGAGTATTATTTGGTAGGTATGGCACCAAAATACAACCATTGTGCTTTCTCACATACATATGCTGTACAGATGGAGGCTCAAACAGAGACAGAGTTTTAGGTTGTTGGTGGGCTGTGTTTTTTCTTTTTGCTTCGGCAGGATTTGCAAATGCAGCAGATGATGCACGGAGATGCCACGAGCAGCAAGGGAGAGGTCACCAATGCGATGATACCCAGTCCAACGAGGATCCCCACAACCTGAAAGACATGGTAGTCAAAAACAGGTATTTAGCTAATTGGTAAAATAAAATGTGTGTCTTTATGTAGAAGCACAGCACAGGTCACAAAAACCAGTTGAAAATATGAAAATAATCATCCTGGTCCTTCACTGAAGGGTAAAATCTCATTGCTTCATGCATGTGTGAGAGCTCTGCTCAGCTGACTAGAAACGCACCTGTGTTCTGTTCCACATCACTGAAGCCCGCGAGTGGCCCAGCTTGTTTCTGCAAGGGCCTCTGTCGTAATGTCGTAGGAAGATATCATTCTGAAAAACAAAAGGAGAAGCTGCAAGAGCAGGTTACAGCAACTGCAGGGAGAGGTTCAAGACAGGACTGGAAATACAACCTTCCTTACACTGCTTTACAATTACCAGCTGCCAGCAGACAAGTTCATCTGTCTTCCAAATCATAACTTAGAGAAGCTGCTTGCAGTTTCAAGAAGTGTGGTGTGTTCAGGACCTGAGCCATTGCATAGCATCTTTCCTCCCCCACTTCTAAAAAGCACAAGCATATGCACTGCACCTATTGCACAAGTACCCAGTCTGTAATTTGGCGACAATAAAGGGGCCTGTAAACAACAGATACTTCTGACAACTAGCAGTATGAGGGATCATCTTCCTGAGATACTTCCACCTTCTGTTCTCCTGCTGTCCCTACACTTCAGTGTAATTGTTTACCCCTATGCAAAAATGAACACAAATTGGATTTCTCACACCAAATGGGACATTTTACACCCACTCTGCATAACAGGTAAAAGTCCTCTATGCAGACAGTCTATAAATATGAAGCAGGGGTGATTTCTTAACCACAGTATAAGCAAAGTTTGAAATCCCAGAATACCGATGTATTGGACTTTTTGCATGGGCACAAGTCATAATTCTAGCATGTGAACAAAGCCTTTAGGCAGAGTCAAAGTCCTGGATGAGACTAACTTTTTTAACAGGGTTTTTGCTTTTTTATCTTTAACTAACTTTTTCATCTCTAACTGAGATACCTAAAAAAAATTAGACTTGTAGTAATTTTCTTCCTAGGCTTAACAGGAACATTGAAAAAGTAGTTCCAATTTTACAAGTAGTTTAAAATTTAAAAAGTGTTTCCTTTCTCTTTTCCCATTAATACTTACTACATTATCTTTTTTTTTTTCAGAAGATGACTAACTCCCTGCATTACCCTTCCCTAGCCAGCTGTGCTGCAACCTGATGCTGCTTTCTTCTTCATTTTTCTGCCCCGCTCTTTGGCTCCGCAGGTATTAACTTCACCTAAACCTGCAGCTTCTGTAACCCTGTAGTTTTTTTAGAAAAACTACGTTTGAATCATGCAACTACATTTTTTTTTTTCTTCCTCCTGTTAAACTGATACAAACTTGATAAGGGCACATCCACAGTGTCTGTGAGAATCCGACTGTTTTCCAGTTCAGCCCAGGGTTAAGCAGTCACTGCGTACTGGATGTACTCTGGGGCAAGCTGCAAGGCTCACGTTGAAAAAGCATGCTCATACATGGAATGGGGCAGAGCACTAAGCGAAACCTTTCTAGCATGCTGAGAAAAGGAAGGATGAAGAATGAGGAAATCTTATTGTTCGCTGGCTACGAAGTACAAAAAAGAAGAAAAGCCATGCAATATCTAGCATTTTATTTCAAGTGCTGGCAAAGTCCTTTTCGCACTCCCACAGTTACTAATGATGACTGCACCAAAGAAGGAAGCTGCCATATACATGAGCACATTGCTTCATGTAATCTGAACCTAATCCTGCCAGGAAACTCAAAGTCTGCACGAGCTGAGACTAGTTGGTATCCCCTAAGAAATAACCAGCCACCTGCACCTTTGTAATCCATGTTCATAATCCAACATTTTTATCCTCAAGCCTACTAAGCGACCATTTTCCCTAGCAAACACGGCACTACAGACAGACTAGTGAAGGAGACCTAATCCGTATGAGCTCTTAACGCACCCTACCGTGAAACACCCCCCCTCCCCCAGTACCATACCATTTTTTGGACAGGCTGTGACCTTTGCAGTCAGAGCAGGTGGAAGACACTGATTTCCCTGGCTGTCAACCAAACTATCTTTAGCTGCTGCACTGGAAGAGGGAATCAGAGAAAGGTAGTGCTGGAACAGACCTCCAGAAAGCCACCAGTCTGTCTCATTTCCCTCAAAGAACTAGCACAGGACCCACAGACATGGCTACGACCCTTTATGGAAAAAAGGGTATCAATATAAATAAAAGCACTGGATAAACAAGAAGAAAGCAATTAAGTTAGAAGCTGAATTGAGCCAAGCCACTCACTAGGACATCAATGAATTGATGAAGAGCTCATACAGGGCCTCAGACTAACCCCAGCCCTGTTACCCTTTATCTAGGTGATTTTTCTGCAGCACTTACATCCAAGTTCTGTAGACAGTACCAGCAAAACGTGTGTTTGCAGTTCTTGCACATCATCTGAGCACAGCCCTCATTTCGCTCAATATAGACCCGACAAACTGGGCACTGCTTAATTGGCGCCTCCATCTCTGTTCCAATAAGTGATCTAGAAGAGTAAGGAAATATTAAAGTGAAATGTGAATGCAATTACTGCTGATATTCAGGTCCACTGCCTGATGTATACTTTGCTGATTTTCCAGAGCATCTAATCTTGCTGTCTTGATGCACTCAATGTGTAAATTTTGTAATATTCAATACAATAAAGTACATCTGCTACCAGGTGTAAGATTATCGGTATCACATAGGAGTAAAACTCCATTCCCTTGATCTTTTATGCTACATAAACCCAACACTCACTACACCCACAAATTTATCTCCTATAGCACTAAAAATGAGCTCTTGGTAAGACAGCTTACACAATTCATTTAACAGGACTGGATTATGCAATTCATAATACTTGTCCTTGCCTGAACAAAATAGCCTTAAACTCCAGCAAAGCCAAAGATCAAACCTGGAGAAGAAAAATTATAGCAAGAGCTCTTTAGCAACTCCTATTCAATGAAGTCTCTAGCAAGCAGAAGGCTTAGATTTTAAGTCTTTCACTTCTTGCAAAAAAATGATAGAAAACTTTCAACACACATGACTGAATGCAATCTGATTCTGAAAACAAAGTTGGATGGCCAGAGACATGACATAATTTAAATACAGAATTGCTTTCTTTCTGCAGATTAACGCCTTACTCAACCTTATCTGTCGGTTGTTTACACCTATGCAAAATGAACATAAATCAGATTTCTCACACCAAATGGGACATTTTACACCCACTCTGCATAACAGGTAAAAGTCCTCTATGCAGAGAGTCTATAAATATTAAGCAGGGGTGATTTCTTAACCACAGCATAAGCAAAGTTTGAGATCCCAGAATACCGGTGTATTGGACTTTTTGCATGGGCACAAGTCATAATTCTAGCATATGAACAAAGCCTTTAGGCAGAGTCAAAGTCCTGGAGGGCTACACCTTTCAGAAGTGTCAGTGGCAACCCAAGCTTGAGAAGGACACAAAGAGTATTAAGTATTAAAAAATAAAATGTATCATTTAAAATAATAATTAGACCGGTATTTAGGTATCTTATTATATTTAGGAAACACCAGGGGAGATGGGACAGTGCCAGAGATGCATCTAAGGAGCTAGAGGGAAGCCGTTCCAAGAAACTGATGTGAGGCACAGAGCTAGCACCCCACGCCAGAAAGAACCAAAAGCCACGTGGCCTCCGTGGGTTCCCCTCTTACCTCTGCTCGGTCGGTACGGGAGTAGTTTGGATTTCCTGGCACAGGCGCTGCGGGTGCCATGCCTCCTTGCAAGCGGAGCAGAACGTCAGGCAGCAAGCTGGGCACTCCACCGGCACCGGCGCTCCCGACTCGCTCGGTGCCACGCGGCACACCGTTTGGCAGTTGGCTGCAGGGCACCATGTTCTCTGGGGGTCCAAGTGGACTTCTGAAACATAACAGAGAGAGAAACACAACTGTTTATAGAGTCACCTTCTCATTCCAGTGACACGTGTCTAGGTACACATGACCCGACTCTGCACGTGGGTGGGGAAATTAGAGCTTTCTGCACCCACACTCATGGGCAGTCGAGCCTCCTCCTCCTCTTTAGGCAGGTCTGCAGTTGCACCCTGCTAAGGCAGCTGCACTGGAAGCATCACAAGAATGGCAATTACCTATATACAGGACGTATTCTTTGCCTTTATGGGGAGGTACAAAAAATGAACATAACTGCTGCTTGCTGAGAAGCACGTGTGTTTTGTGACATTAGGCCATTCCACGTCTTTCACGTGTGCAAGCCATGCAGTATCTTTCATGGAAATAGCAGAAGGACTGTTGTTAAATTAATATCTAGTCACTTTCCATGCTTTATTTCCTCCCCTCTATCTACATACTCCAATTAATACTCACTTTATTGTATGACCACTATTTGTCAAGTATCAGATTACAACAATAGTCAAGGTGAAGTTTCAGGGTGGAGACATCGAGTTACACAGAAATCACCACATGGCAGAGCATGATAAATATTCTTTCTCTCGCTCCCCAACCTTTATTCAAGGAATTTGGACGTGGACCAGCAACCCAGCTGAAGCACGTTCACTGCCAGGGGTGCCCATGGTGTGCACGCTTTGTGCCACTCAAGCCTATGGGCCTTCAACAGTCCCACCCTGCAGAGCCTCCCTCCGCAGCAAAGGGCTGCCGTGCCCGCAGGAGCTACCTGCCTCTCCTCCTGCCCTGGGAGCCCTCTGGTACCACCACTGACAACAGACAGATGGAGGGGATATCTCAGAAACAGGTAGAACCCCTTGACTCTGAGACGTCAAAAGCCATTGCAATGTACCCTCCAGCAGATAAAAGACTGTCCCACTTGAAACAAAAGGTTTCACAAGGGCTGCAGACGTGTTCTCTGGCAAATTTTGCTGAAGCAGTTGAAGGCACTTCCTCCTCCACACACTGCCCTGTCTGCACTGCTCCTCTACAGGAGCCTGCTGGCAGCCCACAGTGAAGGGGGCTGCTGGATGAGTATCTAGCAGATGCTCCAGTCCACATGAAAAACAGTGATACCTGTGTCCAGGTACCCAGAAACTAGAAACTGCACAACTAGAAATGTGTTCCAAGCAGTAAAACTCTGCCCCCAGCTTTCAAGCATTTAGATAAGACAGGCACGAACACCTGGGGAGAAAGACACTCCACGAACCTCACAACCTAGCATGCACTAGAAACCCAGCTCGTTTCCAACATGCTAAACCTCTCTGTTCACCTTGAAAACTTCCAGTTGGTTTAAAGCTGTCCCTCCCTCCCGGTTGTCCTGGACACTGCCAGTGAGGAACCACGTAAGGACGATCATCCTCTCTGCTGGCTGCAGGACACACAGGTACACAATTTTAAGTCTGTGTGAGGGTGCTCTGACAGATGTGGAGAATTTCTACATGCACGGCAAAGGTTGTCATCTATAATTTAGGCACTGCCAGCAAAATGCCTGTACCATCTATCTCCAGCCATGTCATGGATCTAGTTGCAGTCTTTCCTCTTGCTCTCTTACACGTGCTTCCTTTGCCCCCCAAAACAAACAAACATTTTGCTTTCTACTGAATGAAAGCCAGAACAAAATACTTTGCAGCTTCATTTGTGGGAAGAAAAGAAAGACATGGATGGGCAGTACCAGCCATTTTACATTTTTATACACTTCTAAAAGGTAGTGTTCTGACTGAGAAATCATTATTCCTGTAGCTTCCCTTGGTGTCTCTTTAAAAGAAACTCTGGACTAAGTAAGACCATGGTCCAGTACCAGCTGTTGCATTTAAGTCTTCACACGGTAGGTTCTATATGCTTTCTGTTGATAAAGAGAAGTGAAAATGAGATGAAGTGCAGTTCCTGCAGACAGCTGCTTAACACACTCAACTCTGGAAACCTGAATTCTCCTATCCTGTTTTGGGGTGGAAGACAGGATGTCTGGTTTTGACATCATTGGGAGGAGGGAGTTGGGTTGTAAATCTTATTGGGTTTTGTAAATGCGTTGCAGCAAGATGTAATGCATGAGATGAAACTCCCTCCTCTTCCACTTCGTCCATCTTACAAAGAACCTACAGATGGTGTTTTGCAATCCGTGCTGTCTCATACTGTTTGGTTTACCATGGAGTACAAGTGAAACCAGAAAAAACTAAAAAAAGGAGCAGCCAAAAAAAGGAAAGAGGCTATCATATTGCTCTGACAAGCTGCTCCAATTTTTTTTTTTTTTTTTTTTTTTTTTTTGGTTAGGGCCATTTGTCTCCTGCGCCTTTCCCTTGTTTCCCAGAGCCAGTTCAGCCACCCTTGCTCCGCCGTCAGGAAAGCCTTCCCAAACACTGCCAGTACCAGGCAGGGATCTGGGCAGCTTTCACAAAACATGCAAGCAAGCAGGTGGAATGTGCGAGACAGATGGGGGAAACCCAGCACCTTGGAGAAAGGATAAGTTATGGCTCAGGAGAGGTATGAAAGGATGAGCCTATGCCTTTCACAGAATATTAGGAACACCTCCTTTTAAAATGGATTACTTTTCAGGCAGGCATAAAATGGAGGTTCTCACCATCTACCACTTGGTCTATTGGGCAACTGTCACAGAAATAGAAATACAATGCATGTGTCCTAGCCACATCCTATTCCTCTATTTCATTACTTCTGATGACCATGTCAACCCCATCCTAACCAGAGACAGAGCGATTGCTGTTCCTTCTATTACAATGTGCTGAATGGAAGCTCTGTGGCTAGGTCCTGACTGGATGCAGAGAAGTTAGATATATAAGCAAGATTGGGTTTAAGCCTGAAACATTTGCATTCTAAGAACACAAAACCTGCAAAAGAACAGCGTATTTTCAGAGCATTCCATATTAAACTGAGTGTCTATAGATACTGAGTGTCTATAGATACACAATTGTACGCCAGTTACTTCTCACTACTTTTTCACCTAGTATTATTTATCCATTTTTTTTACAAAGCCAAGGAAATGGAAAGGAAAGCTATTTTAGTAAAATAGCTAGCACAGATGGGGGGGGGGGGGGCAGGTTGTGGGGAAAACAGCTTTTGGATGTGTAAGTCCTTCTTTGGGTTTTCAAAATTTTCCTCAAAATTCACCTCACGATGGAAAAAGTCTGGAAAGGTGAGAAGCACTGACTTTGCCAGTCACTTGAAGACTGGTCAGCAAAGACTACAGAGCAAGAACAAGTCTTTCAGGTTACCCAAGCAGCTGGTTATTTATTTCTAGCATTTCTAGTAAAGCCAAGCGTGTGCTGAAGCAAGGAGCCCATATCTTAACAGAACAAAGCTGAGAGAGGAAGGGTCTAAGCCCAGGAAGCTGAAGGGTTTGGATGAAGAGCTTTGTTGAGCTGAGCAAAAGTCAGGAAGGACACCCTGGTTCCTGCCCGTTTTAGTGGAGGAGAGGGCAGAGCTAGGCAGTAGCAGCCTGGATTTTCCACCGCACTTGACTGCTGGGGGTCCCTGGACAGATCCCAGGTCAGAATTCGGCCCCAGCAGGTGCCACCAGCAAGGTTTATTACTCATTTCAGAAAAACACTGTCAGGCCAGCATTGGTGTTGGGCAGGGCAGGCAGGCTCTGCCAGGGTAGGGTCACATCTCAGAAGACGGCTTCGGGCCAGCAGAAGCTGATAAGCCAAGTCCAACGGATGAGTCCATAAAGGTCAGCCCTGGGGGCTGTGCTAAATCCAGGAAAAGCAAAAGGTCTTGGCTGGGGCTGGGATTAGTGCTGGTGTCCAGGTCAGAGCTTTAGTTAGAAGGAATCGTTGTCCCCAGGCATCAGTAAGCTGGATTTAATGGTGGGCCCAGTAGGCAAGGCCAAAAGGCTATGCTTAAACCGCCGCTTGGGTGCCAGTTTTACTCATCATAAAGGAGAAAGGACAGACCTTAGAAACTTAATGGAGTTAATGGTGGAGGAGGATCAGTCAGACTTAGGTAAGAAAGAAAAGGGAGGGAGGATTTAAAAAAATAGGTAAATTTCAGGCTTCTGTGTGTGGGAGGCAGTATTAAAAAAAAAAAAAGGAGATGTAACAGGGAGTTGGACAAAAGATCAGGAGTTCAGCCTTGGCTAGTTATAGAGGAAGAGATACCAGGAAATCATTAGTTTCACAGTCTTCAGTTGAAAAAAGGTTTTACACAAAACAGACTAATGTATTGCAAGAATGTCTCTCTTTTTTAACCCTTTAATATGGTGATTTAACAATCTCTGATTTCCACTGTCTAGGGCTGTAGACAAGCCACTGCTTGGCTTTTGAGCAGGAGCGACTTCCTAAGGATAAACAGGAAGAAGGGAAAATAGGAGATAGAAATAAAAAATGAAAGCAGGATTTGGGATTATTTTTTTAATGTATTTTGCCTGAGTGCCTGCAAATCATAGTTACAATCTACACCTGCCCATGAACTTGGGGCATACGTGGGTATCGTCATTTTGCAGGTTTTGTACTTTGTGGTCACTCACTGCGACTCATGCCAGAGGAGACTCTGTAAAAAAACCCATATATTCTTCTATCTGACCATCTTTTCAAGTGCGTTACTGTGCCTAACTTCTGTGAATTTCTGCATTTTCATACACATTCCCAATCCATACGCATCTAAGCATGTATGCAAAGCAGGAACACAAATACAGGCTTTCAAGGAAAGTTTGAAAACAGGCAGTCAGGGCAGATCAGCCCTAGATACTTTACCCTGCAAACTACCACGGAGTAACTTCTTTGAAAAATGCTGTAACTTCCAGGTGAGACTTTCAAGTTGGTGTCAGTCTTTCAAACCAGCATGGGACTGTGGATAACTGGCTAGCTGAAAAGGGTCACATAGACATAGTCCAGCTGGCTGGACAAAAATGCACATCGCTCTCAGCTTATCTGAAGTAAAGCAAAATACACTGTCTTTGGCTGTCCTTGTTACACAGTAAGAGGAAGATTTCGGTGGGAAAAGAATGTTGCAGGTGGGAACAGAAAACTACAGAAGAGAAACTAGGGGCAGGCTTGGTATTTAGGCAACTAACCAATAATGAGCTTAACTTTTGTAATATGTATGAGCTAATTATAAGAAGGCATAAAAGGTGACTGTAAGAGACAATAAACGAAGTCTGCTGATCACTCATATTGAGCGACTGTGTCTTCCCTCCGTCGCAACATGGGACCTCATCTTTCTGACTAGCACCTTTCTTCTTCAACTTCAGCAAAGAACCGTCTCCTGAAGCACAAGGCTGACCTCTGGCATAGGAAAGCTTGGCCCCAGTAAGACCTTCAGTTTCAAACTTATTTACAAATAGCCCTTACTCAGTAACAAGGGGTCCGATTACCACTCAGGAAAAAACAAATATACTAGATGAATACTCATGAGGCTTCTACATAAGAAAAGCCCTCCTGCAGGAATGTTTGTAAAAATCCTCATCACACTGCAGGGTCTGTCTCCCCCAGAAGTTCTGAAGAACCCTGAGGATGTACGAAAGGACCATGTGTGCCCTGCACCAGCCTCTAGCACCTTGTTTAGTTCTACCAGTACAACCACCCCCCAAGGACCCAGAGTGAGCATGCTGCGGGAAGAACGATGGAGCCTCAGGCAATGCAATCTGAAAGTGCTGCCCACAAGCCTGAGGAAAACCATGGTATTTCAGTAAGATGCCACTCTGTTGACTCTGCTAGACTGAAATAATTTCCAATCTGTCTATGGAGCACAGTCAGACGTAGTGATTGCTCTTAAACTATTTCAAAATGAAGACATCTTCTCTGTCTCTTCCTTAACTCACCCAACAGTCTTTGTCTTTGCAGCATGTAATACTGCTGCCTCCACTGAGACTTTAAAAAGGAAGGTAATAGAAATCAAAAGGTTTGTACCTCGCTCAAACTTCAGCCTCTTGTATAATTGAAACTGGTCAACAGGCACCAAACAGGCAATCTGAAATGAGAAACAAACACACAGAAAGAGCATTAGAAACACCGACTTGAAAAAATTTAATAAGCATAAGTTCTACATGCCTGCCCTTCTCAGCTGGCTCTCAAATCCATCTTCTTTTCCTACTTGGAAAACACCACTGTGTGCCTCTGTACCTTGATTTCCTTCTCCAAAACTTACAGTTCTTGACCTCTCCTATTTCAGCCACACAGCCCACATCTTTCCTACCATGCACAGGAAAGCCTTCTCTATGGATTCTGTATTTACTACAGGCTTCTCAGTTTTCCTTCATGTTGGTTTAATGTAACGAAGGGTGACGGCTTGCCAGCCTTGGAGACTGCAGCGTGTTGTTCATGCACAATACTGCTCACTCAGATGAATGGTTCCTCATTCATGTCTCCCAGTTTTAATGGCAGGGGTCACTTAGCTCTCAGGAATTGAAAAGCTAGTCTGGTTTCCATTTTTTATCCACTTCATGGGTTTTGAGCTGAGACAGTTAACGCCACTGCTGTTGGAATTTGCCTTAGACATGCTCCAGCCCACTGGGAACTGGACTGAAGTTAACAAATCTAGTTGGCATAGACAAACAGCCTTTGTTATACATTTTACACATTATCATAATTAAACTAGCAGTCTACAAGGCTAAATGCTCTAATCTCCAATTAACAGAAAACAGAAAACCAAGTACCCTATTTAAAACTAATAAGCAAACCTGCATACAGGGTAAGGAGAGGTTCAAAAGAAACTTCAGGAGCCACATGTTTGTTGGACTCAGAATCTGAGATCATTCTCTTTCCCTGATCCATTCGTAATATTGCACCAGCACTGAAAATGTCATTCTCTTTTATTGAAAATAAACATAGACTTATACTAAGACTTGATCATTTGAAGTACGGCGGAACAGTGTAGAACTGACTACTTCAAAGTGAAGGGCGCTCAACCCTCACATCCAGGATCCCACCCCAGCCCTTCAGATTACTGTAAAAGCAAAGTTTTGCCCTCTGTGAAGTGGACGCTGGCCCTTGCTGTACTTCTGGGTTGTGGGACACAGCACCCATGAGAAGAAATACGAAGCCAAAAATATTCAATATATATTCAGTATCACGCTGTGAATATATTTGCTTTTGTAGATGGGAAAAAGAAAAGAATACATCCGTTTGTATATTATAAAATATGAAATTGCTTCATTAAGATCTGCATTCACTTGGAAATAAAATTGCATTTTGAAGCAAATATCTGGATCATTTATTTGACCTAAATCAATATCATACAAAAAATAATTGAACAGACATCAAGATTTCAGTGTTCAAAGATTCTTAAAAGACTTATAGTTGAAGAAATCAAAGGATTTAATATCAAAATGAGAAACACCAAAAAATCTTTACCAAGCATGTTGTTAGTCTAGTAAGTCAGCCCTGGATGTAAGTACTGTGCTCATTCAGTTTCTGAAGTCAGGGTGTAAACTATTTTTAATATGAAAGTATTTGCATGGCTAAACGATGTTACATTAATATGGCCGTAAGATGGAGAGAGCTTCCTGGGAACCTCTTCACCTGTTCATCAGAAGTCAGCCGAAACACTCTTGGAAAACAAATAGTAACTTAATCCAACAGGGAAAAAAGAGTGAAGTTCAGCAGCTTCAGCAAAGAATGAAGCCAACCAACAAAGCCATATACAGCCCACAAGAGACATCGTTTCAGTATTGCCCACTCCTCCCCAGGGCAGCTTCAAATCTAAATAGACTTTGGAAAACAAGAGTCATCTGCTTTTCTCTAGCTGGATGAGCACTGGCAACTACTTTAAATTTTCCTTCATTACAACTAAATTAAAACAGCGAGTCTCAATGCTGTAAGAGCCACTTGAATTAATTGTTTAGTTGTCTGGGGTCTTTCTGTGCTTGCTTTTCCTTTTAACAAACAGTTTTTCAAGAGCAGTTCTATTGAGCCCAGAATTTCCCATGTATTAAAACTCGGCCTTTTTGATTACAGTGGGAGCTGAGTTAGGAGTTTTATTGCAGATTTCAATAGGAAGCAGAGCCAGGGCTGAAAGCTTCCCTCTCTCCTACTGAAAACCTGGTCTTACCATGCCAGCCTTCCCCATGGGTCTCACCCAGCCCCACTCCTCTTCCTACGTACCCTCGTCACAGCTCAGCTGCCCCCTCCCTCCACGCAGCTCCAAGCGTCGAACCCATACAGCCCATCCCCTCTGCCACTGACTCCTCCAGGCTTGGAAAGACCAGCTCCTGGTAGGACCCACACGGAGGTCAACCTGAGGGGTGCTGAGCCGAAGCCTCCCACAGATTTAGGATCTTTAGGCACGAGCAAAGGAATGCACAACCTGCTGCTGCCTGAATTCACTGCCACATCAAAACTGTCCGTGCAAACTCAATGGAAAAAAAATGAAACGCGAGTATCAGATCGCTCCCCCCGCCCAGAACAGCAAATCCTTTCCTCCGTGAACTTTTAATCTCATTTAGGTTTAATTGAGGACAGCTGTTAGCATGGTAAGGGGATTAGGTGTTTTATCTCCTCCTACTTGGCATCAGTCTCAGCGTTCATCTTCAGACAACTTGCCCAGCCGCAGCCGGGAGCCCACCCAGAGCACCTCTCCTGCCCAGCCGCACACCCCGCCGGGTGGGATGAGGATGGAGATCTGCAGAGGGAGCAAACCAGCCACCCGGCAGAGGGCAAACAGCCAAACGAGAGAGGCCATGAGCATGTCAGAAAGCAGACTTCCCTTATTCTAGCTATGAAAGCATTCAGTGCAGCGAGAAATGCCACAGGACAAGTTTTGGTTGTTTTGGTTTTTTTTTAACACTGGGTTAAGGTTACAATAAAAACCTAAGAAGATAATGAGAGGCAAGGGCTTTCTCCTGAAAAGATGTTGACTTGAGACTTACCAGACTGCTGCAAGTTGAATAAGTTTTCTGGGTTTCTATACCTTGTAAGCAATAGCTGCAGTTGCAATACTCTTGTTATAGAGCACAAATCGCGCAAGACCTCTTGCTAAGAACTGCAGCTTTCACCCAAAGTAAAAATATCCATGGAAAAGAAGCAAAGTTTTGAAGGGTCACTACCACAAAAGGCTCCAGGTGGATCCTTGCCAAGTGCCCAACAAAGCTGCCCGGCGTGGTATGATAACCGGGAGCTCTGTTACTGTGCGAGACAAAAGAGCAAAGGAAGCAAAAATGAAAGAGTTTGAAATAATTGTGTTCAGTTTACACAGGGGCAGACTGTTCCCTGCTGCCCAGGCAGAGCAGTAACCAGGAGCCAAGGCAGAACAACTCCCCTGTTTTTAAACCCTGGCTACCACAGTGGAAAGGGAAAATCACTACTCCACCTATTCTCAGGCTTTCAAGAGAGATGCAAGGAGGCAATCAAGAAAACTGAATAGATCTTACTTCCTTTCACACCCATATGAATCAAACCTCGGTAATGCCAGGGCAGTTCACCAGGACAAGGGCTTCTCCCTTCCTCGCTTTGCAGATACGCAGCAGGTGCAGATCCTGCACTGGTTGTTTGCAAAAGGGCTGCATTGCCCACCTCTGCGCAGGTCCCACTCCCAGAGGTGTCGTCCAGTTTTGCAAGGACTGAAAAATAGTTTTAACTTGGGCTGTGTTTGCTTTTGAAAGAGGTATAGGAGTTCAGCCTCTTTATTGTTAGAAATGACACCCACACTTTTCTTCACCAGCTACCATGCTCATTAGACTCATCATGAAATATTAAATTATTAATTTTCTCCTTTAAGAAGCTCTTCTCTTATTTAGTGACAAATAAAACCAAAATTAAGTCTCTCTCTTTTGCTCCCCTTGGATTTATTTAAAAATGAGTAAAGAAGAAGATGAAAAATTTTATTGTTGACTCTGAAAAAGATAGGTCAGCCTGCAACATTTTCTCACCTTCCTCCTCATTTTACCCTTTCAATCACCCCTATCAAAATGTAAACCAATTTTGAAATTAAAAATAAAACCAGTACTTTAAACCAACTCCCAATGGGATTTCTGTTCAGCTACGTATGGAATACAATGCAATTAAGAATTCTAAGATTTGGGTCACTGTCCCATTTCAGCATCGCTTTACAAAGTGCTGACGACCCTGTCAGGTTAGCACTGGTGTGGGTGATGGATTTACACAGACAGAGGGGCAGTAAGAGAATCTGCGCTGCCTGCAGAGGGGTAATTCTTGCCAAACGTAAAAGGCAAAAGGAGAGCCCAAATCAGTACCTCCTTTACTGCCTGTTGCATGGTTTTAACCCAAATCAATGGATCATTGGCATCAATGTTACAAGCTTCAAAACAATACAGGACTCAGAAATAGAAAAGCATGATCCCCTAGATGTAATCCAAGCGAGCATTGCATTAGAAACCCCTGTGCACAGCCGAGACTGACCCCGATTCATAGCTTACACTGGTGATTGGATTTGCACCAAGCAAAACCATTTCAAACCATGATAAATTACCCCTTTTTTAGATCAGGGGTATGAATTGGTCCAATTAAATCAATGCAGCAAATTCCCAAGAGAGACAGGAATATTCTAGATAGAAGAAGTCTGCACAGTCAAACAGAACTGCATTAACGTAAGATGTTCCTGCTACCTTCTGCCTCCAGGAAGGAATCCAAATCATCTTTGTTTATTGTACTATTAGAGCATGAAAGGATAACATCTTGTTTAACAAGATTGCTTTTTAACTTTCCTTTATTTCTGTGTAGCCAGCTATTTGAAACTGAGTCTGTAGCCAAAACCATTGCCTTCCCACCACCAACACCCATTTATTTCTGCTTAGCAGCAGCTATACTACAAGCAGCTCCTATCTTGATGTAACAGGTCAAGATATGACCTAGGGTCGCACTTGATTTCAAGCACTCTAGTGGAACAATTCCTTCTGTTTGAATGTACTATTTGTCAAAACAAAAAACCTACTGGGAAACATACCAGTTTCAACTAGATTTTGTTAAAGTAAAACAAAAAAACAAATCAACAACAAAACCAAACAGAAGGGTTTCAGAAAACACATTTTCAAAGTACTAAAGAGTTCAATTGTCTAGTTCAAATGACTTTCATTTTTAATTTTTTTAAACATAAACCCTGGAACATTTTCTTCTGAGGCCCAGAGGGACACAAAGAACAAAAGTAAAGCCTTCACTCCCGGCTTCTCCTGTACGCTGTGAATAAGCAGTTTACTCCCTGAACACTGATGAAACATTCAACTGTTTCAGAAAGACACATTCCTACTGTTCACACTTGCTCATTTCTCCATGAGCCATACAAGAAGAAAATCTATTACCTGTTTAAAATGTTCACCAGTTTTTGTCCCCCTCCACCTTCCAAAAGCAGCACAAGGAGCACATGTCTCAGAATCAAGGCAAGGGCTGTGAAAAGCTCAGCAATTTAGTACCAAGCTAGATAAACTCTGAAGAATTTTACTGAGAAAACAGACTTAATTCACAATGAAGACAAACAGGTCACTGGAAAGCACTGAAGAAATGTTACGCGCCTTGAACAAGGATCTTGAGTGAGGGAAGCAGAGGAATCTTCATAGTGCATTAGTGTTAGAAATTGCCTATAAGCTTTGTTAGTAAGTGTTCAGGTACCTTATTGAAGAGGGCTCAATCCAAAATGCACTGACGTCAATGGAAAGGCTTTCCTTTACTTCAAATTGTGCCTAGATTCCCCTTATCTCCCTTGTGCAGGCTAGGGCAAAAGGCATTTTAAAAGCAAACAAAACAACCACGTTCGCTTACATAATTAGACAGAATCTAACCCAAAGTATAGGAACCAATTTAACACCATGTCCATGAGAAAGACAGTTTGAACTGCTGATTTTTTCTGCAAACTGTAAAGGTACCTGGTAAACATCAGTCACTGCAGTCTGAAATGGACATGACATGAAAAATACACTTTTTCAAAACCCTGATGCTAACCCAGGGGTGGGGAAAAAGACCAATCCCCCCAACCCACCCCCCCAATATAGGCAACACGTCATTCCTCATGGACTGTCTTGGTGAGGAACCTTTTCCTGCCAGAAGCCAGAGACCACCCAGACCCTCCAGAGATGAGAAAGCTCAAACTTTTATACCAGGAGCTCCAAACTGTGTAATGAATAAGCCATAATTCTAAATAGTACTTCCATGCCAAACAATAGCCATATTTAGGCACATTCTCCGCTATCTGAATAGGGTTCTTTTTTTTAAGTAATCGCTTTTAAAGGCCACATTTTCATATGGAACAGCCTTTACAGAGAAGAAAACAGAATCCAGAGTGCTCATACATGATATGTAGGTTACATGCTAATTTTTCAGATTATCAACAGAGACAGTCTATTCTTTCTATTGTTCCTGGGGGGTTATTGGGTTTTCTTCCTTAAAAAAAAAAAAAGGTATTTGGTAAAATACATAAACAGTTCATTTTCACTAGGTTGGAGGGCCTGTTTGCTTTTCAAGCGGAAGGTCTGTATTTCAAGCGCATTGCTGAAAGGGAGTGTCAGAACATTCATTCATCCATGGGACACTAATGCACATTTGGGCTGTTTAGTCATTCTGCCTTCAGCCCAAAAAACACCCAAGGATTAAGCTAATCATCCATTAATACGTGCCCTGGAGTGTCCTGCTTTAATAAGGGGAAATATGTCTCTATAATTCCTATAGCATCATAACCCTAGCTTAACGGAGCAGATTTCTCACTACCATTTGTTAATTTTCTTTTAAAAATGCATTTGCAATAAAAGTTAGTTGCCTTCACTCTGGAGCAATGGGTGTGAGGGACATTCCTACACCCTCTCTGTATCTATGCAGAAGGAAGGAAGGGGAACAGTTGGCTACTTTCCACAATAGCTAGACTCAGCCAAAGAAAAGCTTCACCACATGCCTGCTGCAACTCCCAGGCCCTGATCCAGCCAAGCAGGGCATTTCAAATGTATGCTGCAGAAGAGATGCTGAATTTTCGGGGGAGAAAGAGGCATTTTTAGTATTGGGAATTGCATTGCCACTGATCACTTCTGAATAGGATTATATACTTCTACCACAGTAACGTCTTCTGTATACATAGGGCTCCAGGGAACCCAGAAGATAAGCTGCTTTTCTCCATTTCAGAGATGGAGATCTGATTCTCCTTGATTTTGTCCCTGCAAACAAATGCAGAGAGAATGCCCAAAACCAGCCAAAACCCCTAAAGCACCTTTTTATCCTCGGGTTGTTTTTTTTTCCTGCTTGTGTTCCTAGGCCCAGCATGGGTCTACCTGGCTCACAAAGCAAGCAAGCAAGAACCGCCGCAGGGCAGCATCAGATGTGCCCACAGTTTTCCATCACCTTCTAGATGCACAGAACAGCTGGCCCTTACGAGGGTTCCAGCCACACTGCCAACAGCTCTTCCCCATGCCATGGGGTGGATGCTAAAGCCCAATTCAGAAACTTTACACCAGCCCTAAGTCAGGCAGGAGGCTGCTCGAGCATCGCTGGGAGGCCACCAGGCAGCCTGGCAGGGGCCACCTACAGCCCCCTTGAATGCTGTTGTCCCAAGCAATGCAAGAAGGTCTGAGGAGCACGGTTTCCCCGCAGTTTCTCTGCTTCCAACATTCAAACTTCACCTTCCAGTTACTCTGGGAGATCGTGCACATGCCAGATGTGCCAACAGCTCTGCCTAAACCTTATTTAGCTTCTGAGCTCTCCAGCTCTCCCGTATCTGCCTTGGGAATGAAGACACTTTTCCTGTCTCTTAAGACCTACTTCCACCCAGTGCTGTGCATATACCTTTCTTTCCATATAACTATACGAGTCTTGCCTGCTGGACTGCAAATCATTTGTTGTGGCCTAAAACAAACATACACAAAGAGACTCTGGCCTCGCATACCATCAGTCTGAGCTTTTGCTCTTGAGTTGAGAGGCACAAAGATTTCAGGTTTTGCCGTCAAATCAAATCTGATTTAACTGACAGTGCTAATGGAGGCTCAGCAATTCTGGGATACAGGGTTTTCTGGTTAAGTCACCTGCATGAGTAATTCAGAGGTTGTCTGGATGCCAAGTAAGCCTTTCCTCAAGGCACAGAGAGAGGGGAAAAGGAGCAAAACCCTTGAAAAACATGTTTGTTTATAGCTCCTCTTGTCAGTCAGGCTTCTTGCCAAAAGCTCATTAAATGTAATTAAAGGGAGGAAAAATGTATGATCACATTTATTATGTAGATAAAGAAGTTTAGGGGAGTTTATGTAAAAAAAAAAAAAAAAAAGAGAGAGAGAGAAAGAAAGAAAAACATGTTGATACCTCTGCTTCTTGGAGGGTCCCATGGTTCAAGCATACCATGTCTGGGCACGTGATAGGAGAACCACAACCTTCTTGAATTGCCAGCTGCATGTACTGTTTTAGACACTAGAAATAAGTAAAGAAAAGAGAGAAAAAAAAGTTATAGCCCACATGCTGGTAACACACAGATGCTAGAGATGCTGCACAGCTACCACCTCCGCTGCCTTAATTGGCTGTCCAGAAGATCCAGCACACAGAAAACATCAATTATTATAAGTGTGAGCACTACCAGTCATTACACTGGAAAGAATGCAACAAAGAACAATTAATTATGCATGACTTCATCTGCTGAGCATTGCGCTTACCCAAGTCAGCAAGTCAGACCTTTCAGCGCTAACAACCCCTACGCTCTGCTAAACTGGGATTGGAGGCTTTAGCGGGGGGAGTACCTCTCATCCTAATTAAACAGGCTTCACTCTTTTGTCCTTCCTCCTGTGTTCTTCATTCAGACTCTTAGCCAGCAGCCTCCATCGTAGGAGACCTCATTTACAAGAAAGAGACTACTGTTCTCAGCTGCAAAAAAGGGGAAGGGGGTTTATAACCCAGTTAGGCAGTTTTATAACACTAGAAGATGTGCAGCTACCCGTTCTTCCCTCCCCCCAAGCTCTGCCCCCACCCACCCCCAGATCAGGTAATTTCCATGGTTTACCATGATCTATCATCAGCCTGTAGTCTATCGAGCAGGAGTTCAAATCCATTCCCAGCATGGAGGCTGCCTTATGAACGTTTCCAAATTGCTCCATTACACAAAAATGACTGCCCTCCCCCCTCCAAGGAAAATATCCCTCTGTTCTCCCCACATCTTACTGGGCAAACCAGTTTCAAATATATTCAGCTTGCCTTTTTGACACATATTATGGAATCTTCAATAAAATCATGGCACAAAACTGGTGCAATGGACCAAAGAACAGCACTTGAACTGTCTCTCCAAACTGCACACCTAAGTGAGCGAGTCACTTCTAAATCAAAAACAAGCAAGTCTCCTCAAAATAGTGACAAAGCTTACAGTAAATTGCAAATCACTGTTGACAAAATAACAAAACATGGACTTCTGGCAGATTCTGGTATCAGCTTGCATAGCTCATTGTAAATAAAACCCAACATATTTTACAAGCAGCAGGACTAATTCAGCTTTGTTCCCTACAGATTTGTATTTTATGCCCATGTGATAAACCTCCTGTCCTCCTCCTCAGTACTGCTGGCTTCTGCCCTTACTGCCCCATCAGATTTCAAGAAATATATCAAAGTGTAAGGTCTCTGAGACCTCTGTGTGTCTGCCAACTTTCGGAACAGGCACTGAGTTCAAAAGCTGCTAGGTGGGTTGTGCGGAAACCCCAGCCTTCCAGAGCATCAGCTCTGGGACAGCCCCGGGCCGCTCCACAAACAGTTTTTCCAGTACTTACAGGCATTTAACATTCAAGTCTGTGTTAGTTTGGACTGTTCTGAGAAGGCCTTGCATATTGTGCTCAGATTAAAGAGATTTCCTCATTTGTATTTTTACTGGAAAACTGGTACCCTCTTAAATGTCAGGATAATTAGGACTTTTACAAATGGAAATGAGGTTTCCTTTTTATTCTGCCTGTCTCTCCACTGAAATGTCCACATCCACAAGTTTCGGTTAATTCTGACGAACTGTACAGAGGTATTAGTTCAAGCAAGTACAATCAGCTTAACTTTGTGGCATTTTAAATGAGCTTACTCTTGATCTGTAAATATTTGAAGCATATTCATTTAGAAGAACATAGGGGTATAACCTAAACGGTAAAGCTTTAAATATCTAGCTCATTAAGCACTAATGGGTTCAGATTCAGCATGCACCCCTATAAGAAAGCAGCAGAGGAGGCTGTAAGGAATTGATGGTGCAAGTAGCATGTGGGAGGTGAGAGAGATACTCACAGGTGAAGAGCAGAACAGAAATCATGTCAGTAACCAAAGGCAGTATTAGCTCCCTAGAGAATATGAGCCCAGATTTAACCAAAGAGCTATTCTTTTATTATTCAACAGCAGTCTCAGCGCCCTGTCCCATCTCTTCACCCAACTCCCTCAAAGGCATCTAGGCACAGTGCTTATAAAAGGTCAGTTTAACCACCAGGTCAGTTCCCCACTAGCACACACAGCCCCACAGCGCAGAAGCAGAAGCAGGTACACAACCACGGTGACTCCTGGGAGCTGGTACCCGACAGACAGGCTGCTGGGGCCCTGACCGCATCTGCTGCCACCATGGGCAGCGGCAGCAGCTGACACAGAGAAAGCCAAAAAAAGTGTCCCCAGAGCCCAGGGTGGCTCCCTGTGCCGTTGCTGATACGGATGGAGACTGTGGGTGACCTGCCCCTGCAGCCCTGCAGTCATTAAGCAGCTAGCATTGCCCACATGCTTCAGATTGTATCCCAGGAGAAATGGGCTGTCAAGTGCTCACTCTCTGCACAAATTTCCTCTCTGGTTTGTGCCTCCACCATGAACGATGTGAACAAAAAATTCTGCCCCGAGGCCCTTCCCCAAAGCCTGTCTGTGCTGCAGTGTGTTGGCTGCACTTCTTAGGATACGTGGGCAGCAATGCTCCAGCAGAGCCTCCTTACATCTCACTCCCTCCTCTCATGGGGGACCTGATTACTTTCTGGATCAAATCTCAGGACAGTGTTTGGGAAAGGGGTAATGTTTCCCTCCCACTAAAGTATTTATTTTTCCTTAATTCCTCAGCAAGTATGGAAGAGTGACCTTTTACTTTCGCTAAGATCCTGGCTTCTGTCTCCTCTGTGGTGCTGCCCGATATTTAGTAATTTTTTTGACAGCATCTTACAGTGGATTTGTATTCTGGGGGCAGCTCAGGTCAGCCGGTTACAGACGGAGGACAAAGCCTCAGAAGTTACTGCAGCTCTAGCAGCAGCCCAGAGGCTTGTTCTTAATTTAGACTTCCAGGACAGAAGCTCAGAGCACTGACAATTACCCTTCCGTGCAAGGATGGGCATGAAGCTCTTAAGGAGCTTCAATCCACAGTATGGATTTTGCAATCAGTTGCAATACGCAGTATCTAAATCATTAGGGGTACCAGGCCAGGAGAACAGAGGTTTCTGAGGGTTGCTAATGCATCTGCATTCTCTTCTTCTAGCTCACTGCCTGGTCGTAGGTGAGGATAGGTGAGCAACTGGAGCCTTTTGCAATACTTTTAGAGGGTGCTGTGCTTTCCGAGAGTGACTTGGAGAGATTTTATAGTAAGTCTGTGCAGTGCCATGGCTCTTCAAATGTTTCAGAGAAGCTCTCCCTGTTAAATAGATTTTATAAGTATTCAATCTGTTGCCTTGATTTTCTGCACTTGGAGAAGGTGCTGTGGGTGCAGTTCATGAAGCTGATGGAAGGACTTAAGGGTGCTGGGAAACTCAAAGGAAGCATTTATCACTGAAGAATTAAACTTTTTACCTAAGTCTGTATATGAATGAAGACGTAAACTTCTTGTTCCCTCTTTCACAAGTTAGCAGCAAAGAAGAGAGTGGAAACCCACCAAAATTTTAAAATATGCCTTCACTTTAACAGTAAGACTGTTTTTACAGGGGTTTTACTATTATTTACAGCTCATCTACTAATTTAGCTACTTGAGAAGCAGCAAACAAAAGTAGCTGAAAAGTTGTACAAGCTGCAAATGTGATGAAAAGAGGATTCAGTGTCTGTATAATGAATCATGACTGACCTTCTCAGCAGCATGTCCTCCCACACTACGGAAAATATATTATGCAGACATAAAATGTTAAGACTTTTCCTGTGTTTTGCCTATAAAATTCAGCAGTATCTCGGGAAAACTGCACACACTACACGGGCTACTTAATTGCTCTACAAAGTGAAGGTAAGGTCAAGATATTCAGCCTTCTGTGGTATTAAGAGTTTCTTGAAAGGGTCTTAATCTTAACATCCAAGAAATCACGTGGTCTCAACACCCTTGGGCTATGCTCCCCCACCAATTTCCCACCGTGCCATGACTTACAAGCATACAGTTATAAGCAAGTCGGTGGCTGAGGCTGCACTACAGGACCTGTGGCTTATAATGACAGTCACACCATCGCCTTGCTCTCCATAGCCAGAACAAGTCATCAGCAGTGACCTTCCTACCAGCACAGCGAGTTTTCCACCAACACATCCCATCGTCAAGGCAGAGCGGTTGAGGCAGACTGAAAATCTACTGAGGTCTTGCTGAACGGGTTTGAATCCTGCTGACCACAGATGAAATTGGAGGTTTGGCTCCATTACGTTCACCCCTCCAATAGAAGGTAGGCACCAACACGAAGAATTTTAACTTCCATAGCGGCAAGTGTACCCTAATCAGTTACGTTCAGTTTACTCGTATTTTCCCCACTGAGCAACCATACCATGTACATATCTGTATTCTGGGATACATAACAAAATCCTGATGCAATCAAGCAAGGGGGATCAATTAAAATGTGATAATGTCACTCCACCAGCAAAACTCAGTACACCTAACAGAAGGTTTTGGTGCAGATCTAACCTTGCCAAGCGTGTTTTGCTCCTGCTGGACTACTGTTGGCTTCAGTGGAATGAGTGCTACAGGTAATCTTTTCTCTGCCCAAGATTCGTAATGTATAATGACACCCTTTTCAAACAATTGCTGTCTAAGCATTCCGGGGCAACATTTTTTTTTGCCTTTTATGCTGGTTTTGCCTTTCAGGCCATCAGCTTCCTCTATTCGATAAAATAAGCTCAATATCCATTTGGCCACTTGACGAAGTGCCACTGATGAGTATCTAGTAACTTAAGGCCTGTAAAGTACCTGGAACAAATTATCATGCAACATACATGCATATTTTTTTTTTATCTTGCAGGACTTGTAAGAAAGATTACGATTTAGGCCAATATTTATATATGCCCCAAGTACATATTCCTCTCCTAAAGCTAAGGCTTTGTTGAAAGTGTATGCTGTAATACAAGGGAAAAATCTTTTACAAAGCACTAAAACGCCCAATCCAGGAAGGCACAAACAAATAACATAAAAAATTTCTTCTCCAGTAATAAGCACTTCCTCTAATCTTTGAAAGTGTTTTCTATGGTCAGCTACAAGCCCCAGGAATAGAAAACCCTGTTCATTTATTGAATTCATGGATTCTTCATTTCACCGCTTCTCCTACATGCTGTTCTAAATGCAACTTTCCCCCCCCCCCCAAGTATACTGTACAGAGGGAATTTTTAATGTACTGCCGCCCCCCCCCCCCAAAAAAAAAAAAATATCTGTTTGGCAATGTATTTAATCTGCAAAGGAACCACAACAGTTGTGCATTTTAACATAAGAACAAGTTCAAAGTGTAACTTCAGTGTTAGGTTGCTGGGCAATGATGTGACAAAGGTGCTACATCCCTCTCACTGTGAAATTTTATGTTTCTACTCAAAGCTATTTTCAGCTAATCTCTGTGCCAGAGACAAAAGATGGATCTCAATCATTCCTACACATTGCTTTTTCAGGTACCTCGAATGTTCCATTACCTTGCTTGTCTCCCATTTAGAGCAGCTTTTTAGCTCACTAAATGCAGGCTCATCGGTTTGGATGCAAAAGCATAAAAGGAAACCACATATGTGGTGCGACAAAATCAAACAGGTAGTTTTATTAACACGGAGGGATGGCTAGGAAGAAGAAAGAAACAGAAAACACTGGCTTGTTTTCCTGTCAAATGCTACAGGTATTGCTGTTGGCCACTGTGCAGCAGCTGATACAGGATAAGGGTCTTTAATTAAATTGCAGACAGGGAAAAAAAATTGGTCTACAGTATTTCATAACCAGTATTAGGGCATGATCTACATTAAGCGTGAAAATGCACTAAATGATCAAAGGCTTCTTGCCAAAACCAGAAGGTCTTTCCTTCTAATGTATAATTTGAAGGCAAATTCAGTTTCAGAAAAATTAAGAAAGCCACAGGTTTCCATCTTAAAATCTGCAAGACTGATTTAAAATGTTAACTCTCTCTTCCCTATTTGTCCACAAAACTGTTTTGTTTGGGTTTGGTGTTTTTCTTTTGCCTTAGCTTTTTCAAACTCAAAATTTGGGGAACAAAAAAAAAAACCCACCACAACTACGGAGAGAAAACAACTTTTCAGTTGGCATTTCAGAGTGCCTTATGATTCAGAACAGACCAACAGAAAGGCATTTAGTTTTGTTTCAGTTCTGGGCACTGTTTGTGTACTTTTTATTCAGTAAGATATAACTTTCATTATTTTCTCATAATTTACAAATGTTACTTGTTCTTCAGTGCATACACATGACAATGGAATAAGTTATGTAGTATTATTGACTTTGGTGAGACAGTTCACGTCAGAACTCTAAATTTAACCATCTGATCCCTTCAATATTTAATATTTAATCATTTGTGTACTCAAATAAATATATAAGCCCCCCCTACAAAAACAGTACTCAGAGTGTTTATGACAGGTCTACATAACGTTTAGTAACATGTTGATCATTGCATGACATCTGCACTTCTGCATGTTCAGTCTCTCAAATGGGCTAGTTGCCTTCAATGTATGGTAATCGAACTCCCGGAATCTCGCAAGTATTTCTCAACTGGTCTTCTAATTTGGTAAATCAAGTCTACTGGGAATGAGCTTGGAGATATCTGCACTTCACTGTGAAAAAAATGGGAGACTTTCTTAGTTTTAGTAAGTAAACAAAAAACTTATCATTTTTGCTTGGTGTTTTCTCTTGGTCATGACGATGTGCTTTTCAGTGGTGTTATTCCTCCCCTTCTACTGAGCCATGATGTGCCTGGATGTCATTTGAGGCTAAAGGGGCATTTTTTCACTTTCAAATTCATATACATTTGCCTATTTAGCAGGCATCTCATGTTCTTTGTCATTTGCCTCTTGTCTTTGATATACTCAGTCTCTCTGCTCTCAGGCTTTCCTGCCCATGCTTGCTGCTGCTGCTGCTGATCCTTCCCATCACTTTGTCCCCAGTTGTCCAGTGTTCCCCTGCACAAGCGATCTGAAGCTTCACAGCACTAAGGACAAAATCCCAATATTTAGCCTCCTGAAGGAGGCAGGGCAACACACAGCTGCTCTTAAAAAGATTAAGGAAAGCAGAGGGGCCTTAAAGTGTCCAGCTGGTGAACTGCAGCAGAGAATCTCCTCTTTCTGGAAGGGTTTCCCCTTCCCCTCTAGCAAAAGTAGCCAGCAGCAGCACACAAGCCCCTCTCTCAGAGGCTGCAGCATCCCAAGGCACTGACTCGCCAGGCAGGCAGCTGCCCAGGGCATCCAGCTGTCAACAGCAGCAAAAAAAGCCTTTTTTATCCACATCTAGCTGTGTGTGACAGCAAGGTCAGGGCTACAGCAGAAAATCTTGTTCTCCCAAACACCTTTGGATCACCTTCCACTTGTAGGATAGCCAAGGCAGCACAGAAGCTACCTGGGCTTCTATTCGACATTGCACATTGACTTCTCCTTCACACGGGATGAAGTTTAATTCCATTTAGACTGCACTGGGTGCACCAAAATAGCAAACAGGTGGGTCACTGTGATATTTGTTTTGCATGTTTTGTAACGTAGTTACTTCACACACTTCCCCAGAAGTACAACACCCAACAAAGAATTTGCTTGGAAAAGAAAAAAAGAAGGGTGAATCATGCTAATTCTGCACAAACATGTGCTGACAACACAGGACAACACACGTGAAAGTATCTTCTGTTTTCAGAGTTTGTTATATGTTGTCTTAGGCATCTTAAACCCTGTTCCAGTAAATAACACACAAGATGGATGTAAGCTGCTGCTTGATGTAAATAGCATGCCATTTATTGCTTACCTAGCTCTCATCAGGACTCTGAAATGCTCAGGAGGGGGAAAAAGAGGAAAGACAAAACCAAACACAACTGGCGTGTGGGGATGAAGCTGACACCAACTTTTTTACCGACTCCAAAACAATGTTTTCCCTAACAGTACCCCACTGGTTCCTTTCTGTCATGACTGCCACCAGGGCAATCTTACCAGGTCTGGTAGAATCTCACCTCCATGGCTGCTTACAGGCTGCAGCCTCACTCCAAGTCCCCCACAGGGGCTTTGGTATTCCCAGTATTACTGCTAGCCCTGCACCCCTCACTACTGCTTCCACAGGGTGGTTTATGCTGTGCCAGCCACCAGGGCACTGCTAGGGAGAGGAAGCGAGGTGCACGCGATCACACCACCCACCAGCTCTCCCAGCTGTTCTCCCAGGTTCAGTTAAGTTTTGAAAACATGGGAGTCTCCAAGACGGATACATTCCAGCCAGTCTAATGAGTGCCAAAGCCTGGGCAATGCCTGTGCCCTGTCAGAAGGCAAGAGCAGGGAGATCAGCCCACCCATTTCTGGCACTACCCTGCCAGAGTGCTCCTGCATCTTGCCTGAGTGCGGCACTGCTGGAGCTATCTGGGGGGAGGGAGAGAAGGGCAAAGGATACAAACATGGGGAAATTGACTAGAAGTCACTGTAATATTCAAAATGTAATTTTGTGAGTGCATCAATCAGGCTGTAGCTAATATTAGTTTGCTTTGGACCCAGATGTAAGTGCCCTGAAATAGTGTATTTTGTTACACTGTGATGGTGTAGCCAGGCACTGTGTATAATTGTTTCATGTACGTATGTGAGTGATGTGACCACCACAGCGGCAAAAAACTGTGTAGTTGCACATGGGCACAGGCAAGGAAGAAAAAACTTGCAAGACAAGGTAAGCCAGCACAAGGGATTGCAGGTAGGAAGAACACCCCACCAAATAAGTAAGGAGGATGACTGGCAAGGCAAAAAGCAAGATAAGCAGCATCAGAACAGATGAGACCCCCTCTCCTTTTGGGAATGGGGCAAGCAGCATAAACCCATGCAGCTTAAGCAATATATATATATACACATATATTGGTAAATGTATACATGTAAGAGTGTGCACCACAGCATGGCACTACACAAAGGTATTATAGGTATTGGAAATTAACTGAGTAATATAAAGTGCAGTCCTCTCAAACTTTTGCAGACAAAGCATACCTCACATCCCTGCCGAACCCTCTTCAGAGATCAGTCTTTCATTCAAGACCAATATAGTCCGGAGACAACGAAACCAAGCCACCAGGTGCACTACAGCCATTTCAAAGTCTTGGGATGTGTCAACGTGTGCTTTATCTCACGCTTCAGTGCAGTCTTATGCCAAGTGCAACAAACGCTGAGAAATAAAAGGCTGATGCCTCTTCAGGCCTGACTTGGCTACCAAGTACGATGGCAAGTGTGTTCTGCAGACCATCTGCTTTTTCTTCTTTGAACAGAGTAAAAATGTTTACAGCTATTTGAAAAACTCCTGTCTTACTAGCAACATTCCACCACAACGCAAACATACAGCTTCTTCAACAGCTCACTTGGTTTGGCTAGAATACAGCTTTTACGAGGTATAATGTTTATTACAAGAGTTTCTAAGCTGAAAAAAATAGCTAAACACAATTCTAACTTATTTAAATTCCTTGGTTTAACAGGCTACAAGTGAAAAGAAGCTTGCCCCTGTAGATGCTACATAGTAAAAATTTCCAATTATTTCCACAGCCAAAAATGCTGTAATGAAAAACAATCATAGATGCAGAATCATCATTACAGTTAGAAAAAAAAGAGAGAAGAGACCTCACATGTAACAGAAGAAAAAAGTAGCAAAACTAAGTTTCGCCTTAGAGCTGAACCTATTATATCCATGTTAAGCCCTTTTCTATTTTAAATTTAATACTACTCTTGGATATATATAATTAAGCTTAGTGACAGAAAATAAAAATAAGCCATACAAGCTGAAAGCACTGCTAGTTGAAAAAGTGATACGGGCTCGATCCCATAGCTCACAGTTGACATTCTTACCCCAATATCTGCCTTGTAAAGGTATCTAGATGCCCTGGCGTGGGTGGGAGGAAATTTAGGGCATTGCATACCAGCATAGCTACTGCAGGCTGTGCCCCAGCAATGCCCCACGCAAGCTGCAGCATGGAGACACTCCATGGCAAGGTGCTTCTGACACTGCTCTTCGGAGGCTGCCCAAAGGTGCAACTCATGTGGCCCCCCAGAAACTGCTCTGGATTTAAGGCAGAAAATTATATAGGCAGGTAAAAAGTTTCCCAAGTCCCCCCTTTGTTACAGGGGGCAAGATCTACACATCTCTGTTGCATCAGCTGAGACACGTCCATCAGGAGGATGTTCAGACACAGGCAACAACAGCCAGACAAAGGGCAGACAAGGAGCATAAGCACAGTCGAGATCTGTTATGCCCACTGAAATAAACAGAGCGTGTCTAAAGGCTTCTCCCAACTGCATTTGGCACTCACTCATGGCTGGCTCTTGGTTTAGACAAAGTCAGCAAAGTTTGCACAGATGCCGGCCAACTCTGACTGTACTCCTGCCTTCGCTGGCACGGCACAGCAGAGCCAGGCTCAGGGTGGATGCTCTGCCTGCTGCCGGCCAGGTAAGGGGTGGCAGCTGCAGCCCCAACAGGGGACGGGGGACAGCAACATCCCCAGCCACCAGTGACCCCTCCCTGTGGCCAGTGCTCCGGAGGAGCAGCGAGCCCAGCTCTGCCTGGCCCAGTCCTCCCTTCCCCAGGAGCCACAGGGTTATGCTGCCCAGCTAACACTGACGTTCATGTGCCATTAATGATACTAAGTTGTAGACACCGAATTCTTGGAGAAGAGTGGCACCACTGTAAAGGTGTCAAGTTCTCAGATTTCTTTTTTTGTGGTTTTTGTTTTGTTGTTGTTGGTTGTTTTTTTTTTAATTTAAAGCAGTAGCTTCATACCTACCTGTTAGGTATGTTCTTTTAAAACTTTTGTTGCAAACTAAAATACGGACATGTTTTGTGAAAGTCAGTATGGAAAACAAACTTTCTGAAATTCAGGTTGAAAATGCATAAATCCATCTCATCCTAGTTTCTTGAAACACACAGCTACATTTTAATTTTTATCCCATTTAAGCTACCTTGAATTCAGAGTAAGTGAAGATACTCTCAAGCTGGCTTTACAAATATCAGATTTCTTCCATGAGTTCAAAAAATCAAGGCAAAACTTAAACGTGCTTGCTTGATGCTTATCTACAATCTGTTGTTAAAAAATAAAACCAAGTACATTTATTCTGGAGTTAAAAAAACCCACATCCTTCCAGTAGCTTCTGACCTGTTTCCAAAATCCATTAGTCAGGTACATCAAAGTCGCTATTGCCAGAGAAACTAGGTCCATTTTCCCATGCTGACAAAGAGACTAGAAGAGTACTAATATCTGTAGGGCTTTTATCAGCTCGCTCAACTTCTGCCTTTATCACTTCCACCGGTTTTATTTGATCTGAATCGGCAGGACAGAAAGTCCTCACTGGCCACTACAGACAACGCATGACCTGGGCGACATCTCTGCAGCACAGACTGCAGATGCAAAGGTTCAATAGGGCAAGGTTCGTTTTTGTTTAGGTTTTCTGATTGCCCTTAAAAATCACATACAAGACTTAAAAGGTCTCTGGGTGATCAGAAAATAAGGGGGAAACAAAACCTCACAGTTATCTTGTGATGCTTCAAGATTTTGCTTCAGAAAAAAATAAATGCTGCAATTGCATATACACTGTGTATGTTCTCTGACAATCCTAAAATGCATCTTTTTTTCCCATTTACTATTCGGAGTTATTATTATTTGCTATGGGAATGTCTGTTAGAGGTATGAATTATCAAGAACAGAATGACAGAGAAGTCTTTTAAATAAGGTAAGACAGACTAACGCCAAATGCTTGTTACGGATGGATCCTCTATCAGCATGGATAATACATGCTCCTTGTATGGGACAAGCAATTCCATCTCACAGTTCTGTCTACCTCCCATGACCCTGCTCCTGTTACATAAAGGTGCTGCTAGATCTTACCGATGTACAAAAGATGCAGCTGCATTCCTGAAGAGTAGTCATCTTATCCAGGGAATATTCACAGAGACATAGCTTGCAAGTGAGCAGGGGCTCCAGAGCTAACTCTCCAGCTTCTGACTCGTCAGCTGTCATGGTGTGAGGACAAGCCTTCCCAGCAGAGCCCATTCACTCGCTAATGGTCCACTCAGCCTGAAAAGAGAAATCAACAGCTGAAACATCCCCACAAGCCATGTGGTCACTTCTCATTAACCTGAGAATTTACATCTCAGATCCATAAAAGCACCTGCACACCCAAACGTACTACTTTGGCATCTTGATGCTAGTCTCACGCTTCAGGCCATTCAAAATTCAAAAAGAAGGTGTCTGAGAGCCCACCTTTCCAAAAGGCCTGAACTGGGTTGGGTTCTCAGAGAACATTCACCTTGCTGGCACAAAGCACCTCAGGCAGGCCACTTATCATCAAATTAAAAAAAAAACCCAACCAACAAACCAAACCCAAAAAAACAAACCAAAAACTCACACAGGTGAGATCACCTATGTTATATGCAACAGTATAGGGGTCAGAGCCCTCACCAAAGACCTAGAAGGAAGCAGGAATCTGATTTGGGACAATAAATTCGTAATTAAAAAAATAAACTGCATTCATATGTACATATTTATATACATATATATATATATATATATCGCTTGGCCTTTTTGAATGAGTTTCAGAGTCACACCCCTCCCATCCCTATGGGACCCTTCAGCCTTCATTGCACCCACACCATCTTAATGGGTGTCCCCAACCCCAGCTGCCATTCCGGCTGGTGGCTCGGGAGCTCTGCTGGGCAGTGCAAGGCAAGAGCAAGCACAGATTCCCCCTTCCTAGGCAAGCACTTCAAACGTTTAGCCTGTAACATGGGGGGTGGGTACCACGAACTCCACCTTCTCCACGAGCTCTCACTGAGACCGCGAGCCGGCGGTCCATCGCAAGAGGGATGGCGAAGACACCCAAACCCAGGATTTCAGATTGCATGTCCTACTTCATACAAGGCTGCAGCTTAAATCCAAAAGAGTAAGAGTCATGTGCAGTCCTCTTTTCTGCATTGCCTTGATGATGCTGGCGAGCTGCCTGCTCAGATCTATAGCTTTTGTGCATCCTGCTTCCTGACATCCAGCTCTTCTATCTATTTCATAGGGCTCTCAGGCATCTAACTGAGGTTTGTGAACCATGAACCAAGTGCACTAGCACTTTGACAAGGAGATGCTCAGAATAGCCATGCTTCCACCACACATTATGTCACAGCAGTGCTTGGGGAAGAAATTTCTATCCTTTGAGAAGCAACAAATGGAAATAACATGCTCACACATAATGTTTTCTGACCTAAGTATTCAAAACCACTACACCATAACCATAAAAAAATGTCAAGACCCTCATTCTTACACAGTAACACTGAAAGAGAAAATAAGGAGAATATCCTCATGCTTAAATGGAAACAACAGAAAGCAAATTCGCAGATTTTTAAATCTCAAAATAGACAGCGGGGTTTGGCACAGCATTTAAGGCACAGGAAAATCTATTCCCATCTCCAGGAAACTTGGCCCAGCTTCCACAGACTTGCTTCTGAACACACTCAACTGGTGGCAAGACGACCTTTACATCCATTTCTTACAAGCAGAGACATGGTGTCCAGCTGCACACAGCTGCCTGCCGCAGCGCCAAGAGTGCAGCTCTACTAAATCTGAAAAGCTGCAGCACAAATGGAGGCTGCATGAACACAAAAACAATCAAGACCCATCCGTGCGCCTGCCAGATCTGAGATCTCAGAAGGCAAACGGGAGACTCGAGCCCTTTGGTTCACTTCTGCTTGCCTCCCCCGCAGTCCTGAGCATCCTGGTGGCAGGGCTGTCAGGTCACATTTGGCAGCATGTCACTGCTGCTGTTCTGCAGCTCCCGCAGCCGCCAGGCCAGCTGCAGCACATCAGAGCCTACGTGACCTGCCATCGTGCAATACCTGCTGAATCCCTCCCCAGAGGGAGAAGCAGTGGTGCTCATGGAGCTTGAGGGGTCAGCGCACGTCAAACCTCACCCCACAGCCCCCACCTTTCAACCTGACGTGCAGCTAAGCCCCATCCCCAGGCGAGCCCTGTGAGCCTCATGCCCTGCAGGAAGACCTTTTCTCTTCAAAAGCCATGAAACCACAACAAAACAGGGTGGGAGAGCACACCTACCCCTTTTTAATTTTTACACTTTGCAGTTTCCTAGCCTAGCCAGACAGAGAAGCCATCAGATATGTCCTCTGGGATGTCTTTCCTTTAAACATACAGTTTTAGAGATACAAGAGTCATAGCCAAGATTCTGGAAACGAAATTCCCAGCCACGAATCCTGAGCAAACTCTCTCTTCAATGGCTTCCTATCATTAGTTCAAAACATATGCCGTGCCTGCATTACTCCTGGTGCGGTCCTGGCCTGCTACCATGATGCCCCCCACAATTTGCTCCGTACGGCTGCAAAGCTGGAGCTGCAGCATGGCCAGCAGCTTGGGAGGCAGCCTGCCTCTGAGTCAGGGACTGCAACACTCCTCTGTAATTACTGCAACGGGGAAGTGGGAGGAACAGTGACTCACTGGAAACGCTATGGCAGATCAAGAACTACCTGTTACTTAAAAATACATGCTAGACGTTATCTCAGTATTTAGAAGAAGAGTAGCACATTTACTGAGGCATGCTTTTCAATCGCAGCTGCATCTGTTCAGGTAAGCTTCTCACCCCCACTGCACAGATCTGAAATTTCTTCATTTGCATGGTAAACAGCAGCAACGTGAAGAGGTAGGATGCACAAAGGAACAGGTAGGGATATTTAAGGATGCTGGAACAGATACAAAATGCACACAGCTGTTTCCAAAGTCAGGGGGTTTATAACCAAAAGGGTTATGACCCTGCAATGCTTTTATTACGGCAGCAGTTTAGGGTTTAGGGCTCAGGGCTAATTTTATATGGCCTAAATCTGGCACTCCACGTAACAGCGAGTTTGCCACAGTAGAGTAGGCTCCTGACACACCGCCCTGCCCTAGTAGCTACCAGGTGCCACAGTGCAATGGCTGTGGGGACTTGTTACGATATCCCAGGCACCCTTGTCCCTGGAGACTGTAGGTTAGATTCAGTTTTTCTCCCTGTACCCCCCTGCCCCCCCTCTTCCACCTCGCACAGGATGCCAGAGCGGGGCTGAGGTTCTCCCTAAAACAGGCAGAGCACCCCGTGAGAACGCCCAGCAGACAACCCCAAGCAAACCTGGCAGACCAGAGGATCCAGCCCCGACACAGCCCAGGCTGGCTCACCTCACCGCAGCCTCATTAACCCCGGTGGGATTCACCCAACGAAGCAAATAGGATTGGAGCCTCGGAGGCAGCTGCCTGCACAGCCCCTGAAGGAGATACCATGGCTGCCTCCATGCCCCTCAGAGACCAGCTTGTCCAAAAGCTGTCCTCCAGGTCAGGCTGGCACAGGCAAAGCCATCCTGCTAGTACCTGCAAGCCTGCCTGGCGAAGAGAGAGCAGGTGCATGGCCTGTTTGACCTGCTCCTTTTGCCAGAGTGACCCATCCAGGTGGTCTCTGCTTCTGCCCACCAGAATTGTGACTTCTGCTACTTCCGTCAAGGGGAGCAGGCAGGGCAAAGAGTTAATGGTTACGGAGAAGAGTGGCTCCTTCCAATGGCAGCTGGGCTCTGAACAGAAATCAGGTCAGATAGTGGAAACGATGGGGAGGAGAAAGACATGTGTCTCCCTCCGGTTCTCACACTCTACTCCTTCTCCCAGTACTTCAGGATGCATTGTCCTCCCCCAAGCTCTCCAACCATCTCCTCAACTTTACTACCTTGGCAGAACTGACTTTTCCACACTCTGCAGAGAAGCCATGAAGCCCCACCTGAGTTGCTCCAAATTTTTATGGTCTTCATTTTGCTAGGCTTAGTCCCACGGACTGTCATTAGTTTATTATATATCCACCAGTTCTCTTTACAGTGGATTAAAATTCCTACTGTAATTACAAGTGAGTTGCCAATGGTTTAGGTTGAAAACAAAACACTTTGCACGTATGTGTCATGCAGGGGAAGATGGAGTCACTGAAGAATGAGTGGGGGACAAAGAGGAAAAGATCATTCCATATGTGGTTATATTAATAAAAGTCACCTGAAATAAAACTGAATTGAAAGTCTTTGAAAAGAAACAGACCCTCATATAAATAAAATACATTTCTAAGCACTAAGATCGTCCCTTTCATGCCCACAAACACAAATGACCCATTTAGGTGAGATTCCTAAATAAAGCAAGAAATGTATCACTAAGACTGGAATACAGCACCCAACTCCTCACAGAAACCTCCACTGAAAGCAACACAGGCTCCATGAGATGCCGAGGAATAAGGATAAACACATCTCAAGGACACTCTAACCTGGAGGAACATATTAAGCTAAATTCTGTGCCAGTGTACATCAGTAGCAAGGAAGGGTCAAACTGGCCCCAGTCTGTTTTACACGCTTCTACCAGCCACGTACATGCAGACCCACACACAGATCACAGCCCTTTCACGTTGCACAGAATTTCCAGGGAAGGGGATGTATTTCCTCAAATTGTATGCTACCCACCTTGTAAGGAAGAACTGTTGGGAACTATAGAATCATTTAGGTTGGAAAAGACCTTTAAGATCATCGAGTCCAACCGTAAATCTTGATTTGTTTATCCTAACGAAATTGCAATTAGAAATTCCCACCATGATCCACGTATGAGGATGAAAGGGATGCCTGTTGTCTAGATTAACTAACAAGAGTTTAAACGGCCCCTTGCCGAAGGGTTAAACTAACAGGTACAAAAAGAAAAACCTTAAATTTAGGTCCTCCCTGGCTCTGACACTAGCGGTGTTGATGCCGTAGGATAAGGCAGGACCAGAAACTCTGAAGGAATGTGCGCGAGCCCTGTGGGGTCAGCCCTGGGAGGGCACAAACTGCACAGCCACCAGGAGCACAGCTTGCTGAGCGCTCAGATCTGCCAGTCTTCCCGTTTCATTCATCTGCCTGCGGACACTTTTGCTTTGCCTCGGGGAGGTGCCAAATCTTGGTGCTTTCAAGTAGCACTGAAATGCCTCAACACAATCCATAAGCAAAGCAGAAGGAGAAAGGGCTCCGGGGGGTGGGAAGGGTGAGGACAAGCAGAAACTCTAGCATGAAAGCAGTGGAGATTTTGAGCGGAATATGAAACACAAAACAAAAGCACTGGAGGAAGGAGTACAGAACTTGTCTGCCTTCAGGGCCTCCTGACACCACCGTGTCTGGTGTCTAGCTTTGACAACAACTTCCTAACAGCAGGTATCTGCTGTGCCTGCTCCTAGACAGGTGCCCATTGCAGATCTTGACATTAGCCTCCTGAAGTGGAAACTATTAACTCCCTGAAGTGGGAGTGAGAGAGCAGCTGGGTGGGCATCTGGCAGCCAGCCAAAGTCAAGCTACCACAGCTCCATAGAGGTGTGAAAAATTGATGCAACCTAGGGCCAAAACCTGCCCTCTGAGCATGCATTGTAAGGTATCATCCTTGTTACAATCACACAAAGGCTCACTTGAGTCTGCCCAGCTGCCTCAAACCAAGATTACTAGGCTCAAAGAACAAAAGTTACTCTGTGTATGTGACAGAGCAAACAAGCCAGGCAGTCTCCTGAGCTGCAACATCAGAAGGACATTGTCTGTGTGTCTGCAATCAAGTCACTGTACTTGGTTAAAAAAAAATAAAAATATCTGTCTGAATGTGACTTTCACCACTTAGAAACATCACATAAAATCAGGAAAGCCTTCTGCACTGAAGCTGGAGGAGAATGAATGGAGCATATTCAACACCATAAGTCATCCTTTCATTTTTCACACGCTGCATCCAACAGCAACAAGAGAGTTCTTGGAGAAGCTACTTCAAGCCTTGTGTTTACAAACAATTCTTCTGAAGTTAGTGGAGCTGTATGCTTTTAGCTGAATTTAGAGTTTAAAGGAAGTCAAGAAATGTACAAACACGAGACACACTGCTCCAGGAAATGTTAATGGAATAAAAAGGGTCCTTTATGTGGTTTTCCCTGTGAGCTGGTGTGTGCCTGAGCCCACCCTGTGGTCCCCCCTACCCCAGAACCCCCAAGGCTTGCCATAAGCCAGCACCAGGCACAGACTTGCATACACGTGGTGGGATTGTAAAGAAGCTGGGGTTAGGCTTAAGGTCATGTGTGGGTCTAACACACAACACAGCACTCACCCATTTTACAAAAGCCATTTCAGTACCAAAACGAACTCACAGCACCTGTGTGTTAAGCTCCTATTTAGTGTAGCAGGTATTCACTGCACTTTCCTGAAGAAACATTTGCAAGCACTGTAATTGTTTCTCATGCCCTAGAGATTTTTAAAGTACTCCACCCATTGTGAAATTACTTCAATGCCACATAAAAACCTGTTTTGACATTGTTCAGCTCAGGATTCTGTTGTTTCCTGTAACTAAGGCTCCCCCCTTACAAAATAAAGTGGAAAAAGAAAACTACCTGACAAATACAAGTGTTCAAAACCAATGCTGAAAATCAGGCCCATGGAGAAAAATAGTAATTATAGAAAGATTTTAAAAATATAACAGAGTGGTATTAAGATAACAGGGTCAGATCGTAGAAGATATAAACTGAGCTATGAAATGCAGACATGTGAGGACAGCTTCAAGAAACCCACACTTCCATTAACTTCAGCAAAAGCCCATCATCGCCAGTTTTGGTTACAAGTCCTTAGCTGTCCCAACTCTTTGAAGGCAATGTTATTGAAAATTCACTTCTAAGGCAGCTTTTTTAAACTCAGCAGCTCTATACAAAGAATTAGTCGAATGAAGCACACTAGTACTTCTGTGGTCAACAGACTAACCACTAAACCACTATGCATCCATTTTTCCTTCTTTAATATGCACTGCCTACACAGAGCCACCTATCCTGTCCATACAGCGCTACTTATCAAGCAGTGATTCAGTAAGACTGTAAAACATATGATTAAAGCTCCAATTCAGGAAAGCCTTCATCTTCGAGAAGGACATTTAATCATATGTCTAAGTGCTCCTGTGTATCAAAGCCTGAATATTTTGCTTTATTGCAATGAGATTATTATCAAGTTAAACAAGGGCTTAAAATTTTCTGAAACCGTGGTGTCACAAAAGCAACCAGATCCATGAATAGAAGGTCTAATTTTAAATACATTTCTAATATATTCAGAATTACTGTATTACATCTGTGCCTTAATACAGCAAGCACTTGATTACATTCATGTACAAGGAAACCCCATTTCTGGATTACCATAATATACTATCAAGCTGAAGTATTAGAGAGAATAATACTAGTTCAGTATCTGTTCTGTTTGAGCATGGCTTAAGAAAAGTCAGATGTATAATATTTCATGACAGCTTTCTGCACTGTAAAATTTTTATTTTAAGAAAACTTGTTTCAAGAACAAGCAGCCTAAGTAAACGTGCTGTCTGGTACATGAGAACACACCGAAGGCAATTTCTCTCACTTGTTTTCATTGGAATGCCTGGGGAAAAAAAAAAAAAAAAAAAAAGAGCCCTTGAGCTGCTGTTCAAGAAGCACTGGCTGTATGAAGTATTTTCATATCATGTTAGCAACCAAAAAATAAATATATCGAATACTTTGAAAGGAATGTAGTGGGTGGGAAGCCTCTTGCATACAAAAAAAGTAAGGGACAGACTGCACTAATTAATATCACCCAGCTTCCTGACAGGCATTTTTATAGCAGCACTTTAGGACGCCTAAAACTCACTGAACAGGTTCCCAAATTTCACATGCACCCAGTAATTTCAAATCATTCTAATCAATCAAAATATCATTAGGGCACAGGTAAATGGGTCCCCACAAATCTTTGACAGTTCACTTGTTGGGTAACATCTCTACTGTACTGTAATACTGTGAGGTGTGAATAACTTGGAGATTTTAGAACACCAGTTCTTCATGGTAACTTCTAGCAACCCTACATCAATATGTCCTCAGGGAGGTTTTTTGCATAAAAAGCATGGATATTAACTGAATATAACAGACAGCTTGCTTTTTTTTTTTTTCCCCAAAACAGATGTGACACTTTTGCAATTGTGGGAATCCTTTATGTTTTTCCTTGCAATACTGTTTTAGAATAAGCAAGGGGAACAAAAAAAAAGTGGGCTTTCCCCTCTTCCATTCCTAAAAAGCAGCGGAGTCCAAGAAAAGGAAATCTAATAGCTAATGGTGAAATAAATGCTGCTACTCCTAGCTCAACAGGCAGCTAGGAAAAGCGCTTTCTCATCACTTAAAGATGAAAACGTAAAAGACTGAAAAAAAATAATGCAGCCTGTTTAGTAAACTGAAACACATGATCAAAACATGGTCTTCATCTCTTTTCAGTACTGACAGAAGCCACATAATGGCAATATTCATTGCATCCATGAGGATGGGAGTAAGCTCTTCTGCATGGAAAGACGTCAGACCATCACACTGCAGAAGTGTGCAATATGCATATGCAGAAGTGTGCACCTTTGCTCAGCTCTGCTGGAACTGTGCTTGAACTAGGACACAGCAAAGTTCAGCGTACAGCTCTGTCAACACTGGCAGGCTGGAATGCCATAGCTCCCTGCACCAGACCTGCTGGATGTGAGTGCTGGGCAAGCCTGCGGGCATCCAGTTTGGGATGCCCCAGCTGTATCAAACTTAGCATCCCTGAGCAGCGTGATGGTGAGGCAGCAGGCTACGGCGATACGCCTGGTCCTGCAAGCTGTCAGTACCGGGATTCCCCTGAAGTTTTATGTTCATCCTCCTGGCACTCACAGAGGTAAAGATCAGCATGAAATGCAGTGAAACAGGCAAAGTATGGCCAGACAACAGAACTTGCATATTTTGGCATCAAACATGTCCAAGTGTTTCCATTGAAATAACAAAATTATACCAAGTGCAATTCCAATCATTGGTTACCAGATCTAAGATTAGACTCTAAAGCTTATCTAAATAACATCCTTTATTCTTAATGACACTGTACTTGTCACTGCCAAGCTACAAGGATTTTCCCACCCAAACTAGTCTGGTACGCTTTTAACTTCCTGTTAACAATAGGTAATATACCACTATTAAATAAAAACACACTCTTTGTGACATTCATGATAAAAGCAAATGATAGGTCTTCCTTTCGGACCACGTGAAGGCTTTCGGTAACTAGCAGTTATTAAGTTAAAAGGAATTGAGTTTTTGGGAGGTCAGATGGGTTGGTAACTTGGCTAGCTGTCTCAGCTGAAACAGGAATAGGAAGTCAGATGTAACGATTTGCCTTTGACACAGAAAAAATGTTTATTTTTGTTAATCAGATAACAAAACCTTGGGATAAGTTAACTCCTTGAGCTGGAATGTTTACAGTTTAGACAGGGCATGTTCAGAAATATTTGTGACATTGGCCTGTTCTGACACCAAGGATTTCTACAAGGTATTTGTAAATATGCATTGTTAAAATGAAAGCAATGAAACTTTATTTGACAGAGAGACCAACTGAATCTGTTTGTTCATAATATGTACTCTTCTAACAAGAAACTGGGCTGTCAGCCTCCTCTGGCTGGAGATGGCTCCTTTCTCAGAGCAGCCAAAGCTGTGGCTGGAGCAAGCAGCAGCGTCCCGACAGCAAGGCAAGCAGGTCAAGGCAAGTGGAGACGTGACAAAGCCTGGCCTCGCAAGGGACAGCAAGAAACTTCTTCAGGCCAAGGGACGCGTGCAGAGCTTGCCAAAAGCCTGAGGAGAACTCAGCTGACCAAAGCAATGAAATTGATCCTCCACTGAATTCTGCAAAAACACCATATACTAGAAAAATTCACTGAACACCATCTATTGAAAACAATCAACACATATGTAGGTATTTATTTTTAGAAGGGATGATCTGAGAAGCATTTTCTTCAGTGCTTGCAATAGGATACCTTTAACACATCTGTCATTCCAAGAAAACTTCAAACTTGTAGGATTATGGTCTTAGAGTTGTTGTTCACTACAAGCATCGAAAAGCACTTTCACACAACCTTAGATTTACATCAAAAGGAATCAAAGAATAAGTTAATTTCCCTTTTATAACAATTTTTGTGTGACTGCTTAGTGAATAAAACTAGTAAGTATCATGTTTTAATTTGCCCCTATCTAATCTTACAGTCAAATATGCTGCCCATTATTACAGAATAAACACACTGTTCAAGGTAACCAAGATAAAACAGGTAAAATATGGAAAACTGCCCTTGATCCAAATATGTCCCAATGACTTAGAAAGGTGGGGGGATACATTGCCCACTGGTAACTTCCAAGTCTTAGTTACAATGACATTCAGTGAACCGAAGACTGAGTCAAATCTAAAGATTAGACCTTGGGGAACTCACTATCACTAATACCAGCATTTTCCATTATGAAAGCAATGTGAATAGCTACTGACTATACTGGAGCTTGACAAGAAACAATAGTCGCTAAGAAGCACTGGCAGAGGTTTGGACCCGGACGTGAGCAGGTTGTTTTGAAACTAAACACATGCATTTACTGAAGTAACTACCATTGCTTCCCACGAGTGGTTATTAAACTAATCAGGCTGTATCCCTAAACCACTCCTCTGCTAGTTTCCGGAACGAGTCCCACCAAAGCCAGCTGCAACCGGAGATGAGAAAAGGCCAGAGCACTGAACGAGTCCCAGCTCTGACCAGATCTGCAGAGGTGAAAAAGAGAAATAAACTCCAGTAACAGCCCCCAGACCGAGCTTCTCTCTGCTTGTCTTCTCAATATCCACGTTTGCTCTCCCTCTCTTCCAGCCCACACACGAGAAGAGCAACGAGCCCAGCATGCTGGGAGACAGCTCCCAGGAGGAGTTCTGCTGCAGGTGATTCCCTGCACGCTGCCTGCTGCCCCAGCACGGAGAAGACCCATGGTGCCCACCCCATCAATCAGGGCATAAATATGGGGCGTCTGTAATCTCTGATGGGCTTCACCTCTACACCACTGAACAGAAGTTGCTAACTATGCTGGAATAACAATAATAGATTTGACTACAATTAGTCCTGACTAACAGCTACAGATTTTAAAATCGCCTATACATTCCCACTTTAATAAATAAATGTTTTTAACAGAGCATGATTTGTTTTGCTCTGTATCTTATTAACTATATGAAACAAATACAACATTTTCTTAATCTTGATTCAACAAGCTTTGCAGCAGCTTGGCTGACGACACTATCACACAACACAATGTTGTCTCATTGCTGCCCTGCCCTCTCCCACCTGACTTTCCACACCCACCTTCACCCTCTGTGTTCTAGGCTCCAAGCTCTCCCAGGAAGATTTTTGCCTGTGCAGTGTCAAGCACAGGGAACACAGATTCTCAGGGGCTTGCTGCAACTACTTAGAAATCCAGATGCTACTACAAGACATAAAACAAACCAGAAGCATACATCAAATGCAGTTAGAGGTTTGCATCCATCATTCCTTCACCTCAATTCCAAACTTCAACTTTCACTACAGAAATAGCTTCAAAGGAGGATAGCAACCTGTAAACATATAGGATTTCGGCCTCAAGTGCCTTAGTATCTGTTAAGAGCTTGCTAGTCCCTACATGATCTTAGCCATGAAGTCAAAGCCCTGCCAATGGGAGTATTTCCAATAGCTCCAATGGACTTGCTTATGTGTGCTAAGATAAGCAACCAGGAGCAGGTGGAAGAAGCTGCCCCACCTCTCAAACACTCAGAAAAATTAGCATCTAGAACACAGGAACTCATAGACTTATTATACTATAGGGTGACAACCTTGTAGAAACCTTTCTAAAGATATCTTTCTGCTAACTGGTCTTTTAATTATGACCACGACAGCTAATGCTTCTCAAACAGGCATTCTGTCCTCATTGTTAAGAATTAGGAGAAGGAGCTATGGCAAGAATCCAACTCCTTCTCTACTCCTCTCCCCACAACTGCATGTTTCCTTCATTTGTTGGCCCAATCCTCCCAAAATGCGGGAAGCTAAGTCAACAAGGGGGTTGAAACTGGTCAAGTCATGTACACTGCTTGGGTATTTGCAATAAAAACACTGACCAATCCAAAAAACACATGTCCTTAAAGTAGTATCAGCTAAACTATATATATATATCTATATATAGAGATAGAGATATATGTGTCTTTTACTTCACTCCAGGCAAAGGCCATGATTGCCTTTCCCACAAATCCTCCCCAGAGACTGCGATGGAGGCTCCTCACCACTGAACCCATCAGTGCAACTGTGAAGAGGTCAGGTGGGTGCAGGATTGCATCCTCTCCATTGTGCAGAACTTCAGCAGGCAAGTTATTGCTGGCCCCGTGGATGTTATCTTAGCCCTGTAACGGGTAAACCCCACAGCGAAGGGTTCCAGGATCAGTGGTTAGCTAAGAGTCTGCTGCTGTGAAAAAGCTTCAGGTGAGTGCAATGGTAAATAGCCCACAGGATCAGCTAGTTTTCCCCACTGACTACATCTCTGTAACCTTTTTTTTTTGACAGGGGGGAAGACCAGCTTGTTTTCCCTCTTCATCTCCCCACCTCCACCCATCAGAATGCTTCCAAAATTAAGCACAGGCAGAACACATGAACTTTCCCATCTACTGCTCAGACATAACCAGTGTCAGCCTGCACGTCCTGGAATTTTCTTTGCATGCAAATGATTATCCTATATACTAGCTGTCATGAGATGTGGTTTTCCTTCTATGTACACAGGGGTTTAGAGCACGAGATTTTGAATGATTTGCGGCTACATATACATGAGCAAGGAATTTGCCCCTAAGCCACAGCACCATACAGTACATAAAAGCCTAAGGAGAGGTAGCTTTGAAGGACCTGTTTCAGTCCCTGAACACAGAGATGCAGCTCTTCTGTTGGAATGGTGTTTCCTTTTGCAAACATATAGAGAGCAGAAACATTTTCAGATCTGCACACTTACTCGCTGGCAGCCTGAAAATACAGTAGTTTGTATAACCAAACATGAATATCAAAGCTTCTGTCAGACACCCAGGCAGTGTCCACTCTTCGAGCAATGACTCACATCTTGTATTTTCACTCCTCTCCTCATTATTACAACAAAATGAAAGGCAGAAAAGCTTGCAACAGAAACAAATACTGACATTCTCAATTAAAGGGGAGAAACACAAGCATGACAGTAAAATGGTATTTTTGCCTTCTAGTAAAAGGTAATTCTGTACTGTTTGTCTCCCAATCAGCATCTCTCGTGTCTCCTTCAGACAAAAAGCATGCAGAACAATTCCCCATGACATCTGTGGCTGCAACAGGCTCTGGGGAAGCTCCATGCAGGGGATGTGTTCTAGCACGCATGAAACCACACACACAAGCTGGACTTTTCCACAGCAACATGCCGGCTGCAGTTTTCATGAACAGCATGTCTTGACTTCACCATCTTCACTGGTAACAGCTCCAGACCAACACCAAAAAATATACTTTCTCAAGTCCCAGCTCTGGTAGCCCCACTCTGACTCACCCAATTGCCCTTATTTATGGTCTTTGAAGTCTGTCAGATACAGAATTTCTTGGTAGGTTTTATATAAACACAATTTAAACAAACAGTCCCTTGACTACAGCATGTCTGGGACTGCCCTACTTCAGAGAGGCTATCCACCCTGTAGCAGGAGCCAGATTCATATGTCCCAAATCGCTGGGCTTGCAGCACCAAGGACTTTGGGGCTCCAGGGATACCGACCCACGCAGGGACACGAGACACTGGGAAGCTTGTAGGTCCTGCAGTCGAGTAGCATAACCTCCACCAAAGTCAAAACTGTACTTGCAGATGCCAAGGTCATTCAAAGAATCAGGTAAACTAATGGCATTTCTAATTGGGGATTACGGATTTTCCCTTGGAGGTTGAGCAGATTCCCCTTGAAATACAGTAAAAAACTACCTAAGTCTTGGGCAACCCCCAACGCTTTTTCTTTATTATAATAGAATAAGAGGAACCAGAAATGGGGAACACATGTATCATTGCATGCAAGTATCAACACATACAAAGAAATCCAGGACACTGCACCAACAAAATGTTTTTTCTGTAGCTACGTTTTTTATTTGAAAATGTGTTTGCAATGCAGTTAGCCTAGTCATGCTCTCAAGCCCAGAAATTTCTGCTCGGCACCTCTGCTCCTCCCTGGAAAACGAGGAGTTGGAAAAGTCCCACTTCAGCAGGAAGTGAAGGATGAGGTCCTTTGTAATTTGAGATACTATCTTTTTTTTTAATGAGTTTTTAGTATCTGCTAGCAATGATCTACTTGATGAATGCAATGCCCACTCAGTTCCCACTGAGCCGAAACCATTTACAAGAGACACAGAGGAAGATTACTGAACACTATTTTCTTACTGATCAGCACAAAGTTATTTGGCACAAGCATCTCTGTAAATATTTGTCCAAGGCTGGGTAAATTTGCAGGGTGCGATGGCCCTCAGACCTGCACTTCTCTCTATCAAGTCAGAAGGCTCATAGCCTAGCACTGGAGCTCAGCTGTGCTTCGGCAGAAACACAGAATCCCGGAGCCTGACTTTAGTGTCATTCCTACCTTTCCCCTTTGGATCTGTTCTTTTTCATTTTCTTCCATGTTCCCCTCCACAAACAAAAAGTAGATTAATTTTGAGGTGGAATGAATGTGAGGTTATTCCTGGCTGTTGGGTAATGAAGAGAATTTGTCAAGTGCATTACACAGGGCTGGGCTTTGGCATGGGGAAGCCAGAGGGAGAGGAGGGAATTGCACCCACCTCCTGGCAAGCAGGCAGAGGAAGAGGACAGATGCAGAACCTCGTGAAGTCAAAGGCAATGTCTGCTTTGGTATGTGCAAGGAGGTCCAATGGACTCAGTTTAGAGCGACACTGGCAGCCTGCCACCGTATCCGTGTTTTGTTCACATCTGCCTGTGACATCCATGGGCCCAGAGCTGTAATTACGGTCTCAGATGTCACAGTACTACTAGCCCAGGAGATATTTATGGATCTGATACGTACAATCTATAGGCACTGTGTAGTTTCAGACACACTCTAGAAAGCTCCCCACTCCAGATGAGGGACAGCAAGCCTACAGCAGTTTTTTTGAGCTACACATCAAAGCAATACACTCCACAAGATCTCACATTAAAAGTCACTGACAGATCTGGACAGGGTGGATTGCAGGCACAGGGCTCAGACTTATACCATAGATATTATCAGAGGCATACTAATGAACTGGGAACCGGGTTAAGTATTAGCGCTGCACGTTTTCCTGTAAAGTGACTTGCAGCTTCTTATAGTTGCATTTTAAACTTAAGATGGTAATAGGGACAAGGACGTACTTCCCTCCTCCACCAGAAGGGAAAGGCCAGATGATCATTTCCACGCTGTTTATTTCCACAAAGGTTACGAAGCATTTAGAGAATACAGTGTATTCCAAGAACCTAGCTAGAGAGAAACAGCTCCACATTGTTTGCTATTTGTATTATTAACTTTTCCTCCAAAGTATACTACCACATAAACAAAATCCCCAAAATGTCACCATCTGTGGGAAAGAGGACTGTAACTGTCAGCGAGGAGCATGCAGGATATAGTTCAGCACGGGGAACAGAAACTATACCAGGTTGCCAATGCTATTCCTGCATGTAATGCAGGGAGGTTTCTGTGTCCTTGTGTGAGCAGACAGGACGTTGTGTTAAATGCCCCCATCGGACAGGAAGATGCATGAGAGAAAAGTCTGATTCTCATCATACTGGCTCGGCTCTGGAACAGCTCGAGTTTATCTTCAAGGAATACCTCTCACTTGACCACAGCTTTAGACTCCGCAAACACACACTTCTCAATCCATAACCTAAAGCATTACTTTCAGCAGCCTAACTGCAGCCGTCCCCTTATCAATATGCTGTATTTTTCCCAGCGTAGCTTATGTTCACTGAGGGAAGGGTTTCAGCCCCTTCCATGCTATGACAACCCATACACCCACTCACATACAGGCATATGCAAGTCCTAAACAGGACAAGAATCAGTCAATATATTTGTTTTGGAAAATATTTAAGGACAGGATTTTGAAACTTCTGTTTCCATAAATATTGGTATCCCAAACCCAGCACCTGCCCTTAACCGAGACCACTTGCCCTTCAGGCTGAGAGTAGCCGAACATACCGTGCTGCTGTGCCTGCTCACAGTCAGCTGGAAAGCTGCATGGGGGCATTTTAGTCACGGTCTGTATCTCTGCTAAAATTTACTTGTTAAAAGCATTCAGCGTCTATTTACCAAGAGGATGGGAGGTCACCCTGCGATGCTTCCTTAACTTTAGTCATCCTAAATATTTTACTACTTACAGTGCTCTCTGAAGGAAGACATTTGATGTTGTCATATACAGTTAGGAAGCAGGGTGCCTTTGTATTACAGAAAATACAGAGCTTTATAATAAACCAGACAGAAACATCTTCATTACCAAAGCAGCTTTGTGCTGAGAAAGCCTTACACTGAGAAAGCAGTGCAAACATACCAGTAAATGCCATTTTCTGTTCTTAGTGTAAGAAAATTTAAAAATGCAAACTAGAAAACAAAGGTATGTTCTATTTAGCATGTGCTTACACAAACCACATAACCCTAAATCCTGAATATACTACAAGTGTACATTAACACTTCCAGTACAGATCAGCGTATTTTTCCTCCCCAATAACAGCTGTATGAGACTCTGGCAGAAGAAATGCCTTTAAACCAGGAGGAAATCTCTACATCTTAAACTCGGGCTCCCTCCAGCTTAATCAAATATGTTTTCAGTATGAACGGAGTCCTTGTATTTAAACTAAAACACATACGTGACTGACAGTATGCCATCTTAGCAAGGGCTTTCCACACAGGTATGTCCCAATACTGCAGCATTTTCAGACACTTCACAGAGATATTTCCTTAAAAGTTACACTGACAAAAGTAATTTCACCCTTTTGGGAAGTACATGATGTCTATTTAATTTTCTGTGCCTTTAACAGCTGGGACTCCGAGATTTCCTTTTGCCTCAGCTCTAAGCACTACACTGTGATTTTTAGTCAAACCACAAATAACATTTACTTTAGTTCTTTAGCCATTCCAGTTCTTACCTTCTTTTTAGCTAAGCCTTTTCTGCTTCCTCCCATTAGAGGCAAATGCTGGCTTTACTGTTGCTTTCAGGATATCCTTTGCTTTTAAGGAAAAAAACAGGCAGAAAGCTGTATTCTGACATACCTTGCAAGGAGAGCAGCATTCGCTGCCAGCGGTGTGACTTTCCGGTGGCTGCACTCGGACTCCAGAACCACTATGTCACAAACCCCTGAAGCTCGCAACCAGGAGCCGAGGCAGATTGCTCTCGCACGCCCTTCCTCTTCTCCGGCTATCTGACAGCTGCACACTTTTTAGGACTGCAGCAGGACTTGTCTCCCAGCCCCTCTGCCACTCGGATAAATCATCCCCTCCCTGCTATTAAGAGCACGCTGCCATTATATCTTAAAAGCACGCCACAGCTTGCATGCCGTAGCTGTGGGAAAGCTGCATTTATTTATACAGGAAGCTTGAGCACAGCACTTCCTACTTCCCAGACCAGTCTCAATTCAGCTGCAGGTGATTACTTAAACCCTGTCAGCTCCAGCCAATGCAGACCCTCTCTTCTTCTTTAGGTATCTGTGCTGCTTTTCATCCTAGCTCCTATCTGAGCCCTGGCAAGATAAAACTGAAAGAGACATGGCATTAGATGCGACACTCTTAAAAACCCTCCCAATTGCCATTTAACCTGGTTTAGGATAGCAGTTCAGCAGCTGCCCTGGCGGCAGATGATGTCTGAAACATTGCTGCCTTCTGCTTACCTCCACGTGTCAAAAATGCCACCTAAAAGAAAAGTGATTTCTTCATGTTGGAGGGAAAGGGAGCAAAAAATCTAAACTCACAAGTAAAGTATCAGTGTAATTTCAAATCAGAGTGCTTAATGATGATGGTGCTCGGCTTATTCTGCCCATACTAACTTTTGCCTCTTCAGGCTGGGCTTGTGTGTAAGAGGGGCTGGAAATTCTGCAGTTCTGTACTCCAAACCTACAGATGTGATTCACACCAGCCAAGCAGCAGGAGGAGACACCACTGTGCCACATGACACCAAACCCTCCAGAACTTTTCATGCTGTAGGAAATGTACAACACCCAGAGATACAAAGTAAAGATACACCAGAGTGCAGCGGGTGCAGAAAAACAGACGGAGAAACAACTATAGATGCTAGTCTCTGATTTTCTCTTTATGATGAATTACGTTCACTTAGTATTTCATGCAATTATTGTTGGCATTTTGCTTTCAGTACTTTTCTGAGAAGACTGATGTATAGGCATTTCTTCCCAGGTGTACAGAAGGTCACAGCTGAGCTTTTAGCTATTTTCAGACAATTATACTACATCAGATTAACTTAAGGAAAGGGCAGAAAGCTCGTGCAACTTTAATTCAGCCTCCTTGCACCCAGGCATTAGAGCTTTGTTTGAGTTATCATCACATACTCTTTTTCCTCTCCGAATAAGTACAGACCTTACCGATCTATTTGACACTGGGTGTTATATATAATTTTGTATTTGGGGAGGGAGGGAACAATCACCAGAATAAATATAGCCATGCCAACATGTGGAATCTTGTTGATCCCCACAGTATTTATTCATCAATAGGATTACAAAAGGATTAGGCAACCTAGAGCCATGTCGCAGATATTGCCACTTGAGCTAGTACAGCATTCCCGAGCAGTAGCAGACATTTATCCTTAACAGTGACCAACCCTAGACAGTAAATACCCAAGAAACACCTGGGGCTCAGAGCTATTTTTCAGGCTGCAAAGCAGTAGTGAAAAAGTGGAATTCTGCGTCAAACTTCACGACTAGAAAAGGAGTCTGCTTCAGGGGTTAGATTCTTGTCCTGCGTCCTGTCCTAGTACCAAACAGCTTAAGCCTCTATCACTGTCTTTTCACTACATCCCCTCTCCTCTCCCTCCCTCTGTTCCAGCTCCTGCATTTTCTTCCTGCAACTGCTACTTTTGCTACTCTGTCTCCACCACACAGGTACTTGTTAGGCCACAGATGACGTGCAGCAAGAAAAATCTTCCTGCTCTCGGCTCCTGTGCTCAGCATTACAGCACTTGAACAACAAAAGTACAATTATCTCAAGGAGGGGAATGGTGAGAGAGGGAGGAAGAAGGAAACCAAGTCATCATGCAGATGTAGGGAAAATGGCAGGGCAGTAGGTCCAGAAGTAGAGCAGGGCAGCTGCCAGTAGCAAAGTAGCAAAAGTAGCATCTGCTTTGGTACTTACTCCTTGCTGGCACAATAAAACAAAAACAAGCTTCACTGCGGTAGCCTCCACCAGTCAAGAGAAACAACTGCAAATAAAGGCTAATCATCTTTCCTTCAGATAAATGATGAGGCCAGCTTATATCTAGGGGGGCTGTTCTTTTGAACTAAGAAAACTAGATTAGTCCATTAAAATGCAGATAAATTCTGGAAACTTCAGCTGCAAACATCGCATGTTATTTTTATCCAGTTTCCTACTATGCATCTCTATACGTGAAAGTTATAATGTAACTGCACAAACGTGCAAAACTGCTTACAGCAAATTCATTTCCCTTAAACGACACAAAATTGGTAAGAAACACCATGTATTTAATTTTCTGGAAAATGTTAATGTGATGAGATGTGCTCATTCCAAGCACTCCACTTCTAGAGTATCAAATCCTGAACTGTGGTCCCTGGGTTTACGTGCAGGACGATCACTTACCGATGCTCTGTGAACAGCTGGCTGTTCCCCTGTTTCTGTCTTCGCTTCTGTATTTCCCTCTACTTCTGTGCTTATCCAGGATCTCCACAGCAAAGAGGAGCTGAAGGTGACGTGGCACTGTGCAAGAACTCGGACTATAAGGACTCGAGATGATCAATACTGATGATTCTTTTCATTGCCATCACCAAAAGGCATGAGCTGGACTGTTACCAGCTCTTCTGTCAAAATGATTTCTCTTCCAGCTATACCTCAAGCCCAGGTACTCCATAGTTTGACAGAAGCACACTTCTTAGCAAGCTAACTTTGTGAAATGTTATGAGTCATGCTAAAATTCCTACCCAGCTGAAATCCCTAAATCTCTTAACCCCGTTTGATTGATTTCCTTTTTGAGCCAACAAATACATAAAAAATACAAGTTCAGAATGTCACACAATGCCAGTCAAGGCGCAAGATAAGTCCTCTCCATTTGCTTTCTTCTTCGATAACAGTGAAATAAAGCACAAAACTGAGAAGGTCCAATTAATTTTTTGGACACTCTTAACTGAAGCTTTTATAACTCCAGGGCTGGGGAAATGGCTGAGCCTCTGAGATGATACATGCCAAAATGCAACATCACCGTGAATTTTTAGTTGAGTTACCAGCCAGAGTAAAAATAAAGGCTGGCATAGTTAATTACTAATGTTGCTGTGTCATCCCTGCAGCTACTTGAAATACTTACAAAATGACTAAGCCACTCAGGCATTAACTAAAATTACTAATTAATTTATGACATAGGTGGGTAAAAAAGTAATAGTATGACCACTGGAAAGATCTCTCACATCCCACAAACAAAATACTATTAACAGCAAGTGAAAACACTGAGAGTACAACTAAGCATCACTATAATTCTACATAAAGAACTCAGATTAGCTTCTGAGGAGCAAGAGAAATTTTGACTACCCTGATTCACAGTTTTTAACTAATAAAAGAAAAATACATGCTGAAAAATAATTGCTATCCATAGGTGTAAAATAAACACAAGTTTTTAAATAAATAAACAAGCTTTCTAAAACCAGAGGCTAAGAAAAATCTGTCTTTATCCACTTCACACACAAACTATCCATTTTCCTATGCACAAAAAAAAAAATATATGCAAGAGAAATGGTTTTACAAGAAAAATAGATACTAATGTGTAACATAACCAATGCTGAAAACAAAAAAGGAAGGGTCTTCGCACCGTGAGCATATATATATTATCTGAAGTTGCAAGTATGACACCCCTGATGTCATGGGCTAAGAATAGTTTTCTTCAATGGGAACTATTTTAAAGGGGGAGTTACACCATCAAAAGTAATTTGTGGTACCTACCTAAACCTAATGTTTTAAAAAAGAAATCTATTCAGTATAAGTATTTATATAATCACACAACACTAGAACAGATGTCAGTGCAAAGAATACAGAGCTATGTAATATTTTGCACGCAGGCAAGCTTTACTCAGAATAGCTACAAGAAAATCAGGATCACATCTTTTCCTGTTTAAATAATCCTATTGTTCTACAATTCTGACTTGGTATGCAAGTCACTCACTGACAAACCAGGCTTGAAATCTTCATTATTGCCTTTAGCTAAAACACAGTAAAACATTATTATAAGGTGTTTTGCACTGGAGTGAAATAAATCAAGTTAAATTATTTTGAAAGAATAGTAGGTACAAATCTAAAGAGCTTTTTATTCTACAGTAAAAAATTGAGTGGGATGGCACACTGTCTACTGAACATTTATCATCATTATGATCTCAAAACGCGTGGATTAGTCTCAGACACAAAGAAAAGTGGTAGGTGAGTTACACTCATCCTGCTCTATGAACAAGGCAAAATGCAATATTCATTAAAATTCATTGGCATCGCAGACCATCTCCAAACAAAACATGATCATGTGGCTTCCATAAAGCTCTGTATTTCTTCTCTATAGGCATTTTTTCCTGTGTTTATATTTTGAAGTACTTCCCGACACACTGGAAACTAACACTTGGTATTTGATCCATGCAGAACAGTACCGGAGGTAAAAAAAACACGCAGCCTCACCAGAAAACGGTGAGAAGACAGCCTGCTACCCTGGTGGGGTAGCTGCATTCGGGGTACTTCAAAACTTCAGCTTAAAGATCAAGGCTGATGGCTTTGACAGTACGTTACTGGAGTTGCAGAGCAACTTGTCTCCTTGGGACCTGGAAGCATTAAAAGAAAGTATATTTGCCCCCAGAGGAAACCCCGCCGGTGGCAGAGCTCTGTCGGTAATGCTGCCAGGAGCAGGCGTTTTGCCACCAGCAGCTGAACAGCTCTGCGACAGCCCTACAGAGATTTTTAACTTCTGCCAGCTCCTGCCTGTGCGCTAAGTGTGCAAAGAACCAGCCTGCAAAAAGAAAACCAGCTGAGTTGACAAGAGTCTGCCATAAATAAAATGCTGATGAACCACCACTGAACAGCAGACATCCAGCCCCGCGGCGGCCAGCGCAACACCCTCAGCCTACGGCCCATCCTCAGCCCCCTCTGCACGCAGGCGCAGGGAAGAGGCAGGTTACTGTCACCGTCCCCTTGACCCTCTCCTGGGACATGAGATGTGCCAGTCAACAGTTGGCAAAGCAGTCGCATCCCTCCCCACACGCACCGTGAGCGCGGACACAAACCCTCCAGATGGCAAGAAGAGGTGGCACGTCAGTGATGTGACGGCACTGCTCCTGCTGACACAGCAGCAGAGAACATGGGACATCTCTTGGGCCACCTGCTGCAGGTGGGTCCAGTTCCCAGCTGGACAGCACACACAGCTTCCCCCAAACCAGCACCACCTCATGAGCTGCCAGATAAAAATAAAATAAAACCAAACAGCAGGCCTTGCTCCCACGTTCACATGTAACACACACCGATGCGGAGTTGCTCAGTTCTTCTAACTGGTGAGAATTTCTAGCTGCAAAAAGAGTAATTTACAAAGCAGCATCAAGGGGGCCATACTACATACACATGAAAGAGGAGTCACTGGAGTTGTCCTCTTCTCCTGCTCTCTCTTAAAGGAAGCATATATTTTTAATAAGAGTATATAGAGACTGTATAGGAAAAACTTAAGGCCTGGTTAAATTTATTTTCCATTAACTGCTCATAGCTAGCTTCAGAGCCTGGCACAGCCTTTCAGTTATGCACGGATTTTTTTCTTCCTTTTGACTGCATGCCCAAAGTGACACAATCTGTTGACTTTTAACCAAGTGTTTTGGTCATGTACCTAGAACTGCAGTGATTTCAGACATCAGAATCACCATCAATTTAAAAACTGTGAGAGAAAAACCAGCCTGGCAGCCAACACAGGAAGCTTCCTCTGTAACAGAGGAGGTCACCAACCTGTCCTTGTCATGAGAAAAAAATGTGCATGCTGGTTTCACTTCTCCATTTCTACTGCTTCTTCTGTCTGGCCTCAAAGCTCTTAACTGCCCTTTTTTGGAAATATTAAGAGACAGGTTTATTCCTTCTAGCCCAAGCCAGTCTCCTAGTGCTAGCTTTGTCTGGTGAAGCTCTACCTACAGGCTTAGAAGACAGCTAGAATGGGGGATGGGGGGGCTTAATAATACATTTCAGTCCAGACTGTTCTAACTACACCTTCTGGAGTCAGGGATCGGCAGGTCAGAGATGAGAGAGAGCGGAGCCACCTAGTTTTATGGCTATGAAAGCCAATGACAGGACCTAGGGTTTGGTTTAGCAGTGGACTTGGCAGTGTTGGGTTAACAGTTGGACTCAGTGATATTAAAGGTTTTTTCCAACTTCCATGATTCTGTGACTCCCGCAGACATATGACAGGCAGGACCAAGGTGTGGAGCTAAAGCATACCTTTGGTTCCTACCTTTACTTTAGTATTTAGGTATGGCACAGGCTTACCCTTTGACTAACTTAGGGTGAAAAATGGTTTCCAAGTTATGAAGGGCTACTCCAATGGACTGGCTATGGAGAGAAATGCTGGAACTGAAACACACCCACACAGGAAAACCAAGAACTTGTCCCTTGTCCCTCTCTCCCAGCATCACGCTCCTTAATCAACTGCCAAAGAGGGTTCCCCACATCTTTATAGTCTCTTTTCGCTGTCCTAGTTTACAATTCACCCATTTATAGTGAGACCAGATGTGAAAAGTTTTGTCTGGATCCACTTTTCTCCCTATGGAATTTAATCATGTAGTTAGATAACTTCACCTAATGAAATTTTTAAGGATTTCAGCCTCTCGGTGTGCCACAGTAGGGCTGTCTGAGCGAACCTATCTTCTCCCTGCTGTTTTAGCCTGGACATCTTTGTAACAGCAGCATCCAACAAGGACACAAAACCATTTCCCAGATGAGAAGTGCCAACATCTTAAAACACAGCAAAAAACCTGTTTGCTGGCAGTCATTTTACCATATCACAGCTGTAGTAACAAAATCCAGGATTGCTCCACGTTCAGGTCCCTTGCTAGGATAGTGATAAAACTTTTTTCTCCTCCCCTGCTCAGAGTGGAGAAGACAGCAATTACAATAATCTCCTTGAAAGGACATTTTTGACATGCACCACCTAGCAAGAGGTTGTTAAATTCAACAATCCCAAAAGCAGCATAGTAGGAACTGAAAAGCTGCAAGTGACATAAGGGTTTTTTCAATTGCACTGAAATAATACGGGGGGGGGGGTGGGGGGGTGGAGGTGGTAATATTATGTTGTTAATTTTTGTCTGTTACATTCAAGTGCCAGGTAAGTTTATTAAAAATATGTGCTTTTTACCTATTTTAAAAGTCTTTTAGAAGACTAGATATACCCATTTAGGCAGAGAGAATCTCTAGGAAAAGAAATGGGAGTTTTACGAGACTGAGCAGGGGCAGAAGGGCAATAGGCATACCAAAATCTTTGCTTTTCCAAACACTGCTAAAATCCAAGCAAACAGTGTTTTCTGCTTCACTACTATCTGTGATCATTGAAGAAATTACAAGTGAACTCATCTTTTTGTTAAGCATTTTCATCTGTGAAAACCCACTGGCTCTGTTTAATTCCCCTATATTTGTCAGAAAGAAATTTAAACAGATTTTAGTATATCCTCCAACTTTTTATTTTATACATATAGATGTGTTTCCTGGGATGTGACAAAACAAACTAGTTGGTGGCAAAATTTATCAATAAATTTGTTCCCACAGAGAATCACTTTGCATTGTACCATATAAACAAAGCTTTGAAGCGTGAACTCTGAATCTGTACAGATTCCATGAGTTCTGTCCTTCTGGGATCACGATATGTGAATTAAAGGTGAAGAAGAAAACACGCTCAGTGAACTCTGCCTACGAGTAAATAACTATATTTCTCCTTACACTATCCTTAGGACAACTGTCTACGATTGCAATTTACAAATCTGGGGAAAAGCAATTTCCCAAGTCACAGGGAGTGGAAATGCCACATTGTGGAAGAAGAAAAAGAGGCTTTAGACAAGAGTAGAAACAACTGGCCTGCTTGCATGGAAAAAGTCCTGACATCCCTCTCACTTCCCATATGACCAAAGTTAGGTCAGCTCCCGCCTGCAGCAGGCAGATGGGAAGACACTTCCAGGATCTTGAAGTCTGCCAAGGAGGTACGAGAGACCATGAAGTTTAAGGAGGAACAGGGGCCCGAGGCAGGAAAACCTTCTGACTCTCTTGAATATGAAATTAACAACATGAAAAGAATGAGCATAACACTTTCCTGCTTTTGGTTCATGCATAGAGTACATTTGCAACACTGAAAAAAAAGGCAAATGAAAAGGAGGAAAAATCATACACACAGAATATTTCTAACATTGCATGAAAAACAAAAAAGGAAAAGATATTTTAATTTCGCCGATTGATCTTTTTTTCCATTCTAACACCAGCTCTTAAAATAACCTTTTAGCTTTGTATAACTTCATAGCTTTTTGAGCAATATAACCAGAAAGAAGGCAGCATCTCCCAGTAGCCTCGCAGAGAGCAAACTGAGTGGCAGAATGCAGACGTGCAGCATCTCCAGCAGCCCTGTTGGTGATCACAAACATCTCAGCAGTCTCCGGGTGTCCCAGGGAGCAAGCTGCCACAGGCGTCAGCTGCAAAAGTGGCAGGAAGCACCTCTCTGGGCTGACGAAACTGGAACAAATATGCTGCTTCCTACTGAGCAAACCTCAGAGAAATTATCCAGCCCAACTTCGTAAAAACCAAGAAGTTCCACGTGAGATCCTTTTGAAATATGGTGATCATCAGAATAAGCCATGGATCAGAGGGTTTACAATAACAGCTTCTTGTCTTTGGGTTAAAAAAAGATCACATCATTATGTGATATGTAGCACCCAAACTTTATACATGGAAACAGAATTTGGACAGCAGGAGAAGAGGACTTATTTCCATTATGGTTTATTTCCGATCATCTGGATTAAGCATTTGAAGTTTCTTGCAGTTCTGTTTAACTGTTTTTTTAGGAATAGTAGCTTCTCTCCCCCCAGGCAAAATGACAGGAAGCATGAATCAAGACTGTTTAAAACCGAAAATAACAACTTCCTTTGTCCTTTTTGATAACATTTTTGGTTTTGTGACCTGAGTGGATATTTGTGTGTGTGTGACGACTGTGGGAAATCTTTTTCCAGTGAGTCACTATTTTGATGCAAAATTTTACATAAAGCCAACAGTTGATCTTTTGTGTCATTTCTTCTGTTGTCAGTGGGATTAGGAGGAAGCTGAAAAACATGTAGGAAGAATAAATAAAATTAATGTTTTACAGGAAATTAGATGGATGTTCTGCTGCAGTTAATTTCCACTGACCACAGCAGAGTATGGCATGAATGCAGATAATGATGGTGAAGAAAAAATTCCAAGAATCAGCTTTAGCTCTCTTGACCATCCATTCAGAAAACACAGAAGTTACTTTAGCTTCCTTCAACTGGCAACAAGTGCACAATAAATCTTTTGTCATTTAGTGATAACCCAAATGTGCAGCACTCCGCATACCATGATGTTTTGAGTTTGGATACTATTACGGGCTAAGAGGACCATCCATCACTCTGTCCAGACCACCCAAACCATGTTACTGACCCTGTATCAAGGTTTAAGATCCCCTCATGTCAGCCTGTCCACAGACGGACAACCAAGACCTCTGCTGTCTCTGTACCATTCGCTGCCAAACAAATTTATTTTTTCAACTGAAATTTCTATAGGAAGATTACAAAAAGCTGATGAATTTAAAATAATGAAGAGTTTGACTGCTGTACAAGTAAGTGTTTCCAGGCAGGTTACTGAAAAAATGTCAATGAGAAAATTACTTTCCTCATTCAGAAGGTACTGTGAACTATGGCTTGCCTCAGGAATGAAGATTTACTATTTAGGTACATTTTACGCACCAAACTTGCACGTTAAGGAACAGGTGAGCAGCAAAGCTAACAAAACCTGGTTTCCAAGGATTTGTGTGCCTTAACACAAAAAACAATAACCCCCACCTCCCTGAGAACGGTTACAACACAAGTTACAACTTGCATTGCCCCACACGCATGCTGATTAGTGAGCCTCATAAACCATGCTGGTTTTCCAACTGGATGCTACCAGAAAATGTGCAACAGCGGAGCACTGCCTGCCTTTTTACATCAATGGCTCAAAAAGTTGTCAAGCTAGTGTCATCTACATGAGCTCTATTTCCCTAAGAAATTCGGTTAAGCAGAAGTCTTAGCTCAAACCTTTAAGGATTAGACTGATCATTCACAAAATCATAGCAAAAGTCACTGTACTCTACCAGATAACTTTTCAGACTTGTAACCAAGTACAACATTTATGTTTTGTGGTTTCATTATACACAGTAAGAAGCAAAGAGGAAACGCTTTCATTTGACGGTCTGGTTTTGACCAAGGGAAACCAACTTCAGGACTTCTGCAAAAGGCTTTCCACCTCCTTAACAAAAAACACCTGCAGCACAGATGCAAAAATTAGATTTTTTTTCTAGGCTTTGCCACAAATATCCTCTGACCTTGGAAAAGTGCATTAATTTTATTATCTGTAACACCACAAAAAAACCCCACAACTTACTTGTGCTCCAGGTGTCTTGTATACTTTGCTACAGACTGTGAAGTGTCTTGCATTTCCAGGCTAGAGGGATGCAAGCACAATGCAGAGAAACATAAGTGTTCAACAGGGAAATCTGAAGTGAATTACTAGAATGCAAAGTTAGTCACTACAAAAAAAGTTTTCTAGTGAACATCACTGATCTGATGAACTGGATTTTATTTGTTTGGATGATAATATAAATTAGCATTCAAACACTATGAAGTGTTTACACGTGGCGTATTTCAAACAATCTTTCCTTAGCTAAGGTAGAATAGATAAATGCCATACACACTCTAACCACTTGAATACTGGATGTTAATACAAAATGAATATACTAAGCGACTGCACAGGAGCCATGAGAACACAAGAGGCCACGGACACCTCTCATTTTTTAATCCCTCCCTGAGTTCTTCCTTCCAACCTCCCACCATCTTCCCTTTGACTCCTCAACAAGACGTACGTGGCGTACATTATCTCAGCCACACAAAGACTTTGCAAGGCAGTGCCTAAAACCTCCTGACTATCCTTGCGCTACCTGTCTGAGAACTGGCTAAATCTACTCTAAAAGTCTAAATGTTTTCACCTTTTCTTCAGAGTAGTTATTTCACTCAGTCAGCAAAATCCCAAATATCCCACTGTGAATATAGCAGTAGTTTATGAATTTTTGTATCTGTAGAAATACATAACATGCTCTAGTGTGTTTTTCCTGGTTTTGCCTTAAAGGTTTTCTTTGTGAAATGTGTTGAACCAGCAGTTTTTCTGTTACTATATACATCTGAGTTCCTGTTTTACTGGAAATGTAACAGGCACAACCATGACATTTTTATGCTTGTCATTAATGTGTGCATAGGATTATCAGAAGAAAACTCCTTTAGGTAACACCTGTTTGACAATTCCTAACTGCTAACATTTCTACTATTGTAATGCAAGTAATGACAAGAGGCTGCATTTTGTGAGACTATGAGCTAAATTAAAACATAACGATACCAGGCTACTTATCTTACAGATTTTCTGTACCCTACGTCAAACCGTGGCCAGCCTGCAAGACATCACCCAAACATGCAGCAAGCTGCACATCAGGCAGAGCCCACAGCCCAAGTTGCAATCAGAGGGAACAAGGAAGAGTTGTCAAACAACAGGAGAATTCAGGCAGGCAAAGTGTGACTGGAAGAAGGTACAAGCTACCTTTGTACACCACAAAATGATTCAGAATATTTGACATTTCTTCCCCAGCCTCCTTCTCATCAAGAAAATAAATAACTGCAATTCTTGACCAATATTAACTGGTCATCATCGTTGGCTAGCCACTGGTAGAAGTCATAGAGGAAGCAAAGAAGCTAAAGGGAGAGATGTTTCCCTTATGAATAATAAGGCAAAGTGCTTTTTTCTACGGAAGGGATCACATAAAAGATGGTAACAACATGAGCAAAGCTGATACCGTTGGCAGAAGACAAGGGAGCAGCAGTGAGTTGTGGGGGACCTGGAAAGCAGGGAGGAAAAGGTGCAGCCCTCCGTGCTGGAGGGCTATGGGGGGGCACCCAGCACAAGCCGCAGGCCAGCACAGGAGCCCAGCAGCCACAGCCACCACCGCAGGGCTGCTGACGGTAACACCTAATGCCTGTGAAACACTAACAACCAAAACCACACATTTCCTTTCACTGTTTCCAGAGCTGCTCATTTTGTGATGTAAGAAAAAAAAAAAAAGAAAAAAGAAACAAAAGAACTTTTTCAAGCAGATTTTATGAATTGGGCAGAATGCTTTTCCAGACCCGAGAGCCACATGAAACACTTCAGCATCAGTTGATCTCAAACATTTTTCAGTCACCTTACCTTATCACAAAGATGACTGCTCCTGCACGGCATTAACTGAAACATAATTACTGAGGGATTTTTTTCCCCTGCTTTTCACCTTTTCTGAGTTCAGCCACCAACCCTTTCCCCACCTGCCCTCTCCCCCTCAAAAATCCTTACAAATTCAGAAAGGTCTGTGAAGAACCTGTTTTGGTAGTTCTATTGTAGTAAACATTTAGTAGGATGCTCCAGTTGCTTAATCATGACAGATATTGCCAACACCTCTCTGCGGAGGTGTGTCTGGCAGGGTTTGGGGTTTGCCATGGAGCCTTCCTCCACAAGGTGAGCCACCTTACTAAAAGGAGCCATTTTGCTGACAGTCACAACAGAGAGGAACTTGTCCTGGCATTTGTAATTGGAGCTTTAGTGACTGATTGTCCCTAAAAATGTTATGAAGAAAACTATTCTAGGAGGGATTAGCTCTTGGTTAGGAGCTAGAAGCCTAGGAGAGTGTTTAAATGCCATGAAATCAAGCAGTGCTCCACAGACTGACCGTTCTGGAAGAACAGCTCTGTGGATCAGCTTCCCGAAACACAGCTACAGCAGGATGCAGAGCCAGGCTCCAGAAAGCTCCTGCCTTGTCGCTGGGGGTGGCAGTGGCTGGGCAGATGGGTTACGGATCCCCTGGCTCAGCCCCCTTGCAGAGTCACACAAAGCTTCACCTTTCCTCAGATACAAAGTCCCAACCCTGCTGACACAGTCAGCAAGGGATCAGCTACCCTGGTCTTTGGCTAGACACGTTTCTCCTTTTCAAAGTCCATTCGAGCCACTTAACTGTCATGGACGCTGCCTTTATCAAGCCTGCTTTCAAGCAAGTGGCAGATTCTCAATACTACCTGGCAGAGCAACTGAAACCTGACATGTGCAGAAGGGTACTCCACTCTCCCGAAGTTCAGATCTTCCCCTAAGCATTGCCTTGCCTCATTTTGAGACGGTTGGAAAGCTTTTTGCTTTCGAGAAGTGTCACAGGCACCACAGCTCCTCCTCCATTTCCACCTCCAAGTAAGAACAATTTATCTGTTTTCCCAGCCAGCCCCAACTGAATGAGCTCTCCTCCTCTTTTTTTTTGTTCCCCCAGTCCCTTCCCACCATACTGACACCCACTACAAGAATACCACCAGCAGCAGGTCGGTCCATTTGTGCTCCCCACAGCCCTTCAGCCTTGTCTGTCCTGGGCTGTGCTACATCTGTACATTTCCTCCCAGGAAAACTGCCCCACGTTGGATAAAACTACAGCAAGACCAGCAACAGCTCACAGCAGGGTCTAGCCCAAAAGTCCAAAGGATCACACAGCACGTTACTGACGTTTGGAGTATCAGACAACCTTTAGTCAAGTACATATACCACGTTCTGTGATCATACAGTTGCATTATTTGTCTTAATATCATGTGCAAAACAAATCTGATGGCTGCTAACGAGCTTTTTAGCTTTTGTAAAGGCAAAATCTCTAATGCATGTTAGCGCTGTGGGATTTTCCAATAGGTTTTCCAAGGGGAAAAAAAAGGTAATAAAGAGCCCTCTGCTCCTTACCAATCTCCTTCAAAAAGCTGCTGAGCAAAATGCTAAATGAACATACTAAGGTCACCTGAAAACCAGCTCTGACCAGTTATTCCGTGGCTCATCAAGAACAAAATATATAGAGAATACTTTAAAACACTGTTCATATTTAATATTTACCTTAACTTAAAAGGGGAATAGTCAATAAAATAGGAGACTACCTACTTAAAGGTACCATAGTAAAGAACCAGAAAACATTAAACAGTACAAATGAAGAGCTGTTATGATAACTGGATAGTGTCTGGCATCAGAAGACTGAAGAAATACACACGATGGTGTAAAAGGGGTACAATGTCTGAAAAGATGCGCAGTTGGGACCAGCTACCAAAGGGTTTAACACATCATCTCTTCAGACTCCACCAAACAGATTCATGAGGACCTTCGTTACCTGACATCAGACAGATGCCGCCGGAGAAGGAAGCTACTGGTGTTCCCAACTGCTCACTTGCAGGATAAATGCTTTTGAGATCCAGACCACCAAACTACAGTTTACCTTTCTTTTCTTTTTTTTTCGCTACACCAATTGTAGCTTGCTCACCAAGCCTCATTCACCCCTCCTTCTGCCTTCCTTTTATTTTGCTTCCTCTCTTCCCCTGTATTACCATGTGCAGTATAATGCTGTTAAATGACTACATTTGTGAATGTTAGAGAAAAATAACCTTTTGAATTCATTTGGTGGGAACCAGCAGAGGAGTTGCATTCAAGGACCAAAGATGACTCCCTCCATCCCCTCTGAAACTGTGGCTCTTCACAAGCGCATACCAGGCTTGATTTTGAAATTCCCTTTTAATGCAACTACATACTAGTCTCAATTTTAAAGTTCCCTTTCAGTAAAACTACCACCTGTGCTTTCTTTTAAACTATTGTGAAGAAATATGAACCCAGAAAGCTATATTTTTATATCAATATTCTAGAGGCATTTAAAAGGGAATATAGCTTTGCCCTCATTTTTTAATCTGTCAATAGAAAGCTTTAACTAAATTACAGTAATAGTATTCAGTTGAATTTAGTTTGTTGTACAGCAAACATATGTGAGCTATAAATCTCAAGAAACAAAAAAAATCTATTTAGCTGTAGGCACTTTTATATCAACAGTGGGCTTAGGTATGCTTTCAGTATTTTGTCTATTTGATGCTAATGCCAATGGATTATGCAGATTAGATATGCCTACCAGTGCAGCTCCCTGATAAATTACAGGCTTTCTATTCACAGCAGGTCCTCAATAATTCCATTTTCTGTGCTACATGAAAATATAACTTTGGAACAAAATAAAGGACTCGGTCATTGAGCCATTCTCTGAAAGTTTTGTGATTTGTATCTTAAGAATACAATGATACGTTGAAGCATGGCTATCTTTCTGTACATCAACCTGCAAGCAGCAGGACTAATGAAGCCTTGTTTTCTATTAAATTATGTCCTACATTTAGCACCCACAGTGTAACACAGTCCCTGAGCCCACCAGAGCAACACAGCTGTATTCCCTAAGCTCTCACACAGCAGTCATTACTCACACAGTACCTGAACTTCTCCATCACACACAGAGCTCTCTCCTTCCAAGTGTCCTCCCACAGCATTACTCCACCACCTCCTCTTCACATCTTCCCGCTTCCTGGAGTCATCACCCTCCCTCTGCCACCCAGCTCCTGCCAGCCTAGCGCTATGGCTCCACTGATGGGTGACCAGCGGCAGCTGAACAAAATTAATCAGACCCGTGCTCTGCCTCCTCTGGTCAGACATAAACCACTCTAAGCTGGATAGTGAGTCCCAACATCATTAGAGGGAGGAAGGACAGACAAAGAAATAGATAAGGTGATTGCACACACACTGTATTTGCTTCAGAAGGTAAACATCTAGTCTCTTCCAAAGGCTATTGGGATGTTGTTTGGTGGTTTTCAGGAAACACATCTGCATGACAGAGTTATCAGAAAACTGACCTTTAAAAAATATCCTGGTATCATTATTTTTCATTGCACTTCTGCTTTTGGAAGCATATTTACACAGTTAACTCAAAAGAGAGAATATAACCAGTAAGTCTGGTGCTAAGTTTTATGCATGTTATTGAAGCCCTGAAGAAGCCATCTATAAATATTAGTGCTGCTGCCTCAGGCTGAGGTCCTCTGCCCTATCTTCCACCTACAGAAATGCCTTAGCATGACAGAACAGGATACACTGTGCAATTCCTTAAAAAAAAAAAAGATGGGTTTGTGGCAAGTTTTCCAGTTTCTTCTAGCCATGAGAGATGAGGGTGGTATCAGCAAGAGGTTTAACATGGTTTTGGCTGCTGTGTTATGAGAGAGAGCTCAATAGCAGTCAAATAGTTTTTGCATTTGTACTTGTAAACTGTGTCATGAAGCCTAAAGCAAAATTTTCTCTGAGGAGGAAACACACAATCCAAAAAAGTATGGACTTTTGGCAAAGCCAACATGGATAGTTGGGAGAGAGCCTACAGGTTTCAGCCTGTCTTTGGGAATCTTTGAACAGGCTGCCACTTGAAAATTAAGTAAAAGGCAGGAGTGGAAAACTGGGGTGTCCTGGTTTCGGCTGGGATGGAGTTTATTTTCTCCCTAGTAGCTGGTATCAACGCTGTGTTTTGGATTTAGTATGAGAATAATGCTGGTAACACGCTGATGGTTTGGTCGTTGCTGAGTAGTGCTTACCCGAAGTCAAGGGCTTTGCAGGTTCCCATGCTCTGCAGGTGAGCAGGAGCACAAGAGCCGGAGGGAGCAGAGCCAGGGCAGCTGCCCTGACCTAGACAAAGGGATATCCCATCCCATATTGTGCCCTGACCTAGACAAAGGGATATCCCATACCATAGAGCGCCCTGACCTAGACAAAGGGATATCCCATACCATAGAGCGCCCTGACCTAGACAAAGGGATATCCCATACCATAGAGCGCCCTGACCTAGACAAAGGGATATCCCATACCATAGAGCGCCCTGACCTAGACAAAGGGATATCCCATACCATAGAGCGTCATGCTCAGTATATAAACTGGGGGGAGTTGGCTGGGAGGGGCCGATCGTTGCTCGGGGACTGGCTGGGCATCAGTCAGCGGGTAGTGAGCAACTGTATTGTGCATCACTTGGGTTTCTTGAGTTTTATTCCTCTCTCCCCCCCTTTTCATTACTATAATCATTATTATTATTATTATTACTGTTATTACTATTATATTCTACTTTATTTCAATTATTAAACTGTTCTTATCTCAACCCATGAGTGTTACCTTTTTCCTGTTCTCCTCCCCATTCCACTGGGGGGTTGGTGTGAGCATGGGGGGGGGGGGGGGGGGGGGGGGGGGGCATGTGGTACTTAGTTGCCAGCTGGGGTTAAACCATGACATGGGGACACAGTCATGCTGGGTTTAGAGAGCATGCCTGTATGCTTTGCTTTGGACTACAGGTTATTTTTTTACCACCATCCACATAAAATTTCCCACTTCCAGCTGAACTACTTAGCTGAAAACTGGGAGTCATTAGCTTTAAATAATGGATAGATATATCCATCATAAAAAATTATATAGCTGTGATTATAGTGGCCAACACCCACTCTCTTAGATTATCAATAAGCTGCATTTCTATGGAAAGGATCAGCACTAATTACTGTTGCTTATATGCTTATGTGAAATCTGTGGATTTCATAAACTTAATCGAAACCACAGATCTCTTCAAGTATTTCCACCCCTACTGGTATACAAAGCAACAGGAACTGGTTCTGGGACGTTACCACCAGTTTCTACTGGCAGAAGTGAGGGCCTAACATGAACTTTCTTCCCTTCCCTTTCTTTCATCCCCTCTGTACAATCCATGAAACACATTACCTTTTCCTCTAGAAAAAGCCATGCCTTTGAAGGACAATATTAATATAACTTGCTCTAAAAGAAAAGAAGCATGAAGGCAAATAATACTGTACACAAAAGAGGATCCCCGTCATTTGTCAAGATCACCAGCTGAATTTCTTTCATGTGAAAGGCAAAGCCTCTGAATGTGCTTTCAATTTTTGGTGTGTTGTTGATGATTAAGCTTGATTTTTTTTTTATTTACAAAATGTCAAAATGATAAGTTTAATTATTTTTTCAAAACATTTTTAACAGAAATGTTGTTGAATGTTCCTTGTCTACAACCAGGTTTTGTTTCAGAATTTATGTAATGCAGAACAAAAATACTTTCCTTCAGAGTCCTACATCAATCTTAATGATAACTAACAGTAGTAGTTCATCATTTATCCTCAGACAAGTTAGCATTTTAGAATTACTTGACTGTTCTAAACGTAAGCCTTTATCTTCTAATAATGCGAAATACATTAATCTTTCCTGACTCTATTTGGCACAATTTAGCTTCCTTCTGAAATGTTGCAATTCTTGGCAATTATTTGAATCTTCCTCTGAGACCTAGAATTGCAAAAGCTAAAAATATCAAAACATGCTATTTCAGGTAGGAAGTATATATATTAATTCACACTAGCAAGAACTGAATAGAATTAACAAATGAGCTCAAGCTTTCCAAAATCACAATATTTTGTATTCAAACAAAGCCTAGTCAAATAGAACTAACCATGACACAGAAGACTGAAATAATTTTTAAATACATTATGTTCTTTTCACCAAGCATTCAGTCTGTTCAGCTTAGTGCCAGCACAGGCTCTCCTTAAATCCTAGACTGCATTCATGGGATAAACTGCTGATTATATCAAAGGAACCTTCTCCTTGCCAAAGGATTTGATACCTGGCTGGCATTTTCACTAGCCAAGTGTGTTTTGCAAGCTTTATGAACCATGCTGCAGCCTATGCTATTTTGGTTCCATGATAGCTAGCAGCAGCAGCTGAGACAGATCCAAGCCTGTCATTTTCTAATCCAAGTCACCACATGCATCGTGCTTCATCAGTGATGAAAAGCAGAAATATAGCAGCCAGACATGCCTTAGGCTAAATAGTGTCTTTAGCCATATAGTGTCCAGAAGACATTTTAATGAAGTCTAATGTGCATAGCTTTAACTCGATTTGAATGCAGCAAACTGCACTACACATATACACTCAACACAGACCATGCATTCATCCTCAAAGAAAACTGAAATTACTTTGATTTTGGTAATTGTCAGGTATAACTTCAGCAGTGTTTAGGGAAATACAGCTGTGCTGTCCTCCATGGAATCACTTCAAGGTTCCTCAGCAAGACAACCAAAACTAAATGTTACTGCACTGAGGATGAGGAGAAACTTAAGCAATTTTGTCCTCATCCCTGGGCCAGCAATATACAATTTTTAACAGCAGCAGAGCAGGGCAATAGGTGGGGTGGAGGTTCAAGTAGGGTGGTAAAGTTTTTGGACTGCAGGGGAGTAAGGGTGAGGACATGAAAGAGGTCCCAAATATCCCTAGGGAGTAGGCACCAGCAAGGAGTTACAGGGTTCTGAGTGGGGGAGAAGGTTTAGGAGCAGTCAGGGATGATTTGGGCCCATAGCAGGGTTTCTTTTCCATCTTCTCCCCAAACTCCCACCCCCCTCCTCCCAGACTGACCTCGGTACAGCGGACCACTCTGCCTATCGCTTCTCTGCTCTGTATCCTCTTTCCCCATCTCTCTCCCTGTCAGGCAAAGCACCCTAATTCCCTCCTCCCATTACCCTTTGATACCTTTCTCCACACATTCCTTTTCTGCCACTTCCCTCAGGAGCTTCTGGCATGTAAGGACAACAATGTGAGCTCGATGTGACTTGGAGAAGAGAGAATTATAAAAGGGACCAACAATGTTCTTTCCCTGCTCTCTTTGCAGGCTGTTCTGGTCAGTTAACACTTCCAATCATCATCAGCTGGAATTTTCCCTGATTAGTTTAATTCTTCCCAGTAAATTCATAGCCTCCTTTTGGATAATGGATATTTTGAGTCACCAGGTCTCGGGAATCTGAAAGAAAAGCCAAATGGAAATAACTCTTTCCAATCTTGAAACAATTCAAATAGATCTCTTACTCTTGTGCCCAATACACCATTACATTTCTTTACTTCCAAAAATTCCACTTGGAGGGTGAATGTTATGTGCAGAACAACCACACCAAGGGCTAAAAATAAGTTGCATATACCTGTGACTGAAACAGTACAGCAAGGCCAGAAAAATCCAAGAAAATGGGGAGTGATTGACAGCCAAAGAAAGTTTCTCAAGTAAAATTACTCTGCTGCTGACAATATTACTTAACACAGGAAAACTTCCACTGGTTTCTAGGACATTGGTCCCACAAATGAACTCTCTCTCAACCTGTCTTTCAAGTCTCATCTCCTTCTTCAACAATTGGCTTGCCATAGGGAAAAAAATGCCCTTCATTTTTCTAAACAAGCAACCTATACATTGTTCTCCACACACTTCCTGAAACGAGTGTGTACATTTATGTGTATGTAAAATCTTTAAATTTCAAAGCACAGTTATATTAATTTTAGAGCAGAATTTCAGGCTTCCCTCTGATAATATAAAATTATGCTGCCTAGAGTGATGTACATTCAGTACTATAATAACTAATTCAATTTGTGTAATGTCTCTCCTTTTCTCTAATGTCAATTATCTTCTACAACACCACAGTGTAATTGCAAAACACTAGAACAAATTATGCACAAGAACCACTTCACAAGGAAAAATCAGGAGGATGCATGAAAAAAATATATGATTACAAAGACGGGGTAAACTGAGACAATGAGATCACTGTTCCCCTACAGCTTATAGAGTGGTCCTATTTTAGGTTTTTTTCCCATCAACACAGAGCAGGTTTTGCAGCTTTCCCCCGCCCCCACCCAAAACAGGTATCAGTTAACACTGGAATAAACACACTGGGTCCAAATTTCAGTCAGTGTAAGATCACAAAGTCTTTCCAGGCTGCACTAGAATTTCATGCCAGCTCAGAATAATTCTCGACATCCACAACATGTAATGTTTGACCCTTTTTTGAAAAGCAAGTATAAAGCAATTGAAAAACACTTCCAAACAAGCATAGCTACATTTTACATTCACCTCTGCAACAGTGATTATGTATAGTACAATGCAATGCAGATCCAGGCCTCACAATATACAAGGGCTACTATAAATTAACGACCATGTAATGAAAGAAATTGAAAGGTGGACAGACAAGCATAAAGAAATATAAACCATGTAGTTATCTTAAAATAAACCACTTGGAACAGGAATGTGAAAAAAATCATGACTGCTAATCAGAAAAACCTATAAAAACTCCAACCAGTTAGCTAACTATAGATAGAGGCCCGCTTCTCAAAAACTCAAATACACATTACAAAACAACCAGCTATACTGCTCGTCTTTCAAAGACATCGATTCATTTTTTCTTGAAAAGGAAAGCCTTACAGTATTCTAATGAAAACAGTGGGTCTGATTGTTTAATTCAAGATAACAAAACGCCTCAAACTCGTCCTCAATGATAACCGTGACCTTGTATTATTTTGCATTAGTCTAAAGAGCCCTCTAGTGTTCACCTACCGCAGGCATAATAAATTATTTCAAATGACTAAGGAACTTCCTCGCAAATCCCTACCTATTAGCTCTATCAAACACCTCTAGCTAGTGGAAAGAAAGCCCATTTTAGGCGCTGGGTGATACATTTGCATGAGGAAAATAATTTAAATTCCACAGTTAAAACTGTTTAACAGGAGAATATTTCTATATTACTTTCTGTATAATTTTAAAGGACTAGGGTTTAAACAACATTTCAGCCAACCATTATTTGTATAGATGTATTGATACATATTCATTGATATATATTTATTTACACATAGAAGAAGAGCCTTCAGTCTTCAGAATGAACTAGCTCTGCATTCAGTCATTGCTGCTGAAAGTCAGTGACTAATGGGCCATGCTGCAATCCTCTCCAAAGAGGTATTTTTCTATAGAGGTTCTGTTCAGTTTTTGAAGGACCACCCCATTCCAGTTTAAGCAATGAATTGCAAAAACCTTCAGACCATGTTGTGGAAAAAAGGCAATATTAGTTTAAGATTTCTTACTCATTCACATGCCCCACTCCCTCACTGGGTCAACAAAACTGCCTGTGGAGATAAGCTATGAAGCACCCCACGACATGCCCCAGCACTACCACAGCGTACAGAGAGACTGTGCCTTGGAGTTCCCTGTCCATCATTCAAGAAAATATTTTAACCCATTGCTCCAGAGCTGCAAGACAGAGATGTGTGCCGTCTGTAAAACAACACAAAACATTCCTACCTTTTGTCCATAGGGAGTCTACTGATGGACACATGCCATGCGTACCTGTACAGTGACATATACTCTGGACACAAAGAAAGAACAATCTCAGATATATACCTCATCACAGCAGTGCCTTAAGTTGGGTAATAATAATCGGCATCATCTATCCTTGTTGCATCTCCGCACCAAAGACATACTTCCTGAAGAATGGTGTTACCGATCATTCAGACACCCTGAAATATACTGAACCTTCTACATGAGCTATTTTCCTCATTATAAGTCTCTCTCTGGTGGATATTCTGTCTTAGTTACTGAACATCTAGATCCTCCTGCTCTTGCTTGCTGCCACAGATGCTGCCCATGGGGCCACCGGAACCAGGGCATTTTCCTGCAGGAAATTGACAACCTGTCAGATCAGGCCCAAAATCTATCACATGGCCACCCTAGGGCTGGTGCTGGCAACAAAGCAGTAGGCAGAACTCATGGGATGGAGAGAGGGCATAATCATCTCATCTGGTGGCACACTGTCCCACAGGCTCCACTAGGTGTCCTGACATCTGATCATGGCTCCTCTCCTTGCCTTGCACCAGCACAGATAATATACAAGTCCCTGCTGCTGTTTCTCATGAACTGGCACTTCTAGGTCCTCATTTCTCTCTGGACAGCTAGAAACATCTTAAAATACAAATGAAAGGCTCTCCAAGCTCCATCTGTGTCCCCACCCTAGTGACACCTACCTGGCCCATCCCTGGAAACACTCAAGATCAGGTTGGATGGGGATCTGAGCAACCTGATCTAGTTGAAGATGTCCCTGCTCACTGGGGGGGTGGGTACGTGTTGGACTAAACGACCTTTAAAGGTCCCTTCCAACCTAAACTCTTCTATGATTCTGCACTTTCAAGCCACAAAATAGCAGTTTTAAACACTGTACAGCTCCACCAACAGGGAATGCTTCATTCTCACCTTCTGTATCAGCTTTGGAAGCAAGCTTGAGATCTAGCTGACAATGCAATTCAGCTGATTTGCAGTGAATACAGGTATTGAACTTCTAAATGGAGTGTCTTCAAGCCCTCTTACAGCTTCTCCATTGCTTCCTCTGCTTTAATAGTCAAGCTTCTAGTCTGACTCAAGACTGGGCCAGTAGAGGTCTTGGCTTTGGAAACAGCTCAAGAGAGTCTTAGGACAGGACTTTTTCCAAAACCACACATCTGCTGCATACAGTGATCACCTCAGTCATCCCAGATATCCTGGACCACACCAAACAGTATCAACTATTTGGAAGGTTCAGACTAACGAGTTAAAAACAAGTATTTATGTTGCGAGGAAGGTGCCTTGTGGGATGGCACAGACAAGAGCTTGCAGATCATTAATAGGGACTCTCTTAGACATGACCCAATTGCCTCTTTAAGGAGGGCAAGCCAGAGGATGAACAAAGTAAAGAATGGATAGGATGAGACCAACTGCTTGCAAACCCAAGAGTAACAGATACCTCTTCCCTGTCTCTTTAGCTCTCTCTCCCCCCCAGCCATGAAACACCCGTCCCAAGGTGCTACGTGTGGAAGAGTTTACGATGGTGGACCTTTGGGATACCTGGTACCCCATACAAGCAGGAGGAGCTAGGCAGGCTTGTACTGTATCTTTTTTCTTTTTTTTTTTTCCCCCAAGACTGACGCAGAAGCAGCAGCATGTCACCAAAGGGCACTAAGCTGAGGAGGTGGCCCAGTTTTCCAGAAGCATTCAATCCTCAAAGTTTTTCTGAGAGAACTGATGGGTCCAGGGAAACATGTTATGTAAATGGACACCTAAGAACAGTTATCAGAAAATCTTGACCTAAAGCTTTTAGCTTTCTGAACAAGTCCTGCCCCTTAAGCTCTACACTTAATTTCCTCTCTGGAATGGCCTTGGTTCTTGTGATGGAAGACTGCATCCAGGCTTTGTCTGAGGTCAAGAAAGGTGCAGTGCCTATCTGAACATGAAACAGTCCACAACCCTACAGAGACATAGTCTCCATGATGAAAATGTAAGACAGCTGCCCCTTCATTGCCTTTGCATGGATTAACAAGCCTTCCTGTAAGTGGGCTCCCAAGAATTAGACAGCGCAGGGTGAGTATAGCTTTCCATAGATAAAGCAGTCTCATTTGAACCGCTCTGCAATCTCCAATACCTTGAGTTCACGTTCCTAAAAATGTTTATCATTGCAGTACTTGTTACTGAATCTTCCAGTCCACACCAATAACAAGCACTATGGATTTCCCAGTGAAGGGTGGTTACAGCTATCACAGAATGATTACCATTCACCTTTTTAAGGGGAAACTGGTTCTCATCCAAGCAGCTGTAATGTGAGAACAAAATGTGAGTAAAAAATTGTAACTAACTTCCTTTTCTTATCCTAAGGTCAGCAAGCTACTGTTGATTACACCTCAAAACTCTGTTTCATTGACTGTAGTCATGATCCAGACACGAAAGAAAAATACATTCTCTGCACTTAGCATTTAAGAAACTACTTGTGTACTTACATGCCCAAGAATTCTTATTTACACTGCCCAACCAGTATCGTGTGAAATTCCATAGCCACACTCTTCAGGCACCTTTCAAAAACCCAAACAAACAAATGAAAAAAGGAAGAAAAAAAAAAACAACCAAACAAACACACACAAAAAAAAACCAATCCCATCCACACACACAGAATTTATCTGAAGATCTATCTATCTTGTGTTTACAGAAGCAGAGACGGAGCCTTTGACCTTGACAAAGGCAAAGGGTTGGATTAACACTGCCACTATTGGAGACATGAAACTTTCTCAGATTATGAGTTTACTCCATCTCTTAGAATTCTCCTAGACCCCATTATGCATTCAAAATTGTCCAATACATGGCACCTTTAACACCTGTAACAGGAGCATGGAATGTATGTGCCTAGAAGGTAATGCAACAGCCATGTCAAAACCTCTATGTTCTTTAAGCTACAAAAGCAGAACTTGTATGAACCAAGTGGTTACACTGGTACTTCCACAGTTTAATTAGCTTTGATGCAGCTCTTTAAGGTGAATTTAACTAAGATTCTCAACCATTTTTTCCTGTAGGATACCTGTTCTCAGCAAGCCAGGCAATTCCTTATCTACACCACAGCTTTTTCCTCAGGGAGATAATGCAATAAACACCAACATATTTTGACATTTTGTTCCTTCTTCCTTCATAATTCATAGTAGCTTTTTATATCCACTGCATGGATAAAGAACAAGAAATGTAACCCTGCGGTGAAATAAAAGCAAATATATTAAATACTTGTACAAATAATATTACGTTTCTAGAACTTTTTGATTTTTCTTTTTGTGCAAAAGTTTTGAGATTAAAGCTTGATAGCAAAGACATCCCTTCTGACAAGACTGGTATTCACCCTCAAGATGTGCGAGACTGTCATTCCAGAATCCCTTTAGATTTGCTGCAGGCTAATGATATATTATGTACAATCAGAAACACTGCTAAAATAAGGGGATTAGGAATCATAACATAAGCCTTTGTCTGAGCTCTATTAAGCAAGTTAGACATAAGAAAAGCCATTTAGTAACTACTTACTCACTATTCCATTAGGAAGGATATAGAATACGTGACATGGTCTTAACTCCCACATGTTTATTTACAGGATTCTTACTTCAGGGATTTGAAAGGATATTTTTGTGCTGCAGTTACTCTACAGACAAAAAGATGAATTATGTTAAATATGGAATGAAAATGTCAGTTTGCTGACTTCAGTTATAGAGCATTTGTACGAAAGCTTTAGAACTGTTTAGAACTTCCTAGCATTAGCACAAGTTGGTTATCTAAATGTAAATTAAATTTATGTTTCCCATCAGTATCAACAAAATTATCAAGGGATAATAAGCAAAAGGAAAATACATAAAAACATGTAGAGATTTTAAGTCTACAAAATTACTCTACTGAGGTCATTAACCACAAGGCCAAAGCACATATGATTTTATGAAGAACAGTACCAAAGAAGAAAACCTTGTTTTCCCAAAGGAAATTCACTGCTACTTTACTATTATTATATTTTTCCATGTAAATTAGAGTTACATTCTCAATGTCCTGTTACGATTTCCCTCTTCCTGTAACCTCTATTAGAAAATGAAAAAGCAGCATGAAAGCAAGCAGACTGACACTAGAACATATTCATTATGCTGCTCTGACACAGGGGACCAGATTGGTTTATTATATTAACGATAATACAGATTAATTTTAAAGAACCCTACTGGTCCTACTTCACAGAGACTATAGATGCCAGAAGAATATTTTGTTAAAACAAGCAATAAATTCCAAGGTCAGGAATGAACTGAGCATGCCATTATTTGACAGGAACATTTTCAAATACTTCCCATGACTCAAAATCATGTTTGACAGTTGCTATCAAGTCAACTGTCAAAAACACAAGGTTTCATTTTCACCCTGACATAGTCCAGAACTATCAACTAGACTAACCCCTGAGAAAGACACAGTATTATGTACTCAATTTGTTCAATATTCTTTCCTTTCCTCCTTAAAAAGAAGGTCAAGGTGAGGAAAACCACATGCACTACAGATGCCTGTTGAGAGGGGACTCTGCAGAGGGCAACTCAGGTAAGCAAGCATGTTTTCTTCATCTGAAAACCATAACACAAATACGGATCTTCTGCAAATGCTTTAAAGAGAACTGTTACTCTGTAGTTACATAGGTTACAAGTACTTCTGCCTTTAATTTACAAGATGGAATAATGGACCGGAATAATTTACAAGATGTGACTTCATACTTACTATTTCATACACCAACCTTTGATTAACAACCTATTTTTCTTTTCCACTTCTCAAGAGAGATTTCAGGAAGCAACACATTTTCCTTCCGCAATCAAAGAGGTTTATGCATTTCCTAAGATTTTACACCAATCTCTCCAAATGTCCCTAAAACTTACATGCCAAAAGAGGAGAAGATTTAAATACCTGCCCAAGATTCTTTCAACTCATTTCAGGTGAAGTAAAAGTCAGACATTAAGAATTTGATGACTCTTTCACATGAAGTCAAGTCTTTTTATAAGATCAGTTGTGAACTGAACTCCCAGTTGAAATTGAAGCTACTTCAAATTCTGTGCAACACAGACCAATGCAGGGAGCTGCTCCACCACGGCAGTATGTGCTCCTGCCATTATCCTGCCTGGCAAAACCAGTTTGTAGCCCTGGTACACACTGTTCACTTCTAGTTACGCAGGCTTTAAAGATAGTGGCCACTAGTTCTTCACAGATCTCATACAGGAAACTGGTGGGATGATACAGAATTAAGAGTGGTGTAAGTGACATGAAAATTCAGCATTTCAGAGCAGATAATAATAGCAGACCACTGGAAAACTGGCAGCCAAAATCTCGGACCTCCAGGGGCAGATGGAATGCCCACCTCCAAGCAGTGGCTGCTTTCCTGGTCCAGCGGTGCTGCTCTGAGCACACATCCAGGGGCCGCCTGCCACTCCTTATAGACTTCAGACAAGTGCAATTTTAATTCCTCACATTTAGAGTGTTGTCCCTCATGGCAATATATGACATGAAAACAATATTTGGCACAGAAAACTCTAAATAACATTATGAAGCCTGATTTTTTTCAGTTATTAACCACACTTTGCTATCTATACTTGTCCTTCCTACAAAAATATACTCAAACCTTTATGTTCATGCCTTCAAAGCATGCATTTACCAACAATGACACAATAAAAAAGAAAAACATGATCTAGAACTCAAAGCTCCATATATTAAAATCAGTAAGTCTTCTCTTTTAAGAAAAACATCCATGGGAGAGCAATAGGATTTGGGAAATTGTAAAAGTGTTCTTTATAATACTCCCAATATACATTTAACTATTTGCTCAAAGTTTAATTAAAAAGGAAAATAAAGCACTTACTCTGGAAAGTTGTCCAGCTCCACAGTGCTTCACACTCTACTTTAATATTTCTGACTAACATGGCATGGAGTTTCCTTTGATCAGGTCCCTTTTCACTGTACCCTGGCTGAGACCCCTCAGCTTCTGGCAACAACCATACACTGAGAAAAACTAGTGTTTGTTTCACCTTCGTTACGTCCTGGTTTCGGCTGGGATGGAGTTTATTTTCTCCCTAGTAGCTGGTATCAACACTGTGTTTTGGATTTAGTATGAGAATAATGCTGGTAACACGCTGATGGTTTGGTTGTTGCTGAGTAGTGCTTACCCGAAGTCAAGGGCTTTGCAGGTTCCCATGCTCTGCAGGTGAGCAGGAGCACAAGAGCCGGAGGGAGCAGAGCCAGGGCAGCTGCCCTGACCTAGACAAAGGGATATCCCATCCCACAGAGTGCCCTGACCTAGACAAAGGGATATCCCATACCATAGAGCGCCCTGACCTAGACAAAGGGATATCCCATACCATAGAGCGCCCTGACCTAGACAAAGGGATATCCCATACCATAGAGCGCCCTGACCTAGACAAAGGGATATCCCATACCATAGAGCGCCCTGACCTAGACAAAGGGATATCCCATACCATAGAGCGCCCTGACCTAGACAAAGGGATATCCCATACCATAGAGCGCCCTGACCTAGACAAAGGGATATCCCATACCATAGAGCGCCCTGACCTAGACAAAGGGATATCCCATACCATAGAGCGCCCTGACCTAGACAAAGGGATATCCCATACCATAGAGCGCCCTGACCTAGACAAAGGGATATCCCATACCATAGAGCGCCCTGACCTAGACAAAGGGATATCCCATCCCACAGAGTGCCCTGACCTAGACAAAGGGATATCCCATCCCACAGAGTGCCCTGACCTAGACAAAGGGATATCCCATACCATAGAGTGTCGTGCTCAGTATATAAACTGGGCGGAGTTGGCTGGGAGGGGCTGATCATTGCTCAGGGACTGGCTGGCTGGCTGGGCATCGGTCAGCGGGTGGTGAGCAATTGTATTGTGCATCACTTGTTTTTTCTTTAGGTTTTATTTCTCTCTTTTTCCCTTTCATTACTATCACTATTATACTTTACAGTAAACTCTTCTTAACTCGTGAGTGTTACCTTTTTCCAGTTCTCCTCCCCATCCCACCAGGAGGGAAGTAAGCAAGTGGTTGTGTAGTATTTAGTTGCCAGGTGGGCTTAAACCATGACACAGTAATGCAAAAAGATGATACTAACAAGAGCTACAAAAGAAAAGGATATTGGCTCTTCCTATACTAATACTAGTACATTGAATCACAGAATGGTTTTGGTTGGAAGAGACCTTAAAGTTCATCTAGTTCCCACCCCCCTGCCCTGGGCAGGGACACCTGCACCAGCCCAGGCTGCTCCCAGCCCCATCCAGCCTGGCCCTGAGCCCTGCCAGGGATGGGGCACCCACAGCTGCTCTGGGCAGCCTGGGCCAGTGTCTCACCGCCCTCACAGTAGGGAATTTCTTCCTGTTATTTAACCTGTGTCTACCCTCTTTCAGTTTAATGCCATTCCCCCTTGGTCCTGTCACCCACTCTGTAACAGAGTGTCTCCCCATCCTTCATGTAGGCTCTCTTTAGGTACTGGCAGGCTGCTATAAGCTCTCTCTGAAGCCTCCTCTTCTTGAGACTAAACCACCCCAACTCTCTCAGCCTGTCTTCATAAAGGAGGTGCTCCAGCCCCCTGATGATCTTCATGGCCCTCCTCTGGACCTGCTCAAGCAGGTCCATCTCTTGCTTACGCTGGGGGCCCCAGAGCTTGATGCAGTACTCCAGGCAGGGTCTCGTGATAGCAGAGGAGAGGGGCAGAATCACTTTGCTCAGCCTGCTGGCCACACTTCTTTTGATGCAGCCCAGGATGCAATTGGCCTTCTGGGCTGCAAGTACAGATTGCTGGCTCATACTCGGTTTTTCATCCACCAATAGCCCCAAGTCCTTCCCCAGAGGGGTGCTCTCAATCCACTCATTGCCCAGCCTGTACCATGTTTGGGATTGCTCAAATCCAGGTACAGAACCTTGTACTTGGCCATGTTGAACTTCATCATGCTTCCACGGACCTACCTCTCTGGCCTGTCGAGGTCCCGCTTGATGGCATCCCTTCCCTCTAGGGAACCAACCACACCACTCGGCTTGGTACCATCTGCAAACTGCTGAGGGTGCACCCAAGTACAAGTAGTAGTCCTAAATTCAAAATAATTTTAGTGGCCAAATAATTCACTGTTTTCTCAGAACATTTTCCCCTTTCCCTAGTTGTTAATGTTATCAACATTGTCTGAGTTGAGCTTAACAGCTTCATACTGCAAGCTCTTCTGTCAGAGAGCCAAGGGGACAGAATGGATAACAAAACAGCAAATGATAAATCACTGCTTAGCGGCACAAACCCAGGAGATGGACACAGAGAGGCAGGAGCTCAGTAAATCTGAAGACACCAATATTCTGGATGAGGGGGGCCCGCGGGGGCCATAAATTCCCTCCTGCCACCCCAAGGGTATCACCACATGCAGGCTTTTGGTCACTCTGCACACTGTACCAGCCCACCTGCTTCCTGCAAGCTGCGCTTTAATTCATTCCTGTGCACCCTCATACACTAGTGGGATCTCTTGAGCTGATAGAAAACCAGAGGATCATCACAGCTCCCTTAATTCCTAGGCAGCAACTCAGGACAAAGTAGCACACGTACTTGTCTTCTGAGGACAAGCAACCAGGATACAAACCACACGAGAGGACTAAGAAGTAACAAGCATGTATGTAATCACTGCTGAAGGGCACACTATAACTTTTTTCAATGCCTGCCTTTTACAGCTTTTGGAAATTAACACACTCAGGGAATCTAAGTCATATACACATACGTGTATTCAAATGTCAGAACAACTAAGTATGAGTTCCAATTTTTAGGAGACATTTTTAATAGCAAAATTAATTACAGTTCTAATATGCCCACTTTTACTATGTCAAAATCTAATGGTTCATTCAATAAATAAAGTGTAGATCTATTATTCATACTACTTTACAATTGCTTTTCAGCCCACAGTCAACTAATATCTGTGGATACTGCAAAATCCCATGATTAAGACTGACTTTATAGACATAGAAAAAAGAAATATTTCATAACAGAGCTAAAACCCCAGAAGTATTCAAAAGAAAAGATTCAAAGACACTATTTTATTAATGACAAATTATTTCTGATTTTTACATTTTCCCTTTGTGTCAAAGAAAACTTGTTGATTCAAAGGCAAATAATTAGAACTGTGAGGAAAGAAAGCATCACTGAACTGGAACTTTACTCATACTGTAATTTATTATTTTCAATTTTTAGATGTGATGCAATATAATGTCTCCAGCATCTTCCAATATGGTGCAACTGTGGGCTTCCCCTGAGCAAAGAGCTCCTGTTTGCTTCCTTCCCCTCACCCCTCCCTTCCTTAGCTGCCTCTCCACCAGATCCAACAACTGTGCAGCCACAAAATAAGACAGTCCAGCAAGCTCATCTGACAGAAAACTTAGTCTTCTGCCAGCCTCCAAAAAACAACGGTTTTCCATCAGACCAGTTTACTGAACTTCTCTTGCCCCAGGAGCAGAGGAAGTGTATGAATCAGTACAGAAACATAACAGCAATCCAATTCTTTTTGTGGGAGCTGCAGTTGTACCAGACAGCATCACATCCAGCTACACGCTCAGGGCATAGCTCTAAGCCAGAACTGACCTAATTTTATGTTGCCCTCCAAAAAGAAAAGATGGACCCGACTTCCCACTTGTGCCAGAATAGCACTGGTGTAGGCAGATGACCTGCAAGGTCTGGGAGCTGATCAGAGCCTTAATCCTACAATGACAAAAAAACCCACAATCCCTTTCCAACTGGACCATGTTGGTTACCCACTTAATCATGCCATTAACAAATGCTAGCAGTAGCACAAACAAGGGGGGACACGTGTGAATAGGTGGGCAGGGGGAGAACGGGGACATCCCCTCCCACAGAAGCACAGGCTGAGACTTCAATGCCAAACCAAGGAGGTAAGGAAGGAGAGGATCTCCATCTCGTGAGGCGAGTGGGCACAGACCAGCGCATTCGACCCACACCAGTCCCCATTGCCGTGGGTGAACACCCCAGCAGATGTGAAATTTCCTTGTGTTTTAGTAGGGTTTATGGTGTCTGCATCCTTCCACTCTGCAATATTCTTATTATTCTTCTTCTGACAGTTTAATGAATGACCTAGCAGAGTGGTCCCACTAAAGCAGCACTTCTGCAGTAAAGAAACAGGACTGCTCTTCCTAGTCCGTTACTGTTTACTAAATAAAACCAATCATTTTTCTTTATCTGTTTTTTTTCTTCCCATCTTCATCTTATTGTACACTGGAAGTATCTGGAAATCTATTGCCACAGGAATGTACACTAACTGTATACGCAGTGTCCGTGCCTTCACTCTCTCCTCATCAGCTATAAACAAATATCAGTTAATTCACTTTTAAAATAACATATACATTTGCATGTTAAAATATCCTGAAGTAGAATTTTCTTCACTTTTTCAAGTGTATGTTAAAATGTCAATTGGCACAAACAAATATCTACAAGCTTACACATTATACAATATCTGCCAGAATAAAATGCAACACAGAAAAGCGAAATGGGCCAGTTCTCAGCTCTACAAAGACAGAGGCAGAATGCAAGCAGGGGAAAAAAAACCTCTATTAAAAAAAAAATAAAATTTTAAAGTGCTAATACACTGTAAGGATGAAACATTCCATTTACATGAGCAAAAGACTTAATATAAATTATTACAAGTCTATGAATAACACTTATACTACCGTTGACAGAAGAACCCCAGGCACAAACCCAGGTATTCTCAGAAGAAAGCTGAAATTAACACCCAGTAGCACTTCCAAAAAAGCCGTTTCCAACTGCTCTTAACTCTTTGAATTAATTTTCAAGACTGTTTTTCTGAGGTCAGGAGCAGAGCCCATGCCAAAGAATGTGATCTGTTCTGTTAGTCAAAAGGGAGTATTTAGTTTGGGAAGCATCAGGAATTTTTAAAGGGTCATATTTTTGGACTTTTTGCAGGTTACTACCAGGAAAATTCCAGATTATTGGGAATAAATTACGGGAGAAAAAAAGTGATGTGTAACTACCAAAAGGTTATAAGGGAGTTTAATATGCATTACTACACACCAAGTCTGAAAAGCAGTCAAGTGTTCCTAGCCAGAACCATATAAATGAGAAAGATTCCGTATGTTCATCCAAATCAATCTGTACAGAACTTAATCATAATTCCAGAGAAGGAAGAGCACCTTATCCCACCAGTAACTGCATTCAAAATTTCCTCTTGCATACAGTTTCTGCAGGATGGCCTCACTGCAGGAGTATCTTTGGCGTCAGGGATGTCCACAACATGAGAAGCAGACTTTTGTACTGCTGGAAGAGCGTGGAAAGATATTCAATGATACATGGCCACACATAAATGAAAAAGGACTCTTACAGTTTATCTGCACAAAGAAGCTACTCTGTACTGAAGGTATGAATTTACAGTGCAAATTAAAGCGCTCTGTAACTCCTTCCACATGCAATGAGTTGAACACTCCAGGATAATGAACTACTTCACATTCAACCAGAATATTCAATAATACCCAAAACAGGCGTGTGTGGAGCAACAGGTGTTGGGTACATCCTGCCTTATTCCACAGCAGCTTCTCTTGGAAGGCACACCCTCAGTATCAGAAAAATAGAAACTTAAAAAAAAAAAAAAAGAAAAAAATCTAAATAGTTTAACTTAACACCTTCACTTTCCACAGATTTCCAGAAAAGAACACACTCCCACTTCACAGTTTGTAGACAGAAAGTTCATTTACACAGACGCTCATGCTACTGACACAAGTCCTGCCAAACCCTGCAACTGAAGATGTTTGGGAACACCAAAGATGTTACCCCTTTTTGCTGCCAGCCTCACCTCCTGCCAAAGATGGCCATTGCTGCAGCACAGTAAGCAATCTGTGCCTCATAACTCCCCAGTTAGAGGCCACTGTCCTTGCTTTCGACGTACCATTTGTTAACTACCCCAGCAGCACAGCAAGCATACATGCTGTTCTGCTACTCCATCCAGCAGCCTGAGGAGGAGCAGAGCAGAGAATTAGACATTTGAACTTCATCCATCACCCTACCAAAGCTTAGCAGGGTTTATTAGCCATAACCTTCAGGAAGATTAATTTGAATAAGTTTTTAAAATGTATTAGGTAAATCATAGATAGTTTAAAAGTGACTGTAAAATGCTTTTGTTTAATTTAGTTTAGAAGTCTGCTAAACAAATGGCAGTCCCTTCCAAATAAAAGTATCCATAACAGATTTTAATGTGATTTCATTAATACAGTTTTGACATTAGCTCCAATTAATATTCCAGGATGTCCATGCAGTTAATTTGGGATATTTTTTTCTGAATGTTCCTATGTATGCAAGCCCAGAGGCAGCTATTCATTTTTTTCTGAGGCACAAAATGCAGTGAAGACAGAGGGCTGTGTTTAGCACTGGGCAGGAAGGTAGCTGTGAAGAAGTGTGAAGTGAAAGCATTTCAAGCAAGTATTTTTGTAAGGCCCTCACAAAAATGACAAAAATGGTTCTGTTGCTTAGCTCATTTTTCAGCTGAATTACTTAGTCAGATGGAAAGCTAAGGTATGTGACCTTCTGTGCCAAGTAAGGTCACTTTTTCTTTTTTTTTAAAGTAGAGTTTAGAAATAGAAACTACTCTGAAAAGACAAGCAAAACTTCTGGTGAAAACTCAAGGTGAACACATTTTCTAAAGGATAACTGTGCAGGCAATTAGACACACAAAACAGACGTAACCTAACAGGCTCAGATTTCTGAGAAGAAACATAGATTATACCACCCCAACTGATCATTCTGATGCGTACTGCAGGCCAAATTCTTCCTTGGCAAGTCACCTCAAGCACACCAGAAAAAAAAATTGCACACTTCCACCTTTTTAAGGAGCAATAGACATAACGAAATTCCTACTCTGATGAGAGCCATGGCGTTTGTTTTTAATAAGTCTTAGCTTCTATAGTTAATGCTAGATCCTGCTTTACTTTTCAGTATTTGTATTCCCTCCCAGCAAAGCCCAGAGTGGATTAGACAGAGGCTTAATCTTACAAACTGAACTGACATTTCTGTGTCAGAAGTGACAGACAGAAACTCTCTGCAGTTGAATCACTCAACCCACATACTCCCCCAGCCAGCTGCGGCAGTGGGATACATCAGGTCGCAATTCCTGTGGGCGAGAAGACTTCTTCACAGAGTAGCTTCATTCAGGACTCCTTTAAAACAGTGGAAGGCCTTTAGCAGGCTTTCTCTTGTACCCAATTTTCATCAAAATTAAGTAAATTTTTAATGTTTAGGACACGTTTACTTTCCATGACCAAATCAATTTTTACGGAACACGCAGATCTAATAATATCGCAATTACAATTTTCTATAAAGCTTTCAAACTTCTTACAGAGATATCAGCTGTGTCACATTAATAAAGTCTACAATGCTGCACACAACTCTAGAAACCTTTAGGTATGTGAATATTCCGTGTTTATTTGGGTAGGCAAATCAGGTAACCACTCTCATAGGTATTTATAGCATTGGGATTTCAGGACCTTTTCCTGAGAGGTAAGAGGCAACCACATCCAACTTCACAGAGTATTCAGGTTACAGAGCTCATGTGTGGTCAGGGATCTTATAATCAATGCTGCAATCCACCACCAAAAAGTCTAATTCTCATCAATTATAAAAGCTGCTTTACACAATGGGTATAAGTATTTCTCTCAAGGCCTAACTCAGCATTCAGGGAAGCCTCACCCCACCAAAGGTAGCGGCGTATGTGTGAATTCATCCCAATTCGCAGCAGTTTAAAAGCACAGCAGTACAAGCCTCACGACATGATAGCAAGCGGGGTTCAAGTTTTTCAAAAAACAAATGGCATAAAGTAACTAAGAATAAACTCGAAACAGACACCAGATTTTAAAAAACATTTGTTCAATCTTTTATTTCCAAAGTAATTAAACACTCAATAAGAAATGGCTAGGCTAAAACTGCCGAATGATATAGTTGTGTTTATACAACTGCAGCCTCTTTCCACAGCTACATTTCAAACAGGAGAAATATATAATTGATTTGGGTTTTGTTTTTTTAAATCAAAGCCAGGCTAAGGATTTTCCCATAAGCTTTCCAGGAAAGTCAACCTCTGGACTAAAACTAAACAGAAAAAATTCAGCAGGAGACTATTTCATTAAGTTAGGACTACGCAAAGGCAACATTCAGACAGAAGACGATGGTGCAAATTCTTACGTAACTTTCCATTTAGCAGGCTACTACAGGCTACCAGCTATTATAACAAGAACGTAACATAACCATTTATTTCAAAAACACTCAACTGAATTCAAGGCACAGCCGTTACATTGTGTACTCCCTACTTCTGTCTGATCTTCATATATTAATCTCCAGTATCAGGAACAAATTATTAAAAAGCACGAGAATGTGTTCTGTTCCACAAAAACACTTTTGTCCACACAACTATGCATGTTTTATTCCAAAAAGCAGTAGATAATTTCATAGAATCACAGCATTTTGCCAAGTTTTAATTTTGGCAAAAATATTAACTGTCAAGAGTTTCAGTTTATTTATAAAATAATTACTTGGAGAAGCTAGGATATTTATTTTGAAATTTCATATGCTGCATCACCTTCTTGTAAGCTAAAGTAGTACAACAAATACCTGCAACAACAAAGCTTCTGTAACCAGGAAAAGAGTTTGGGGTGTCTTGTGAAATTATTTTTATAAAAGCTGCAAACAGTAACACCTGAAACATTCCAGAAACTTTTGCAGAATATGAACAGACCCAAGACCTATTTTACCAATTCTTAAATCCTTTAAAATTATTGGGAGTAATACATCTCTCTGCGTATACTGGATCATTAACCAAATGTAAGTGAAGCAGTTGTTCAACACAAACCTATAAAAGCATCATCTTAACCAACATATCAAAAAAATACCATCTTTAAAGTTAATTTTGCATTTCAAGGTCTTCCTTAGAACCTGCTTACAATGTACCTAAAAGCTGGAGTGAGGATAGAGGAGACATCAGATCTGTGGATACTTTACACTCACTAAGACCTCTTTGCCCTGACAATAGGGCAACTACAGTAACAGTTGTTTCATTCGTTTTTACCTGAAATCCTGAGAAGTACAAACACTCTGAGTTCTAAAGTTGCTTTCAGAAATTGAAGCAAGTAATTTTGTCACAATTTTCATGCCAGAAAAACACACATAATAAAACATGTTCGCAAACACAGAAAAGAATGTTTGGAAGTGAAAAGTCATCAATGACATAGCTTATACTGGATATATGTTTGTACAACACATGTTTTTTTTCTGTCCTTCACCTGTCTGCCACCAATCACAACCTGGTGTTTCACCTTAACACCAGGTGTAAAGCATAGTGAGGCTGCTGCTCCACAGGCAGCAAAACCACTGAAGGAGACAATCACCTGTCAGTGATTAAAGGTCCTGTGGGACGTACAGTTTGATCAGTTTACTCTGTTCTTTCCTACTGACTTTGAGGAAAGATGTGGTAAATTTCCAATTTTTTCCCACTGTCCAGGCAGTATGGATGGGAATCAGTAGATGTGTAGTCTATTTGCAGTTCTGCTATTAAATGCTATTCATACTATGTTACTCCTCATAAAATGAAAGAGACAGACAACAAAATAACTCACAGAATGATTTTACCTGAGCAGCCACCCCAAATTTGGCTTCTTGGAGGTTGTTTCACTTAAAAAGACCAACTGGTAAAGTCCAGTATTCTATTAATAGAAATTCATTTATTTACGTCATATGTATATGGGACAGAAGAGGATGGGATAGAGGAAAAGGTGAGACAACAAAAAAAAAAGGTTTCCAACTAGTTTATGAGCTCTTCTATCACCAAGTATTTACACTGTTACATATGTAATCGAGGGATGAATATTAAGTAGCTAGCCTGTGAATTTTCTGAAAAAGCTCAACTACCCACAGATGCATGTGGGTAGCGATGTGATGCTATTCCTGGAATGCCTATTTGTAATGTACATGTTTCAGAAATGGTATCACTCATCCTCAGGCAATTCAGTATTCAAATTCTGCCTTCTGTGACACCCTTGCAGTAATTCTGACTTGTACGGGGATTGCTGTACCGAAGTATTTTACAGAGCAATCTAATTTTTAGGATTACATTCAAGTAAAATAGCATCTTGACACTATCTGCAAAATAAATACAATAACTAAAGTACTAACTTCCATATAAGTGGATACTCTCATGTCTGGATATTTTGACCAGGAAGGCTTAGCCCAACTTTATAGGAATTACTTAAAATTCCACTAAACATTTTGAGAACTTATATAGCTTCCGTTCACTAGCTATCACAGAGTGTTTCATTTTTTTTGAGCAAGCATCAGCATATCCCTCTAATTATTTTCTTCATATTATACCTACAAAAACCAGGTACAGAAACCTTCACTAATTTTTCTTTGATGACACAGGAGGTGACTATTAAATTCATACACACAGGGCTGGAAACTTGTCTTCTAGTTTCACAGGTGAAAAGTCCTTCCACTTACTCAAAGATGAAAATTTAAGCAATATTTGGTAAGACACACTTAAATCTTGAGCAAATGTTTTCTAAAATCCATCAACATGTAAATACACTACTTTGTACTAGGAAGATTTCAGAATCTATTTCTGTTATGGTCATGAGAAAAAGACTGAAATATGATGTTTAAAGGAGCAATAAAATCTACAACTACAAGCTTCTCTCCTGTACAGAAAACTAACAAGTTGAGCAGCTGCTCAAGATCAGCAGGTTTAAATCAGTGTCTTCCTCCACAAAGAACGGGCGATGTCCTGGGAGTAAAATTATGGACAACTGCAATTCTACAGAACCGACTGCAGCCTTCCCAGTAAATATCCAGCCACTTTCCCTTTTGCATGGCAGCATCTCTGATCACTCTATGCCACCATCTCTGTTCCTTTAGACCATATCAAGGCAATGAATGCTCCTGAATTTCATTCCTGCTTGTTGGGCACAATATCATCCACCTAATGTTTTAACATGAGGAATTTTCTCTTACCTACTGTAATTCCTGCAAGCCAGGCTGCTTTATCTGGTAATTACCAAGGCACACTCTTTATTTTAACCTCTTGTAAGGAAGCAATTTTTATCACAATGTCCACAGCTGCTATTCAGGAATGATTAGTTTCAGGGCTTTCAAACCTTTCCACATCATTTGAATGCACTATACAATGGCACATTTCAAAATTGTGGGCTTCTTCAGCCAGCTACATCCATTGGAAGAAGTGGTGAATGATTCAGTCTTCTCAGCCTAAATGTACTCTCCCTTTTACACTTTTCCTTAATTGTTTCTGCATATGGACACCCTCTTGGAATTATGTAATGCATGTATGTCAGCACAAATCTATCATGCTCCAAACTTTAAACGAGAGGCATCAATTGAATCTTACTTGGAAAAATGATACATGAAAAAGCAGCACAGTGAAGAAATGTAGTGACAGAATTCATTACTAAAAAAACTTTTAAACTTTGTATAACATTTAGATTAGGCTGCAGAGACTTCAGAATATTTACCTTAACTTTCCCCTTCACATGACCAACAGTTCTTTGAGTCTTGCATTCAAAGTTAGGCCTCAAACCATGTATTTTCTCCAAAATAAGAGCACTGCTATCAAAAGTGATAGTTGAAGCATTACCAATTCTGTTTCCACTTAAAACTATTGCGATAGTATTTAAGTAAGTTTTTGCCAATTGATTTCTATTCACTAATATTTAGACATCAAATTTCTGCATAATAAAAAATATGAGGTATTTTCCTTTTACAGACTTTTATAATTTAAAATGTGTCTTTCTAGGTTCTTACACTGCAAGCAAACTTCAGCTAAATGCCCCCTAAGATGCATTAACATAGAACAGGCCCAAACCAAGAACTTGACATAAAATAGTAAATCTTCTGTCCCATGCTAAACCCCTGCAGCTCTCTGCAGACCTCAGCTCTCCTTGGGGGTCCTAGACCATGGTGGAGCCTACCTCACACTGAGAGGAAGTTAGATGCAAAAATCTATGAAGCCTCTGAGGTCCAGCCACCAGAGAGGAAAATACAAGCTTCCTATATTTAAGCTGTCTCTATTTCAGAATGTCATTACTGGAATTCCTTATGACTTTTTTTAACTTTAAAAGTCCTTCTCATCCTGACTTCACAATGTTATTTATGTGTGTACACATAAAAGTTTCCCTAAAGCTTTCAGTTCTGTCGTATCAGAATTTCCACTAAAAAGGTCATCAGAACTGAATGCTTATTGCTTTTAGCCACACAAAACAGCGCTGTGGTTTCTTGCCTCTACTAAAAACATGTATTACATCTATATTTCCAGTTCTGTAAGTCCTATTAAAGAGGACAATCAGTTAAATTGTGCATTATCCAATTCATATACAGATTCTGTATTAAAAGCCTGACTTGAGCTGACAAAGTCACAAAATATAAGAGAAGTTACTGAACAAATTCAGTATCCAATTACAGTCAGGTAAACTATAGTAACAGCTCTGAAACAAATACTGTTACCGTGGTGTAAAGTCTGAAGTAACTGGGAGCAGAACCTAACCACCTGGCATTTTCTCACTTCACCAAACCTAAAGCCCTGGAAGGGTCAACAATGAGTAACTATGTAATTCGTGAGGAGAAATGACTAGAAAACCAGGATACAGAGGTGAAATAAGGATAAATGCTTTTCTTCCATGCTGAATTTTCTGGATTTTGTTAGTCTAAGCCAGGCCATGGGTATTGCTTTAATACGCCATGAATATTTTCAGTATGAAATTCCATTCATTTAAAAATAAGATGTGATTCATACAGAATTCACAAGGCAGGCCCTGGAATTTTAAGTAGCTTGGATGTAACAGGCAGATGTCTAAACCCTTAAACAACTTTAGCTGGAATTTCTTTTTCTAGATAATAAATGTAATTGTTTTAACTATGGACTGCGACTACTTGGAGACTTTCATGTTTGTTTCTATATCTAGTTTATGTTACTTCAGAAAAAATACTAAGGGCTCAAATCTGAAAAGTGCAAATTTTGTTCACAGAAGTAGTCTCTTCACGGCTTAGCTTTTCTAGGGTTGTACTTGCACCTCACACATGGAAAAGCATACCTAGAGAAAAGGTATGAGAAAAATACCTCAAAACACCCACAAACATTACAGAAAGTACATGTTTAAATGAATGATATCTCAAAAAATTAAAACCTTAATTAGGCTTCAGAACATCACTTATAAGCATGCAAAATTAACCCCTCACTGACTACCTTTGCCACACTATCCTGGAGCAAACCGTCGAGCAAACCTGCAATCACAAGCTCCCAGAGCCGCGTAGAACCGCAGGAAAACTCCAAACCTGGGGAAAACTCACCTCTTTTGCTGAAGGTAACGCACGGAACACTCATACCCCGGGGCAGCACTGGCCTGCCTGGCTTCGGGCTAGGAGAGAAGCGGGCTCAGCTCCCGCCCTCCCTTTTGCAGGTGCCCGTCGGCGCTCAGGGACAGCCCCGGGCCGCCCGGGAAAACGCGAGGCGACAGCGCCGGGAGCGTGGCGCTCCCGCTGCCGGACCTCGGCGGCCGCTCGGGGCAACCCCCGCCCGCCGTTCCCTACCTTTGCCCCTCGCCGTGCTCAGCCAGGCGGCGGCCTGCCCCGGGATGCGGCGCGGGTGGGACAGCGGGAACGGCAGACGGGCGGACGGGGCTGCCGCTCTCCTCCCCTCGCCTCGCACCGGCCTCCTGGCCGAGGAGCCCGCGGCCAGTGCCCGCAGCGCGCCGAGCGACCGGCGGCCCCGGGCAGAGCCGGGGGCAGGGGGGGCCCGGGCGGCCGAGGCCGCGCCCGGGCGAGTGAGCGACCGCTGCCGCCCACAGCCGCGAATTCCCGTTACATCTCCCGAGCAGGATCGGGGCAGTCCCACAGCCACCGGGCGGCGGGGGGCGGCAAGGAATCTCGGTCTGGGAAGAGCCTCTTGCCTTCTGGAAAATGTCAAGTTATGTCGACCAGGTCACCTTAAATTATTAGAAAGCTGCAAGTTTTCCCTTTTCTCGTTTTTGGTTGGTTGGTGTATTTTTTTTTTTAAGCACAGGTTGCCACTAGCGACACCCAATGCACGTGGAAAACCACCAGTTTTCACTCCGCAGCCTGACTTCAGATCTAAGTGCAAACTTGTCCTAATGCAAAGTAGTAATACCCTGGAAACGTTTTCCATTTACAATGAGTCTGAAAATGCATTAACTCTAAGTTACCAACTGTATCAAAACCTATAGACCTGTCAAATGGAAATTTACCGACTCAAAGCATAAATGAATTGACAGTGTTTCTTTTTCTGAAGTGTGAGTTCCATAACGTTTACATGGTTCACTGGCACATACACGCACCATTCATTGCAAAAGTCTCTCAAAAGTAGCAGGCAGGCAGCGACTCAGCAAGTGTTCACCGCAGGTCAGGCTCTGTCCTGGCGGTACTTCACCAAGGAAGCAATCCCGCTAACAGTTCGTGACCGGTGAGCGGGGACCTTGGGGTGACAGCCCTTTTACCACCCTGACCCTCAGCATCAGCGGAGGGATGCTATTGCCTGCGAGAGCTACGTGCTGGCTGTTACAGTTCCCAGGCTGTACCTGCAGATCCGGTACTAGATCTAAGTACTTTATAGACCACGTAACAGCCATGCGTGCTCTGACTGAACATCCAGTTGTAGTTGTTATTAAACACACAAAGCAGTAGTTTTCAAACCCTGCAGAGGTTTAACTTCATGGTAACTGGAAGGTTAACAGAAATCCTTACTGTGTACAGTGTTGTCATTTGCACACAGATGAAAAATGTGACTTTATGTACTATTTTGATTCATTGTCTATCTCTTATGCACCTTACTACTTTACAGCTTTGTTGAATCTTTGCATATACTTACCCTGAAACATGACTCACACAGATATTTCTAAAATACAGTGGAACTGCTTAGATCCATTCATATCAACTACTCATGTTTATGAGAATTTGTGTTTACAAGGACAACGCTTTAAGCTTCTGCAGGGACAGGTGTGGACAATGCAATAGTCTGCTAATACTGAAATACTTAGACGGGGAATGAAAAGGGGAGCACAGAATGTCAGAAGTGAGAAGCACCCCCTTAGGAAACACTTTGTAAATCAGGTATTCTTACCAGTCAACAAATGTAAAACATCTCGCAGAAATACGCATGAACACTTGGCGATACTCAGTGTATGTTATTATCGCACCATAAGTTAACTACATGCTGCTCAAATAGTTTTCAAGTTTCTCTAGTTCTGCAAGTTGTGTTAATTAGCTCAGTTATCAGTTCATATGTAGATTCCTGCTTTCAGTAGCAATTACATAGCCTGTAGATTCAAAAGCCGTATAATGCTTCTAATGTTAATAAAGATGTACTTGGCATTTACACAGGACTTTTCTCAGCATGTCATAAACAAGCCGCTTTGACATTTCTAGGAAATATGTGGTCACATGACTGTTACAGAGAAACCGAAGTGTATATGCATACTTATATGACCTATATGAGAACACAAAGTAACAGTACCTACATTATTGAAAAGTAGCCTCCCATAATTAGTTGCTGTGGTATTTACTCACAAATAAAATTCCTAATGAGAGTTACTGAGTACTCACTTTGATGCCGGGCATTTTCTCTGCAATCTACAGATGACCTTTTCCGTAACTTTGCCCACAGCAGGTCTGCTAGTTTCTGTGTTGATGGCAGGACACTAGAGTAACCAGTCACTTTGGAAACAAAATAAAAGCAGTGCTGGGGGACTGCATAATCTGTGAAGCCTACATTTCTGTTCCAAAAATCTTCTCAAAATGTGCCACATGCTGTATGCTGAAAGCCAAAAAACATTGCTTGTTAATACAAGCTGCTCTGAACTAACTGAAAAGAGCTCTTTATACTAACAGAGGCTGATAACCATGTTTAAAATTGCACTGCCTGGTGCACTCTAGCACACAGTACAAGCTTGTAATGCATCTCCAAACATACCAGCTGCTTCTTTTTGCAGCAGCTTCACACCATTTTCCATCATTTAATCCTACTGAGTTATGACACCTAAGAAACATACCCTTTGGTATCTAAAAGTGAGCCCAAGGTACCTCCAGGATAGCGAGTGTTTGAAGGTGGAGCTAGCCATCAAAACTGAGAAAGTGACCTTAACATTGGGACTATGGCAATAGAAGAGCAGGCTATTGTAAGAACCTCTTAGAACCATTTATCCCTTTCCAATTTAGCCTTCTTCCAGAACCAAGGTTTTAAAGTTGTGTTTAGTACCTTCCACTACACCATCTAAACACCTTAGTTAATGCTAACATTTTATACCAATACAATTATCTCATCCAGGTCTTTCAACGCTCAGCTCAAACTGCATCATTAAGTGAACTTCAAAACTGGGTGGAGAAAGGACAGCAATACAGAACTGCTGATAACCGTGAAGCATCCCAGAGCAGCATATTAGGAACGAGCATTCTTACTCATAGTAAAAATTAGATGATAAGCCAGTTTTGGTCTCTTCTCTTGAATTTAGCAATTCGCCTTTAACACGTTTCTAAAATATTCTCAAATTTTCCCCCTTCCTTCTCCCAAATTCTAGCTTTGCAGATATTTTTTTTCTAAAAGCCTTTTTAATCCATGTTGTCTCAGTCTTGCCTGGGAGATGCAATTATTAAACTCTTAACAGCATACTGAAACTACTCCATAAAGTTATAAATCAAAAACATACTATGAAGGGCAGAGACGGTTTCAAAACATAGATTCAAGAAAAGTTACCACAGCTGTGAAGTTGTGCCAGAAGAAACCTGTGACAAAATGCAATTTACCTGCACTGACCATATCAGTTCCTAAAAGGCTGGATTCAGTCTATGTTTAACAGTCTGCCTTCACACCCCTCTTCCTTGGTATGTCTTCACTAAAAGGATCAATGAAGCCATTGTCTTCTATTTCTTCTCAAGATGCAGCTCTAATGTAATATGTGTAGAACATAGGTAGTTTAATTTGGTAAATTATCTCCATTAGGTAAACACATCCCTCTTTACAAGATGATGGTCTAATTTATCATCACAACCTGAAGCACAGCAGGTTGGATGTCTTATGTCATGATTCTGAACTAATTCAAACCTATTCATCTTATAGGAAGTAGTCTGTTGTCTTCAGACATCTGTCTTGTGCTACTTGTTGTAGCCCACTGCTTAATGATGAGATATTTTTGTCTTCTTATTGTGTGCTAACTTCAGGCTTATCTAATTATGTATTGCTGGTAAATAATTTACATTTTAAGACCACCACCATCTATGGTTGCACCAGCTTTAAAAACTTTCAAAAACAGAATCCGCATCCCTGTTGTCTAAATTGGGTGGTGATTAACATACAGTCCCCAGACTTTACTTTTGTGCACAGTCTATGAATGGTAGTATTTCCTTATTATGCTATTCCATAAAGTATTATTTTGTAGTAGTCGTGTTACATGTATTTCCTAGTTTTATTACCAGTTCTACATGACCACGCTTTACACATGCCTAAGATTTAACAATCCACATACTGAAATTTTTCTCATTTCCTTACTTTTCTTACTCCTTTACCTACTCCCTCCCAAAAAGCCACCTACCTATAGCTATACACACAAGCCAAAAAGCTACTGCCAGTGGCTTCGAGACAGTCATCAGTACCGGCAAGTTCGGGCTACTTCTATCTCCAACCTATTTTTGAGTACTGCTGGCTCCCACTGAAGGCATGTTAAGCCCAGCCAGACCTCCCCTCTGGTTTGAAGAGTGTGTCTTAAACCCTGGCAGGGCACAGCACAGGGAGCGGGAGAGGGCCTCTCCTCTTTTGGGGTCCGCCCGTGACCCCCCAATTCTCAGAGGTAAGAGGGAAGCCTCACTCCTCAGCTCCAGCTCCTACTCCAGCGGCCGGTTCCTTCCGTTGGCCGCATCCCCTCAGCCTATCAGCACCGCGGCCGCGCCCTGCGCTTCTCCGGCACCCACAGCCGGGATAGAGACGCGGCCGTTACAGGAGTCGCCGAGCCCTCCCCCGCCGCACGGGAAGGAAGGAGGCAGGACCGCCGGGGCTGCACGGGAGGGAAAGGGTGCTTTGAAGCAGCACCCGCAGGACGGACAGATGCCGCCAAGGCGGCGCACCGAGCCCCGCCTCACGGCGCCCGCCCTGCCCCGCTCCTCTCCTCAGCGGAGTGCGCGGCCCTCGGGGCGGTGCGCGCAGGATGACGTCACCGCGGGCGGACGCTACGCACATCCACACGCCCCGCCACAGCGGCCCTCCCTGCGCGCGCACCCGGCCCCCCCGGCGGCCGCTGATTGGCCGTCGCCTTCCCGCTTCCTTCTCCTCGTCCGAGAACCCGCCATTTTGAAAACCTTGTTGATTCCGGCGGGGAGAGAGAGGGGAGAGAGTGACCGGCCGCGGGACGCGCGCCTCGGGGGCGTGTGTGTGGTGCTGTGTGCCCGGGCCCGCTGCCTTCCTCCGCCTTCTCCCTTCTCCTGTAACCGCCGCCTCCAGCCGCCGTTGCTGCCGCAGCCGCGCCCCGAGGAAGGAGCCAGAAGCCGGGGCTCGAGCTGAGGTGGGTCCTGCCGCCATGGCCGTAACGGCGCCCGAGAGCGCGCTCCCGCCTCTCCCCCTCCACGCCGCGGCTGGGCCGGGCCGAGCGGCCCAGTGAGGGGGCCCATGAGGGGCAACGAGAGGGGGCCGCTGCGTCGCCGGGCTCCTGTTCCGCCGCGGGGCCGCCGGGCGCCGGCTTGTCACCGAGCCGCCGGGGCCGCCTCCCTCCCGGGCCTCCGGAGCGCTTTCCGCCTGAGGTGTTCCCGGGCGCTCCGTGCTGGCCTGCGGCCCGGCGGCGGCAGGGGGCGGGACGGTCTGGCTGCCGCCTGGCTCGGGCAGCGGATGGCGCTCGCCGCTGCCCTCGCCGCCCTGCGCGGCCGCCCGCCCCTCCGGGCGCTGCACATCGTCGGCGCCGCTTTCCCCGGCCTCCTGCTCGCAAGTCGGGAAGGGACAGGTGGCGAGTCCGCGTCTGGAAAGTCCTGGACGAGGGTGGGAGGTGCAGTTGTGCGCGAGAATCCTTCTCGGGGCGGCTTGCAAGATAACCTCCCCCGGCCGAAAATACCCCCAGCTGAACCCTTTTTCCATAAGCAAGTCGTCCTCACGGACCTGGTTGCTAAAAAGTCTCTAGCTTTCCTGTTCCCCTTCTGCTCCCATTGAAAGGGGAAGGAAAAGCAACTTGTAGTACTTTGCTTGCTTTTTCACTTGTGCGGACAAGTAAAACTTAAGAGAGTAATACTATAGAAGTCAGATTACTACCAGCATTTCATTTGATGCTGAAAAGTAATACCCTGGAAGAGGTTTTTATGTTTGGTGTTTTTCCCCTAGTGATTTAGCAGAGGACTGGTAAACTGTCTTTAAACTGGTAATAGAACTCGTGTTTTCTGTCATTTGGAGTGCTGCTGTTCTCTGGCACCTGCTTATAAGCAGTTGATTTCATTGTTTACAGAGTCTGACCTCTTGCACATAGTATTGGCTTTTATATCAGAAAAAGAAAATGGTTGATCATGTGATATTTTTTCCACAAGGGCTTATACAACCGGTGCTGCATGCTGTTCCAGATCTGTAAACAGTGAAATATGTTGAAAGCTAGAATGTTTGTAAAATGAACAGATAGGGTTATCTGCCTTTATTCTCCTACTGTCAGAGAATGTCTATCTAACAATACTTGCCAAAGGGAGATACTTTAATTTTAAAGTTGACATTTAAGCCACTTCAAATGCTAAGAAATACTCCTCTTAAATATAACAAGTATGAAGCACATAGTCTTTTTCATTGTAGATCTGCAGATTAAAACCAAAAAGGGTTTTCAAGACCATAGGTGTTGCAGTTACTTGCATTCTGAAAGCACTGTTAATTTTTTCCAAATTGCTTGTAACTTTTATTTTTTATTTTCCTGTTCCCATTTCCCATCTAAATAGGTAGCTTTTCTAACTTACTAGGAAACTTTAATGTATAGCTAACCATGATCTGAACCGTAACTGTTCAGTTTGTAATATGGTGCTCTAAAATTGTGATGTCTTAAAACTTTACAGTCCTTAATAGATAACAGCATTAGCTGCTTTGAGTGGGTGTTTCCAAATGCTTTACAAAGAAAGCTTGGAAGGCTTGTGTGGAAAGAATTTATAACCTTTTAAACTGTTCTTAACTAGGCTAGTTGCAGAATGGATGGCAACTGCTCCTGAAAAATTTTATGTAATGGGAGTATGCAGAATACTTTATCCTCTTAAAGAATGTGATCAATCACTAAACAAGCACTGTGACATTACTTCTGTCATACAAGTAGATACCTTTTTAAGAAAAAAGATTCCTGTATTTTTCTTGTGTAATGCTATATTGACAATGGTTTCCCTGACTGCTTTTTACAGAACCGTACAGCATGTCTTCTGTTGCTTCATCAAAAGAAGATACAATGTCATCTGAAAAAGCAGATGAGAAGCAACCTGAAACTGAAAACAAAGCTGAGGAAAGCGATGAAGAAGAAGAAGAGGAAGAGGAGGAGGAGGAAGAAGAAAAGGGTACTTGTTTTTCCACTGAATAACTTGTCCTTTAAGAAATGCCAGACTTACTGAATGCAGTCTCTGGCTAATTATACAATTACCGTTTAGGAGATTTTGTGGTACATCTATCTTGTGGGTCATAACTCACTTCCCAGTAGACTCTTAACAGGCAACACTAGAAACAGCAATGCTGATGTTCCTCAGGAAATTGAAGGAATTGCCAGCATCCTAGAGATTTTTGTTGTTGTATGAACTTCTGGGCGACTATAAGAGGTAGCGTCCTTTATCAAAATTATTTGTATAAAAAAGCATATCCAAAAAAGAATCCTTTATTGTCAGTAACACTCTGAAGTGATCCATGTTGCAAAAGAGAAGCTTGAAAAATCTTTGTAGAAAATTGTGGAGACAATACAGATGTCTTTGCTTAAGTACTGTGAATTAATCTACTGGGTATCAAAATTTAATTATATTGGAGGGGAAATACTCCATTTGACTAATTTTGTCAATAATGATCATGGTGCTGTCATAGGACAAGCAAGAAAGGCAGGTTTTGTGTTGCATGTAATTGAAGAGGGTAGTCGAGGAATACAAGATGTGATGAAGGAACTACTATGCAAATATGTTAATTTCCATCATGAAATTCTTAGGCACCTGTTTGGCAAATAAAAGCATCCATGGAAATAGAGCTGCAATACGGTACAGTGAAAACTAAGTCACTGATGGTCTTGGATTCTTAGAAGAGCTGAAGTTTGTTTTCAGGAAACGTGGCAGAAGGAGGAGGGATTATGCTGTTGGGGAAACAATAGAGTAATCAATTAGATTTTTAGAAGCAACTGTTTCTTGTCTATGCACCAGCATATTTTACTCTGTTTTCAGCAGAAAGGTACAGAGTTTTGGTTGTTACAGATTTTGAAGCTGCTTTCAGATGTTACAGCCAGGGTAGCCCATCTGTTTAGTGCTAAGGGTAGTTTGATGTGAGGTCAAGTATTTCAGTATGAAATGTTTAGGTAAAAGCTTTGGGGTTTTCTCCAGACATGGTGTCATTGAAGTAATGATATGTATGTATACATTAAAGAAATCTAAATGTATACATTACTAAGCAGTACCAGAATTACTGGGAATATTATTCTTGTAGCCTGTGGCACTCATATTGTGCCCTGCAGACTACCACATTGTGTAGCCTTGTGAGATGTAGCTTGTGCTTCTGCCTCTCCTGCTGATGTGTGTGGGTCCTTTGGTCCAGTAGTGGGAAGGGAGAGTGTGTGCTGGCATGTTGGACTCTCCTTTTGCCCATGTGGTGGTAGTAGACTCCCTGGGAGAGCTAAACTGGGGCTGTGCATGTAGGGGCTGCAGCATCCAAGGAGACTGGGCAATCAGTGCCAGTTCTGTACCTCAGAAAGGCAGTGAAGGAAGAGGAGGATGGGTTTCTGAAAATCCCTGGTGCTGCAGTCTCCATTGTGGGGTGAAGTTCTCTTTAGGAAATGTCCAGCCTTTTCTTCAAGGTTAAGTTGGGTACAGGATTGTGGTCAAGAACTAGAGACTCCTCTAGTTATGTGTATACAGCTCCATAGAATCCCATTGACTTACTAGCTAAAGGTTTGAAAGCGCCTGGCTATACTGCAATCCATTTTTGGTTTGCCTTTTCAAAGATTCAGTGTTGTATTGCCTGTCCCTACAGTCAAATCTGCTCACGTTATGAAAAATATTGTGCTTAAGGAAGCTGTCTCTTGCAGAAAAGAGTCTCATTGTTGAAGGAAAAAGGGAGAAGAAGAAGGTTGACCGACTGACCATGCAAGTGTCCTCGTTGCAAAAGGAACCTTTTACAATTACACCAGGTAAGTTTGTCCTCTCTTGTAAGAATTGTGAGTGTTGGGAATTATAATGAAACCTCTTAAAATATTCAATTTATTAAGTTAGGTCTCACCTACAACAAATTAAGAGTCATGATCCGTTTTAAAATAATAAGCCTATTATAATTATATGAAAACCTTTTTTTATTCTGTAGCAGCAATTTAAACCATAAAAGTTACGTGTTTAAACTTATCTAGAATAGGATCTTTAGTAGCCACCATTAACAAAGGCAGGAGCAGCTAGAATAAAAAGAAATGCCAAGTCCTTGTACCCTGGTCTAGGTAGTATCAAGTAAGAAAGATAAAGAGACTGTGAGGGTGCCTAATTGATAGGGAAAGGCCTGATTAATGTTTGACCTACTATAATGTCTGATGCTATTCTAAAACTTTTTTTTGCTTTTTTAAAAACCAGTCTATGTTTGAAGTTATAAACACATAGGTAAATATGAATGTCATGAATAGCATAATTGATTTTAACTGTTTCAGGAAAAGGACAAAAACTCTGTGAAATTGAAAGGATACAATTCTTTCTGAGTAAAAAGAAGACAGACGAACTTAGGAACCTGCACAAACTCCTCTACAACAGGCCAGGCACTGTAAGAACGTAAAATCAGTCTTGTATATCTGTTAGTTCTCATGCACAGTGAAAATGTTTGTAGTATAGTTTTTTACATTTGCACATGTGGATCTACTTCTTAAGTGTCATTTATTGCAAACTGCTTAGAAAACGAATACTGCAGGACCAGTTAAGCAAGCCCATAATTTTTCTAACTCCTGTAAACTACTCTTCCCTAAAGATCTTACTGAAAGGTGTACTGAATTGTGAGTCTGCTTTATAGAGTGAGTTAGTTATTTTTAGTGGAGAGATGGGTGGTTGACCTTATGAGGATGAGTTCAAAATAATTTATGGTTCATATGCTAAAAGCTGCTAGTGTGGATTATAGTCAAAATACTCCATGTAGTTACTCTGTTTAACATGGCTTTTTCTTAGTACTTCTATTTCTTTTATGTTTGAAACCTGTTAGTGGGTTTTAATACGTTGCTGCTTACCAAGTAATTTTCTCCTCTAGTTTGCACCAAGTAGTAGAAAGTAAAACTACGTTATATGTAAAATCTTAATAACTATTTTTGTCGCATATGTCTAAGACTATTAAAATGTTACTAAAAACTGATATGCTTTTGTATTTAAGGATAAAACTTAAAGAAAATATAATAGCAAATCTTTCTTGGAGAGCTTTTAATGGATCATTAATTGTGTCCTAAATTTCACGGTAAATATGACTAGTTTCCTTGTCATAAAATAGATGTGGAGAAAATAAGGCAGATTAACTTTTACTATTTCAGTACACTTACCATATAAATAGGAATTTGTTTTTAATCTCTGTGTATTTTGGAACCTTAGAACAGCTAGCACAGAAACTAGAAACTGGATAGTGCTATACACGTCCATACTAGCTGTAGGGTCTCAGACTACTGCTGCAAGTGCAGCGCTTGTTTAAATGGCAAAGAAAGACCTGTTGCCTTGAGTATTCAGAAAAGAGAACAGTGTATATTCATTAAAACCTACTTCTGTGAATTATGCTATTTATTCAGTATGGCAATAAACCAGACCAGAGAATTTTTGTCTTGGTGCATACAGAATTTTGCAAACTTCTGGATTTTCCTGCAGTATGTAATTGTTTGATAGAAAAGGTACAGTGACAGAACTATGTAAGTTTCTGATTTAACTGGCTTTACCGTGGAAGTTGTGAAACTGCATCTATTTACCCTTCATGAAACCAGTAACGCTTTTCTACCATCTTTGGGTAGAGGTACCAGGGTATCATTACCTCAGTGTCTTTCCCACTTTAGATTGCAGATCTGAGACATAACTGTTTTAAGAGACTGTGTTGTTTATTGGTTATGCAACACCCTATAAAGAAACTCACAATGATACTGTTATTAATAATTAATTCAGTAACCAGTAATAATCTAATTAACTAATAGGCACACAACTATTTGCAGTTTCATAATTATGTGCAAATGAGGTAATTGTAAATTGGTACTTAATACTCCTAAATCATCTAATTAGACACAACTTCTGTTAGATACAGCTCCTACCCTTTCCTCCCACACCACTTAATTGGTTGTAATTCCACCTGTCCTTGCTCTGCCCTCCCACATTTAGTCTTTTGGACGTAGACTTATTGGAAAGTCCAGCTGGATTGCTGCAGCGTCCCAGTGGTTTGAATCCAAAGATATGAGAATGTTATTTGCTTGGAAATACATTGGTATGGTTTTATCCAGAACTATATTTAATCAGAATTGTTGGGAATTCAGAATGCTGTTTAATATAGTGAAGGTCAGATGTTGTCTTGTGTGCACATTCTGTATGTGCTTTGGATTGAAATTAACATTTTTAATAAAACATACCAATACCATCTGCAAATTTTCTCTAGGTGCTGGACAAAGATAATTCTCTTCGCAAAAGGAGCTTAGCTTTGGTAAAATTATAAACTAATGGAGAAACACCAGGAACAAAATTTGTAGAACTATTGAAAGGGAGTTCAAATTATTCTTGATAGTGTTGAAAAGATCTCAGAAGAATGAAGAATTTGGGGATGTTTTTTAACTTCTTTTTTTGGTAGATGGAGTGAAAACAAATAATTTAATATATCTGGGATCTTGATGGGAGTAATTTCCTATTATAAGGCCTGTTGCAATGAGAGTTCAACCCTGTTTAGGCTGCAGCTATAATGGTAGTTTTAAATTGGGTGGTATGTAAATGCAAAAAATGGTCATGCTAAATAAAAGGTTCAAAAGTACAGTCGTGATCCTATGTAAGATTTTAGAAAAGCAAGAAAATCAAAGCTACTTCAGCAGATTATATAGTAAAAGTAAAATTTACTATAACAAATTCCACTGTATAAAGCATGCAGCAGGCTTCATATGATCTTAGTTGTGTAAACCTGTAAATAATCATGCAGTACATTCTGAACGAGTTTGAAATGGCAGGTGATTTTACCTAGTAAGTTATTAAGAAGAATTAAAAGTATCAAGATTGCGAGAATTTAATTGTTGTAGTTTGGCTGTCATGAGATAAATAAAGGCATAATCCATGTAGGTTTTAACTTAAAGGCTGTAAAGTTTAGCTTTCTTTTAACAAAATGCTAGAATAGGTTTTTTCTTGTATGAAATGTTAACAAATGTAATTGGATGAAACCTTTCAAACCTACTTGCAATGGAAAGTAATTGTGTGTTCTGTTCTAGGTTGCTTCCCTAAAGAAGAATGTGGGTCAGTTCAGCGGGTTCCCATTTGAAAAAGGAAGTGACCAATACAAAAAGAAGGAAGAAATGTTAAAAAAGTAATGATCTCTATTGCTACTTAACATAGCTGGACTCATGCTATACACACCTTTTTATCTCCAAAATTTTATTTCAGGTTAAATTTAAACTTTAAGCTGAGTGGCTATTTCCTAGAGCTCTATGATCTGTTTCTGGACTCACTTTAATCACGTAAACTGGTCTCTTAAGAAGACTTGAAATGTATTAAAAAGAGCTAAAATGCGAACATTTTATTGACAATTCATACAGTCCTGGCTTTAACTATTGCATGCTATAGAGCAGATTCTTCTGCCAAGTGGGAGGAAAACATCGTTTTCCCAGCACAAGCATAGTGTTGTGAATACGTTGTGCTCTATTCACGGTGTGAGCTTACATCCTTCTGTGCCTCAAAACCTTCCTTCTTCAGAATCATGGCCATTTCTGCTTATTGTATATTAGAAATACAGCCTTATTGCTAGAATTGCCCTAGTAACTAGTCTTAACAAATCTTTTTTTTTTTCTTTTTTTCTTTTTTTTTTTTTTACTGTCTCCATACATAAGCTGCTTTGCTATTAACAGGAAAAGCTCCTGCAGTTTGGCTTTGGACTGAAAGGGTTTTAAATTGCCCTTGCATATTTGCACAGCTAATTGTAGCAAGTGAAAGAACTAATAACTTCTGCACAATTGGTTCTAAATTTATTTTTTTTTTAGTGTTAGCTTGTTGATAGCGGGAGGGCTTCCAGAATCTGAATTTGCAAATCTTCCTTCCTCTGATATGCAGTTTTCTAGAGTAGGGTTTGTCAAATACACGTGAATCTAAAAGACAAACAGTCTTACGAGTGGGAGTTTTGACCATTTCCCACTGCTTTAATTGGATAATAATTGCCTTTATCTGCAAAAGGTCACAAAATAAAGTATTTTTGCATGGTTTTTTCGTATTTTCCATATGAAAGAACTGCTAGTTTTGTTACCCTTCAGTCTTCAGGAAATATTCTGAAAACTGGTTGCATTGTCACTCTTATATCAAGGTACTGAGCTTGTGTTGCGGTAGGAAGTTCTGCCACTGTTCATAGCTGTGTATCAAACATTGCTGATGAGGTTGTTCATTTATTCGATGTGGTTGATTTCTGGCCACACAGTATGCTTGCATGTCAACATGTTTTAACAGCACTGAATGAAATGAATGAAGGGCAACATTTATTTTGCAGAATCTTACTGTTTAGGTTATAAACTAAAAAGGATGAGGGTTGAGGTTGTTGTGTGGAGTAGAGTTCTTGGATTTTGTAAGTCGGAACTACTTGCTCTGGAAGTTACTGACTCAAAACTTGTGTGCACTTGTTTATTGCACACTTGAAGTGCATTTTAAGACTTAGTACATTGTTTGCTATTACCTGCAGATGTACCTTCAATGCATGAAAAATATGAAAGGATTTGGGAGGTGATATTTATTCTTTGTATATATTAGTTCTAACCTAAGTTAAAATACAAGGATAAGTGCCACATGTAACAAGTCATAAGGAATTTTACTTAAAGCAGTAGTAGAACCATAAAATCCTAAATTCAGTCTACAAGGTCTTGAAAGTCTTAAATAGAAACTTCAGTGTTGTGCAGTTTTTAAATTTGCCAGCAAGTGGTTTTAACTCTCTAGTATTAATGACTTTTAAAATGCGAAAGACTGAATTTTGATCCTGCAGGAATACCTTACAAGTATTCATGTACTCCCAAAAGCTGAACAGATAGTCTGAAATTAAATGCTGCTTTAGAGAAGTTGTAGGCCACCTTGAAACAGTTGCACTGACTTTTTAAATCAACATGAAAAATAGGTTTCCTTGGACTTTTTGATTACCCGAAGTAGCTATTAAACTCATGAAAAGTGGTCAGACAGACTACTTTTCAGGCAGCATTGTACAAAATGAGTGAAGAGGGAAGCATAAGCATTTAAAGGGAGGTTACAAGTAGAATAAGTAGGGGGGTTTTGGTTTTAAAATCTCATTAAGCTTGCTTTGTGATGTCATACCCACGCAGGATTTGACTTTTCAATACCAGTGAGACAAATGATAAAGTGGAACAATTGGTTTAAGGTCCTTTTGAAGTAAAGGGGGTGGATATGAGAGTTTCTTTTAACCTCTGTCATCATCAGAGGTACTTCCATAAAGGGATAAGGAACCAGAGAAAATAAAGGGAAATGTCCTTCCTCCTTTTAGAGTTCAAGTCTTGTACCCACTGGACTTTTTTTCCAAGACTGATTCTTTCTGGTGTGGTAGATGAGGAGAGATTCTGGGGATTTTACTTATATGTGTAGAGTAGGATATATATGTATGTGGATTTGGGAATTCTGTTTTATTTTGCTTTATGTAGTGGTGGTGGTTCTTTGCTTAACTATTGTTAAGACTGGAAATGTAGTTAAGTGTACGTATTCATGTTTATTGTCAGGTTGCAGACAAACCAGAGAGCAGCATCTAGCAGTCAAATGTTTCCTGATTGTTTTGGATGTGATACTGAATCTTTTGGGGGGTTTTGGTGTTGTTTTTTTCTTTCTCCAGATTTAGAAATGCAATGTTGAAAAGTATCTGTGAAGTTCTCGACTTGGAAAGATCAGGAGTTAATAGTGAGCTGGTAACCAGAATCTTAAACTTCTTAATGCACCCAAAATCTTCAGGCAAGGTGAGGTGTGGGTTGTTATACTTGCTTTTATAGTTCTGTTCTGATGAAAAAAGCAGTTTGTCTCCATTGCTTATTATTTGTTTGTTACCAGTGGTGATGTGATTGCTGTTCTAACTTACTGAAGTAGCAATGGCTTCTCAAAACAGAGTAGCTCTACTCCTGCAGGCATCCATAATGGGGTGAGGACTTAGAAACTATATGCTTACCTGTAAGTGCACTGGTTATATGGTGTTAGTGCACAAAAGTGTGTGTGGTCAACACATGGAGCTCATTAAGAGATGTCCATAGCCAAATACCCAAGTAGCTTCTGCTTTGTGGGTGAATGGAGTGGAATAGACATAGTATGTGAGCAGGAAATGACAAAGAAAAAGGTGTCAGAGCAAGGAAATAAAACTGACAGGACAGGAAAATAAGCTGTCATATATTACACTTGACTAATTGTAGTACACCTAGGTATGTGATCACATTTGGGAATCACAAAATGGGATTTGTTGCAAGGCTAGGAAAACTTGCTTTAACTAGTGTATGCTGGTGCACTTGATTCAGCTGCCAAGACTACTGAACTTTTATTATTAATGTCTTATCGGACAGTTTTTAATCTAAAAGCAGTACTTAAATAGTTAGACTGTTGCTCAGGAAATTAATTTTTCTCCCAGCAAACACTGGTAAGTGATATAAACAAGGACTCTGCCTCCTGATTTAGGCACATTGGTACTGAGTGGCAACAAAATGCAGTTTTGCATAAGACGTGACAGAATTCCTGCCTTTAAGTTTTCAGAAGAGTTGTCAGCTAATTTGTTACCAGAAGAAAAGCTTGCTTTTATGGGTTGGGAGGGCATAGGTAGGTAAAAGGTTCCTTTTGGATTCTTCTTTCTTGCTTCCCTTCCCTAACCCCCAACCTTTGAAGGTTTGTTTGGTTAGGGGATAGAGGGGGTGCTTAGCTTAGAACCAGAATTTCATCTTACTCTGCTCCATTTCTGTAATGAATTTCTGCTTACTGCCAAATGGTATGGGTTAAGCGTAGTACATAAAATAGTCCTGGATTTTGTTATCAAGTCTTAGAAACCTCTGTATTTGTTCTTTCATGAGACTTGAAGGAGTTTATATTTTTAAAATTCACTTTTGTATTCCTGCTTGTATTTCACACATCCCTGCCTCTCAGCCATTGCCAAAGTCCAAAAAAACACCAAGCAAAGGTGGCAAAAAAGAACGCAGTAGCACTGGAACAACAAGAAAAGCCAAACGCACCAAGTACCCAGAGATCTTGTCAGATGAATCCAGTAGTGAAGAAGATGAAAAGAAGGAAAAGGATGACTCTTCAGAAGAAAAAGAAAGTGAAGATGAGGTAGTTAGGATTGTTGTTTGTTTTTAAACACAGGGCTAAAAACATTTGTCTGCAGTTTGTCATTATGTGGTGGCTGTCGATTGGTAGTTCTTGGAACACACAGAGTTGGGGGGTTCAGTGATAGTTAGCGGAATGAATGGTTTGAAAGAAAAGGGATCACATCTGGCATTTAAAGAAATTTTCATACTTTCTTAGTGCATTGACATTAGCTAATCAGTAAGATAAAAGGCAAAGGTTCTGATTCTTGGATGTATATATGCACCTTAAAATCATTTGCTGTGTGTTGTTTTGGGGCAGACAGGATTTCAAACATAATTGATTTAATTTCTTGTATCATTTTGTGATGACTTTATCATAAAAATTCCCAATATCTAGTCTGTCTTTTTTTCTGTGTAGGGTTTGATTTGATACCTAGGATAGTTTCCGTTGTGGAAAAGAGGTACAGGTTGTTTGGGTAGAAACTATATTTTAATCTTCTGTTTTTCTTCTTTATAGCCCCCTAGAAAAGCATCCAAAAGAGAAAAATCTAAGAAGACTACTTCTAAAACCAAGAAAGCTGTGAAGGGTGCAAATGTCAAGAAGGCAGATAGCAGCACTACTAAAAAAAATCAGAACAGTTCTAGAAAAGGTAAATTCTTTAAATTTTTCATCATATGTTGTCTTGTAGCATAACTGGCATGCTTCGTAGAAAGCAAGCTTTTTGCACCTGTTTGTGAAAGAAAACAGAATTTGGTGAATTGTTGGCTTGCTACCTCGCAACAGTAATTAAAAAAAAATTCTTAGTTTGGGTTTATTTTATGTAATTTCTGTTGTGTACATATATATACTTTTTATTTGCATATAAACTGGAAGTATCAGTCTAGATCTCCTTTCTGATGGAAGAACATTACCAAAATTCTATAGTGACTTCATGTGAATCTTGTAATTGATCCAGTAGTGTGTATCCCACTGTGTATGTCTTCTGTTCAGCAGCTTGATGTGTTTTTTGTTAACATAGATACAGGTTCTACATCCATCCTGTTGCTAATGACTTTCTCATATCTGACGATATAGTCTGTAAAAAGGTTTACATACGTTGAGTTTCTTAGTACCTATGAAAAGATTGCAGCACTGCTGGTGGGGACAGTGGTTTCTTTCTAAGCAGCTTTGCAGAAAAGGCCCAGGGTGGGGGCAGAGGATTCTCGCAGACAACAAGCTGAAGGCGTTTCAGCAGTGTGCCCTTGTGATGAGGAACACAGGCAGCACTCTGGCTCTTCCAGCACATGTGCAGCCAGCAGGCGGGGGGGCGTGAGCGTTACCCCCCCTCCTCCCCGTTTCGCACTTGTGAGCCTGCCTCGGGAGGGCTGGGGCCGGCTTTGGGCTCCCTGGCACGGGGCGGGCAGGGACAGACCAGAGCGAGTCCGTGGGGCCACCGAGGTGCAGCTGGAGCAGATGCCAGGCACAAGCTGCCACAAAGGGAGTTGGGATTAGGGTTAGGGGAAGGCAAACTTCCCCACGAGGGTAGTGGCACAGAATGGGGCCTGGAGCTGTGGTGGAATCCTTGGTGTTGGGGGTGTTGAGAACTCAGCTGGGCAGGGCCCTGAGCAACCTGCTCCGAGTAGTGGCTTAAACCAGATGGTCTCCAGAGGTCTTTTCCCGCGTTAAGTTCTCTGGCACTCTGACATAACAGCCACGTCTCTGTCACAATTGTAGTATGAGTTACTAATACAGCATATAACCATACTGCAAACATTCTTTAATGCCAGCATCATCATATGTATGCTGTAGCAGAGACATCAGATTAATTACCCTGCTTGTCACCATATTAAGAAAATGAACGGTTAAACTCTTAGGCATAGGGTTAGGCTGAAGTTCTTTCACAGCCTTATTTCTCGGAAAACTTGCTTGTGCTGAACTCACGGTATTTTCAAATTGGCTGCTGGCAGTGCTGATGTGGCTGACTGTGTGCGTGTGTGTACACTTTTTATCACATGTGAGTGTATATAGCTATATAACGTGTATTTTACGTAGAAGTTATAATCTATTCATAATTTCTTCTGTGTGTTTTGAGCGTATGCTTGCAGTACAAAAATCAAAATGTTGTGTAGGTCTTTCTCTAAGCTTATCTAGACTGTTTGACATCTGCTCTGAATTCTGTTTTGTTGGCAGCAGAGGAACTGAGTTGGAGTCATTCGGTCTAATTTTTTTGCTGCTGCAAAAGATTGTAGGAGTGTCCTTTGCGTCTTCGCTTCCTTTATGACTCTCTTCGTTTGTTGTCATGGTGTTTCTGGTAGCATGTTGAATAACACAGTATTGCAAAATTACAAGATCCTAAAGCACAGTGGTGCTGGGGGAATAAAAAATACAAACTCCTTTTTAAAGCAAATAAGTACTTTTTTAGGGCCATAATGCCTCAATTTAAATTGTTGTAATTTTTTTTTTTTTAGTTTGATAGGTTTGTGTCTTATACTTTCTGGAGTACGTACTGATTTGTAAACTGATAGTTCATCAGCAATGATGCAGATTCATAAATAAATGTAGTACTGATAGCATTAGCTTTGTTTTGAAATAGGTGATCTAGCAGGTTGTCCATTTTAAGGGCAGACATCTGCATTAGATGTTTGGGGAAGTTCTGATGGCTTCTGTTTTGGAGGAAGAAAGCAGACAAATTGAAAATCTTTTACTACAGTTCAGGTTGTTCTTTGTATTTAGAAAGTGAGTCTGAGGATAGTTCAGATGATGAACCTTTAATTAAAAAGCTGAAGAAGCCACCCACAGATGAAGAACTTAAGGAAACTGTCAAGAACTTGTTGGCCAATGCAAATTTGGAGGAGGTCACGATGAAACAAATCTGCAAGGAGGTAAGCAAATACAGTTTTGCGGTTTCTTTTTAGGCAGTGGGTTGCCTGTGGACTGGCTTTTGTCGTTGTTTCAGAAATGGAGGCTTGCACTCCGCTCTGCGGTTCAGGAACAAAGTAGTTCGGCATTGGGCATTGTTTTACTTGCTTGTTAAGAGCTCTAACAAGGAGAGCCTTAATTTTAAGGTATGCAACACTGATACCTGCAACATTAGAAGTGAAGTCTCCAAAGAAAAATTAGCTACACGGAAAGCAGGAGTATTACCTCCAAAACAACTGCCATATATTAAAGTGAAAATATTTGGCATTTTGATGACGTAGCAGCTTGCTACTGTCAAAAGGGGAGGGCTATGTCCTGCTCACCTTGCTCTCGTTCTTTTGCTGTCCTCAAGAGTCCCTTCAACTCTCATCTATTAGGAAAAAATGAACAGTTCTCAGCTGCATTCATGAGTTGACTCAGTGCAGCCAGGAATCCATTAATTAGCAGGATGGGTGCCAGGAAAGGAGCATGTGGCCAGAAAAGGGAAAGGTGGGAAGAGGTGACCAAAACACAGACAATACTTTTTACCTGTATATTTTCTACAGTTAGTTAACTCACATGTTTGTTTTCCTGGTACTTCCAAGAAGTTGTCTTGAGAAAATTAAAGCAGAAATTATTCTTAAAGAAAACTGCATGTTTATATTCTCTACAAACTTTTTGTCATGTGTATAGTCATTCTGGAAGTCTGAAATTTGGTGTACTGAAATAAAATATTCTGCATTGGTTGTCAGTGTTGGCATCTGGTTTTTGTTTCTTTGGTCCTCTCCCACCCAGTTAACCAAAGAATAGTTGTACAATAGCACTCAAATGTCAACTCTTTTATTAGTCACTTGAAAGGATCACAATTTTACTTATAACCAAAGAAAGAAATAAGCTTGGGGATTTGATACTTGTTCAGCTTCCTACAGTAATGTAGGTGTATCTGACCGCTTAGGGAGCGTGCAAGACGAAGACTGGGGGATTATTTGCCTGACATGGCAAGGCAGGCATTCTGATTTGTTGATGTGAGAAATTATAGTACCAGTTCAGTCAATGACCAAATGTAAAAAACCCACATACATTTAAATATTTAAGTGGTGAAAATAAGCTTGTCACTTCCCATAATTAACAGAGGGCATTTCAGCAGTTGTAATACTGGAAGTACCACACCAATATTTGCCCTAATTTTATTTAAGCTTCTTCTATTCATACAATACATTGAATGAAAGTAATTTGAGGCTTGTGGTTTTGTTTTTGTTTTTTTTACTTTTTTTTTAGGTGTATGAAAACTATCCTAGTTACGATTTATCTGACAGGAAAGACTTCATTAAAAAAACAGTCAAAGAGGTAAAAGACTTTATAATCGCTTCAGACTATTTTCTTAGCATGCCGCTACTATTACAGATTCCTTTGGTTAAGCAGAACTAAAAGCTATCGTAATTTTTGATGATACTTGCTTTCTGAAAGCTATGCATTTGCTTTAAATTACAGCCTTGGCTGCAAGGTGCACTATAATTCATGCACTGTTGACATACATTTGTAGGTTATAATGCAGGAGGTTGTATAAGGTCGGCAGACCTGCAGGCTCTGGCAATGAGAGAAGGCGAGAGAGGGTACAGATGGATCGCTGCTCTCTCTGTGTGCTCCTGGTAGCACAGTTATAGTGTTGCCTTTGAGTTTGCTGCACTGAAGATCAGGCTTGATGTAATGTATTCATGACAAAGAGTTTATTTATTGTCCAGGCTGTGGTTGGTAACATGTAAATTTTCAAGGTCCGTTACTTTTGCTGGCCCCAAAACTAAAAATGGAACTAGGGAAGTGAGGTTCACTTAGTGGGGTCAATAAAGTAACTTTTCTTGTGGCTTCATTTGCAGTTGTTGATATGTGGCTATCTAGAAGTAGTTATGTCTCGTGCTGTGCATACATGTGTCACTGTCAGCAAAGGTACAGGAGAGCAATTTGTCTGCTGTAGGGATGTCCTTGATTATTTTTTTTGGTGATAGCAAAAGTAGAGTGTATTTTCTTGGTAGTGTGATGCCAAAGGAGAGGCTGTATGTAAGTGGGTTGAGAGAAAGGAGAAAACTAACACACTTCTCTTTTCAGTTGATCTCATGATCTGATTTGACTGTGGGAAATGAAGATTCCTGGTTTTATGTTCCCATGGATTGGAAGATCTGATAGGCACCAGCAAAAGGAATGTGTATTACCCTTGTGGTATTTAGTCAGACCTGATTCTGCTGATCTAATGTTAAGAGTGTTGATGTAAATTGCTTTGTGTGTCTTTTTTCTTTTTTTTTTTTAAAAAAAAAACTGCATTTGATGCAGCTTTTAGTTGAACATACTTAAGTTTCGTGCATGGCAATAAATGTTCCCTTTTTTATAGTTTTTGTACATTTTGAATTGCTTTGTATAACTAGATTATTAGGACTGTTGTAGCTTTTTAGCGTGGATTCCTAGCTTGCCAGGTGACTTTAAAATCAAGATGAAAGCTGCTTATCTACACATATACATGCAGAGACTGGAATATTGCAGTATTGGTTATAAAGATATTTTGAATACATATCCATTCTGAAAATAACCAAGAGTTAGTCACATGTTAATCTCTTTTATATTCTGATACATTCTACAGATGCAGAATTACTCTAAATCTAGATTACTGTCTTGCATGTGTAGGCACTGAGAGAGAGCTGTCAAAGCATGGTTAACTAATTGGCATATAGATGTTATTTTTGTACTTTTAAAAGCCTTTCTGTTCTGTATATAAAGTTATTTCAGGTTTCTGTTGTGCAAATCAGTTTTTTAATCTTGTTATCTTAGATTTTATGACATGAAATGTCAGCAGTGAGGCTGTGATGAAAAGTGGTATGCAGAAGTTTCACGAAACTACAAATGGGTTGAGGTTTTATGATGTTTGTTCCATCTTACCTTGTACAGAAATGAAACTGCAGTTTTATACTTAAACTTTTCAGTGTTTAACTTTGTACAAAAGACTACAGATACATTTGTTCCCATGGCTTGACACAGTAAATAAAATCCCTCCAAAGGCTACAGGAAAATTTCTAAAGTTCACTTGGCAAAAAATCTTTTACTTTTGTCTTGCCTTGATGGTCTAGCGTCTCCGAAGTTGGTATCCAAGATGTGCAGCTGGGAGGCTCGATAGGTTTGGAAAGCCGCAGTGGGGCTTCTGAGTCGGGCAGTGCTGACATGTGTGGTTAAGCTCTTCTGTAAGGGAAAGCTCTTCCGAACCTGAACCTTGGTGCCTCAACATGGACTATGGTACCGTTAAGCCTGCAGTCTCAAACTGTGGCCCATAGCTTTTCAGATCAAAGTGAACTCTTTGCATAACTTTCTGTTGTTTAGGTTTCTGTCCTCCGTACACCTTGTTGCTAATACAGGAAGAGTCCTACGCTTAAAATCGTAAGATGAATAGTTGCCAAAGTGTGGGCTGCCATTAATGCCATAAGCACAGAATCTCTCTGACTGTAGTATTGCTGGAAAGATGACAAAACATATTTTTTGAATTGTATTATTGTACAGTTGAGAAATAAGGGTTCACAAATGATCTAAATTCTGAAAATGTTCAGCCAGTTAGACTATTAATCTTCACACACTTTCTGAATTTCTTTGTGTGTAATCATTTATAAGAAGGCTGAATGTAATAGGGGGTTTTTTGTATTCAATAAATGTCTTTCACAAAAATGTAAATAAATTTTGATGATCTAACATTTGCTTAAATATACAGAAAAAAAAAAATCTATACAGAAACAAGGTGGTTGTCTTTACCTGATCTGGTAGAAGCGATTCAAGCCTGATTTAGCAGGCTTCTCTACTTTAAAGATACTATTGCTGAAGTGTACGTTGTTGCACCAGGATAAGATTTTGTATCTTCTGGGAGGCTGGTTTTGTTTTGTTTCATTTTGGGGTTTTTCTCTGAACTACTTGGCATAAAGAACACTTTTTCATTTCTAATTAAAAACATCAGAAGTTTCCACGCCCCGCTTAAAGGGGGAAAGTTAATTGTGTCGAGACTTGTGTGATTTTCAGATGGATTTTCTACAAATACTTGAACTGCCTTGTGATTTTAATGTAAATATACCACTTGGTTTTAATTATGCAGGTCGGGAAGTGTTTTTAAGAGGAGTGACTCCCAATATAAACATTTTTTTTATAGTGTAAATCCTGATGAAAACTTAAAGGATAGTGTACTTCTATGGATTGTATATACACATTACTTGCCACTTTGGAATTGTGCAGATGGAATGGGAATGAACTCAGCATCCTTCAAATACTTTTAGATCTCTTCACTACAACTCAGTGTAGCCCTCAACAGAGTAAGCAGTGTCTGAGCTGTCTCCTGATAATCCATAACAGTCTGGCTGCAGCTGATACAAGATTCCAGTTCCTTCTACAACTGGGAGAAAGGCTGCAAGACAATACTAAAAGGCAAATAAAATGTCCTGCTTATCCTGATGCTATTGGATTAAAAACACAGCTGATCAGGGCTTTAAATTCTATCAGAGATGTTCCTAAAAAACAGAAACTGGCTAAGTGGATAAAAGGTAACTGAATAAAATGTTCAGGCGTATACCTTTTAGGTGCTTAAGATTATGTCGTGACCATTGTATGCTAGAACTGTAGTACTAACATCTTGGTTTGACTGCTTACAGCGTAATTCCTGCAGTCCAGTGTGGTGGTTTCTCTGTTGAGCTGAGGTTTTGGTATCCAGTATTTTGGTCTGAGACTGCAAAATCCCACACCCTAACCTGGATGCCCCCCTTAACGAACAGCTGTTTGGGGGAGGGAGCTTGGCCTGGTGTGTCGCCCTGTGGGAGGAGGGGGGAAGGGCCAGGTGGGGAAAGGGAAGAGAAAATGTTCTGAGGGAAGAGAGGTTGCATGTCCTCGGGTTACTGCCCAACTCCTAAAGTGTGCTGCTCGGACACGGGTAACCAAGACAAAATGAGGAAGAAACAGCATGGTGCGCCATCCCGCTTTTCTCCAGGAGCTCTAGACTAACAGCCTTTTCAGACAGGAGCAGGCTGCTTATGGCATTTGTGTTCTTCCTGCACTACCCTGTCATAAGGCACACGACAAAGCCAGATGTGTGAATGTCTGGGTTTAGATGAGCCATGCCAAGCTGGCCTTGACAACACCCCTTTTGGAGGCCGGTGCTTAATCTGGCCAAATAACGGCCCCGGCAGCCAGTGTGCTGGTTCCAGTGAGGCTGGTCAGCTCTGGTGCTGTTTCAGAGAGGGTGGCGCATGGCCACTGGGGTAGATGTAATTATTCCTGTTTCCAAATCAGAAAGTTGACTATAATCAAGCAGCTTTGGCTGAGCTAGGTGAAAGCGGACATTTCAACTCCTGAAATGACTTCTAGTGGTTGTTGCCGTTATTTTAGTTCCTTTTAATTTAGGGGAAACGGGGGCAGGGGGAGGGAAGATGTGTAAGGCACCAGAATGCTGTCTGAAAACTTGCAATGAGAAATTTAATAAAATCTGTTTCACTAGCTGAAAAAAGTTCAGAAACATCTTGAATGCTGGCAAGTGCGTTATTTTCCTTCTGCAAAGAAGTAAGTCTCCTGCCTTTCAATTTGGAACTATTTATTAAAGTGAGTAGCTGGAAATTAGAGGTCTAAAAGTTTATTCAGATGGACCTTGACTTGCAGGAGAAAGGGGCTGACAGGAGCTTCGTAAAGGTCAACAAAAGCGAATGCAGCATCTGCTCCCTGGCGCGGGGCGGGCAGGGACAGACCAGAGCGAGTCCGTGGGGCCACCGAGGTGCAGCTGGAGCAGATGCCAGGCACAAGCTGCCACAAAGGGAGTTGGGATTAGGGTTAGGGGAAGGCAAACTTCCCCACGAGGGTAGTGGCACAGAATGGGGCCTGGAGCTGTGGTGGAATCCTTGGTGTTGGGGGTGTTGAGAACTCAGCTGGGCAGGGCCCTGAGCAGCCTGCTCCGAGTAGTGGCTTAAACCAGATGGTCTCCAGAGGTTCCGGGGATAAAGGATGGCAGCATTACCTAACCTGCCCTGCCTTTTCACCTGACCTTGTTCACGGGACCGCGCTTGGCTGCAGATTTGCTACTTCACTTCTCTGAGCTGCGTTTTAGACAGCTGGGCCAGAAGGAAAAAACCAAACCCCCCTCACACCCTTTTCGTGAAGGACAGTCATTCTTTGGGGGCGTGTGGTAAAATCTACTGACTTGTCCTTTGCAGCATTAGGATCTTCTTCCCCTTTTAAAGATTGTTATTCTTAAAATGAAGTTAATGTCTTTCAAGGCAAGTGTCAGGTGTAATGAAAACTATTTCCTGCAGGGAGTGAGCAGTAGGAGAAGGAGGCACATCCTTGGGATACAGACTTTGAAGTGCTCATCCACTGCAGCAGGGCTGGGGAAGGCAGGGAATCTTCCCCACAGTCACGCTCTCACCCGTTCAGACCTACACACGGGTTGAAATAAACTTTCAAAGGGGGTGGGAATTCATCCTTTGTCAAGTTGCCTGCAGTCAGACTTAAGTAAACATCTAATCTCCCACTGAAGAAGAACCAAATAGGTGTTACCAGAATTTGTCAATGTATTTGAATTATTTTGGGAGCTAATCAGGCTTGCACATGCTTATAGTGATCTCTGCTAGTAGGAACCTCTCAGGCCCATGATCCTACAAGGTGTTCATACTGCAGTCACTCAGGGAAAAGCTTTAGGTGGTTCTCTGGTGATTTTTCTGGCTATTTTAAAATCATGGGCAGCACTTCCAAACAATTACCATTTTAGTATTTTCTTCTGGGTAAGGAAGTAATGTGAGAGAGGCTCATAAATGGCTTTGTACACCTTCGAGGCAAAAGACACTGACTGTTATGGTGTTGTCAGTACTTGATGCTCAGGGAAGGCTGTAGAGCAGTACTGCTGAAGTGTCAAGATGTAGGAATACAGAAAAATGAAATCTTAAAACAATATCAAATGTAGCCACTAGTTTAAATTTAAAGGGGTGGGGGGGTGGGAGGAAACAACAAAAACCCCAAACATGAGCATCCTGTGGATACTTTCCAGTTTTATTCTGCTGCCGTTAACATAGTCACACAGAAGAGTTGAAGTGTAACAGATCATGCTCTGCATTCAAATATTTTTGATAACATTTAAACAAATTACTCAAAACAATCCCCAGTTTTTTATTTGCAGGGAAAAAATTAAACACAAAAGAAAAAACATATACATGCTTGAAATAAATTTTAACATAAGTATTAAAAACATTTTTGGGGAACATTAATTAAAGAATGAAGTCTCAGAACCAGCCTGATGTTCTCATACATTTCAAATGAACGTAAATTAAAATGGAACATACTTACTTTATTTACTCCTCAAACTTAAGTGCAGCACAACACAGTTTAAGTGCCTTGGCACCAAAATAATATACAAATAATTAACAGACTAGGCCATCGGTAAATTTATCATTTGTTATCCTTTTTTTAGTGCTTTAAGAAGTGTGCAGCAGCTAAAGCCCAATGTGACAGTATTTGTTCACGTCCATCTCTTTTTCTCTAGAATACAGCATTAAGCTACCTGCAGAGCTGTAGCTGGAGTTAAAACCCCGAGTACAAATTAACAGAATGGAAGCATGTGCCTAAAATCAAGTGCGTTCACACAAACTTTGGACGGCAGAGATGGACGCTGAGCTCAACTTCCCAGACACTCCCGACCTGAAACGCGATGTGGTTATGTCGTTACTAAGCTGACTGTGAAGTTTTGACCGAGGTCAGCTGAAGCAGCCATTGAATAGAATGTTTTGGTCTTGTAGTAATAAGCTCTTTCCCCACCTCCAGAAACTCGTCACCTAACAATTTTGTCATATACAATAAACTGGGAAAGAAACTTTGAACTCAAACGTATGCAGCTCTTAATCTTTCTAGTTATGCTATAAATTGGCCTGTAATATATGAAATTAACAAAGTGCAAATGATTACTAAAAGCAAAATCTGATGTCTGATTATCTTTTATCATCAGAGGATTTTGTCTTGCTTCTTATAGCCTTTAAATTACAATTTAATACTTGGAAATACTTTAGAACTGTACATACTAGCATTTATGTAGAGGAAAATTATGAACAGTTACACTTTTCCTATTATTCCATATAATTCAGCTTTAAGAAGCAGAACAGAATATATATCTGAAAAACATCTAGTTATATAAACATCTTCACTTTGTAAATTAGAGATTAAATAAAGTTATTTAACAATATAGCTACTCTAACAACAAAATATTAGGTATTTTAACAGAAGAGTTGCGTTTATTCAGTAGGATTTTTCTAAAGGTTGCTTGTTGGTATTTTCCAAGGATACAGCTTTACGGAAATATAACTCAAAAAAAGGTTGCTGCGTCATTCTTAAATGAGATTAAGAAAAAGAGCCTATGCATGAGAATTGGGGGGGGCAGAAATAAGTGCTTAATTTCCTTCCAGAAATAATAAGGTCTAGGCAGTAAAGTTACAGGGAAGGTCTGGGGGAAGAGATCTAAAAGTTGGTGGATTTTTTTTTTTTTATATACCATTTTAGTGGAACAGTATTACAACACATATCCTGGTTGCATCTGTCTTATTTCTGTTGGAAATTTTTTTATTTTTTTCCCCGCCCCATGGAAAATCTACTGGGTAGATGCGTAGCCCTTACTGAATTACTCCCTCAAGTGTTGTTTTTTTTTAATAATACTTTAATAATAAAAGAAAAAAAACCACCTTCAAGTCAAAGTGCAAGCCACCTTGTTTTAGCCCTTCGTAAAAGTGTTAAGATTTTTCCTCATCCATCTTCACTTATTTTTTAAATAGAAAAGCTGAATGAGCTGTTAGGAACTTACAGTCCCCCCCTCTGTGCACTCGTATCAGTAAACAATTCCTCTACTCAGCCCAAATGAATTTGGAAGTTTGTTTTCAAAATAATCATAGAAATATAGTCTTTTTAAACTGTCCTGTTTCTACATTATCAGAAGCACGAAGCAAATCTAAACTTAGCCTATCCTTGTAACAAGAACTTCTCTGAACAAGTATCAGAGACAATATTTCAAAGTTTTTAAAAGTAATGCAAAAGTTAATTTTTCAAGTTTTCATTAGCTACAATAACCCTTCTATGATTGCACTGTAAACTGTTCCAGCCGTCTCATTTAAAGGAACAAACTTGATATTCCAAAGCCCACTTAGTGGAGGCTAAGAATATGAAAAATATTATAGAAAAGGTTATTGATTGCAAGTGGAAAAAGTTCTAGTTGAGTTCCTTCCTACAATCATTCTAGAATTTGTCTAGGCTATTCAGGCTTTTGGGAGCAAGCTGGAACTCCTATGAGCGTAATCGACCTGAGAAGCACAGTTAGTGGAAAATTCCCGTCACGGTTACTAACTGCCAGCATTTTTAATGCTGTACGTTAACTTAGTCTCGTCTTAACTGGACCTTCTGAAATGAAGGTTTACAACAGCATGACTTGAGCCATACGGAGGAGGACCCTCAACAAAAGTTCCACTAGTGAAGCTGTGGCCGGGGATGCCAGTGTCACTCTTGCTAGTGATACCTTAGCTGGCAACCCCCCACCAGGCTGCATCGGCAGGGCTTAGAGGGGGTGGGGCAGGAGGAGGGAAAGGAAGGTGAAGATTTTCTCTTCAGGTACCATATACTATTTAAGTACCACTTAGGAAAAAGGCAGCAATAGGAAACTTGAAGATTGTTTTACCCACAGAAAACAATTCAAAATATATCTATAAACACAACATTTTGGTACTTAAAATGCTGCAATTTTGCTTGCTTCTCGAACCCCACTCAAGTAAGCTCCTGTCACCGTCTGAGGAAAGTGCCTATTTGTGGCCTGTATTTAAAAACAAACAAACAAACAAACAAAAGTTTCTAAAAGTATTAGAACAGACAGAATTTCAGTTTATAAGATCAGCTTTGTTTTCCTTAAGCATATACCAACAATTTTAAAAGCCACAGAAAACTTAGAAGGGATTTAGGAGGAAATATTTAAGACTTTCAGCAACTTCAAAACTTGCAAGCATGTCGGCTAGCAAAATTATCAGTTGCACTTAAGTAGGGCAGGTAATTTCTGTTTCGGTATAGGATGCACCTATACTATCAGCAGCATATATTTGTTATGTTACCTGCACACGGAGTAACAGAAAGACAATTTGACTAAAAATAGAAGTGGATTGTACAGTCTCGCCGTGTTCTGCACTTACTGGTTATGCAGTTCACTGCTGACCTGAAATATTTATTAGACTTTCCATGCCCAGTAATAATACAAATAAAGAGGGTTCTGTATCAATAAACCCAGAAACATTAGCATGTTTGTGTAACAGAGTTTATGCTAGCTTTAGGTTAGCGGTGTTAGCAAAAGTTCTTTCATAAGAAATAGTTCTCCAAAAACCTTAAATCAACAGTAACAAAGATACTTACCTCACCAGCAAAAAAAATTTTCCCTTGTATGTCTTCAGCTATAATGTCATAAGCTTCACCACTGCCCCCTGTTTTCACAAAACTATATGCCATCTGGAGCCAAGGGTCTTTGCTCCACTGAGTAACAAAAAACTTCACTGGGTCAGGAACCTCCTGCATAATCAAAAGAAAAGTTATGCACTGCAAAGAAAAGCTCATAATTGCATAGCTTGTTGTCATAAACAGTCTCATGTAACCTTTTAGAGTATGTAGTAGCAGGATGATACAGATTAGATCACCTTCCAGAATTAAGTTCCTGTTTTATTTATTATAGTACTAACCACAAAGGTTAAAGAGTTCTCTTCAAAATACAGATACTCTTGCAAACAGATAAAATACCGATATTAACATCATTCAATATGTTTCTATGTATAATGTAAGCACTTCTTATCTTCATAAGGCATGCCACTTTCCTACTTCTAGCTGGTTAAATCTCAAAATGTAATCTTCATCATTTTATTCCGATGGAGAAATAACGTTTCTGATCATAGATAAGCAAAGGAGCTGGCTTGAAAGCTAGGGTCAGGGAGAGAACAGAAGGCCAGAGTGTTTGTAGCTAAGCCACGACAGTAATCCTGCGTGCTCTGTCACCTGGCAGCCACATTTCCACACAATTCTACCAAAAAGGGCCTGGCTGACAGTTGTATGACAGCTTAGTCAACTACAAATGCATCTTACTCTTGAGGAACTCGTGACAAGTAAAGAGAAGCACCCCTGGCTCCTCTTACACAGCGTGTGGTACCAACAACAGGCTGCTCTGCTCAGGTGGCACGTGAGGGGCTGAAGCTCAAGCAGTCGGGGGCCAGCCACGTGTGGCGAGGTGCGCAGGCACCCCAGGTTCTGGTGCAGCCGCGGAAGCTATCTTGTCTTTGAAAATCCCGCTGCGCTGGGGACAGATGCCTGAAATTCACAGCTGCGACAAACCAGGGAGACAGACAGGAAAATGTCTCTTCTAGACTCGAGTGGCACCAAAACCACAGACCTGTTCGCTACCTCTACACTCTTGTGAAGTCAAAAGAGCAGGTATGTGGACTTACACCGCACATGATGTGGTTAATTCTAAAGCATTACCAAAAGTATGTTTTCTAGGAAAACCGGAGCTTTCAGATGCCTAGCATCTGCACCATCCGTAAGGCTTGAGAGGTCACCCATGAACATGAACGCGAGCATTCCTTGGGATCTAACTGCTCTAAGGAATTGATCGAAGGCTCTGCTGTCTATAGAGTGGGATGCACGTAACGTTGCTAAGCAGTGGTTTTGGCTTGCCTCAGGCTTCTCTGATTTTCCTATTTGTTTTTATCCTAATGATGAGCTGGGGGAAGGAAAGGTAGAAATTTTTATCTTAATTTCTTTTTACGGTCAGGATGTAGGGCCCGTGATTGATGATTGTGCCTGTACCTCTATCCCAAGACAGCTCTGGAAGGGCTGGTTCTTACTAGAAGAGTACAGGGTTTGTTTCACTTGGTTTGGGGGTGTTGTAATTTCAGCTACTTTTTACATGGGTGTGAGTAAATCATAGTCAAATTCACCTTGCTTAAAGCTCTTATCGTGCATTTTAAGTGGTGATGACCGAACATGCACACAAACATCCCCCCAAGAAAACAACATTTGGAAAAAGTGACATCTAAGAAGGAAGTGTATTTGCGTTACCTGCCTAAAGCACTGATTTTAATTATTTTTCCTTTCTAAAAGCACTTTAAAGGATGATAGTTCATTTCTGGTTTTCCATTCATTACTGTTTTCCTTCAGGCAGATCTAAGATATCTCAATTCACATTTTTCACACGAGACCAAACATTGTGTTTCCAGAGTGTCTCAAAGGAAGCATATTCCCTCAGATTGACAAGAAAAGAAAAATAGTTTAAAGTGTCAAAGGTTTTGCTATACATCATGAAGTAATACAATCAAAAGGTCTGTCTGTCAGCAAGTTAATTCATCTCTTAATAAAAGAGGCTTCTCTTACCTGCTCCTTGAAGAGCTCTCGAAGTACAGTCATACACTGTTGCAGTATTTGTTTATCATCTAAATTCTTAATGGTCGTCACAGCATCTCCAGTGACCACTGACATTAAAATGCTTTGTTTGCTCTAAAAACAAGATATTAATGTGAGACCATTTTTAAATGATTAGGTTATGAAGTATTTCTCGAAGAGTCCCTTTTAATTGGTATTGACAGATTTTCAGTTGCAGAGCGACTTTTGTTCTAAAGTGGGTTTGATTCCTATTTCACAGTATTTATCAGTATTTATGCTCAAATCATCAACATCTCTGAGAACTTGTTCAAGATCTGTGTTACGGTCAGCCCCTTTTACCACTTGCTAAATCAACGGAAAAATTCCTATCTCTACCTACTTAAAGGCAACACTGAAAGATTTGACATTTATGGTGTTACTCTTTGTGACAGACCTCTTAAGCTGCAGTTCCATGCCAAAATTCCACCTCAACTGTACTGAAATGTCAAAAGGTGGTAACAAAGTACTTAAATACTAGTTAGATATGTTTTGGATTAGGCCAGTACTAAGTTCTAACCAGCAAATTTTGGCCCAAGAAATGAAAGCTCAGTTCTACTGATGTTTCCTTCTGCTTCAAGAAATCTCTACTACCATGCAGAAGTTTCGAAGATGAAGTGGTGACTATAAAATAGCGTACAGGTTCTCAACTCTCTTAAAGAACTGTCCCTCTCTCGTTTATATAAGGCAATTCTGTTGTTACTAAACTTGATCGCTAGCAGAGAATAGCTATCAAGCAAATTAAGAACTGTATTGAGTGTCCCTGGCAGCACCAGAGCACTGAACCTCATGGAGCACGGAGCTTAGAAGTATTGAAGATTCCTTGTTTAAGGGAAGTCACGGACAGGTACAGATATGCATTGTGTAGCAACAGAGCACAGTCTTCACAGGATGGTTTCCTTATGGAGTAAGCCATAAGGCTACAGAATGGCCTTTTAATTGTGGCCAAGTAGGAAGCAGCAGTTGTTGTAAGAGCACGAAAAAGTAAGATATAAACATCTAATGTGTCTGCTTGAAACGGGTGAGGAAGAGAAACGTGACGTCAGTGCACTGGTCTGAACTTGGTTTGAAATTCATGAGTTCGGGACTGACCCTACAGACCTCAGTCTCATACAAAACATAGTGTGGGTCTTTTCTTCTGCCATTCCACATAATTACTCAGGCTAGTGCAAGCCAGCAAGTATTAACAGAGCAGCATGGTCTTCTTAACAGGATTTTTAGCTGATTTAAATAAGGGACAAAAGCCCGAAACTGTAAGTGACCAGTAGACTTTTTCCCATATTAGTACATCTACAGTCAGGTATTACAGACTTGTTTTCAGGATAGTTTGAGAATAAAAACATTAACTTGCTTGTATAATATTTTGTATCTGAACACAGGAAAACATTCCCATTTACTACAGTGAAGTATCAATCAGCTTTTTCTGGATAAATAACCCTGCTTCCACTTCTTTTAACAGGTGCAGGGGTGGGGGGGAAGAAATAAACTTTCATTGTTCAGTAATTATTGCACCTAGTTTCCAAACTGAATTTCCAAAGGGCCAACAGAAAACACAGCTGGAATATGGTACCTCTGGATCCATGTCATAGAAAACACTGAAGAGCCCACGTTGGCTGGAATTGGGTGGAACATGACCAAAAAAATCAGCTCCTTGAATTTTACTGTCCCAAAATCTATAAGGAAACTGCAAGGCAATCTAGAGAGAGAGAGATTGAATTAAAGCATTTCACATCACAAAACTCGGAACTAGGCATGGTATATGGTTTTGTTCTTTTCCACTCAATTAAGAGACACCCAGTTCTATGAGAGGGTTTCAACAGAGAATGTATGGGCCTGTTCTCCAAGGGGGACAGGGAAGGAAAAAGAAAAAAGCTGGTCTCACAAATTGCAAATGCACAGACTGTCAGATTCACAATGGAATTCACTATGGAAAATGCTCAAGACATAATTTTTACAAGCCTGACATAGAACTTAGCGATCCCCATCCTGTGCGTGGGGTTTCTGGATCTTGCTTTTAAGTTTCAGCATTGTTATATTCCTGTTTGTGGCATTACTGCTGTTACTGTTTTGTTCTAAGCACACGTCTTACTAGGGATCTCTGCAGGAGAGGCTGTCTTTTTGCACTGGGAAAGGGTAGGAGATTTTACACTGGACAAATACACAACTTCCAGTATTCTTCTGAAACAGTTTTTGTATTTATTAGGTTGAAAGGACCTGGAATAAGCATATTGTTAGAATTTTGGAAGCTCTAAGACCATCATGAAGGCGTGCTCAAAATTATGTGCGAAGCATTTAAGCTGCGAAGCAATTCTGCAAACAATTTCTTTTAAAAAACCATTAAACTGGGAAATCAAAGAAACAGAAATACATGTTATTCCCAATAGCATTTTGCTCTTCTGGGCAATAAAACCAAATGCATAATAAATCCCGAGAAATACACAGCAAAAGCAGTGGGGACAAAGCAGCAAATGTTTCTATGAAAAGAAAAAGAAATATTATCTGAGATTACTTACCTTCTCAATGACTCCTGCTCCCAAACTATTAATGGCTTTAATTTTCTTTTCTGACAGTGGGGGATTAAACTGAATGGCATTTTTCTGAAGAAGGGCCAGTGGTACAGTCACTAATACCTGAAAGAAATAATTGCCATTACAACAGTAGCAAAAGCTGAACACTGCACTTAAGCCTCACAGCATCCTCTTAACATGGATTATTCTTGTAGGATGCAGTGTAATACTCACATCTCTAGATTAGTGTCTGGTTTTACTCCCCATTAAGGGGAACCACGTGCCTTACATTCAGGTGAAGACAGACCCTGCAGTTCACTGGGTTTAAGTTACAGTCTGTTGAATTGCTTGTATCAGAGTAGCTAACCATGACGCTAATTTTAATACCTCCTGTAAATTAGAGTCGATGGCTCTCAGATTAACAAAACTGTCTTTTTGAAAGGAAAAAAGATGGTCATTGTTTTGGCTTGTTTCTTCTTCCTTCACAGATCCCTTCCCTTTAAAATATATGCTCAGTAACACCGTCGATGCATAAACTTGATTGAGATTGGATTGATACCATTTTAAAAATTACTAAAACCTAAGTTATACAGCATGAAGCAGGTGGGGATACAGGGAATAAGGAAGACTGGGAAGTACAGGTTGTCGAGTACTTCATACCAAAGGGAAACATTTTTATAGGGCAGATTCACATGCTAAATGGAGTAAAGCTGAGCAGAGAATGGAACCAGAAAACATAACTTACTTCAAAGACCCACAAAAATCTGTTTGCTTCACATTTTTAGTGAAGTAACCTTTATAGGTCTTAGTTCTTCAGATCAGCTAGTACCCAAAACTCTAGCATGCTCAATGAAAAGTAGGCTCCAAGACATCTAAATACATATGAGTTTTCATCTTCGAATGGGGAGAAATTGGACTAAATAGTCTTCAGGGGCAGGGGGGAGAACAACGAAAAGGACATGTACTGTTGTCAATATTGTTCGTGTGTTCCCTAAAATTCTTAATCTCAACATGTATTGGGTACCTTTTGTGTTGTCCACACTGTTCCATCTGCAGTAGTGACCTGTACTTCTTCACCAGAATAGTCAATACTCTGTACCTATTGAAGACAAATTGAAGATTATGCTACAAAGTCTACACATGCAATGTGAATTCAGATAAAAATAGCTAATACAGCACTAGTCTGCAAACCAAAAACTGAGAAACACAAATTTCCAGAGAAATACTGAAAGAAAAAAAAAAAATTGCCTCCATGGAAGCTGAAAAAGAAAAATCATCATGATTCTAACATATAAGCTCATCATATCGTAATATTTAAATACTAATAGTCCTCAAAGAGGATTTCAGAAATGTTGGAATTTTCCTCTTTCTTTTAGACAAATCAAAATATTCACAAGCACAGATTTGCCTGGTCCAAAAGAACACAAAGATATGACTGGGTGCTTCAAAGCATTGGGTGCATCCAAGACAGGCACTGCATCAACATTTTCCAGACTCACTGGGAAATTCAGCCGGATGTCCAGCCCTTCTGCCAATTTATCAATCACAGTAGAATATCCCACAGTTAGAAGAGTGTGATCTCCAGCAAACTGGGCAAAAAATTCATTGTGGTCCCATGAGCGTGCAGATACCTGTGGACAGAACACAACTAGCTGTCTCTACTGGGGAGGTGACATGGGTACTAGCAAAAGTCCCACAGTTTAGAGGGAGCCACCCAATTCCCTTCACAACTGGGAAAAAAAGGTGTATCACCAGAATGTATGGCAATGCTGGCAAAGGCCAACAGCCGCTATGCAACACATGAAATACTGGATTAAGAAACGTCCTAACATGGGCTGGTCATTAGCAGGTTCTGCTTGGTAGAGGGAACAAGGCAGGTAGTACAAAAATTCAGGTGGATTGCAGTGTATTTTATTTCAGTTTTCAGTCTCTAGCAAAGAAAACCTGTTTTACAGTCTTACGATTTCAAATAAATAGGAAATATTTTATTTCCCAACATGAAGGGGAAAATAAGATAGACAAAAACTCAACGGAATTTTTCTGAGACCTTGGAGGTTCTTCCATGGTATCATTCATTGACCGTCTCCCCTCACCCCTGCAAGCTCATAGTTAGTGCAACAGTGATACTTGCACTAAGCAATCACCACTGAGCAGTGAAAAATCTGAAGCAATTCTCAAACTGCTATTCAAATGCCAATTCCTATCACTGCAGTTGCGCTGACTTCATATTTTCATTTAAAAATTGAAGGTAAGATAGATTTTTAACATCTTTCTCACTTCCCCTGGGTGCTCGTGAAGTGTGAAAGCTTGACATAGCAAAAGATTTTCCCTTGGCTGCCCTGGTGTAGCACTGTCTTGTTCTTATGTGCTTCTCAGTTCAGATCAGATTTGTGCATCTGCATGTATCCATCAGCTGTCCCGCTACCACAGTATGGTTGACCGTAAACTTCTTTAACCCAAGCAACAGGTCTGAGTAAATAACACACTGCAAACAACGTCGTACTTTGGTATTTCCTGAACCTGCTTGGTTAAAACCAAGTCACAAGGAAAGCAGAGTATCACATAGTCAATGGAATACCTAGGAGTGGTGAACTGGGGCCCACCATCAGGGTGTTGGAACACTTCAGAAGTTAAATGCATTTATTCTCAAGATACCTAGCAAGTAGAGAAATACCTCAGTTTTTAAACACAGGCCTGAGAAGCAGAAATCACATGCAACATCTGAGGAAGAATAACTCTACTGTAAATCCTACCACCCAGCATCTCCGCAAAATGCCCTGCTCCACTGCACCACCTACTCTCAACTTCTCCGTTCAGGAGGATCTCACTGGAAGCACGTCATGAACTGTCAGATTATCTAAGGCAGTGCTGGCATCTGGGTCTCGGTGTTTTTAAAGAACAGGTTAGGGACGTAGGAACAGTTTAGGGATAGCTGATTGTCCCTCTGGGGCTGTGGGATGGATCAGATGACTTCTCAGTGTTACTTCCAACCCTATTTTCTATGAAGCTCAGCCACTTCAGAACACTGGCTGTCAAAACTCACCTGAGAGAGATTGCTGCCACAGGCATACTCCAGATTACTGAGATGGAACTGTAGTACTTTTTCTTCCAGCTCACTGAACTGGATACCAGACTCCTGAATAAACGCTTTATAGATCTCTTGTATTTTTTCTGTGAAAGAACATGTTTAAAGTAAGAATAGATCACAATCTGCCAGAAGTCCTACTGCATTTCACTCTGCTATTCTCTGGATCATGAAGTTTTTCAAGCTTATTGTTAATTTGCACCAAGATGTTTTTCTTCTTGTAGAAAAAAACCCAGTAAGATCTTTCCAGTGATAAAATCCAACTTTGTTGTTTAATCAGAGATTATCCTATGATTTCCTTCAAAAAGGAAACATACATAGCTTCAGGAAAAAAAGGGGTTAAAATGATTTCAAAGAAAAAAGAGAAAACCAAAACACACTGCACAACAGGACAGCTGGACAGCTGTCATCAATATACAGTCAAAGTTATTTCAAGGAAAATACACTTCAAGATAATGGAGAATCTTTGCCAATTAATCCTGCTTAATTTTTACAAAAGCCGAAGAGCTAAGAAATTTGATCCAGAGCTCACTGAAGAACATAAGAATTGCTAATTCTGTCTTACAGAGAATCTGCGCTAGAAAGATAAAGGAGGCAGATGTTTCTGAGCAAGTTTATTTTTTGTTACTGAATGTGCCTGCATGCTGTCAGTGCGGTGGGAAGTGTTACCAGTGGAGATGGGACTATAGTTGCCAGCAGAAGGCTTTGATCAGGCTCTTTCTGAGACAGTTTAGTCAAAAAGTGTAAGAGTTACAGCTAGCTATGGTCTGCTTCGGCAAGAGGCAAGGCTTCTGAACTGGTAACAGCACTAGGTATACCAAAAACGCTACCTCGTGAAAACAAGACATCACATCAGAAGTTGTACAGTATTGTAAAAGCCATCAAATTAGGCTTCCTTAAAAGTGCTATTTTGGTCTGTGTGTACACGATAGTCAATCTCTCTTTGTCATCCACAGAGCCAGGTTATCACTGTTGGATTTCAGGTCAGATGGACAGCCACACGCTTCTAAAAATGCCCAACATAAAGCCAATTTAATATAAAACTCTATGAATGCAGCCAGCGACTTCCCTTTGCAATACATTTCCCACTTACCACCAAGAGGAACATCTTGATGTTGGGTTTTATCTTTTCTCCACTCAGAGACGACATCTAGGATGGCATTGAAATGAAAGTCCATACGTTTATCAATAGTGGGATCTGTTATCCTTCCACCTTCCTGGATCAAGTCACATTTCTCCCCTAGTTTGTGCATTTTAATGCCAAGCTTAAGAAAAAGACATTTTATTGCTTTTTAAGTATGGAAAAACTACAGTGCCTAGCCTGCTCAAAATTATTTCAAGTAAGGTGAATCCCTCAAAGGTAAGTGATGCCACTTAGGAAACATCCATGACTTCAAATAATTAGTCAGATTAACTCAAACTCTCGTTCTCCTAAAACTGGAATACCAACAGTCCTTCTATCCGTTAATGGTCCACAAATTGTTTTTCCCCACTCTTTCATCCTTTTCTTTATTGGGCATTCCCAGAAACCTTATCTCCAACTTTCCTATCAGGCCAGGAGCTAGTACAGAGATGTTGGGTCTGGAAACCAAACATGATGAACCAGTCATCTTCATTTCTACCTCACCCTCTTCTCTAAATCGCCATTAAAATAAATTCTTTTCTACAACTTTCTAGTGCCTGATGCGCAAACAGTTCCCTGTGTTCAGGAATTGACAGGATGTTGCTTGCCAGTTACCACCAATTTTATTAACAAACAAGCCAAGAAAGAAATTATTTGGAATTAAACCTAGTGTCTTGCTCTGTTTGTCCAGCTTGCATCGAACACACAACAGAGCTAAATCGGAAAAGTATGTTTTACAGAGTCAGTCTAGAGAAAATAGGACAAATATAGCGCTAACTTCTTCCTAGGGACTTGTTCCTGAGGGTGTGCTCCAGTGTTTCTCACATCTCCCTAGGCTGTTGGTCACCCCTGCAGGTCTCATCTCAAGATACAGCTGTACTTTGAGAAATGACATGAAAAGACCACAAAGGGATGGGCACCCAAGGTGTATTCAGAAGTCATTTCTCCTCATCTCATAACTAAAACGTGATTACAAAAGCATTTCCTCATGACACTACAGAGCACTAGAGTTAAAGCAGCATGGGCTGGATTTACATGCCTCTCTGAACAAAATCCATACTCGAGTTCCACTTGGAGATATTCAGCTTCCTGCCCACAAAAACCCAAAAGCAAATCAACAAATTAAATACATAATCAAACTGCAGCGTGTTTGCATCAGTAGCTGTTAGACTTACGCATCTTAACCTGTGCAGAACTGAACTAGAAATACAGAGGCTGTGCAAAGGCAAGTCTGTCACAGAAATGTTTCTTACAACAACACAGCAATAGCCTCCCACTGTACAGCTTTTCTCAGCTCTAAGGAAGTCTGCTGGGGTCCTTTTACATGACTATCTCCAGAAAAGGGGGAAAAAAAGCGGTTTCTTCTGGTCCTGCAGCTGGAGCTGCCTTGTTTAATCTTTACATAATGTGCCCCAAACCACTCTACAGCCCTCCTCTGTCCCCAGCTGCTACCAAAGATAGAACAGCAACACAGAGCTCGCTCACAACACAGAACAGTGGTTTTAATCATGTCATGAAAAAGGAGTCCCACCCTCACCCAGCCACCCAAGCCTGGCTTTAACGACAGTTTTTCACTAGTGATAATGCGTGACCGCTGCAGGGAACCCACTTGCTCACACATTAGTGCCACTGGGTTGTTGACACATCCGTTGACGATTTGTGCACCTCTTCCAACAGTGACTCCTTTGAACGTCTTATCATCCCACACTCGGCCACCAATTCTGTCTTTAGCTTCTAAGACAATAACCTATGACACAAATGCAGCTCAGTAAATTGTAAGATTCAGTTATATTAAACATTATCTGTTGAACTCCAGAGCAAAGGAGAAAACAAAACACAAAAAAATGCCAAGCAATCCAGCAACGCTAACAATCTTAACACACTGTTTTCATTTGTGTATATAGTTCATTTATGCATTTAAATTGTTATCAAAAGGTTACCTTTTGGGATATACTCATATAAATAACTGTTACTTTAAGAAACCACCTTATTTTTGTTGTCTTTTTTAAAAAGCTTAAGACCTATTCAGGAAATCTCCAAACTGGAGTTTAAGGCATGCTACAGGCTATTAAACACAGTGATCTATACGCAGTGTCCATCTGAGGAAGTCCATACACCTTTTGGAGAAATTTATTCCTGGGGTATTCCAAGAAAACCCCATTCTCACATATTTCCACCATGCATTTGTACCTCCTTCAGCACCCACTACTTGTCACAGATAGACACAGGACACCAGACTAGATGGATGTCTGACTAAATGTTTACCCTTACTTGTATTATCTTTTTATTTTTAGTCTTTTTAGAGAAACTCATCTCTCCAGCACAGTAGAAAGCAACAGTGTGTATATATAAAAATACATATGTCATACTTCATATATTAAAAAAGGTCCTGCCAGTTGATATTCGTGTATTTTACTGCAGGATAGCTTTCCACAGGACCTGATGTACAGAAAGGCTGCACTGCAATTTGCTGTTTAGCCATAAAGGAACAAGATAACGGCCCTATAGGATTCAGGGATTCATAAAAATACAGACATATGTGAACACATAAATCCAGAAAGTCAGATGCTCATTCAGTTCCTTAAGCATCAGCCCTGCAAACGCCTCACATGTTAGGAGTCCAATAGATTTTCATAAGAGTATTCTGATGTGTAAAATCATGTCAACATGTAAATCTTGTGAGATCACACTGTCTATGATAAATATCAGCGAAAAGGGAAATGTGATTTGCTTGTTTTTAATAAGCAACAGCTAAGTACAGTGAAGTGCACAAATAAAAGAACACTTCACCTCATTTAAACAGCCATCATCATCATCTACAGTCCCATTATTTGGATGTGAATATCCATGTCTCCCCTATCTTCCCAACCTAAGTTTATGTAAAAATATTCACTGCATGCTTTGTTGAATTATAGATACAAATAAATGCTGTTTTCAAACAGCAGATTCACTCGATAAACCCCCAGATTTTACAAATCAGTTAGGATGCCCTGTATATAAATGTTTGTAACAAGAATGTAATTTTTTTCATTTTGATGAAGAACACTTTCAAAGCAGAGGAAGTCTGATTTTCAGTAATGTACTCTAAAGTTTCTCACCTTAATTCCAAAATTGTGCAGCTGTCGGGCTGCTGCTAATCCTGCTGCACCAGCCCCAACAATAATGACAGATTTCTAAAAAGTAATAAAAGATTTAAACAAATAGTAAGAACTAAAACAGAACTTATCATCACACAGTTATTTTTCTTCTTGGTAAAGTTAAAAATACCTGTAGGTTTCAGAAGTCTAGGCTCTCTTGTCCTCTAAAGTAATCAGTGGTAACTTTTAAAGAGGATAGTGCACTTAATAGGGAGAAAAGCTCAACTGTAGCTTTGGAAATAGTTACAATTTTTAAGGACTTTAAAAGCAGATGTCTCAATTTCTTTTAACAGAAACAGCTGAACTTATAAGTAACAAAATCTAACTGAAGTTATCAGCCAAGAAACACACTTACCTCGTAATGATTTCAATCACAGATTGGGTTGACCAGTAAAAAATATTTTATAAATTTAAAATACATAGTTTCCAAACATCAATCAACTTGCAATTTCTAGGAGATACTCCATTACAGAATACATTATTTTGATAAGTTTGTGTGCTATCAAGCAAATTGCTAGTCACAAGTGAAGTGCGTACCCTTCAATCATAGATCTTGCAAACCAATACGGAATAGTTTCCTCGCCTATGCGAGCGGTTGTATATAACTATGTATTACACGGTTAAGCCATGAGAAGAACCTAAGTCTGTTGTATATTTTTCACACAGTTCCCATCCATCTGGAAAGCTCATAGGAAGCAGAAATCCATAGGACTGAGTTCCACAGATTTTAGTGGGAACAAAAACCTTGCTGGCAAGAATCCCATGTCTGTAGTTTCCACAACCATTGAAGGCAGATGAGAACCATGTGAAAGACACGCAGTGTATTTGCTTTTAGATGTAATTTTACCTGCCATTCCAAAAAAAAAAAAGCTACGACATGTGCCATGTAGTTTTAAAGAACTAATAATGTAGAGATTATTACAGCAACTTACATTGTGGTATTCTTTAGGAAGAAGATACTGGTCAGGACTGACTGATAAAATCCCTGTATTAATTAGCCCTTTCCTTGTCATAAAATGAAGTATCCTCTCCATTTCCTGTACACAGCGAATACGCACAAGCCCCCGAACAATGATGTGATGGATACATTTCTGAGGGGTAAGAGCCTCCTGCAAAGCAGAAACAAAGGACAGAAAGTTTATTTTCTAATACTCAATTTTTCACGTGTTTACATCGTACTTAAACTGTAAACCAGGCTGTAGAAATCAATCACAAATCAGGCTTCTGAGAGCATTTTAAAGGCAAGTTTGGTGGAAGTTTCTTGCTAGCCAGCTTTACAGTAAGGTAACAATTTATTAAGCTAGATTAACATGGAATATTATCCATGCAATTGATTAGCACATAAGTCTACAAGATACTCTTGCAAACTCCATGGTGTGCTGCATTAGTGCAAAAATGGTATTGAAAAGCATCCCCGACTGCAAAATGAATCTACCTGATGGCAATGTTCACAATGACATTCAAGTAAAACCCATTCCAAACTGGCATTCCAACTAAAAAACCAGATTAATATCTGAAACCTTCACATAAATACACACAACAGTATCTGACAGCTTCAGTACATGAAATTCCAGCAATTCCATTGAAGGCAGCGTCATAGCTAGCGTAAGTAAAAAGACAATCTCTTCCCTGTATAAGTCATATGGAAAAAAAAACCAAAAACCCCCATCAAATACTCACAAGCAGTATTTAGAAAATGTTCAAGCACCCCTTTAAAAGTTAATAGTTGGGCAGACTCAGTAGAGTTTTAATACTTCTAAAACTTTTGTCTTTTACTGTAAAAAGAACTAAAACAAACAAACAAACAAACAAACAAAACCAAAAAAACAGCCAATCTTAGAATGGATTTTCAAAAAGATGGCAGCAGTTTTTCTGGTGCATAAGTTGTCATCTAAGAAGAGAGTCCAATCCATAAGAAGAGAGTCCACATCCCAAAAAAGTAGCTATTATTTATAAACAAACAAATTAACTATTAGCATCTCTTACCTTGCAGTTTGTGTACCACAGAGCCAAAATCAGGTTTCTCAAAGCCAAGTACATGGTAGGGTCTCGTGAATATTCTGGGAACTCATAGAGCTCATCCAGTTCCATGACATCTGGCCTCACACAAAGTGCTTTCCCACATTCATTGGGCTGGTAAAAAGGCTGGAAATACTTGTTCATACCTGCAACTGAACAAAGACACACCAAGAACTAGTCATACTCCATCGTTACCTTCATTACATCCTTCTCCCTCTTAAGACGATCCATTGACCTCACACAGATAAACAAGTAACAAAGCCTTCCAGCCTCTAGCCACCTTCAGAACGATTTCATTTCTATTGCTCTCCCCTCTCCTATCCTCTAGGCTGTGGAATATTAATTGTCCTGCTACCTGATGGGTATGTCTTGCACCTATGAGAGCTTAAGTTTTGTCAGACAAACTGTGCGTGCCCTCAGATGCCATGACGAGTCCAACAAGGAACAGGATCTAAACCCAAGTCTAAGATCTAGCATCACTGCACAGGCTTATGCAGGACTCTGAACCCCTTTCATCTTCAACTCCCAATACTGCCCAGAGTGGGTAGCAACCAGAAGTAGCCATCTTCCACACGCAGTATTGGTAGCTCTGTGTAATAAAAGTTTCCTGTTTGTTAAGCAGATAAATAGATGAACAGATTTATTTTCAGCACCTAAGGAGAGCAAAGCCTGCTAAGACAACGCAGAAGCTGACCTTGCCTCAAAGCACTCTTAGAGATGAGTGTGGGAATCCTGAATTACCTTTCTCCGTACCTGACCTACGCTGCAGATCCGCACTCCCAGGCTGTCAGTCTCAGAGCTGTCCTTAGCAAAAAAATTAACCTACAAAGAATCTCAGTGCCTTAAGAAATTAAATCCTTCTCTCCAAAGCCCCAAAGATCCACAAAATCAAAACTAGCAGAATCATGTTTTGTTTTGCTAAATCTTCATTTCCTTAACGCAAACAATCTTTAAGTACCCGCATGTCCATTTCCCATTTCTAGAAACAAATGGCAGGTGGTAAACAAAAAGCCTACGCAGTCTGTGCTTACTCCCTAAAGAAGTGCCATACAAAATGTATTACCTTTACCTTACAAACGAGTAAATTGCATCAAAGAAGTACAGAAGCAGTCACACAGAGAGTGTGTATTAGTGCTGAGAACAGAACCAGTATTTCTGAATCAGGAGCATTTATGTGCCTTATAAACTCAGTTATAAGGCAAAATTTATCACACCTATTTAAGCAACAGAGCCCTGCAGATGGCCCTTACCAGTCAAATTAGGCACGCTCTTTAAGTGCTCTAACTTCACAAGGCTGGATTCACCAGGTAACCGATTAGTGCTGGTACAGGATGGACTCATGCCCACGCAGTCTGGATAATATGCAGCTAGAAAGGGAGCTGCCACACTGTCTTTCAGCAAAGGAGGGAGTATGAGCATGGAGTACCACCAATGGTCTGAAACTTCAGCCACTCTCTGGCCAAGCGGAGAAGTGAAGGAAAGAGGGGAGAAGAGAACACGTCAGTACTTTGAAAACGATGGAAAATGAACCAGTTCCCCCCCCTCCCTCCAAAACTGAGACCAAAAAGCACTAGAAGTACAAATCTCAGAATTGCCAGTCATAAAGACATTTTCTCTCCCTCTTTCCCCTTCCTCAGCCTGACACAGAAAACCTGTAGCATTAATCTCTTCCTCAGAAATGGAGCTGAAACTTCACAAACTCCACACGCACGTGGAAAGCAAACAGATGAGACGTGCCATGACAACACATCTATGCCTTAACAGACCCTTTATAAAACACTTACGGTCATTTATGCATCCAGAAATCTGAACTTAGAAATGCCTACAACTGACTGATGAATTTAGTTTAGATTCTGCTGTCTCCATCAAAGACCCTCTAAAACCCTAAAAAACACTAATTCAGCCTTCATTTACAAATCAAACATGCATTAAGAAAACAAAACCACAAAGCTTCTACAAATCAACAGTAGCCTTGAACACGTTTCCTGGGATAGGGGTACCTCAGGTACACTTGTCAACATTGACTTATTGAACATCAGATCGTACCAAATCTGAAATGCAGCGTTACATGATCATAAGCCCATTGAAACACCAACATACATGGAGTTTAGTTTTGTATTATAAGGGAGAGGAGAGAGAAAACATGGTTTGATGCTCTCTTGCAGTCTTCAAAAACAGGAGACTACCTTGACTAAAGATAGAAACTACCTGAAAGATAGGGAAATTTTAGGATGGGGAATTTTATTTGAAAGCTGGCAACTGAATGCTATTTTGCTTGATCAAAAAAGAGAATTAGGAGTAAACCTTGAATCACAGGCCACAACTCAAAGACACCACAAACCACCTGAAAGCTAGTTGGTATGGTAAGGGAAAAAGAGGAGAAAGATGAAAAAGTAGAAGGCCCTAGGCTCTGTTGCAAATAGTGTCTGACAGTTTCCTGAGCAAAATACCACCACAATTGGCCAAAGGCCCGAGAAAAGGAAAGAAATACGCTGTGCTTTAAGATTGCTTTCATATTCTAGGACAAAGGAAGAGGAACAGCCACTACTCACCAAGTCCTCAGGCATGGAACACTGGTCTGAGCCCTCAGTCTGAAAGAAAAGTGAACGGTATCAGAGCTATTCATAAGTTGTACAACAAAAATTAAATATAAAACAAAGTGACTTGTCTATGGCATAGTTCTCGAAGCTTAAAAAACAAACGAAAAATGCATTAGTGTTAGCCTTCTGTAGCCAAGATGATAATGCTAATAAAAATAAATAGTAGAGAAATGCATAGTTAAAACACACTTGTTAAGTTAGTTTCTACTGATCAGACAGTAAAATATACATTCGATTACATGAACTGGAGTGGAATGCTCAAACAAACAAACAGGAATTTTATAGAAAAATTCTGCAAATAGCCCACATTTGCCAGAGAAGCTCTTCCAGTCTAGACTATAGAAGAAAGTTCCTCATTTATTTTAAGAGTATCTTTATCACAAAGTTTCAAGATTAAATGCTGACCCTTCTGATCTTCACATGATCAGTATTTTCACGTTATGTTTTTAACTGTATAGATACTATGGCACTCTAAGGACTCTTTCAAATTTCAGGAGTTTTCATGTAAAGCCCCATGACAGAGTTGCTAGAAATTAATAAAAGCTCATTGAGTTTTTCAGATTCTTTCCTCAATAACAAAGTATGGCCAAACAAAACCAAAATAAACTTCCTGGTGCATGTTTGGCTTGTACATGCTGATAATCTTTCTGTAGCTTCAGAATGAAGGATTTTACAGTTGACTGTGCAGACAAAAAACATTCCAGGTACTTCTGTTTTGACATCTCCAGCTAGGGAAAAAAAAATCCAAACAGCATGTAGGCCTGTCACCACACAGTTCTCCAGGCTATCGGACAACCATTTCAACATGAGAAACATTAAGCAGCAAACAAGAAATTAGTATCTGCAAACAAGAAATATCAACTTGTTAGTTTCAACATGAGCAAAACTCTTCTGTGTTACCTTGGTAGAATTGTTCAGTTTCATACCACATCTGTAAGTTTTTGCTATTTGTGGTGTCAGCTGGATTTCCTTTGTCAGCTGACGCCATTTACCACACTCTGGCTTTGTGCACTGCACCTACAAGGCAACACACAAACATGTTTTTACTAGTTGCTGTCTGATGACAGGTAAGATTAATGAAGCATAACTAACCAATTAGAAAGCAGCGAGATGTGAGAAAGTTGTCAAATACAATTGTTAAATTTGTTCTCATGTAATTTTCAGGTCATAAGACAGACATTTGGTACACAGAAATCTTGTGCCCATCTCCTGTAACACTGAATTTCTCCGCAGAACCTAACTCCAAAATCAATTCAACACCCAGTTACTATGGTCTTCAGTGGGTTTTGTAAGCATTACTGCAAAAACACATTGTTCACCACTTCAAAAACCCAGCAACAACAAAAAAAGACACCACCACCCAACTTCCTTCCACTCCAGTCTCTCTGCTGCTGCTCTTTTTAGCAGGGAAATACAAAATCTGTTCTGGAAGTCTTTCACACTCGTACTTTCCTATAGCTGGCGCACTCTTGAACGTCACACATCTTAACTGCTACTTCACTGAAAAACAACAGAAGGTGGTTCTTTGTGGGGTGTGGAGGTCTCTAACAACAGAAAGGCTGATCAGAATTATTATCTTGAGCTTTCCCAACGCACTCTAATACCAGAAAATCCCCTCAAAACCTCAGCTGACCTGCTGCTTGAACATACAATATCAGAAACTCACACTAGAACATCACACTGAAATGGATGATATTAAACAGATCACCCTCCATCTTACCCAGTAAGGAAGCTGTTGATCAGCCATGAAGGCTTTTGGACTGGGCTCACTTTTACCATTACTTGTCCAAATCCTTTTCCAGGCAGTGTATTTCTCATAACCATCCTTATGGCTAAGAAAGAAGAGGAAAATAAAATGACAAGCAGTCAGAAAATTGGATATTTAGTTCATTTCGAGCAACAGCAGTTATTCTAAAATTAAACATTTTATGTAAGGACAGAGAAATAAGGCTGTAGAGTCCTACCTTTCCCGTTAAAATAAGGAGAAAGTCATGGTTCTTACGATAGTAATAAATTGCATCCCGACTACTGTGTCCTCTCGATCATAAGCACACTTCCAGCACCCAAGGCCTGGCCTGAGTCACAGGTACTGCTGAGCACATAAGCACCCAAAAGCTTTAGTAGACCTGGACTCAACTCCCACTCTAGGTGGGAAGGAGCTTGGAGCTGAAAGCACTCTGTAAGCCCGAGCAGAGTCTTCACTTCACAGTCACTGAACCGCAAGAGTTAAATCTGCTCACTGATTTAATGTTATGGAGCGGCAAGTCTCCTGAATTCACACTGTAAAGTGAATGTCCTTTATAAAGGAAAATAGATTTACTTAAAACTGTTCTCATCCCTTAAAAGTCTCTGTTGTTTTGAGACAAAAGCTTCAGATAACCATACATCCAAACCAGCCTGCCTGAAGTAACCAGTTTTGCCCACACTGCTACGTTTGAGTTGATGACTAGTCCATAAACCTGCAGTTTTAGCGTCAGTGTCTAAGCCTTGCTTTGAATAAAATGAGCACAAGTCCTGTATTATGTTTATGTACATGATGTTTCAACAGTTGTAACATCTGTCAAATTTTAATAAGCACTGAAAAGGCACAACTTTAATTGGCAAATCTACCTTCGGTAATAGTGGTCAAAACATTCATTGCAGAAGTGTTCCCCACAGGAAAGATGATACCATCTAGACGTATACCCATTTTTAGCACACCTGTAATGCAGGAGACATAGAAATAGTTTTACAAAACATTTAGAAAAAAAGATCTTTCTACTGACTGTAGCACATTCTAGAATGTGAAAAAAATACTCAGGACAAGCCAGGGCTTTATGTTACATTCGTGAAGGCTGACTTGCAGAGGGCACTTACAGTCATACAAATAACAATAAGATTTCAATTGTCTCCAACACTTCCAGTTTCCCAACTAAGCAACACCAGATGCAAAGGAGGCACGACGTACACAATGTGCAGTTTTATAGTTGCTCTGGCTTCCAGCAACCTCCCGCTAACAATGGTCAATGGAGCCTCTCTTCAGAACCCTTTAATCAGACGTTTCCTGAACATGAAATACATTCGCTTTTACAATACGTGCTGTAACACATTAAGTGTTTCGCTAATGTATAAGACGACAATGTCCCCCTCCACAGGAACTTACAGTTCCTTTACTTTGTTCCATTTTGTTCTGATATTAGTGCAAGGGTGGGAGGGATCATTTAAATCAGGATTTTTCCTGTATGTGTGATCAATTGATTCGTAAATCGTTACAATATCCCATCCCCAGAACAACTGACAAAACTATAAAGGCAAATTTGAACACAAAACAGATGTTGCCTGTATTTTTTCACGTGACCGACTTGGCTGCGATTTTAACCCAACGAGAGAAAACCCTGAGGAAGCAGTTACACATTCTGGACATTCATTCTTTATTACTCTCAGAAATATCCATTAGCAACGATAATATTCATCAGACAAAACAACCGCTCTTCACTTAGAAAACTCTCATTAAACTCACTGAAATGATTCAAGGTAAATGCACGAGGTAAAAAGCCTTGACCTAAGCCACTCACCAAAACAGCTAGCCATGAGATTATCTCATTTCAAATAATGTTGAAAATATGTACGGGGTGGGGGGAGGGGCGGAAATCAAAGCGTTAAAATAACAACTTAAAAAGATGACTAAGCAGTATCTATTGTTTCCTAACTAAATTATGTAGTATCACCAATGCTGATCTGTCAGATGCTTATTTCTTCTACAAGTCACTCACGCAACTGCCAAAACACTTGGATTTCCTATGAAAATACCCCCCTGCCACGGAAAAAAATCCACACAGATACCTAGATGAAGCATTGAATTATTTTGTATCACTGGAAAATAAATAAAAATAGGAAAATTCGTCTCAACTACCCAGGGAGGAATGCTGTATAATTACAGCCTGCCTACGGCATAATGAGGTCTAACGTGTTGCTTATTATAGACGCATCTTGCCAGAATCACGCGTTCAGTACCACCAGGGTCAGAACACAGGACTCGTGTGAGCACACAGAAAGCCACGAACAATGAAAAAACAAAGAGTTCAAATGACTGTCTCTCAAACCCTAAAACTGCAAGGTCAGAATCCCACTGCGGACTGCAAAGCACTCCAGCAAAGGAGTGATGAAGACTTTCTACAGTAAATGACAGTTTCATTTTCCATCTTGAAAGCAAGTTTAGCTGCCTCAGATTACACTAACACGCGCTCAGTTTCACAGAAGCAAGGCATGTTCCAGAAGACACCATGAACAACATAAATAAGCGTATTCTAAAGATATTCTATATCCGAATTAGCAACTTGCACAGTAGAAAGTTATCCACAACAAGAATAACTTGTGAAACTTTCCTGGCATTGTAAGACTCTTATTAGTACCTTTCAACTCTCCCTCTACACATAGAAATGAAGGGATTTTTCAGAATATAGCCAGGATCCTAAACTTCAGCGGCAAGTTTAGAGAAGTCCATGGAAAATGCAAACAGAAAGAATCAAACCTTTCAGCTGCACTGGCAAAGCAAACAGGACATGTTGCAGTGCATCCAGCTTTTTCACACTTTCTATATTTCTTCTCTGATGCTTCATCATCATCATCTGCTGCTTCAGCCGCTTTCTTCTTCACCTAATAAAGAATAGCTGAAATCTGATCGGGTATTACATAAATGCATCTTCTACAAAATAGCATTCAGACAGTTTTGCAGCTTGTGGGTTAAAAGGGTGCTAATGAAAATTTTTGTATCCATTGTGAAATAGCTGCAGCATGAAACAGCTGTCAAAATAGGTCAGTATTTCTACCAAAAACAAAACAAAAAAAATCCAAAAAAACCAAAACCAGTAAGGCTGGAAATATAATTTGAAGCTAAAAATGTCTTGCCTTAGACTAACCGATGCCACTGAAGAAATTATAAGCAAAGCTTCCAGTTTAAATTATATTTTAAGCTCCATCACATGCTAATGAGCCAAGCCTCATGCGTTCATTCTATTTCTCCTTCAGAAATTCTCTTCTTCACATACTTACTGATATTAATTAGCAGCAATCTTATCTGCACCTCACATAAAATACTAGGGTATCCTTGGGGCTTTTTTTAGACTCCAGATACAAAGCTGTACACCAAATGTCTCTTCTGGGCCTCAAAGGTGCCGCGTATTGTGGTGTTTTAAGCCTCCGTCTGGATAGATAGACAGCTTTGTCTGGCTGTACAGAAATCTGTGATAGTATTTTTAACACATCAAGTATTTACAAGTTATACTGAGAAATTATCTTCTCTGAATATTGTTCACAGACGAGACACTTTGCCTACTTATTCACAGAATTAACTAATTCTTCCTCTCTCTGGATAAGTGCTCCAAGTTCTAACTTATCCACAACGAAGCCTACTTTCTTTATAAACATCAACAGAAAATACAAAATACCAGAGTACGAACCCATGTGTTTTTAAATTATTATAAATACCTGTCTTCCAGAGCTCCTCAGAGGAAGGTTGTCTGGAGAGTGGTCTGAAGAACATGCCTTTTTTTTCGTTCGTACCCTTCCAGTTGACATTGTATTATTAGATCTACAAAAAAAGAGAGGCAGTAGTTAAAAAAAATTGAATTGCTTGACACTGTAGAGCTGTCTAATCACTTGGGCAGTACAGCCACTCATAATGCTACTTTTGTCAAGAGTTACCTAGTTAAGAATCTGTATAGCTTGACTTCAGGAGCAAAATGAGAATGAGGCATTATAGGGAAGGAACAACGCTACTATTTTAAACTAAATTTGGAGTTAAGATTAGAGCCTTGAGTACATCTTGACAGGCAGTTCCAGATCAGCATACCCTGGATTTCAATAATCTGATTTGCGTCATGTGAAGACCTGGACCAGAATTTGCGCTGGCAAAGTGAACAGACATCAGATCATAACGCAAGCATTGAAATACCACTCAGTGTAAGGCTCATCCTGCTTACTGCTGATTTACTGGTAGCAAAACATTCACACTGTAAAGCACTTTTCCAAACAGCAAACTGAAGAGATGTTTAATAGGAGGTAAACAATCAGTTCCAAGACTTGCACACCCTCCTATGAAAGTACATTAGAATTTAAAGACTAAACTGTAGTTGCATGGCAATTATAGGTGACTGGAATATTACAGACTTCGTCATTAAGCGTACTACAGGAAAAAATAAGAGGTTTATGCCATAAGAAAGCTCTATAGCCGTCTCTGACTACATCAGTGGGAACGCGGAAAAGACCAGTTTATCACGCAAGCTGGAAAGCACGGAGTGTGAGAAAGTATGCCACAGAAATATGAAAACACATTTAAAATGGTATTATCAAAGGCATTCTTTTCACAGGGAGCAAAACACAAATAAAGAGAGCCTGGAGGAAGAATTTAATCTAAATGCATTCCACCACATACAGAAAGGAGGTGGAAATAAAATCCTTCAACTATGGCACTGTATCACCAATGTTATCTTGTAATAGGGATCAGCTTTTATTTATAGGGATCAGTTTGGTGTTTGGTTTTGTGGGGTTTTTTAAAATATATTTTAGACTTCTCAATTTAGAAATCTCAATTTCAGGCTGTATCTTCCTTGTTCAAGCTGACCGTGGTGGACGTGGTAGCAGTAGCTTCGTTCAGGAATTCTGCTAAAAGTAAAGCTAAGAGGAGGAGAGAATGGGTATTTTTACAAAGTTTCAAATTAGGCTGATGCAAATCAAGCAAATTAGTGCTTCCTTCTCCTCTGAAGACAGCAGAAATTGATTTGGCAGGGGAAGGGAAATCACATGATGATATCCACACAAGTGAAAAATCAGTTCAGACAACCCAATAAAAAAAATAATAATTTCTTTTTTGCATGCAACCCCCTTCCCCCCTGCAATTATAACTCATTAGAGGGAGAGAAAAAATAATTAAGTCAACCTTTATTACCTGGAAAAAAAGCATCACTCCACCATAACTTACCACTGTATGGGGGCGGATGAAGTTGGAGAGTAGAGAAAGGAAACCCACCCCAGTTTCATTTACATGAAATTTCCCTAACCTGCTGCGTTACACCCCAGGAAATGGTGGCTTCCCACCACCACCCAGAGCTTTCCTCCTGGATCAGCAGCACAACAGCATCGCTCTGTACCACCTTAGCTTCATCGTTCCTATGTTGCCATTACGGTCAGAGGCTACGAACCACCTCAGCACCGAGCAAGGCACCAGGCCGCCCATTTTGGCGAGCGCCAGGTGATCGCAGGCGGCAGCAGCTGCGTGGAGGCCCTTTACCCACCAAGGTAAAAAGGACAGGCTGCTGTTTCACTGCGTACAGGGGGTTAGAAAAAGAAAAGGTGGCCATTAGCGTTCGCTAAGAAGTTGGGTAAAATATTTAAGATGCAGGGAGACGTCCCGTTTCGAAAGGTGGAGGCCAGTCGTGCAGAATCACAAACATATTTTTGCTGTAAGCGTGACGGGTGGGGGAAGGGGGAGGTGGGGAGAAAGAGAGCAAAAAAGATCAGCTCGTGCACAGAAGTGCACGCCAGGCCAGTGCCTCCAGCGCAGTACACCCCTGCGCCCCACTTCCCCTCCCCAAAACCAACCCCCGCCCTAAAAACCCACAGCTTTTTAAAGAATATGCAAACGTTGCTGACTTGGTTTAGGTTTACGTGACTCTGCATCCTATAAATACTATCGGCTGAGAAAATAAGCACTTTAAACGGACAGGGAGAGAAACGCATAATGTGCTGTCACATCTGATAACGCTTCAGCCGTGGCCTCCGTCGGAAAGCTGGGGGGGTGGGGGGGTGTTACCTCCTCAGCTGACAGCAAGTTTGTCTTTAGGGGAAAAAAATAACATATCTAAGAGAAAAAAAGAAAGGGCAGGGACACCCCGGGCCTGGTGGGGAGAGGGCGGCGAGCAGCCTGGCGGCGGGAGGGCACGAAGGGCGCCCGCCCCCCCTCCCCCTCAACGGGGCGCCCGCCCCTCACAGCCCCGGCGCGGGGCGGCGGCTGACAGCCGGTAACTGCCGCCCCGCCCGCGGCGCCCTGGCAGCGGCAGCGGAGTCCCGGGGAGGGGGGGGGAGTCCCGGGGGGAGGGTACCGGTGAGAGGGGGGGGGCGGGGAGCTGCCTGGCACTCACCTCAGGGCCGGGTCACTGGGGGGCCGGAGACATCCACGCGTGTCCGCGCCGCCTCCTGCTACAGCTGCAGCGGGGGAGGGAAAGAGACGTGGTGAGGGGAGAGGTGGCGACGGGGCAGCGCTCGCAGCCGCCCCGCCAGCCGCGGAGGGGGCTCCTGCAGCGGAGGGAAGGGGGTCACTCACCACTGCCATCCGCCGCCTCCCCCGGTACCGCGCCGCCCCAGCCCGCCTCCTCCTGCCGCCGCTTCCGCTTCTCCGCCGTGCGCAGCGGGGGGCGGGGACAGGCCTGGCCCGGCCCCGCCGCCCCCAGGTACCCGCCGGTGTGTGTCGGGGGGGGGGGGGGGGGGGGGGATTGAGCGCCGGTGTGTGTCGGGGGGGGGGGGGGGGGGGGGATTGAGCGCCGGTGTGTGTCGGGGGGGGGGGGGGGGGGGGGATTGAGCGCCGGTGTGTGTCGGGGGGGGGGGGGGGGATTGAGCGCCGGTGTGTGTCGGGGGGGGGGGGGATTGAGCGCCGGCGGACCCCCGCCCTGGGCCGCTTCTCGCCCCCGCGAGTCTGCGTGAGAGAGAGGGAACGTGGGGGCACCCGGGGCTGAGCCGGGGGGCGTCTGGCCGCAGCCACCGGTTACCGCCCGGTTACCGCCGCGGCAGCGCGGCCGAGTCTGTCTGTGGGTCTGGGAGGTAAGAGCCAGTGGCCACCGAATTATCGTCTCTTCAGCTTGGCTCAATTTTTATTCGATTCTAGTAATTAAGAGCCAACAGTCGCCAAATTATCATCTCTTCAGCTCTGCTATATTTTTATTTGATTCTAGTAAGTAAGAACCAAGAGCCACTGAATTATCTCCTCAGCTCTGCTAATTTTTATTCAGTTCTAGTAAGTAAGAGCCAATAGTCACCAAGTTATCATCCCTTCAGCTCTGATAAATTTTTATTCGATTCTGTTAAGAGCCAATAGTGGCCAAATTATCATTTCTTCAGCTCTGCTATATTTTTGTTTGATTCTAAAAAGTAAGACCCAGTAATCACCAAATTATCATCTCCGCGGCTGTGCTAAATTTTTATTTGACTCTAGTAAGTAAGAGCCAATAGTCACCAAAGTATTATCTTTTCAGCTCTGCTGAATTTTTATTTCATTCTAGTAAGAGCCAGTGGTCGCCAAAATATCAGCTCTTCTGCTCTGCTAGATTTTTATTTGCTTCTAGTAAGAACCAAGAGTCACTGAATTATCTCTTCAGCTCTGCTAAATTTTTATCCGATTCTAGTAAGTGCCAATAGTCGCCAAAGCATCGTCTCTTCAGCTCTACTGTATTTTTATTTGATTCTAAAAAGTAGGAGCCAACAATCACCAAATTATCTCCTCAGCTGTTCTAAATTTTATTTTATTCTAGTTAAGAGCCACTAGTCACCAAAGTATCATCTTTTCAGCTCTGCTAAATTTTTATTTGATTCTAGGAAGTGACAATCAATAGTCGCTGAATTGTCATCTCCTCAGCTGTGCTAAATTTTTATTTGATTCTAGTAAATAAGAGCCAGTAGTCACCAAATTATCATCTCAGCTGTACTAAATTTTTATTTGATTCTTGGAAGAGTCGGTTCCAGACCATTCGTTGGGTGGGGGTAATTTTTCTCTCCGTTTTTTGGATGTTTCGTGGGTTTTTTTGCAGCTGCTGGCACTCCCTGGGGACAATGGATGGCTCGGATATTGGAGCACAGAGGGACAGAGTGGTGACCGAGGAGGAATGGCTGCAAAAATGGGAAATGGGGAACATCGGTTTTCACAAGGAGCAAGGACATCCGTACGTGACTTTACTCCTCAGAGCTGTGTACAGATGTCAGATGAGTGACTTAGTCAAGAAACTCTTAATCGAAAATTGAGCGTTTACAAAAGGAGAATGATTTTATGCAGGCACAGCTTGATACTAAAATAAATACGCCTATTTTTGTGGCCTACATCTGTCAAAAAAGGGCAGAGAAAAAGAAAGGCTTGAAGTGATTTTTGATCTTTTACTCTTGAATCGGGTTTTAAATTGCAAAGCTTGTGTAGTTTCGCTAAAAATCTGAAATTTTCCGATGCAGAAGCTCGGTGCTGCTGCTGCTAAGTTATGAAACTGGGGCCTAAAACACGCTGAGGGCACCGGAGCACTGGGACCTAAGGGAGCAAACGGGATCATACAGCCTTTCAGTCAATGAAACTTGAATTTAGGACCTTTGTAGTGATTTGATTAATATGAAGGTTCAATAATCGTTTTGTTTAAGCTTCGTGGCCATCCTAGAGCTGGGTTGGTTTTTTGTGTACTTGAAAAGATAAAACAGAAAATGGAACAAACAGAAATGCATTCGTTTCTAACAGAAATGAAATATACTTTCGAAGTACGTGGAAGGTGAACGGATATTTTTTTTTATGTTTTTACTTCTAATGGTATGAAGCAGGTTGAGCTAAGCACCTGGAATTCATGTACTACCTGGTGTATGTAGCACTTGGCTTTTAATGTGCGGGCACAGATACTTGTGGTGCTGAGTAAAGCACGTCTGTCTCTTTGCAGGCTCTTCCAGAAGTACCTGGATGTTCTTTTAAATGGCAGGAGTGGACTGAGGATATTTTTCCCACTTTGTGGTAAAGCGGTAGAGATGAAATGGTAAAGCACAGATTATGAGAGCAAAAATCTTATTTGATGTGGGGAGGGAGGGAGGGAGAGGGGGAATTCCCAGCCTTATGTTGGCCAATGGAAATCTGCCGCATCTGGCTGGTAGGAGAGCGCGTCACCGGAGCCTGAAGGCAGGAGGAAGTTTGGTTTCATTTCCTGGATATTCGTACAGTAGCATAAATGGGATGGATAAGGACTAACCTGAAAGTCCTCCTGATTGTCCCAAGTTCAGCCTAGGGAGTGCTCAGTCTATGAGGGACAGTGTGACTGAAGCTGTGCCCTTACCCCTGCTGCTTTTGGCAGGGGTGGGGGGGGGTAGGGGGGACGGTGATGCCAGCTTAAATTGCCTGCAATGAGGTTGGTTGTGCCAGAGCGTGTTTTCAAAGGTCTGCATTGTGTGTCACACTGGGAACTGAAATGATTTGGGTTAAATATAACTTCCTATTTTCTAAGTTTATTATTTATTTTCTGGGGGTGGGTAGGCCAGGGTTTTCTCTTGATGGGAGGGGATGCAAACCAAAAAACACTGCCTGAGCTGCATCCTCAAGGAGTCAAGTTTGTCCCAGTTATCAGGTTTTATCGTGATAGCTGCTGCCTAGGCTGGCTGCAAGCCGCAGAGGCAGCTGGGCAGGCAGCGTGCCCCAGCCACTGCAGTTCAGAGCAAACCATGTTTCTGTGAGCTGAAATGGATGTCATCTGTGACATCACCTTTGTTTTCATCGAGTGCATGGAAGTAAATGAATAATCCATTGGATCTTAAGTCAAGCCTGTAAGTGCGCATCAGCTGTGTGGCGAATGGTGCTAATTTAAGCTCAGATCATAGGGGAGAAGTGTGCAATAAAATGTGAACGCTCCAGAAAGGATTAGACATAGCAGTGCATCCGAAAACCAGGGTTTCCCTAAGGAATAACTGCTGCATGGGAGATAGGTGTTTGGTAATGGCCCAACTGTGGGCTTCGCATAAATGTGGCACCTCTCTCTGCTGTGTGCAGGCTGGTGGACATGGGACACAGCGTTGTTGGTGTGGAAGTCAGTGAGCAAGCGCTGAAGGAATTTTTTTCAGACTATGGACTGCCTTATTGTGAGCAGCCAGTCCCAGAGATTTCGGGAGCAAAAAAGCTGCAGGTACGTTTCCTGCATTGTGGAATGATCTGGTGTGGTTAATCATGCAATTACTGGGCATCACTGAGCAAACAAGTCATTGTGCTTTTATGCCTCTGTCTTACTGGTAGTCATTCACCTGACCTGAAGAGGTCTGAAAGGAGGCTCCGAGTTGTAATTTTGGACTGAGAAGTTCTTCTTCTGAGTTTATTACTTTGGCCGCCTTTTCTTACGACATTGAAGCACCTGAATGTAAAGTAAACGTATTTTAATATTGGACAGTTGCATGCCTTGATAGATCAGAGCCTCTCCAGAAGGAATCAGGAGAGGTACCTCAGTAAATTAAAACTTAAAAAGTTTCTCACAGTTTTTTCCCTATTACACCAAAGTGTATATTTTAAAATAGTATATGTGGATATTTTAAGCTATGAAATATAAATGTACACTTATAAATGCATATTTAAAGGTAGTTTGCTGATAAGTATTGTTTCCTTTGCTTTTTGTTGTAGAGTACCTGTGGTAACATTTCTCTCTACTGCTGCAGTATTTATGACTTGTCCAGGTAGGAATACACAGTGTGTTTCACAACTCTCTATGATGAAACATCTATTGATACATGTCATGATACTGTCACATTACTTTATTTGAATCAGCCTTAAAGATTTGGGACAGGTCCTCTCAAGAAAACTCTCACTAACTTGTATAAGAAATGTAAATTTTGTCTCCAACAAAAATTGACTCTTGTTGACCACTAGATAAAGGTGCCAACTAATGTAAATGGGCTTCTTGTTCTAAGCCGCCCTGTGAAAGTTACAGAAAAATGTGTTTGCTTTTACAGTAAAAACAAATTGCCTTTAACATTACTGATGGATTCTACAAAGCAAAACCCTAGCACAATCACTTACTTAGAGCAGCCTGGTAAAAGTGAAGAGAATATACCTAGAGGTGTCATCTTAGTCAGCTTTTCCTTTAACTGAGTTCTAAATGTATTTTTCCCCCAACCGTTGATTAACGTACGCATAGATAAGCTGTACCCACTGATTATATGTATCTATTGCTTTACTTAACGTACTTTGTGACTGCATAATATATTGTCAAACACTGACTCTGCAAGTGTCTTGACAAATGTGGCTTGGCTTACGAATGTCTTGTGAAGGCTTTTTAGTGAAAAAAATTCCTTATTTTGTAGTTAAGACTTAAGAGAAAATGCAAAATACTTTATTAATAGTCTGCACTACTGACTCCTGGAAAGTGTTTCAACCCATTTTGCTCTGTGGCCTCAAGTGTCACTTCTCAGATTTTGTGGTGGCTCTGCACTGACCTTCCGCCCAAGTGCAGCCAGTGGAGGAATTTTGAAAATTACAAAGTTGTTCAGAGACTACAGGAGGACTTAGTCTTCTGTGCTAGGGGCTGGAGAGAGTCCTCTGCCTTGGACAGTAAGGCACCCGGCATCTTTATTTGCGCTCAGTAGTTTCCTAGTGGTGTTAGCAACAGGCATATTTAAATCTGTCCTAAAACATCCTCGGACCTAGACTGGTGCTAGGGTGGCTGGAGACTGGAGGGCATCCAAGAAGGTGGTGTTGTTTCTGGGTTTGTAATGTATCTTGTAGGAAACTGAAGGTGTCCAGAGTCCTGCTCTGTAGTTCCCTCCTCTTACTCAGATACGATTTTGCCTAGATTATAAGGTTTTGGTGAAGTTTTCTGTTTCTTTGCTTTTCTTACATATGACTATCAGGAACAAGGATACAAGGATTTGTTCCGTGGCTGTTCAGTAAGAAGAAGGAAGTCAAGTGTTAATGTTTATTTGGACGGGCTTTTTAGAGAGATTACATACATGGGCATAATAGGTAGTTTAGGGTACCAGAACATGTTGTTTATGGTATCATCTCCTCCCCCCTGCCCCCATCTGCATAAACTGGGGAAAAAAAAAATATCTGTTACTACGATCAAAAGTCTTTTAGACAATAGAGCATTGCTAAGACTTCTGCTGGTGCAGCTGACTCCAGTTGATTTGAATAGTGTGTATATAATTAGTGCTGCAAAGTGAGTGCCTTGGAACAGGTGGACTGGATATGAATGTGACTTTGTAGGTACTGCCTGGCTTCTTCCCCACCTTGCCCCTGAAGTGTAGCTACAGCTGTGTAGATCCCTATAAATCCTTACTGTGAGCTGACAAGTTGCCCAGGGATTGCTTAAGCTTCTTATCAGCAATTTTTAAAAAATTCGGTTCTAAGTTTTGTACCAAGTGGCATGGTGAAACCTGTAACTTCAATCATAACATGGTGGAATAATGTTAAGAAATAAACCAAAAATAGGTAATTAATTACCCGTTCGGTGCATTTGACTAGGTCCAGTACATGGTTCATCATCCACAAAATAAACTGGCAACTACATGTTCTGGATGGATGGTTCTGTACTGGGTGCAGAAGCGGTGAGAGTATGAACTGCATTCCCTGAAGCAGTCAGCAGATACCTGTGACTAGAAAAATGCACACACTCTTCTAGTTTCTATGTAGAGATGATTTGATTAATTACCCAGTAATTAAACTTACTTCTCTCTTGCCGAGGCTGGCCTGCTAACCAATCCTTTTGATCTCCATTAGCCCAGCATTCATTAGAGGAGAACTCAGATGTGCTCCTGACCTTTGTCAGAACAAGACATTTCAAAGACTCTTGCTAGTTAAAGAGTAACAGGAATTACTGCTCTTTGTGGGAACTCTGGGACATATGTAAAATGGTTATATTACACAACCATTGTACCTCCTAATACAATTATGGCTGCAAGACTTTAAAAAAAAAAATTAAAAATTGCATTAAGTGGAACTATTTAACGTATACAGAGATAGAAATTCACAACTTTTGCTGCTTAAATCCAGTGGGACTGCTGCAGATATGTGAATTTCTGCTTTAAGTGTTAATTTTTATTAGTTCTAGTATTATCTAGACTGTGATCTCTTGTGCCACATAGCATATAAACACATAGCAGGAGATGATGTAGGGCTAAAAGATTGGGCAGTGATACAGTGAAAGGTGCATCCAAGCGGAGCACTTCCTAACACCTTAGCTACATCCTGACTCTACGTCAGGATGAAAAAGAGCTGTTGTACCTTTTTTGACCTTTTCCTCAAGGCTTGGTTCTCCTCAGAAGGAAATTGGAGGTACAGATGGGCAGGGAGCACCCAGATGCTCGTGAGGTCCCGAGATCTGGGCAACCGGGAGACCCTGCAGGACTGGGGGAAGGCCACAGCATGAAGCTGCCTGCAGCCTGTGATGTCTGTAGGGCCTGATGAAATCAGTGGGGAGTAAAATACAAGAAATGCCTGTATGGAGCCACTGCCACCTTTCCAGTTAGACCAGATCAAAGCTGGGGAAAAAAAAAAGTGCAGAAAACTTCAGGGGCTTGCCTAAGGCTGTGCAGCAGACTCAGCTATGCACAGAGAATAGCCTTCAAGCCTCAGAAGGTCAAGTTTGTCACCTGCCTCACTAGACTTTTTGTCCCCCTCATGCCCATTGCACGTTTAACTGTCTCTTTAAAATCCTCCTTTCATTTAAGAGGCTGGTTATTTAAATTAGATGCTTAGTCTTGGCAAACTATAAAAGTCAGGACTTAAAACTGTTATCGTGTCTCATCACAGTAGAGTGGGAAATCCAGGATCAGCTTCTAGGCTAGATGCCAGAGACTTAGCAATGCCATTTCATTGAAGTGAGCAGGGAAAAGTTTGTCGTGGTTTAACCCCAGCTGGCAACTAAGCACCACAGAGCCCCCCTTCCCCACTCCCCACCCCAGTGGGATGTCAGGGACAATAAGAAGGGTAAAAGTGAGAAAAGAAACTTGTGGGCTGAGATAAAAACAGTTCAATAATTAAAAAGAAATTAAAAAAAAAAAATTAAGGAACTCCCCCCCCCCCCAGCCAACAACCAAAGAGACAGGAAAATTAAGCCCAAGAAAGACAAGTGATGCAGATGAACACAATTGCCCACCACCAACTGACCGATGCCCAGCCAGTCCCCAAGCAGTGGCTCCCCTCCCAACCTTCCGCCCAGTTTTATTGCTGAGCATGATGTCATATGGTCTAGAATATTCCTTTGGTTACTTGGGGTCAGCCATCCCAACTGTGTTCCCTCCCAGCTTCTTGTGTCCCCCCAGCCTGCTCACTGGTGGGGTGGGGTGAGGAGCAGGAAAGGCCTTGGCTCTGTGTAAGCCCTGCTCAGCAGTAACTACAACACCCCTGTGTTATCAACACTGTTTTCAGCACAAACCCAGAATGTAGCCCCATACAAGCTACTGGGAGGACATGTAACTCTACCCCAGCCAAAACCAGCACAGCAGTGAAGAAAGAGGTGGTGCAATAGGACTCTGACACCCTCCCGTCAGGCAGAAAGGTGTTGCACAATTCCATACTACATTTTTCCTCACTAAGTAAACTTATTTCAGACAATCTTTAAAATTACACCGTTTAAATTATGACTACCTTGTGCTTTAAGCTTCTATTTTGATAATTACCAGAACCAACACTCTTCCTTTCCCCCCAAACGTCCTCATCTTTGGCATCACCCTGGCTGCTCTTACTACCCATCAATAAAGGCACATCCCAATGGCCTTGGCCGTTTGCAGGTTCTAGGTGGTCACTGAAGCCAGCTGCCAGCATATACAGGAGGAAGAATAATGTCTGTGGTGGTGTTAGACTGCAGCAAGCAGCAAAGTAACTTAGCTTTCCCCACATCAAACAAATTGCAAGCTGAAGCTAACTACCCTGGGCATGTAGCTGCGAATTGAGGTGTCTAGAAGTACTGGGTGTGCTGAGTTCAGCAATAGTGAAGCAACGAGGCACCTTCCTTAACCTACATTTGAAATTGTGCGTGGGTTTAGAAGGTGGTCAAGAGCTATGGACGTGCTGAGTGCGTGTTAGTGCTGCTTCAAGGGTTGCAGCAGGCTATGATCGCCAAAACCACAGGCTTGTAGCCCAAATGCTTTTACGTGACTTTCCTTCCTCCCTGTCTTCTCTCAGCACCCCCTAATGATGGGGAAATGCTGAGCAATTCCAGCACCTCTTTGCTGTTGCAGCAGGGCTGTGTACCAGGGGGGTTTCTTGGGTTCCAGATTGTATTGGTTTAGATCATGCAAATGCCAGACAGGAACAAAAAGGTGGTGGGGAACCTGCACAGCTGGCTGGAGAATCCTTGTGACTTCACAGAAGTATCTGAATGAAGATTAAGGTGCCTTTTGGTATTTTTAAGCTTTTTTTTCCTCTCCCTGTAGCTCAATACTTGGCAAGTTTGATGGGGTTTGGGATAGAGGAGCTTTAGTAGCTGTGAATCCATGCGACAGACAACGGTTAGTAAGTTTGCTTTGTTATTATCTTCTTAATGTATGCAGTGACATGTTTTTCCTCCTGCCATTTGTCAGTGAGTCCTCTTTCATTCAAAGAACTGACCTACACAAGTTCTTCTCTACCACAAGCATCAGCTGCAGTCGCAGAATGCTCTGCTCTAGATTTGTGAGCTTCTTTCAGGAAGCCACCCTGCCTCATGGTGGGAAAATATGTGGTTTGTTCCAACCCAGCAGAAGCAGAGCTGCAAGCCTCATCTGAATTTTTTATTTCCTTTTGACCCCACCTGCTTCTCCTCTCTTTGTTCTCTTTCCCCTCACTTCCCTTTATTCCATTTTTTCATTTTTGCCTATAGCCAAGCCACATGTAGTTTGACCCTACCCCCAGGATTTTTGAATTCGATACATAATCTTGAATTCACAATAATTTAAAAAGGTCAGTCCTGTGTCGTGGACTGTATTCTAGACTGTGGCAGATGAATACTGTTTTGTCTGTTAGTTTTGAGATGAATATGCAAAAAGAGATAAATGCTTGTTTATGAGGAGTAAACAGTAACCTTTGTTTTATGTGTAGCATGAATTTCATGCTCATGAAATTCCAAGCTTTGCTTTGTTTCTGTGCAGTTCAGTTCAAGTTGCCTCTGCATAGAAATACACGTTACCTCTTTTGTTGAGTATTTCGAATGCTACGCTTGAATGTTTGTACAGTTCCAAAATAATAACTTTCTTTTAGCTATGTCAGTTTGATGATCAGCCTAATGGAGAAAAATTCTTCTTACCTCCTTGTTACGGTTTCATACGATCCAAACAAACACAAAGGTGAGAACTTCACACTGTTCATGTTTTGATTTTGCATGCTTTAATACAAATTGTATATAGATGTGGCAGATATATTGGTATCTTCCCCAGGTTTTTTGTCAGCAGAGCTTTGTTAGCTGATCACACCAATACAACTGTGTGTTACAAATTTTAGATGTTGACCAAGCTTGAGACTAACTTTGCATTCTCGCTAGCATTTGGGCATGCTAAGGGTAAGCGGAGGATGGACATGGTATATTAAGAATGAAATGAAACCAAAAGTGTGGCTGTGGCAATGAAGCTGGAAGAGCGAATGCTTAGAGTAACATCCTGTCTGGCCCGGGGAGCTTGAAGAGAACACTGGCTTTGCTCTGTTTACCCAGGATTTGCAACCCAGCGTGTTGCCCATCTTGTGCCTCTCCCAGCCGCTGCCACGGTCTGCATATGCTTGGAAGAAGGGAAATTCTGTGAAATCATAAAGTATTTTTTCCTTTTATAACTGTTATTACATACTGAGGTCTGAGGTCTTTTAAAAAAAATTTTTGTGTGTGTGTGTTAATTACTAACTCCCAAAAGAAAGAGATTTCTTGCTGCTTTTGGGCTCTTTAGCATATTTGTCCCTGAAAAAATAGGTCTTGTTGTCATAAGCAGCAATAGTTTAAGTCATTGCTCTCCCTTTCACATTATTCAGCTTTTAGCTTTAATTATGCCATGTGGTATAATGAGACTGTAGGCCAGATTCACACAGCACGCTGCAAGCGGTTGTATCCACAGCACGTCCATGACTTCAGACAATGTGGCTACCCTGGCTGCAGCCTGGAGATGCTGCTGTGGCAACACGTGAAGCTGTCTGGTGGCCCATCAAAGTGCCACCAGTTCTTGGACATGGCGTTTTCTGGTTCTTGCAGGTGGTGCTGCACCCTGGGGCCCGATTGCAGGCCAGGTGCTGTGAGTGATGGCGCTGGCTCTCCTGCTGCAGCGTAAATGTTTGTCCCCTTTCCGTGTCTTCTCTTTGATTAGCTTCATCCATTTTCTTTCAGGTCCACCATTTTATGTTCCTGAATCTGAAATTAAAAGCTTGTTTGGTAAGTAATAGTTCAGCTAACCCTTAGGAATTTTTTCCAAAATACATAAACGTGTTTATGTGCTTCTGCCTCACCATGTGACAAGTGATAGTTGTTTGCTTTTTATCTAAGGGGTGGAGTCATGGAAATATTACAGGGAAAATAAATCTCATTTAGCCACAGGGATCTTGCTGTCCAGGAAGATTCTCAGCTCTTCAGAAGATATGACTAAAACCCAAGGGACAGACAGTGTCTCTCCTCCTCTTGGCATCTTTTAATTCTCCCAGGATTCATACTGCATTCACGGATCTTGTAGCCGCAATCTTAGTCCTGTTTGACCATTTTGTGTCTCTGCACCTCATCACCAGCTACCCTGGCTTTAATATAAGGCCTTTGCATACCAGTGCTACAGTTGTTTCTGCTGTAGTTTTGTAGCCAAAGAAAAGTAACATGCCATGCAGAGAAAATGCTAAATGTATAATTCAAATCCATCAAAACAATGAAATTTGGAATTATGGTGGGAATTTAATTTTAAAAGTTCCTCCTGATATGCTTTGATATTGCACCTCTTTGAAATTCACAGCTCTCTGAGACCCCTGCAGTGCCTGTATACAGCGAGTCATGGGCATGAGCAGGAGCATCCCAACGTGAAAGACACATAGTTTTCCCCTGTGCATTTGTGTCACTGCATTAGGGATTGTGAAGAAATATGTGGATGTGGATAAGATTTTATTACTTTTTTTGCCCTTGACAGTTTGCATTTTTCAGTGACTGATCATTCAGTAATTTGTTACTCTTTCCTCCTTTTCAGGCAACCACTGTGAAATTAAGTGTCTTGAAAAAGTCGATGATTTCTCAGACAGACACAGACAATGGGGACTAGATTATTTTCTGGAGGTGCTGTATGTATTGAAGTTTGTAGTCTGATTAAAATTAATTGAAATAACTTGCCTCCCATCTCACTTTTATTTTTATCTCATCTTTCAAATTGAGGCATATTTTGGGGCACTCTTAAAGCAGGCTTCATTGTAGGGAAAAATGCCTCTGGAACATTTTTGTCCATTTTGCTTACCAAGTCAGTTCTCCTATCTAATGGCCTTCACCGTCTTGAGATGCACATTGCTTTTCTGAAACACCATGCAGAAAGAAGCGTTTTTAAGGTCTTATCTTTTTCTTCCATATCAATTCAAATCATCAGGGCTTGGAAAAAGAAAGGTGCCCGTTCCTTTTCAGCCGATGTCAGTCGATGCTGTCTGCCCGGCGCTCCGCAGGTTGGCCCCATCGGCTGGCAGCCCCGGAGCAATGGCAGCTGCTGTTCAGAGTGTTTCCTGCGACACGGGCCTTGCGCCAGGCTGGGCAGCTGGGCGAGGGAGGCGGGAAGCTGGTGCAAGTCACTTGTCTCCATCCCCATTAGTCGTGAGTACAAGTCAAGTGACAAGCTGGCAGCAAGCGGGCAGGAATGCTCCGCAGCAGCTGCCTGGGGGGAACTACCATCGAGCAGGAAGGAAGCGAACCAGATGACAATATAGGAGGGAGCATGGGGAGAAAATGTCCCTGTGGTTGCTTGTGAGTGTGCTGCTCCCTCCCTCAAGAGCACAGCTATGAGCAGGCAAACCAGCACTGGGTTTGTAGGGCGAGAGGGTTCAGGGGAAGCCTGCGGAGCTGCTGTGTGTTCATCCGGACACAAACGTTTCTTTGTGGGTTTTAGAATCATTTAGGTTGGAAAGGACCTCTCAGCTCATCAAGTCCAACTGTTAACCCAGCACTGCCAAGGCCACCACTAAACCACATCCCTAAGCATCACATCTGTGTGTTTTTCAAACGCTTCCAGGGACGGTGACTCCATCACCTCCCCGGGCAGCCTGTTCCAGTGCTTGACCACCCTTTCAGGGAAGAAATTTTTCCTAATATCGCTCTTGTATGGATACTACTGCAATTTTTAAAAATTAGAAAATTATGAGCTCTCAAAACCCTCTCTTGCCGTGACCTTTTCTTGGCAGCTATTAAAAAATGCTGGGAAGGCACAATTGCCATATAGTGTATCGTAACTCACCAAGACCAGAAGGTAAGGAAAAGCCGTGGGGCTTTTCAGAGTGTTGCAGCCCTTGAGTTGCAGGTGGGTCTGATGATTTTAGCACAGCAGGTCCCATGCTACACCCTGTTGCAAGTCTCAATATTGCTTGTAGCAACTGGTGCTTCAAGATCAGTTGACGGAAGGCTGTAGCCGGCGGGCCGGTGCAAGCTTCTGTTTGTGTATATTTTCACTCCTGGCCGGGACTGCAGCCATGAGGTTCGAGCACCTCCACCCTCTGTGTGCATACCGTACAGTTACTCTGAGGATACTCTGCAGATACACGCAGCCTGACGAGCACCTGCTATCCATGCACTTTACAAGGTGTGCTATGTCCCTTTGAGAAAAGCGGCCGCTAGTGATCGGCGGAAACACGTTCACTGCCTTTCTTAAAGCTTCCCAGGACAGCAAGAGGCATCTTGGGGAAGTGCGAGCGGCTCCGTACCGCGCTGCGGGCTGACATCGCCGTGGACCGGCGCGGCGGCGGCCGAGGCCTGGCGGGACCCGGGGCGGCCTCAGCGGGGCGGGCGGGGCGGCCTCCAGCTCCCGCAGCACCGCAGCTCGCCCGCAGGGGGCGCCCGGCCGCCCCCGCCGCCGCCCGCCTTCCCTCGGCGGCCGCCGGCCTCCCGCAGCCCGGCCGCGGCGGGGATGGCGGCGGAGGACGAGGCGGAGCTGAGCCTGCTGGAGTGCCGGGTGTGCTTCGAGCGGTACGGCCCCGGCGGGCAGCGGCGGCCGCGGAACCTGCCCTGCGGGCACGTCCTCTGCCGGGGCTGCGTCGAGGCCCTGAGCGGCCCCGAGCGGCGGCGGCTGGAGTGCCCGTTCTGCCGGCGGGCCTGCGGCCCCGCCGAGACCAGCGACTGCCTGCCGCTGCTGCAGCTGCTGGAGCTGCTCGGCCCCGCCGCCCGCGGCCCCTCGGCCCTGGGCTGCGGCCCCTCGGCCCCGGGCGGCGGCGGCAGGGCCGGGCCGGCCCCCGCGGGGCTCGGGCTGCGGCTGGCGCTGGGGGGCTGGGGGTCACTGGTGAACCCCACCGGCGTGGCGGCCTGCCGGCGGTCGGGGCGCCTGGCAGTGGCACACGATGGCAAGAAGAGGATCCACGTCTTTGGGCCGAGCGGATCCTGCCTGCAGCGGTTCGGGGAGCGGGGGGACGCGGGCAACGATATCAAGTACCCACTTGATGTGACCATCACGTCGGATGGGCATGTGGTGGTCACCGATGGCGGGGACTGCTCTGTGAAGGCCTTTGATTTTGAGGGAAGGGGGGTCCTGGCTGTCCGGGAAGGTTTCTGTTTACCCTGGGGCTTGGATGCCACCCCTGAGAGTGATATAATCCTGACGGACTCGGAGGCAGGCGCGCTGTACCGCTTGACGGCCGACTTCAAGACGGGGAAATTAAAGAAGTGCCATATGATCCGGTCTCAGCTCATCAGCCCGAGAGGGGTCGCGGTCTCCCAGACCTCGGGTGCTATCGTGGTCATAGAGCATCTGAAAGCTCAAGGACCGAACAGCAGCAGCACCCGAGTGAAGATATTCAGTGCGGAGATGGATCTCATCAGTCAGATGGACAGCTTTGGTCTGAACCTCGTTTTCCCCTCCAAAATATATACTACAGCTGTGGCCTTTGATAAAGAGGGTCGAGTTATAGTAACTGATATCTGTAGCCAAGCGGTAATATGCTTAGGGAAACCTGAGGAGTTTCCCACCTTTAACCCTTTAATTAGCCATGGGCTTTCTTATCCTGTAGGACTGGCTTACATGGCAAACAATTCCCTCGTCGTTTTAGACAGCGGTGATCATTCAATAAAAATATATAGCTCCATCTGATTGGGCTTAGATGCTTACTGCTACAAGTTCAAGCTGCTTTTGGCCATAAAGGACGCAAAGTTCTGGTGTTAGTTGGCATGTAGGGAGGAGGCGTTGTCCGGGCTTTACTTTAGGTGGTACTGCCCTCTGACCAGCGCGCTGTGCTTCCTGCAAAGCTTGCATCGAATCTCTTGCCTGTCTGCAGGAGAAGACTTGGCCGTTGCAGGCTGTAGTCAGCAATGAATCAAACAAATAATTTGGCATTTTAAAACTTCCATACCTTGACAACTAAACGTTTTTGGTACGTTTTGACAAAGACATCTGGAATGGAGTAATCAGAGACCGCCACCTGGGACAGGAAGGGTTGCATCGTTTTTTCACTTTCCCAGCACGTAGTTTTCATTATTCCTCGTTAAGCATAGATACAGTCATGAGGGTGACAGTTTCTGTTTCCACAATTTCTGCAAGAAAAAAGAGACTGGCTTAACGAAATGATTGGAGAAATGGAAGCTTCAGTTCAAGGTTGCCTGCATCTGGCTAAGATCATTGCAATGGAGGAGCTACCACTGCTGAGTGAGTTACGTGAACTGGTGCTCAAAGCCTATTTTTCCCGTACTGGGGAAATGTGCTTCTGGAAGCACTCTTCTCTGTACTAGTTTATTCCCACCTTTATTAGAGTTGTACTGGAGCACTTGGATCTTCCTGCATAATGCACGAGTCGGTGTCTACCTGGGGATAATTTGGTGTGTGGTTACCAGCATGGGCAGCTTTCCCTAAAAGCCCCTTCAAGTATTTGTGTTTATATCACAAGTACTTAACGCCAATATAAAATTGAGTTGGCTGTGCTGCTAACACAGCTATGCTTGGGAGGTTTCCAGTACTGCCTCTGTCTTGTCATTAATATGGTACTTTTGTGCCCCAAACTCCAAGATTCAACTGAAAATTGAAATGTTGGTGAGAAGTAATAGGGAAAGGGGGACGTAAGCCTCATTTTTTTTCCTATAGCTTCCAAATGAGTTTTTGTTGATTGTGAATACACAGCACATTTAGATCAGTTATATTTTTTGCAGACAGTTTCACTGTGGACATGACTTCTCTTGCCTTATTACACAATGGAAATTAAGGTATCTCTACCATGTGTGTGTGTGTGTGTGTATGAATTATTTTGAGAAGGATTTAACACCCCCACTAGAAGTCACTGCGGCACTTTTAGGCATTTACCTGCTGCTAAAACGATTGCTTAAGTGATTCAGCATTAAAAGGAATTTAGATGTAAATGCTGTCTGAGGTAGTGACAAGTAGATTAAAATGGCATAAAACCTTTGGGGTCATTTATTTTGTTTGGTCACTGAAATCATTACTACTAACTCACATAATTTGAAATTCACAGGTGATCTTTCTATCAGTAAACTTTCAATCTGGCTTTTGGTCTGACTTCAGGGCATTTAATAACTGCATGTATTGCTGCGCCGGTGATTTACCAAATGCTTACTTTAAACTGGCCCAGTTTAGCCCTCTAATTCAGAAAATGTATTAATCTGTCTTATGTTAACATGTATATAAACAAACAAATTATCAAATGTGGCTGTTTGTAAAGGTTAATTGAACAGTGACCTGCCAATAAAGTGTGATTTGCTTACTCCTATGTTGAATGATTTAGTGAACACTACTCATACCTTATTATCATGGGTTTCTCTGTTACAATCCGATTTCTCTGTTGCAGTTGCCCTGCAGGTGGTTTCTTTTTTTATTTGGAAATACCCCACTAAAGTTCTTGTAGGGTCATTTGTTGCTATTGAAAATAGACGGATCTGCAAATTTGGTCTTTTTGAGCTTTCTCTACTGCCAGGCCACACAGTAAGTGCCTTTGGTCAGACCAGAATTACTCCTTGTGTTGTACACCGCTCCTTACAGTAGGAGGTGTACACCCCTGAGCAGGAGCCCTCTTGAGCAGGCAGGAAGGAAATTTACTCAGAGAAGCAGCCCCCTGGATTATATATTCCTTTCTAGGTGCCAAGGAGATGTCTGTCTTTGAGGGATATAAAAACAGTTAGATAACACTTCCTTTGGGGACTGCTGTGTTTCAAAATGCATGCAATACCATCAATGCTATATTCATGCATAATTAATAGTATATCGCAATAGCACTTCCTCTGAACCATAGGCTGTGAGCTTTCATCCTTTATGTGCACTAGGATCTTGGTTTTGCTGCTGAGCTCATGGATGGGCAAATTTCCTAGCACCTGGGAACGTAGGCAACCTTCCAGCAGCTGAAACGCTGATTTTTAAATATTTCACTCATGCTGTTTTAAAATCTACAGAAACTCCCATTGTTCTCCATTCTGCCTCTGTCTCCTTTGGTATATGACTAGAAATCACTTGATGTTTGGGCATCTAAGCAAAATAAACTTTGTGCCTTTATTCCACCTAGTTTGCTGTATGCCATCCCCTGCCTGTAGTCTCTGCTTTACCTACCTACTGAAAGCAAATACAGACTTTTTCTGTGATTGATGCAGCTGGTTTACTATAAAGATTGATGCTTAGTGTTGTACAACACTGCATCAAAGAAACAATTACATTCTGTCTTAATTTTTTTGATGCAGGTGCCTAAATTGAGAAGCCATAAAGAACTGTATAAAACCATGTATTAAAAATTGAGTTCTTCAGTGTACAAGGGAAAATGCAGCAAACCTGAAATCTTTCATCACACAAGAGAATTTAAGAGGTAATGAGAGGCAGAGATCCACCGATATGACAGAGATCCACCAATATGCTGATAAGCTAAAAAGCCTTTAACATTTTTACTTATTCTTGGCTCTTCCTTTATGCATATGTGCACATTTCCTCTATACCTGCTGTACATACCCATTGCCTTCAGGCTGATACCTTAATGCTGTCTGCTTTTCAAAGGCCAAGGGGATGTGTACTGCTCCTATCCATCTGCAAATCTGTTGGAATTTAGTCACAGATTTCCACAGAACAAAAACTTGTGTTCTGAGAGAGGGATGGCAAAGGATGTGGTGCCCATACTTGAACAGATGTCATTAGGTAGGTGATGCTTTCGGGGGTCTGACTGGGTGTGTTCAAAACGGGAATAGCTAGATGTGTGCTTACTTTTTAGAAAAGAACTGTGGCCATTTCATCTAGAAAGTAATGTGGAACTGTGGCTAGTTTCTTCAGTGATACTGACTGTTGCGTTTATTTAAAAAAAACAATAAAAAAAAGGAACCTAGCTAAACTTCTACACCTCATGCTTTAACAATCTGGATTAAACACAAAGAAATATAATGGACAGTATTCCCCTAATGCCACCTCTTCAGCCCCTGCTATAGATTGGTACGTCTGTTACACACACACTGCAATTCCTATGTGGTGTATTTTTAAGCACTGATGTCAGGTTGCTATCGTTGCATATAAATATACCAGGGTATGTTGACAGAGTTTAGGAGTAAAGGAGGCAAGAGGAGTTTCAGAAATGTGTATTGAAATTGTGTTCTGTAACATACATATTTTTCTGTTTTGCTTGTGAAGAAAATAATTTTAGATTAAGACTATACTCAATTTTCAGATCGATGAATAAAAAGAAGAAAGAAATACAGGAAACAAAAAAAAGGTAAAATATACTTAATTTTGGCCGTTGTCTGTTTTGACCATCTGTCTGTTCCCTCCAGCCACTTTGCTGCGCTCATCAGCTGGATGTTTATATTTTCACAAAGCATGGAGTAACACCACTGTAGCATTTTTTGATTTCAGGTGTAAGGATATCTCCTGTAATGGCCAGCCCCCAAACCAGTAAGAGTTTAATAGAGCAGGGTCCATCAAAGTTACGGCCTCGGATACAGGAGATCTTTCCTTTCTGGAAGGGTTGACAGGGGTAAAGCAGCAGCTTTCTCCCCTGGGACCATGGGTTATAGTGCTGTTGCACCCTGCACTAGAGGAATTTGCCTTTCTTTCTTTCTCTTCAGTCTCCAGGGTGTTTTTCTGACTCTTCTCAGAGGCCCATCCTTACAGTTTGCAAGTCACCTGCGAGTCACAGGTTGCCTCCACAGGAGTATAATAAAACCAAAGCAAAAATGCACAGATTTTGCAAATGGGTTCTGAAACCTCACACTTCCTTCAGACATCTCAGGAGAAGTGACAGATCAGACAGCAGCAAGAGCCTAAGGCCTAGTCCCTGTGTAGACAGTTTAAATTTACCGATAATAGGATTTTCTCCCCTCGTTACCTTCAGTCCCCCTCTAAGTACACCAGAAGCCTCTGTATAGAATCCACTGTCCTACTCTGTAAAAGTCTGGTGGGAAATGACTCATAAGAGGTGGCTTTTTCTGACTTTCTTGTCAGGTCTATCATGCATTTCTTGATCAGCCCTGTCCAGCCCCAGCAATTGCTGTTTGAGTTGCCATCTCACCTGATGCAGCAGGCTCTCTTGGTTTGGCTAACTGTGTCCAAAAGTGCTTCCATCTGAACAGAGGATCTTCCAGGCGGAAAGTATAAGCCCCCAGCAACAGGGGGGCTTTCTCCCAGCCTTGCCTACTTGTTTTAAGTTGATGTGAAAGCTGCAGAGCCAGCATGAAGGCACAAACTTGGCTCCAGAAACAGAGTAGAGGTTACCTTCTGAAATAGGTACGTACAGAGTTTGAAATTGCTGAAAGAATTCAAAATTTGTCATGTCATATATGCAGTCACTGACCGTAAAGAGGAGCGGGCCAGGCAGACCTGAAATAAGGTATCGGTCTGTCTCGCCATGCAATACCCAGCCATCACCAGGCAGAAGGCTGGCTCAGCCCCACTGGAGAGGAGCTGAGAATGTATACTGTCTGCGTGATTCCTCTTCGGTAAACCCTTCATGCTACTGAATGCAATGGGGAATTATTACCTGCATATAAAAATTCCAAATGTACAAAACATGTAAACCTTTAAGTACATTAAACCAAAGACCTACTCAGCATTTTCCCCTTTGCCATGCACTGCAGTCTGGGGGGCAAGAATATTCACCAGTTCTGTGTTTCTCCATTGAAGCAGGCATTGACCATGCCTCCATTTCACATTACATTTTCAACGTCATTATGGCAACCAAATGTGTTAATAATAACATGTTTATATTTGATACTGTTACATAAACATATATGCTTTCTCTAGAGTGCTTCCTTTAGTATAACCTGTCTGATTCTCCTGGATGGTTTCAAAGCTATCTCATACTGGGGAGGTTTGCAGTGAGCAGATCATGTGTTGCACTTACGCCTCTTTCTCGCCACTGCTTTCCAAGAGATTTACAGATAATTTTGAATTGGTGCTCCAACCTCTCTTTGAGGCAAATGCATTATAAATGTCCTGGCCCTGCAGCTGCAGACAGGAGAGCTGAGAATCAAGGGGAGCCTTTGGCAGACTTAAGACTACAACTCAGACTTCCCATTACAAGTCTGGTGCCTTAATAAAGCAGGGAGAGTCTGTGTTTAATTATCCTCTTGTCTGGGAGTTGCCCTCCTGATTTTGGAAGAAGTTTTGACTTTTTACTGTTGATCTTCTTGTTACTAATTCTTTTGGTGTTTCCTACAAATCATGGGAATTAATAATTTTCTAGACCACAGTGTATTCCTAGGCAATTGCTCCAGTGTGCTCCATGAAGGTGTGTGGTTTCAGAGTTTTGAAATGCTCTGTAAGGAGGTGTACTACTGCTGCGAAGCCCCACGGCAGGGATCAAGGTACTCATTTCATGTTGAGGGTAGAAAGAAGGAGAAGAGATCACTCTGAAAAGGAGAAAAAAGTAATGAAAGGTGTCTGTGGCTTAAGCAGAGGGTGAACTTCACCAAATCAGAGCACAGAGCACACCCATCGTTCCAGTAAAGGGAATGCATTCTTAAGAGGTGAAGCATTTCAGCTTGGAAAATGAACAAGATGATAAGGGCTGCTGCCTTTTGATTAGTATTGACCTCTGGCAGGGGGATAACCTACATTTGAATAGATTTGCCAGCCACAGTTGGGGACTTTTCAGATGCTAATCCTTAGAAGAGCTATTTATTACTTTCAGCTCTGTATTTGCAGGAAAAATCTGTGGGAAATGAAGATCTGGAGCAAACTAAGCACTTCAAGGAAGTATGCTCCCTATACTTGAATGAATACATATATAGCATTTTTCTAAAGATCTCTTTTAATGTAGGCAAATTTTGCTCTTTTTTCACAGGTAAGCACTATATGAGCAGTGAGCTCAGGTGAGAACAAATCCTGCTTTCATGGACTATGTTGTTTTTTAAGCCAGGAAACTATTGCTAGTCAGAAGATTCTGTAAACCATTTTAAATACTCTAAATATGGTTATATACTTTGTAATTAATAAAGAGTAGGTAATTTTAAGCAGGATATAGGATTACAGAGATAAAATTATAGCTGGGAAAATGAAATAATTTATTTTGAGAAAACTGTGAAGATAAAAAGAAAAAAAAAAGATGTCCCTTATCAAAGCTTGGTTTTAGAACTTCTAATACAAAGATGATCTTGAAAGAACTATCACATCTACATAATCACAGAAGGAGGTAACTCATTTACTGATTTTTATTCCAAATATGAAAGATAAAACCCATATGGAAGTATTAATGCTCATGCTTGCATGATTTCCTGAATAATATGGATTGTGGAATTCAACCAGTATTAACCAGTATGTCTTTTACTATCACAGACTAGGGAGCTAACATGAGAAGAAATATAGTGTCATTAAAGATATGCTTTATAAGAAACCTATCAAAAAAAGTCAGACAGATTAAGTATTAAAAATGTATAATCATCTTCATCTGAAAAGCATGTGCCTGGCTCCCTCATTTGTCATTGTCCTTAATTAGGTAGGAAATAGGGCTCTTCAGTGAGTTCTGCACCAACGTCCACTCAACTTACAGCGTGATATTATGGAGCCAGAAGTATTTCAAATACATGTCTTAGTTCTTTTCTATCCTTATTATTCCTTGAAGTGACTTGTTTGAGTTGCGGCATGCTCTGTCATGAATAGTTTATCTGTGCAGTCATGAGTACTGTAGATGGAATTGGCCATATAAATAAACGCCACAGGACTGGGCTTGAAGTCAGGGAGATTCAGGCTAGTGCAGAGGTTTGCCCTGGAGAAGTCTTAGCGGCAGACTTTATGGTGACAATTTCTGGGAATGCTGCTTTCTTTCTTTTACATGCTGAAAGCCCTGTGCATGTTTGGAATATATTATAGCTAATTATGATTTGCAACATCAGAAATCTTTTGTGAAACAAATGTAATGTAATGGTTTAGCTTTTCTTATTTATTCTTTCATAACATACTGAACCTTTGCCTGGTTCCTAAAGGTCCATCAGACTCAGTGGAGCAGTACCACAATTCCCTTTTGGGATGTGCTGTTGCTCAGTAACCAGCAATCTGGGGCAAGACTCACTCTGGACTGGCATCACCAGTGGAGACCTTATACCCGACCTGCTCTTGCAGATCCTGAAGAGGAGGTCATGGGTTTTAGGCAACAAATTGTGAAAGTTATAGTGTCTTCACTGTGGTAGGGATGACAGTGTAGGCTTTAGGTCCCAAGAAGACTATGTGAAAGGATTTCTAAGGTTGCAGGGTAGGTAACCACTTTTTATTTCATTTCAGATGGAGGAATTCTGGACGACGTGAAGAGCACACTGGTTTTTCCCTAGTATGGCAAAGTGGAACTGAAGTTGCTCCAGGCGTAAGACTAGAGCTGCAGTCCTATTTATCATTTATTTTGTGACATTCATAAAGCTGCTCAGTATTTGGATGGTGTTATCATTAAATGCAGCTGATATTATTCTTCTTATACTTCCACTGTGTCAGTGTTACTGAGATAAAAACCCAAACCAGCCATTTAGAAAGAGTACCTTGGAGGTAGAAGGTCTTTCTTGTATCTCTTTCACTGGAGAAATAAAAGCCATGCAACTGAATTATTTTCAGACATCTGTACTGAGTGATGGACTTTCACCCTTTTGCTTGTGTTGAACTTAAATCTCAAATCAGTTTTCTTGACAATAAGCCTAAATGCTTGATTTCTGGAATTCAACCACACTGTTCCTATTTGTCCCTTTTGCACAATCCTCATCCTTCCCAGTTGGTTGCTTAGTCCATTCCAGAACTGTATTTCTCATTAGCTGTTGTTCAGTCAAACCGTGTGGTGTGTATGTGCATTCACACCACTCTTATTTCAGAAGAAAGATTAATTCCCCCAGAGGTTCTGTCTGGTTTTGTTTTGCTGTGTTGCTTTTCTAAAACAACGTTTCATCTTTACTGTCAGATTAAGGGGAGGAAACCTCAGATCACAATATGAATGGTGGGAAAGGACTTAAATCATTCAGGGGATGCGTTTGGGAGACAGGCATGTGAGCCTTATTACAGGAGAGAAAACGGTGAAAGACTGTACAATTTAAACTGTGTGTGGACTAACAGCTGCAGGAACCCTTCTCCCCAGCTCCCCCTGTGCAGCTCCATTTTTAATAGTGGCTGTGGGAGAAACAGGATCACAAGTCACTAACTCGCAAGTTGCTGGCTTTTTTTGTGGTTCTCTGCAATGACAGCAGGCTGGTCCCAGTGATCCAGAGGTCCTACTGTACTGGATTTTGTGGATGACTCCTGTAACTGTTCTGAGTTTCCCTGTCAAATGCTGGTGAAGACAAACTACAAGAAGCTTGGAAGCCTGTGTGGGCCATCAGTTCCTCTAATTTTTGCCATGAATCAGAGAAGTTGAAATTTGAAATGACATGACAACAAAGGGCACCCAGTGGTTGCACTGGTTGACAGTCTTAAATCTAAAAATGAGAGTATGACCTGTTGCTGATAATTGTTTTGTTGTTGATTATATTTGGTATGTTTTCTTCAGGCTGGGGAGAACTAGGAGAAGGAGGGGTTGGGTGTTTTGTTATCTAAATAAAAGATCCTGAGCCTTGTTAATGCACCTTAATTAGCACCTTCAGCACTTGTTTCCACCTTATACAGGAACTGATGAAACCTGTTGAACTGAATGCGAATCTTCCTGTAGACTTCAATAGGCAGCAGATGGACCCAAGATCTGTGCTGAGCTGACTTCCCCATGTCTTAACAAATGCAGTTCCACCTCCTCTTCCAAGGCTTTGCCTCACTCAGCTTCCTTACGCGCTGACCTCCCAGTGCGTACTGTTCTCCTTTCTAATCTATTTCAAGCAAGAGTTTATTTTCTTATCCACACATTAGAAAGATAACGCATGTTTGGCTAGAGCGCATATTTGCAGGCATCACTAAAAAGTAATTGCGCAAGGAGAAATTTTGGCTTGGCCAGCATGGTGACTAGCTCAGCTTACTTAGTAAGCAAGCTTGGTGGATGCACTCCTCCCTCCCCACCCTCCTCCTCCTCCCAGGGGCAGAGCTCAGGTTCCAAGTCTCACGCAGGGAAGCCAGCAAAGTTCAGCTGATCTCTGAAAGCAGAAAGTAAACCAACAAGGGGACTGTGAGTGCAGAAGGGTTAATAGGAATGCTGCACTTCTGCTCAGAGACGCTTCGGCCACTAATCAGGCTGTTTATATTTATAGCTTTCCCATTCATCCCTACAAAAAGCAGCCTCTGAAACCAGAGCCTGAGCATTGCTGTATGTTAGACAGACTGGGTGTAGTAGCTGATTGCTAACAGAAGAGACTCAAAGACTGCAGACTCACTTCTGCTACCTGTCCTAAGGCACATGCCTACACTTAGCAGATGCATAATAATTAGCGATGCTCTGGGCAGTGTTTGTGAGCCCTCTCCCTGCTCACAAGGGCCTTTAGTCTCGATTTGGGACTCATAGTCACAAGAGAACTGCAGGGTTGTGCTGGAGTGCCGCTTGCATACCAGACATTCCTTATCAGAAAAATGAAGAGGGGTGAGAGCTTTCTGGGTAGGGGGAAGAATGGGAGGGTTGTCATTTCCTTCAGTCCACTGGGGCCTGCCTACTGATTTAAATTGTAAATAATGTTACAAACCAGCTGTGGTGGTTGGTTCTTTCTTAGAAGAAGCATCTGATTTCTACTAATATATAGTAAAAAAAAAAAAAGAGGAAAAATTTACCAGTCTCTGCTAATTTAACATTAATCCCTTTTCATAACGTAATAGTTATATTAACTGCAGGTAGGTGATGTCAGTTCCCTTGGGACACTGTGATCTTACTTTTTTAAGGGCACAAAACTGTTTTCTTTCCCTTCCCTTTCCACTACCATAAAACTGTCTAGTAGCGTGTGTTTGGTAGGGTCAGAAGGACAGTTCCCTGCTATTGTGGCATCTAATACAATCAATTCGCTCTTAAAGTTAGCTAGGTTTAGTCCTCTGGTCTTCATTCTATTCATTCCTCTGGGGGTAGAAGTCAGCTCATTTCCAGCCTGAGTGTGTTTCAAGACAGAATCATGGAAGGTTTGAGGTTGGCAGGGACCTCTGGAGGTCATCTGGTCCACCCCCCTGACGTGGGCTCCACAGGACCATGCCCAGACAGCTTTTGAGGATCCCCAAGGATGGAGCCTCCACCACCTCTCTGGCAACCTGTACCAGTGCTCAGTCACCCACAGTGAAAACGTGTTGCCTGATGTTCAGGGGGAATTTCGGCTTGTGCCCACTGCCTCTGGTCCTGTCACTGGGCACCACTGAAAAGAGCCTGGCTCTGCCCTCTTTGCCCCCTCCCTTCAGGTATTTATACACATTGATAAGATCTCCCCCCTCGAGCCTTCTCTTCTCCAGGTGGGACAGCCCCAGCTCTCTCAGTCTTTCCTCACAGGAGAGATGTGCCCATCCCTTAATCATCTTTGTGGCCCTTCACTGGTCTCACTCCAGTAAGCCCATGTCTTTCTTCTACTGGGGAGCCCAGAACGGGACCCAGCGCTCCAGATGGGGCTCACTGGTGCTTAGTAGGGGTGAAGGATCACCTCCTTTGACCTGCTGGCAGCTTTCTTTCTAAGGCAGCCCACAATAAAAGAGCTGCATGAAAAGACAGTTTACACCCATTTGTTCTTGTGCTAATGTTTTCCTTGAACTTGAGTAGCACCATGCTTTTAACTGGCCTGAAAGGAAGCATAAACAACCATATCCCCCCTCAGTCTTCATTTTGCTAGACTAAACAAACCGAACATCTCTAGTCTGCCGGTTTGATAATATTCACCACTCTCCAGTCCTCCCAGAAACAGTTTTCTGGGTCTGTTCCAGTTTGAACTCCTCTTCCCTAAATGCTGTACTGCGTTTTCCAGGTGAAGTCTCAGCAATGCTTTCTATGATGTGATCCATACCTCCTCACTGAAGTGACAACAGCCCCAACTACACCTGTTTTTGTTAGGGTATCACTTGGTTGTGAACCCAGGCTGAATACCCACAGCCCTGCTCTCCCCAGTATAAACACATTTAGGAAGGCACTTGAGTCGGGGGTGTGGTGTTTCCTGAGGTGAAAAAGGGATGACATACAGATAATTAACATCAATAGCAACAAAAATGTAAATAAACTTGCCAGTTTATAATTTCTTTCCCTGACAGCTAAGGAATGTGAGCTACATAACACACAACAAGCTGTTGGAGGAGGACAGAACTGTTGCCTGTATCTGAGGGTACAACTGCAGGGGTGTCACATTCCCTGCCATAAACCAAATCCCTCCTGAGATGACAAAAAGGTTCACTTTGGATTCAGTAAAACATTCAGTCAGACTTCCAGAGTATAGGGAAATGTATCTGAGCAATATAAAGGATTATTCTTGCTACTGTTTCCCCCCTTTTTTTTTGCTTCCCACCAGTTTCTTGGCTATAGCTGCATTAGTCTGCTTCTAAGCTGATTTATTTCTATTAATATGAGTTTTCATCTGTAGGTAGCAATGACCATTAAAGTTCCCACAGTAATTTGACACTTTCTTCCTGCTGAGTGACAGGAGATGGGGAACAGAGCTCCCTGCCTCAGGTTCTTCAGTGAGCGGAATGAAGGGATTATCCTCTGCAGAATGGTCATCCAGTTAAAAGTAGCTAAAATTGAGCAGCTCCTCTCACAGACTGGGTTAGTCTCAGCCACTGTGCTCAATATTGGGCTGCAGTTTCTAGAAGACAATTGCAATTTTGTATCAGAGGCAGGGAGAAAACGTGGGATCTGATCAGTGAAATTGCATTTGGGTTCCCCCCCCCGCCCCCTCCACCACAGCAAGGAACGTTTCAGCTTGATGGAGATGCCATCGTGTGGGGATGTTGGCAGTAATTGTTCACCTCTGAGCCCAGAGCAGATTTACTCTCAGGCACCCAGGGTGGATCCTAGCAGAGCTGAGGACCCCATCCAGGTAAAGCCAAAGAGATCATTCAAAACACGTAAGTTAGCCTGCAAGAACAGATTTAGTCTATCCACCACTGAAACAGCCTGTAAGCCAACTGCTCAGAGCTGGGGTAGGTTTAAACTGCCGTGCCTGCAACACACCATGCAGGAATCCTGAAGAAACATTATCCTGCCTGAGCAATGCTGCTCAAAGCTACATGAGGCAGCTGGCAGCTATGAGCAGTGTTGCTCAGGCAGGATAATATTTAGGTGCATACATTCTGTATTTATTCCTAACGCTGACAATTAAAACTACTTTTCTTTCTGAATGTCAGAAAAAGAGCAGCGTTGCTCAGGCAGGATAATGTTTAGGTGCATATATTCTGCATTTATTCTGAACGCTGGCAATTAAAACTACTTATTTCCTTTCTGAGTGTTCAGAAGAGCATTTGTCACCACAGCCCCTTTCTGGGCCCAGAGTGTTGCCATAAATATGCTGGACATAAAGGATGATTTTCATGCCTCCAGCACAGCTTTAGAGACAGTCAAAACAGATCTTCGATAAGACAGAGGTGGCAAACATCCAGTCTGACTAACATCCAGCTTGAATTTGGAGCAAAAAGGAAATGGAAAAGCAGCCTGAAGAGTGCCCTTAGCTAAGCCATGGGGTAAAGCCCTGCTCTCATGGACTCTGTTATAAATCCAATGTACCTGTCCAGTGGGGTCACTCGAAAAGCCTAGTGATGGCTGTGAGACAGAAATTTGGTTCCCAGTGTATAATCAGGCAGGCGCTTGCTTCCCTAGGTGCTCTCTCAATGCATTTTATTCAGTGAAAAATGCAAGTTTGTGTGCATTTGTGTCCTGTCACAAATATTAATTAATATTTTAACCCACCCCTCCAATATGAAATATTTTTCCCTTCTAGAATGTCCAGACCTCCTTCCTACATGCTAAATGCCACTTTAAAAAAGCCAAATTATTATCCATTCTTCTTTTTCACTAACACCACTGGAAGATTTATCAATTCTTTTGTTAGAGCTATGATTTCTTCCTACACTTTTTTGTAATCTAAGGATATACATATTAGATTATTAACCTTAAAACTATCTGTTGGTTTCATTATACAGCATGTGTTGATTTTACCTCTTTCTTTCAGACTGGATGATGCTGTAATGTGTTTGGGTTAAAAATAAAGTTTTGTTTCCTCTGTTAATTCTAATTTTTAAAAATGCTCAGTAAAAAATTGGAAACCCAAAGAAAACTTTAATTTTGGTCAATCTTATAAAATATGTGCCTAGGGTTAGACTTAGTAGTAAAAACTTTCACTGTAAGCATCTTTTGAACTTCAGGTGCTGTAAAATTAAACATTTTGTCTTTCTTTTGACACTTTCAACACCAAAAAAACCCCAGTGCTTTGCTTCCCATGCTGTCACTGCTGCCAGCTCCTCCTCTTCTCTGGCTCCTGTGACATGAGATGAAGTTAAGATGTGCTGGTGACAGCGTGCACCAGTCAGGCACAGCAGGATAGGCACTGGGGACACTGCTGACAAGATGGATATTCTTGGCAGGCACGGTGACATTTCTGCCTGCCCTTTGCTGAAGAAAGGAGGTCAGTGGATTGCTCTGCCCTACCGGCAGGGCTTCAGGCATCAACTCTGGGTGCACAGCATCGCTCCCCTGTTTCCATGTCATGAATCAGAGCAATTGATCCTTCTGCTCGGAATATATGGGAAGACATGGGCATGCCTTCATATCAAATCACATTATCTATGTTATGCCTTGGGAAGATGAGGAGCAGTTGGAACTTCCCACCTGACTAAGGAGAGAGATTTTCTTTGCGCTCTGCTGAACTGTGGATGGATGGAAGGACAAGTGTATGGAAATGCTGAAAGGGAAGAAACAAAAATGAAACAGATGGAAAGCAAGAGAAAAAGATTTGATCCTGGCCCTAGTAAAGCTGCAAAATTCCTGTTGACTGCAGTGGTGCAGAACCACAACAAAATAGGGGGTGGAGGAAAGCAAGGAGAGGAAAAGGAAATTAGGGAAGGATGGCTTCAGATTATTTTGTCCCCGTGTTCCCATCCCCATTCCCTTTGCTCACCATCAGTCGCCACTTTCTCCAGCTCTCATCTTTTCTCATTGCTGACGCAGTAAGCTGTCATTTCTCATCTGGTATCTCCTATCCATCGATCAGCATGTCTGGGATAGCTGGCAGCTAATTCTGAAGGGTGAACAACCCATCAGTATCCCTCCACAGTTCCCACAGGGCACGTAAAATGATCAAGCTAACAAATGCTGACAGGTGAGAGGCATTCATTCACAGTTACTACCAGTAGTGAAGACAGAGATGTAAAGGGTTCCATATGGTATCTGTGTTCAATGGGGAGATACAATGCCAGAAGAGAAGCATCTCATTGGCCTGAATTGCACTCACTTCCCACAGTCCTTCACAGGCTGCTCTTTGGGCTACCTAACAATCTGATGGGGCTTCTATAATGTAACTAACTCTTCCTATTCTGCCATAATGCCAAAGGTTTAGGGGAGACCAGAAATATGTTCTGCTACACGCATGCTGCCTAACAGGTGTTGTCAGGTCATGGTACAGGTGTTGCCAAAAGCCCTTCCTCAAGAGGACAGAAAATCTTGGTGGAACCAGCACCTCATTCTTGGCAGTTGTTTCTCAGGGCACATTGATAGGAATGAAAGAGGAAAAATTCTTTTCCCAGTTACCTAACACTAGAAAAAAATCAGGATTTCACAAGAAGAGAACAGCTACAGTCTGTATTAGAACAAACTAGGTCACATCTCCTTTTTCAAATGCCTTTGTGTGGCTGGCTTTCTGTACCTGCAAATAGTAGAATATAATTCACAAGCCTATTCCAGACATTAGTGAAATTTTTTCCCAAGACTCTTCCCACAGCCAAAATCATAGTCAATCTCATAAAGACTCCCTTGAGTTTCTCTTCAGCTAATGTCTTTGTTTTTATTTAATCTTGCAATGATGTAGTTTTTCCACTAAGAGGTGGAAAATTGAGATGGAAGGGAATATTTTTCCTTCCATCTGTTGGCTGTCTTCTCTTTCCCAACAGTGTCCAAGTTTCACTGAACAACTCCCTTCTGCACAGCCATTTCAGACTTCACGCCTTATCTTGAGCCAGAGCTTACTTTGATCTGGGTTCTTACAGTCTATAGTCATAAGTAGGATGTCTCATTTCAACATCGTTCCTTTTCTTTACTTGTTGAGCCACATGCTTACGATGCATTTCATAACGAACTTCATTCCTTATGCCTGCTTCCACAGGCAAGAAATCCACGTGCACCAGCTTCTGCTGCCGACGTTCTCCAGATGCCTAGCTCTATTTGGTAACATTTCTCTTTCACTGCACTAAGTGCGTCTCTCATTTCCTTTCAGCACTTCTGCAAGCCATGGCCATTCGGGGCAGCCGAGCCTCCTCCAGAGGTGTTCCTCTCCGTCACTTTGCTGATGTGCTGGCAGCTGAGTGTGTGTGTGTTGGGTTGACCTAAGTGCCATTCGTTTTCACCTCTGTTTGAAAAGGTCTGTTCTTTCTCAGTGCAGCTATCTATTCATCATTTGTTGTTTAGCCCATTCTCCCTGCAGTGGTTTAGCCCCAGAGTAGACAGAATAATCCCATTTGGGTTTGAGCCTGTCTTTTCTGTAAAGAAAATGTTATAGACGTTGTTTTGCAGTGGGATTCCTGCCAGTTAGCTGCATCGATGACAAGGATTGATTCTTTGGAAGGTGTTTTACTGAAGCTAAGGAACGCTTCCGTGGAAAACCCAAAGTTTTAACTGGACACTTCAAAAAAAAAGAAGACTATCTTGAGCTTGTAAGCCTACTGCAGTTATAACTAAAGATCCTGTCTTGTCCAGTGGAAGCTCAGCCATCCTTGGGGCTCGTGATTTCTGGAGCAGTGCACTGCTCTTTGTAACGCTTTTCACTGATGTTGAGCTCGCTGCTGGCAGATGGACAAACCTCCGTCCTGTGGTGGACCGGCACTTGCCAGTGGTGGCCTGTCACCGCCTGGAGACACAACAGGGCATGAGGGGCCTCAGGGCTGGGCAGGCAGCCCCTTGCCAAGGTGACGCACTGGCTGGGCCCGGGCAGGCCTCGCTCCGTCACCTCGAGGTGTAGCACCACTTCCAGGCCAGGCAGGTCATTATTTTCTAATAGAGCATTACGCATTACACATATTTTTGTCAAAAAAGAAAAAAATACCCTAGCACCACGACGTTTCGTTGTGGGCAGTTTATGGGCTTTTCTTTATGGCCCTTCCTTGCCACAAGGGAACTAGGTCGGACAAGCTGGTGGCTTTGCCTCGCACAAACTACGAGGGCAGCCCAGAGGAGGCGGGCGGCCCCTCAGCAGCCCCGCTCCCGCCCAGGGTCGGGCAGGCAGCGCCGGGGCGAAGCGCACGGCCGGGCTTCCCCCGCCCTCTCTGCGCATGCGCGGCCGCCAGCGCCACCTTCCCGCCCGCGTCGCCACTGCAAGGAGCGGCCCCTCGCGCGTGCTCACTCGGAGGAAGCGGCTGGCCGAGGTGGGAGGGGGGTTCCCCCTCCCCGTACCGAAGGCGCTCGGGTGTTTCCGTTCCTTTCCGGCACCGTGGCCTTTCCCCGCCTCTCGCCGCTTGCCTGGGCGCCGCAATCCCGGCGGCGCGGCAGGAGGAGGCGGAAGATGGCGGTTGGGATTGGCGGGGAGGCGGCGGCAGCAGCTGCAGTAGCAGCAGCGGTTATGCAAACGAGGCCGTCGGCAGCCAGCGTCAGAGCCGGTGTGGATCGCGGCTGAGCAAGGCGGCTGGGGCTGCGCCACCACCGCCCTCCCCGGCGCCGGACCCTCCTCCTCTCCCTCCCTCCCTCCCTCCTTCCCTCCCTCCCTCGCCGCCTCTCGCCATCCCCGCCTGCCCCGGCCCCCCGCCCTCGCCCCGGCCCGGCATGGACGCTGGCGCTCCGCCGTGTCGCTGTGCGCGGCGCTGCGAGGCCGTGAGCCGCCGCTGCCGCTGAGCGGGGCCGCCCGCCGCTCCCGGGAAGGGGGGGAAGATGTCGGACACCAAGGTGAAAGTTGCCGTCAGGGTCCGGCCGATGAACAGGAGAGGTAACCGGCGGGCGGCGCCGGGCGAGGGGGGCGGCGGGGTGGGGGCGCGGAGGCTGAGGGGGGGCGTGTGTGTCTGTGGGGAGGGGGCGGCACCGGTGCGCGCCTGAGGCTTCTCCCCGGGGCTGGCGGGAGGACGGGCCCCCTCAGGCACCCCTGGCTGCCTCGCACGGGCACGGCTGCCCCCGGCGAGGGGGAGCGGCCGGGGGGCGAGCTGCCCCGGCGTGTGAGGGGGAAGGCGGGGTGCGCTCGCCCTCTGAGCCCCCCGCCGTGTCGCCTTGCAGAGCTGGACCTGAATACCAAGTGCATCGTGGAGATGGAAGGCAACCAGACTGTGCTTCACCCTCCGCCTTCCAACACCAAGCAGGGAGAAAGGTAAAAACCCCAGCCGCCGTGCCCCAAGGGAAAACCCGGCCCCGGTTCCTCAGCCTCAGCCTCGCAGAGGCATCGCCTGCCTTTGTTCGGGGCGCGGCGGGGTCCTGGAGCGCTCCCTCCGTGCCTTCAGGTGCTGCGGGGGGGGGGCGGCGGGCGAGCGCCAGCCGGGGGTCCCTGCCCGGGGCTGCATCCCTGCGGGGTCAGGCGGCTTCCAGAGCGGGGTCGGGAGGGACCCGGCTTGGGATGTGGAGACAGACCAGCCCTGTTGGCCTCCCTGATTCTTCATTAACTTCTCAAAAAATAATCTGTTGATAAGGTGAGGAGACCTAAACTGCCTGTGCTCGCAGTTTTCAGAAATTTCCCTTCAGCACAGGCTGCAAATAAACTTGATGTAACCTGTGTGTGTCGCAGGGGGGAAGAAGCAGAATCTGAATTTTATGCTAGTGGTGGTATTTTTTTAAGTTTGTTTACTAGTTTTAATGTATTTGCATTTGAAAAGGCTGTAATTGCTAGATCCTTTATTAATTCAGTGTTGTTCTGTGAAGTAGCATATGAGAATTTGCTAAAATAATTTTGAAATCTGGCGTTTAGTTGTGATGCCCCAGTAAAGAATACCCTTGGAAATAATCCAAAATACCAATGCACTAGACTGTAAAAATAGATCAGAACAGGAAAAGATTTCTTTCCTTTGAGGGAGTGTGGGGAAAGACAGGGAGGTGCAAGTGGAATAGTGGCGTTGTATGCTTATTTGTTCAATTACCTGCGGACTGCTCAACTGAAGTTGATCTGTTAAATGTATTTAATGCCAAGGAGCATGAAATAATCTGCATGGTTATGGCATTTTTAATCTGAACATGTCCCTACCACTCGAAGTTTTACTAAGAACATTTTTGATTGGGTTCATAGTAGTTACAAAGAAACCACAGTTGTGAGAATACGTTTTTTTTTTTTTTTCAAAGGTGGTATGCCAGGCTTTTATAGTTTTCCAGCAGAAAAAGTTGAGACCTTTTCTATTTTTACACATCAAAGATGCGAAGGTGCTTCTCACAGTAATCCACATACTGGAATATAGCTGCAATTGCACCAGTTTAACTTAAATCCCACTTGTATTTTCTTCAGAACCATTGTTGTGGCTGATGTGCTGGCCTGGGTCTTTAAAGATCTGTGCTTGTTTCCTGCCCCTTCAACAGATTTTTTTTTTTTGTGTGTGTGATCTTCCAGAAGTCATGCTGTCTCTGTGGGTCTTAGCATCCCATCTGTAAAATGGAAATCTTGTTTTTCTTGAGACTATTCTATTTTAGAAAGCATGGGGGTTTTTTTCCTCCTGTTTAATGAAGCATTTATATGCCCTTCATCACACCACTGCTATAATAAGAATTAACTCTTTAAAGTGAGTGGATTTGACAGGTATAAAACATGGAATACAAATTGAGTTTACAAAGCAAGAACAGAAGATTTTAAAGCCATTATTTCAATAGACTGAAGAGTCTAAGGGCCAGATGGTTTAATAAAGAGCCTGTAACTTGTGAATTTTGCTTGTTGTGCACGTTGTCCTGCAGGTTTCAGTGAGACTGTGCAGTAATTATCTGTCTTTTGAGAGCTTGTGTGGGTCGTGTTTATTGGGCTTTAACACCTGTAATATAAATTCACTTACTTGGTTGGAATTGGCTTATGGTTCTGCACCAAGGGCCTTACGGGTGAGCTGTGATGCTTGTGTGCAGCCTTGCCATCAACAGCTGTGTTGGCAAGTGATAGTTGTCCTGCTTGCAGCCCAGTGTGAGGCTGCAATTTGGCTGGCTGTCACAAGTGTAATTTGTGTCTGAAACAACTCCTTGATGTGTTATTGGAAATAACAGTCAGAAATACTGATCAGAAGTAACTCTTGCTAGTGCAGACATATAGTTTGGATACCTGCTTAATGCAGGTGTTGTATGTAACCTGTTGAGATGCCTGATGGACTTTCTAGTGCCTTGTGAGGATCCTTACATTTTCTTCACTGCTAAACTGTTCATTTCTATTTTTTTACTCAAGATAAATAGTGTAATTTCTCATGATGAAAAATAAATTCTGTTCTTCTATGTGTACCCACCATAAAATGTCTGTATAAACTGGCTCTGAACTGCTGAGTAGTTGCTGCTTGTACTTGGATCAATGCCTTGGCAGGGCTAGAGATGTCAAATGGATTTTTGGTTTTCTTTGTGTAGCTTGTTTTTATATAGCTCAACTGGATTTTTCTTTCAGAGCAACCATGTCATTGCAGAAATGATTTCACTTGTTAGGGTGATTAATTGGTCTTTCTCTACTATATACATTATTTTAATATTCTGTTTAGTCTTATCTTCCCCTTTTTACTTTTTATCTTTTTATATGGAAATTTCCTTTTTCTAGCTGAATGGAAGTACAAGTTTGTACTGCGCTTTGGAATAAGAATAAGTAGCCTTCTAAAGCAAATTTGGTTTCCAGGGCTGCTTTTCTTAATTCAGTTGAAGCCAAGAGACTATAGGGTGTGGGGGAATAGAATTCAGGACCACGCTCTTTATTTGCATTGTTCTCTCAGTTATAACTTTGAAGATACTGACAGAATTTTTAAAGTAAAATTTAATACCTCTTTAATTATTATAACATTATAGAATTTGTTCTGGGAAGGATATCCCAAGTTAGGAAAAAAAAAATACTAGCTTTGCCTATGCTGTAAGGAGTCCTTGAATTAAATCTGAGTTCAGATGCGTGTTGGTCATCAGTCTTTAGGTTTTATTAAGGATAGCTCTGAACGATTTTAGATGGGCAAGTAAGGCTAGTTTTAAAAGTGGTGAAAAAAACCTAAAATCCCAGACAGTGCTGTCATTTGTCCAACTTTCACTATTGTATTAGAGGTAAAGCAGTTAAGTTCTAAATATAAATTAGAACCGGGTTCTGACTGCATCTTCTAACTGCTAGACCACACAGCATCTGCACCTTAACAAACACAGCTACAAAACAGCAATTGTTATTAAATACAAGTGTTCTGTCTTTTTATAAGCAATAGGCTTGCCGTTCCCACAGACACACGACTTCTGGCATTCTACACTAACGAGGGAGGAAAACCAGAAAATAGTAAAACTGAACAATCTGAGTCTGAAAGGCACAGGGAAATCTTTATTGACTGAAATAATAGGGGACAGAGTTCAGAAAGGAACAGTTTTCGTTAGCTGCTATCAGGTACAGTCTCTGGTGCTGGTCAAGTTTTTGCAAGTTGATTGTTGGACTTTATACCTTTAACCCTTGTTCTACTATTATTCGTAGCAGTAGTTTCCTTGATAGCTGCCCTAAGTGTGCTTGTGTGTTGTTTTAGTTGTCTGTCTCCTCCCCAAAACCAATAGAGATTTCCCTTTCTTCCCCAGAAGAATATCTTGTCTTTCTGTGAGCCCTCTAATTTTTTTCTGCTTTCACCTGGGAGTCTGAATTTCCTTTCTCAAAGTATACTCTTCCTGAAAAAAATTGTTCTAACTTGGTCTTTTAGGAATGGGTATTATGTTTCAGAGCCAATTGTCTACATCCTGCTGTCTTGCTATAAATGTTTTCATTTGGCTGTTGGCAATAAGGTGCAGTATTAAAATGTAATGATGAGATAATTACAGTATGGAGTTACAGTCTTTCAAAATATTTGAGTAATATTTTACAATGGAAATTTCACACCTCTCTCTACATCTATGAAAGATTTGATTTTGTGTTAGGGATGTTATTTTTTAGTAAGACAAATTAGATTTTTCTGGGATCCTTCTTTGCTTTTGATTGTTCAAATATGCTTTGCTGCAACCTGTCCTTTCAGCTACACTTTTTAACGCATAGGATCTGTGAAGAAAAGTTTTGATTTAGTTCCCTGACAACAGTTCTTCATGACATGATTTTTCCTTCAGTAAGCAAAATATTTGTCTTGACAGAAATAAACAAGGAACTATGGAGACAGTAGAACTGAAATACTATTTCAGTTGTACTTTTGACAGAAGCAAAAATTTGTCTATTGGGCAATTTATTCCCTTAAAGCACAGTAGCCTTGTGCAAACTTTGCCTTATTAAAATCTCAGGTCAGAAAATGAGAAATAATCAGAATGTAGAGCTGAACTTAAAATTACTACTTTTCTCTGAAAGTATCTTTCTTGCCTGACTTAACTTTTAAAAAATATGTATTTATGACTTGCATGCTCTGTGTTCTTCAGTCCTCATTTTGATAACAGACAAGTAGCACCAAGACCCAGTGCTACTTATGTAAAACTCTTCTTATAGCTCTAAATTACTAAAGATTCCAGAATATATGAGGGCTTTTTTGAGTAGACTTAAGCTCTTTAATAAAATAAATAGCTAGGAACAGATGTGTGTGTGTCTTACCTAGTTTTTGTAGGTCATGATTCTTTCAAAGTTTGAATATCTGAAGCACAGATTTCATCCCTAGGCAGCTTGTCCTAAAACTCTTCTTTCCTGAAAACAGCTGTTGCTCCCCCTGCCTTGGAGAAAACATGATTTTGGATGGTCATTAGTGTATAGTCCTTCATGTGGTGGTTGTGGCACTTCATGGTTTTTGATATGTTGTTTTGACTAGCATCAGAGATAAGAGCACTGTTGTAGGGAGGGGATATGCATTTCTGGTAAGGGTCACTTTTTCAAACTGGAACTTGTAGAAGCCAAAATAGGACAGCTGCTAATTATTTCAATATCTGAGGGAATGATCAATGAGACCATGTCTTTGATCATGTATTCAAATTATCACCTGAGGTAGATCATGAAGTAATAGCAGGCAGCAGCTTTTATCTTCGCAGGAAATTGTAAAAGTAATCTGATTTTGACCTCTTCTGTTAACTTTCCTGTTAGACATCAGTATTCAGGATGTGAACTGTTACAGAAGAGGGGTATTTGAATTATGAAATGTGTGGTTGGAAGACATCATTTTGGGGAGCTATTTTTGCAGTGCTTTAATTCATTCATGGCTCAGATGGACACTAGATGCAGTTCCTTGAAAAAATCTCTGTTTCCAAATTCCATGTAATTTGAAACAAAATGAGACACAAATTTGTAATCCAAAACACTCAGTGGAACGGCTGTTGGCTCTTCCTAAGGTGGCCTGATCTGTGAATAAATGCAACATCCATTATTTTACCATGTTTATAAGATCCAGACAGCTGTTAGGACCTTGTGCTTTGGTCTTTAAATGGCATTGTAAGAGGAAACAACTGTTGGAGGCTGTTGGGATTGCGGGTAAGCAGCTAGTAGTACTTAGCTGGCAGTATTTCAGAACAAAAATAAAGTGTTTGAAGAAAAAGAAACCTGTGCTTGGTATGACCATGTTTAGGCAATCATGGCTTTGTAGCCATTCTCTTCTTTTGGACTACTGAGTATTAAGTTCAAATATTTCTGGAGTAGAACACAGCAGAATGAGGTTCAGCTTTGAACCTGTCCAATTTTTCTGTCTTATGATGTTAGAAATGCCTACATTGTGGAACATGAAAAGATTTGTTAAAAAGATGAGGCCTTCAGTCACAATTAGCTTCTGTGTTTAAGAAGGGCAGGTATGCATGCGCTTCCTTATTACTGCAGCTGGAGGTGTGTTTTGAGGTCTGGATTACCAGTTGATACACCTTGAATATATTGTTTATTGAAATGAATTACGAATTTAAAACATGTACAGCTCTTTTAAAATGGATTTGGTTTTTGGGGCCCTTTTCTTTGAGATCAGGATTAAAGGAAAAAGTTTTATTTTTACCTCCTTCGCCCTGTTAGTATAAATAGTGAAGACAGCTTTCTTCTTTTGAAAACAAGATTCTTTGCTGTATTGTGCATCACATTGGTTTATTAAATGTGCATATGATAAAATTTCAGACTTCTGATTAGACTCACTGTCATGTAATAATTAAAAAATACAAAGTCAAATGAAACTTGTAAGCATACTTTAGTGACCCAGGTGTGGTCTAGATTCAAAATACCTTAGGACGTGCTTAAGAAGTCACTGTTCTGCAGAACCTGAGCTCGGAGCGAAGCACTACACACCAGCTGCCCTTTGTGCAGGTCAGTGTGGTGCACAGAGCTGGGGTGTGAATCTTGGTACAAAGTTTTGTGGACAAAGCAAATCCCTTCTTGGTCTCAGGCCTCCAGCGCAGCGTGCACAGGCAGGCACCTGCTGTTCGGGGAGTCAGCATGGTGGTACTGCTAGTAATAAGATTAGAGCTAAATCTTTAAACTGACAAATGTACTTGTTGCTGTTGTGCTAGAGATGTTACCAGATTTAAGTCCTTCATTCCCCTAGAGTTGGGTGCAGACTGAGTAGCAGTAGCAATAGCTGCCTCTGGCTGTGTTGCTGGTGTCTCTGGCATGGACAGACTGTCCCAAATGGTGGGAAAGTAGTACTGTGTCTTTGCTTATTTGGCCCGCCCTGGGCATGGTTTGAATCTATTAATGGAAACAATTACTGCCTACTATAGCGAAATGCCAGCTGCTGCAGCAGTGCTGTGCAGATGCTGTTGCTTAACTGAGTAACTTCTCAGATTTGTTGGTTCCTTGTATTTTGTGAGGCGGTCTGTTACTGACGGCAGCGCGTAGAAGGCTCTTTAAGGGATTGTGAAAGTGTTGGCTGGAGACAGTGAATTTTATGTCTTCAGTAAGTGCAGCCTACAAAGAAAAGGTCCCCGCTGTGCAATGACGTGTACCAGAGGACTCAACTATCAAGTTAACTTGTGACCCAAAGCACCAAATTAACTCAGTCATGCTGTTGCCTGGATATAACGTTCCTGTGTGTCTTTTTACAAGAGACAGTATCAGGGATGTCAGCTTGTCCAGTCAGTACCTGACTTTGTGTGTTGATATGAAGTTAGTCATCGGAGTTTGAGGTCTGCTGGAGCTTGAGTTGGTTGTGTGTGTCTTTATGATCTTTTCGTGGCATGCGATGGGTGTTCACTGAGGGCTGAGGGAGGAGCTCAGTAAGTTAACAACAAGCAGATTGAAAATTTGCTGTATGAAGGTCAATCAGAAAAATGCATTGCTGACGGGAGTTGAAAATCAATGACATGAACTCAAGATACATGTTGATGAAGAGTAGGAGTTCCTCAAGCTGTCTTCAGTGCCGTGGGAGAGTGTCCCCTTATGTCATTCCTCGTTTTGGGGGAAAAAGGGACTCAATGGCTTTCTGATGCTGCTGTACTTGGTTTGTGTTAATTAACCCCTGCAGTTCTGGCCTTTGATAGCTGTCTTTTAATCTAAAAATAATAATTAAAAAACTTAATCTTCCATCATCAAAACATCTAATCAAATTCATAACCATATCCCAAACCAATACAATTAATTCTATCCCAGCTGAAACCAGGACAATCCCTTCGTCATCAGGCACAACCTTTATCTGGCATTTTGTTACATCCTAAATAGAGACATCCTCAAGCATGTGCACGCTTATCAAATACACCTTCGTCTTCCTCAGATAATGTGAAGTCAGTGGCTTGTAAGGTGCAGCTTTTCCCTAGGAGGTAATCTGAATGTTCAGTCTCATTTCACATAGCTCACCATAGGGCAATCTATATGGTAACAGCCCCTAATGAAGTCGCTAATGATTTATTGTCCTATAGTAACTTATTTGCTATTTGAGTGTTATAACTCAGGGCAAAGATTTATACCACAATGACTCTTTTGACAGATTAAACCATGAATATATTTTGGTGCTTATTAGTGGTACAGTACTTATTTTGAGGTATATCAGTTGGCACAGCAGTAGAAGGGTGGGTCTGAAACATTGCTGTGTGCTTGCGTTAGTGCATGGTAACTGGCACAGTTAATGATGATGCTGAAGATGGGGCAAAGAGGTTCATTGTGCGCTAGCAACAGGATACATACTTATTTATGTATGGTCTGTTTTCTAGATGCTAGCCCCTACCAGTCTATGCTGCTGCCTCTTCGTGTTCAACAGCACAGATAGTAGGCTAGTACTGGCTTACTTGGCGATTTGTGGCAACACTGCATCTTCTTTTTGCAGTGTATGTATATTCCAAGAATTTTAAGCATTTCATAAACATGAATCAAAGCAGCTGCTGTGGCTGGAATAGCATGCTTATCTCTGCATGTGTTTATGAAGATACTGTTCAATATGTTTAAAAAAATACCAGGATGCACTGGAAACTGTAAACTTTCTATAGAGTAATTTGATGCTTTGTTTGAAAAACACATTGCTGAAAATGTCAACGTTTAAATATTTTTTCTGATTTTTTTTTTGTATTAGAGAATATTTTAGACTTGCAAATAAGATGAAAAAATGTACATGATAACCTATTTATTGAACTTGCATTGTCTTAGTTTATTCCACAATCCCATTTTAAACATAAATGCCAATCCTAAGTAAGTAGTGTACAAAAGCCTCCAGGCAAGATTAGATTTTCCTCTAAGTGTAAGGCTTCAAAATTCTGAATCTGTCTCTTGAGCGACTGAAATATTTTTTCTAGCATTAAATACAAGTATGTGCAGCTGCCTGTTTTGCTTAATATTTCTTATATGATGACAAGGAACAGCAGATTTTAGATAAGGAACTGCAGTACTTGATACTTCTTCCTACATGGTTTCCACTTTTTGTCTGACTTTATGATTAAAATCATGTGCAGTATAGCTGAGAAGGCCTTTCACAAATATGATTTTTTCAAGAGTTGAAGGAAAAAGGACTAGGTGAGGTGAAAGAGGAAGTTTATCTGCAAAATGAATGGGTTTGTGCAGTGAGTGGCACTGGTCGCCATGTAATTTTTAATAATTTGGAGTTCTTGTTTTTGCTGAATATTTACTCCAGTTTTACTTTCTGATCAAAACCCAAGGCTTGTTTTACAGTAGATGAGCTTTTGCTAAACATAAGTCAACAGAGCATTCCAGTGGAGGCACAGAGCTGGCGAAAGTTTTCTGCCGGCAAAACTGCTTTACAGCCCTGAATGAGCAGCATCCTGGTCTGCTTTGGAAAGTTTCTTTGTCAGCATGTGTCGATGTGAGTTTTTTATGTATGCAATGTGATGTAAGTCTGCAGTGCTCCAGACTTGTTTTAGTTCAGTAGTGCCACCTCCCTGAATGATGCTAGTCAAGTCCTAAGCATTTTGATGTTTATTGGTATTTTCCTTCCCGTCGTACCATGTTGTCACTCCCTATTCTGAGATGTTTGTAAATTTCCTTTAGACTTCAAATGTGTTTTCAGATAATTTTGTCTTGTAAAATCAGGCTGAAACAAAAATCAGCCATTTGGTAAAATAAAGTTCCTATATTCACTGTATGTAGCTAAGACATTAATACATATTTGTCCTCTGAAGAATCAGCAAGTAGTAGTGGAGTTTGAGTTTATTTTTTTAAGAGAACTTTGCAGTTGTGTAAGGGAGTAAGAGCAGAAACCATTTGCCATCTTCCTGCACTTCGCTATTATACACTATTGGGATAAAAAGATGGTCCTGAAGATTTTGTTACAAGTATGTGGCGGAACATCATCCCACCACTCAGGTTTTGCTGTCTTGGAACTTCTTACTGTGACCACAGTTGGCATGCTATTCTGAAACAAACTGTCTGAAACAGAATATGGTGTTTTCCATAGTGCCCATTACGTTTAAAAAGAAGAAAGTTTTGAATAGTTCTCATTCTTCTGGTGTAAATCTAATCCTACCTGCATTCTTGTTAAGAGTGCCCTTGAGAAATGCTGCTTCAGTGTATACAGAGAAACTGACACACAAGGAATTGCAAAAGATGGTTCGTTAATGGATTTGCTGCTGACATGGTAGAATATAGGGAAAGGATACTTGGGGACTAGGACTGGAAGGATAACGAAAGGCAAAAGAGAGGTACAGAAATGGATGCCCAACAACAAGATGAAATTCCTCAAAGTATGTCTTTGAGGGAAACCAACCAACCAACAAAACCCAACAACATCCAGTAAGCTTTTTTCCATCCTCCTGAAAAATGTGTATGAGAAACTGGCATTCTTTGGGGTGGTACTACAGTCTTCATGTGTGTTCTGGTTGAGATCCAAGTTGAAAACAATAGGGAAAATCAGTTCTTGTAGGCAGCCCACTGAACGCTGGACAGCTTGCCATGTAGTTTTCTTGTCAAGAGCTTCCAAGTCCTGAGTATGTTTATTGTTTGAGGTGTTTATAACGTTGTAGCTGAGTTCATGTCATGTACCTGATTTTCTTTGCATGGTTGTAACTCATATTTTAACACTGAATTTTTACTGTTTATGACATTAAACGTCATGATTGAGAATCTTTTTAAATTGGCTGTGAAGCAAACTAATTGAAAACACTTGTGTCCCCATCAAAAGGATGATGAAAGTATGTTTGAAGATGCAGCGTTTAAGTGCTCTCCTAAGGTCTGTTTCAGTGGGACAGTATCTTGATGTTTTGGTTGGATTTTTTTAATAAATTCAGTAGCTGTTCTGTTCTCCTCAGCATCCCAGTTCCATGGTTGGATTCCCCATTAGTGTCAGAAGTCCTGTGTACTGAAGGAGGGGGATGCCTGACTTCCCCACCGCGAAAGTCAGTAAGTTAGCTCCTGTCAGTTCTGTTTTCAAGTGCTCAGCAGGGTATAGTGAATGAGTACTGAACCTAGGTCGACATCAGTCTAATCTCTCTTGTTTACTTACTGTTTGGGGCAGGCTGCATCCTCTCAAGTAGTTTTTGAAGTGTTGGTTTTGCAGATGCCAGTGTGGCAATGGGAAACTTTTTTCCAGAAATACTAATGGTGTGCAAGCTTTGTGCCCTTAGTGTAATCTATCCTTACTGCCATCTACACTCACAGGTAGAAGCTTTGCGTATACCTCGTGCAATGTGGTGTGCTTTTATTTGAAATTTCAGAATAGCATCTTGCAACTTTGTGCTAGTTTAAACCCAGAACTGCAGATCCATAGTGTCGGGTGGGCTGAAAGTCCTTTGTGTTTTGTAGTGCTTATGTGTTTTCAGTTACAGTGGTTCTGTGTGGTCTGACCCATATTATTGGTTGGTATTAGAGAATTTCTCATCTGAATGAGGAAGAAATTCATGGCTCGTGCAAGACAGATCAAACAGACATTGAAAACACCCTTGCACTCACATGACCAAGGTGTAAAATTAATTTTATAAAAAAATCTCTTAAAGCCAACTTGATCTTAATGTGTCATCCTTAGTCAAGAAGGGTATTGTAGGATGACTTCTGGAGTATCTTGCAGTTTAAATGGTTACATGTTTTTCCAAGGTGTGCATCTTCATCATGATTCAGAAAAGACAGAGGCAAGCAAGTCACTCATGTTTGTGACCTCTTGCCTGCTTGCCTTTGCTGTGATTAAAAAGGGAAAGTAAATGCTGGATATTTGTTTGTGGACTTTGAAATGAGATGTTACAAATTGCAGAACTGAATTTTGAGGGAGGAATTTTTCATCAGTGTATATAAATGAAGGAAAATAGAAATATTAATGATGATTTGCAGTTGTTTTGTAGGAAAAGAAAAACTAAATTGGCTTATTTTCTTAGTTTCGAGAAACATTTAGGGGTGATAGGAGTCTGACAATCTGTTGACTGGTAACTGTAATGAGCAGCATCAGAGTTTAGTGGGCTCAAGGTGCGTGTTTGATTAGACTAGGAAACCTATATGTTTTTTTCAAATAATGGGGAAAACCTTTACTTGAAATACTTTTAATAATTATCATTCTACTTTGCATCCAGAATAGTAGGAAAGTTCTAGATTCTCTACAGAACTTTTGCTCTAAATGGAAGGAGCAAAGGGTGCTACGTAGGTTTTACGTTGTTGTTTTTCTCTTAAAGATCTAGATTGGGTAATTGGTCACTTTCAAAAATCATGTTACTTTTTGGTTTGTTGTTGTGGTGTTTTTGTTTGTTTTAATTCTCTCCCCATAGCTGTTCCTGCATATGAGGCAGGTCACTTCTTTGGCCCAGTATTGGTAATCTAAGCGTATTTGAAATGGGATGCTTGCCTTAGGTTCAGCTTCTCTTGTACCAGATCTTTCTACTCATGCTCTTTTACTTTCATGTCTCAGTTTGCAGATGTAGTAGACGAAGATAAATTGAACTGGTCTAGAGTTACTGATCACACAACATGACTTTTAGCCATTTTTGGAGTAGACTGGCTATTTAAGCAAAAAAGGAGTCGACTGTTTCCTATTACATTGAAAATTGTTGACAATTGAGTGCTGCTGCCGCCCTTTATTTAAAATATTAGTGGTGATGGACGAAGTGGGAAAGCTACACTGAAAAATTAATGTGATAAGCTTTTTGAATAATTTTAAACTTAATTCTATATTTGTCAAACCTGATTTTTGTTTGCAGTATTGCTGCTCACGTACCTTGCTCCTTCACGTTCTTATCCTAATGTTACTAACCAAAAACTGCTGACCTCAGTAATATTTGCTTTCTCGGATCACTAATTAATGCTTACCAGCATTCAGAACCTGTGTACCCTTTCATGTGGCTTTCAGTGGTGTTTCAGACTGATCTACTTGTTCTTTCTTCTTCCTTAATATATGACTCCTCATTCTCTTCTGAGGATTTTTTGACAACTTCTTGAGAGACCACATGTAATTCTGCTTTATTTCTTGAACTTGTTTTGTGTAACTCTATTCCCTATGCAGGCAGATATCTAGGTAGATCATGTAGGCTGTGGGTTATTTATAGCAGAGATAATTAGCTGAATTGCCGCTCCTGAAACAGAAGAATTGTGGCTCGGTGTTGTGGAAGTTTAGCTGATAAGCTTTGCGGGGCCGCACCTCCTCCTGTGCAGAGTCAGATCAGAATACTCAGTGCTGGACTCTCACAGCGCAAATACTGGGTGTCTGGCAAGGTGTTGTTAGCCTGTGCTGTCCATGCTGTACCTGTTGTTCGTGGCTGGCTGTGTGAGCTTGGAAATGGGAGGAGGTGGCAGTGATGGAGTCAAGAGCACTGCCAGGGATAGGAAAGGGCAAAAAATCAGTGGGTGTGGGCTTCTGCTACAGTTTCACTAGTTCACATGCAGTACAGGATGAGCGCATGTTCAGGTAATGAGGCAAAGCTGATGGGGTGGTCTCCTAAAACTTTCAAAAGTGTGTGGGTACTGGCTTTACAAAGATAACTGACTCCGCAGTGTTGATTTGGTGTTTGGGAGTATGCAACATGCTCCCAAGCATGAACTCTGTTATGTGCGATTTTCTGTTGTCAAGAGTGTTTCAGTCTACGTTCATCGTGAGTAGCAGAGTTGACTGCAGATTGCAACACAGATGGTACTAAAAGGAACTACAGAGCTGTGTATGAACATTTTAAGTGGAATTTAAAGTACTTCATTAAATATTAGAAACAAAGTAGTTGAAGTACTTTGCTGAAAAGTGGGGTAAAACTCCCAGTTCGATTTAAATACACCTTTTGACCTTGCTGATTGAGCAGAATGTTACATTTAAAGCATGGGTATTTGCAGTACCAGGAAAAGAAGCATTAATTGGGAAAGAATACTTTTTTTTTCACTGTACTGTCTGTGAAGAGAGAACACATTGCACATTGTGCAACTGCAGTACAGGATCGCTTGCACACACTTCGCATCCCAGCGCAGAAACCTAGTTCTCCCTTCTTAACTGCCTCTGAATAGATGCCAGCACAGGCCACAGACTACGGCAGCCTCTGGGTTAGCGTGCAGATGGCTGGGCCCAGCAGCCAGGGTTGACTTAGCATGCAGGCTCTTTAAGCGTACATAGCTAATCTTAATGCTAAACCTCATAATTTCTGTGCAAGCATATCGATAGATAGTTTCTTCCTTTCCCTGTTCTTCTTCAATTTAACATTCTTCTTCTACTACCTTTCCTCCTCATGGCCTTCTACCTGCATTCTCCCAAGCTCTTTAAAGATTTTATATAAAGTGTTATCTCCAGGAATGGTGGTGTTTCAGAATAGAGAAGTTGAGTGTTGTTAGCAACTTGTGGCAGCGCTCTGCTGCTGATTCTAAATTGGAAGCTTTGATTACATTTGGTTGTCTGCATTTAGTATGGTAGCATGTGTGTGTTGCTTGTCTCAGCTCCTTTGTCTGCTTTCTGTGTCTCATTCCTCTGGGTAACTTAATGGTGTAGTACTTGCTGACGGGTTGGTTTTTTTTCTTCTATTATCAACTGCTTTGTATTTATGTTTCTTTGTGCTAATTGCTAAATATCTCTCTCCTGTTCTTAAACTTGTCAGGGCTGGCAGCTTGATTCCATTGTGAGATGACCATGTTTTCTAATTTAGAGTTTGGTTGGTTGTTTTTTTCTGTTTTTCTGCTGCAATAAGACAAATCTTAATAAGAGAATAACTTTTCTTTTTCACAGTGCAACTGTGCTTAGCATGCTACTGTTGAATGGGAGCTAAAACATTCACCTAGACCCCAGTGAGTTTCTGCAGGGTGAATTAGAGTCTCATGTTCTCAGACTCTCGCTCCCTTAACTTGGAGTGCTCCTTTGCACAGTGTCCAGATGGAGAGTATATGCTCATTTGGTACCTAATCAGATGCTCTTCACCATCAAAAGTGTCCATTTACCTCTATATTGTTAGATATGGGCTTATCTCTGCCGCTTTTCTGCTTTATTTTGTGCCTGAGCTAATAAAAGCCTGGTTGGACTCTGTCTGCTTTTTGTCTGCACAGTAAACCTGCAACATGGATAAAATTCTCACAGGTCATGGCAGTGGGAAGATATTTCAAACAACTTTTACCTTTCAGTATAACAATACAGTAGTGTTCCACTCTCTCTAAACAAATGTTCATAAAATGAGTTTGGGATATAAACCTGGCTGTGCATTCTGAGTTCACAGCTCAAAAAAACATTTTGAGGGGATGATGCTATTTGTTGCGAGCCTAGGAGGGGGGAAAAGATTGAGGAAGGACTTAAATAAAAATGAAAAGTTTTTCAAAAAAGAATGATTATCGCATCTTTAACATATTTGAACTGTAGATAGACTTTGGGCTATTTGAGTAAAATTCTGTTGAGAACACTGCACGTTTTTGAACATGGGTTTTAAACGTAAAATGTATCTGGAGAGAAACATTGTTCAAGGAAACAACTACTTAACACGGGTATGCTGTGCAGGCTGTTAAGTTAGAGTTCAGGATGTCTCCACTTGTGTATTCTGTAAAGATTCCTGTGTGATGGTGTCTGCCATCAATAAATATGAGAGTTACCAAAGTGTAGGAAGTCAGTGTGGGAAGGTGATTATGATAACCGGCAGTCTTTGTATTTGGTATCAAAGTTGCTTAGTCCATCAATAGGGTCTTCATAAGATCTGAAAAGATGCAAAATCAAACTTTTGTTAATAATTACAGCTCTCTGGAATTTTAGAATTTAGATTCTTAATCTCTATTTCCTGTTGTCAGTTAATGGTGACTGTATTGTCCATCACCATGTCTCTTTGAGCTTTATACCTGTCAACCTTTCTTGTAATGGCTTTGAGTATCAGAATAGTAATTTTGCTACCAAAGTCAGGACGTTGCTGCAAATCCGCTAGTGAAGTTCTGCGGAGAGAGAAGTTGTTGATCTCAAGTGGTCATTTTTCAGAGCAAAATTACCTTCTAAGCTAATTTGCTAGGTGCTTATTTCAAGCACGTTACTGTGCTTTTATGCAGAACAATGCATAGAATACATTGCTGAGCAGAGGTTTGCTGAAGCATGTGAAAGGAGTTATAGGAGTAGCTGGGCTGGGCATGCCTGTGTGAAATGCTGGGGTTTTGGGGGAATGAGACAGGCTTGAGTTGAAAATGAAAATAAATTTTTAATGCTTCTCTTAAAGTTACATTTTAAACTGTTTTTTAGTATGAAATGGCTTCATAAACTTAAATACTTCTTTTCGAAGTTGTTAAGTTCACAGGTCAAGAACCAAAAAGAATAAATCAGAGGCTTTAGTAAACAAATGTAGTAGTAAGTTACAGGTCTCAGTAGGTTGTGTACAAGTTTTGATTTTAAGAGGTTTTAAAAGCAGGGCATTCCTTTTTTTAAAAAAAATAATATTTGAGGTAATGTTTTTAAAGTAGATGTCAACTAGCTCCTATTTTCTGTCCCTTTTCTAGAATTGCCTTTTCTGAGCACTCGGTTCTCTGGTGAACTCAGAGGCAGGTGAAGAGTAATCAGTTCTGAGCATATTCTTGCTGTCAGAGGAATATTTTTCATCATGTTCCCTGTTTCCTTGAACAAAGTGTTCCAGCTTTTTTATTCAGTAAAGATATCATCAATTACAAGTAATTAATGGGGCAAATCAGATTATGATCTGTGGGTTTGGGGGTTTTTTTGAGAGGTAAGATTATTAAAATGTATTGTAGTCTAATAATTCTGCATATGGCAGACCTTAGAGCTTCAGGTCAGGAAGAAAAACATTGTGGATGCTGTTTTGTGTGGAACATTAGAGTTTGAAAGAGCAAGATATGAATGAGTGCTGGAATTGGATAAAAATGTGTTCAAAATTTTCCTAACAATTTATGCCTTACATGCTGGAATCTCTTTCACATAACCTGGAAATATGAAATGTGGCATTTCTAAGGGCTTAAAATAGTGGTCAAATTGGCAATCATATACAATACAATCCTTTCATCATGCAGCTCCTCTGAATGCATTGCGAGAGTTTAAAGGAGAACATATCCCATATACGTAATTCTTTTTCAGGAATTTACAGAGGTAAAATACTGTATTCTCTCAAGAATAAATTCAGGTTGCAAATTGCTTCAGGAGACTTGTCTGGTAGGCACGCATCAGCTCTCCAATAAGTTTTTTTTTTTCCTGACTCTCTTCCTACTGCAACATGTTAATAGTAAGTATAAAATAACACCTATTTGGGGAAATAGCTAACAGCTTTAGATGGCTGTAGCTTTTTAATTTACACATGATGGCAGAAAGCCCAGGCCTGCAAGCTATTCCATGCATCAATGCTAAACTTAAAATATAAAGCTGTTGAAAGGAACAAGTAGCAAAAAAGTAAAAGAAAAACCAATCAAAAGCAACAGTTTTATGTAAGTGACGTGTGCTGTCTTAAGTGTCTGTTGGCCAGGCAAAATTTGCCACCTTGCAATTGCTGTTTGCAGCTACTGTGGCTCAGCTGATTCTTGGTAACTCACTATGTATGAACTTATTCAAAGTATTGAGATATAGACAATTAATGGTTGTTTACATTACTGTACAACATAATAAATTATGCAGAAATTATATCTGTGAAGGAAAGATTCTTTGAAGGGGGTTTATGCACTGAGCACTAGGTTTGCATACTGTTAAGTATTTAATAAAACTTGTCTAAAAGTGAGTGTTCCTCCTCCTCACACATTTCTGTTGACTGGTTTTGGATGTTTGTAATAAGATGATCATGAGAGCTCCCCAAATCATGATACAGTGATTTAGTATTAGACTCTCTTATCCTGGAGTTCTCTCCATTGTTAAAATCCAAGCTTTGCTCTGCTACAGAATCACAGACTGGTCGAGGTTGGAAGGGACCTCTGGAGATCATTCTGTCCAACCCCCTGCTCAAGCAGGGTCACCTGGAGCAGGTTGCGCAGTCACGTCCAGGCAGGTTTTGAATGTCTCCAGGGAAGGAGCCTCCACAGCCTCTCTGGGCAGCCTGTTCAGTGCTTTGGCACCCTCAAGGGAAAGAAGTTTTTCCTCGTGTTCAGATGGAACTTCCCACGTTGTGGTTTGTGCCTGTTGCCCCTTGTCCTGTCACTGGGCACTGCTGAAAAGAGCCCGGCCCCATGCTCTTGGCGTGTGCCTGGAATATTTGTAGACCTTGACAAGATCCCCTGTCAGTCTTCTCCAGGCTGCAAAGGCCCAGCTCACTCAGCCTTTCCTCGTCAGGGAGGTGCTCCAGACCCCTCATCATCTTCACAGACTCTGCTGGACCCTCCCCAGCAGTTCCCTGTCTCCTGAACTGGGGAGCCCAGCACTGGACCCAGCACTCCAGATGTGCCTCACCAGGGCAGAGCAGAGGGCAGGATCCCCTTCACGCTCCTCCTCATGCCCCGCAGGATCCCACTAGTCCCTTGGCCACCTGGGCACACTGCTGCCCCCCAGCACTCCCAGGCCCTTCCCTGCTGACCTCCTGGGGGGCAGCTCTGCCCCAGTGTGTACTGGTGCGTGGGGCTGTCCCTGCCCAGGGGCAGGACCTGATGCTTGCCTTGGTTGAACTCCATGGGGTTCCTCTCTGCCCAGCTCTCCAGCCTGCTGAGGTGTGGCTGGATGGCAGTGCAGCCTCTGGGGTACTGGGTGCTCTTGCCAGTTCTGTATCATCAGCAAACTTGCTGATGGCACACCCAGTCCCTTCATCCAGTCCCTTCATCCAGGTCACCGATTAGTAAGTTGGACAGGACTGGACCCAGCAGTGACCCTGCGGAACACCGTGAGCTACAGCCCTCCAGCTGGACTCTGTGCTGTGGGTCACAACCCTCTGAGCTCTGCCACTCAGCCAGTTCTCAGTCCGTCTCGCTGTCCACCCTCGAACCCACGTTTCCTGAGCTGACCTGTAAGGATGTTATGGGAGACAGTGTCAAAATCCTTGCTGAGGTCAAGACAGACAACATCCACTGCTCTCCCCTAGTCTACCCAGCTGGTCATTCCATCATAGAAGGCTACCAGTTTGGTCAGGCATGATTTCCCCTTGGTGAATCCATGCTGACTGCTCCTGATAAGCATGTGGAGGAAAAAAAAGGTTAAGAGGTGACCTCCAGAATGATCTATTCCATCACCTTTCCAGGGATGGAGGTGAGGCTGACAGGCCTGTAGTTTCCTGGGTCCTCCTTCTTGCCCTGTCTGAAGACTGGAATGACACTGGATTTCCACCAGTCCTCAGACACCTCTCTTGTTCTCCATGACCTTTCCAAGGTGATGGAGAGTGGCTTAGCAATAACATCTGCCAGCTCCCTCAGCACTCAGGGCTGCATCCCATCAGGGCCCATGGATTTGTGGACATCACGTTTGCTTAAGTGATCTGTAACATGATTCTCCTTAACCAAGGCAAAATCTTTTCTCCAGACTTCCTCTCTTGCTTCCAAGGTCTGGGAAACCAGGGGAGTGGCCTTGGCAGTGAAGACTGAAGCAAAGAAGGCATTCAGTAACTCCACCTTCTCTGTGATCTCATCACCAGAGCATCAGCCTCATTCAGCAGCAGACCCACATTTTCCCTAGTCATCCTTTTCCTACTGATGTAGTTGAAGAAGCCCTTCATGTTGTCCTTGACATCCCTTGCCAGATTTAATTGCAAATGGACCTTAGCCTTCCTTGTCTCCCTGCATGTTCTGACAACATCCCTGTATTCCTTCCAAGTGGCTGTCCCTTTTCCCACATACCATAACCTTTCTTCTTTTGTTTGAGGTTTGCCAGAAGCTCCTTGCTCATCCTGCCCCCTTTGCTTGATTTACTACTCATGGGGGTGTACCTATCTTGAGCTTGGAGGAGGTGATACTTGAATATCAGCCAGCTCTCTTGGACCCCCCCCTACCTTCTGGGACCCAAACCCATGAACTTCTTCCAAGTAGGTCCTTGAAGAGGCCAAAGTTAGCTCTCCTGAAGTCCAGGGTTGCAATCCTACTTCTTGCCCTGCTTCCTCCATGTGGGATCGTGAATCCCACCCTCTTGTGGTCAGTGCAGCTAAGGCTGCCTCCAACTTTCACATCTGCAGCCAGCCCTTCTTTGATTGTGAAGACAAGGTATTGACTGATCACATTTTTTGTTGATGTTTTATAAAAATCTGTTGTAGCTGACATACTGACTTTAGATCAAAGTTTCTTTCTTCCTTGAAGTTGCTCAGGTTATTGTATATCACTTTCATTTAAGTTGATCATTTAAGTGTGATCACATTAAGTGTGATCATTTAAGTTGAGCACTGAGAAATCTATGAATGAAAGCTGGCAAGTTTGATTAGTCCTCTGGGAGTAGCGTTGCCTTCCTTCAGTTTTCATACCTACAAAATAAGGTACACTACTGGTTTTCAGACTGTGCTGTACCTATGTTGGTAAGGCACGTAGGAAGAGCCATCAATCACGTAAGTTTTAACTGAGATTTGATTGTGGTGTTAGTAGCAATATTTTAGGGGGACAGGGAAGATGCATTTTTAGAAGGCATTGCAAAGGATCACCATGTGAGAGGTCAGTCCTTAATTTCAGTGCAGTTTATCAGACAGTTTGATGTAGTAGCTTAGGAGTAAATGTTTGAGGCAACTGGAAGTTACAAAATAAGATGAGATGGCTCTTTAGTGTAATTATCAACATAGATTCTTAAACATAGCCCAAAAAAATCCCTGTATTTAACTGTACTGTCTTATAATTGTGAGTTTATTAGTAAATAGTAAAACCATTCTGATTTTATAATAGGAAAAGTAAAGCCTTTGAAAAAATCTAAATAGAGAAGAATCAACATTAGTTTAATTTTTATTTAATAAAAGGCACAGTCTGATCCTTGCTTTCATGGCATATTTTCAAAGGCTGAAAGGTCTTTACTGCTGGCAGACACATAAGTTTTTTTACTACTTCTAGGAAAGTTTTCCATTTCATAATATATTCCAGTGGCTCCTGTGCAGTATTAAACCTTACAAATTGGTTGTGAAGGGGAGCAAAATGCTGACAAATCTATTGTGATGTATGAGATATGGATTCCTTTCTATTAAAGAAAATTCAGACAACATTCATTTATTAGCAAAAGTTTTACCTATTCCTTCTGAATTGTACCTTTTTCTATATATTCAGTCCACGTGAGGAGCAGTGCTTTTGAATTCCTCGCAGTTGAGGAGAGGCATAGTACCTATACTTCTAGCTTCCTAAAATGAAATGCTGTATAATTTAAGACTGAAAGTTTCAGGCTTCTGCAGAAAAGTGAGTGAAACTTTAGATATCTAAGTCTGGATGAACAACTGAGCTTGAACTCCAGAGTGTGATCAGGTAGTGCTCTGCACATCAGCTGAGGTGATGTGCAGCATTATTAATTATTATAATATTGATATTAATATTGAATATATAATAACACTTATTATTATTATATTAAGTTACTACCCTTCAGCTGTTTATTACTGTGCCCTGAGAGTTAATTTCAGTGTTAATTCTTCACTTGAAGAACAGGTGCTTTGTAGCATTTCAGTATTTTTTTTCAACTGTGATACTTAAAAAAATAATAAAATACTTTTTTTAAAAAAAGATATTTTTATTTTGCTAATGGTAAATTAATAACTTCACAGATATACCAAGAACGGAAGGTTTCTTAGTGTACCAATGACTAACAGCTAAAAGCTCAAGTCCTGTGAAGGGAGGGGCACAAGTACAGTTATTTCATTGTACTTCATTATTGGAAGAATAATGCTCAAGGAAAGAAAGAGTGTAGCTGCTAACTTGAGGAAACAAGATAGGTCTTTCCTTTTGCCTTTGACAGTCTTGTGCTTCTCCTCTTTCTGGATTGTGTGGTGGGTGAGACAAGTCAGCCTCTTTTCTGAAATGTAGAAGGCTTTGACCTGCTGGCTTGGACAAACCTGGGATGGTGATTGCCATCCTCTGGGTTTCTGGTGTCACAGAAGATGTCTTTGTCTTCAAAGCCTGCGCTAAGAGTTACACCTTTAACCTTTTCTTTCTTTAATACTATGTTTCAGGGTGCTAGTGGGGTGGTATTGGCAAATCGGGAGGAGTATAGTAGGAAAATGAAGAAATGGTCACAATATGGGATTTCATAGGTTTGGGAGGAGGTACGTGGTAATGCATTTTGGTTACCATCAAATATAAGATGGTTAATCTTTTTTCATTGTCCATGTCTATCAGCTGGGACCATCTTTTTTTAACAGTAGGGTGCCCTGTGTGTTTGGGCTCAGTTTACTGAAAGATAAGGATCAGGAATGACTTGGATATGGAAAATGGAAGCCTTGTGCAGGCAGAAGATGGACTGCTCTAACACATGTACGACTTTGGATAGAACCTGTAGAAGGACAAAAGATAGAAGAGCATTATGGATTGTGAGCTGTGTCAAGAGGATGAGGAAGAAGTGTTGTTTAGTTTTGGGGGAGCATGATAGTCAAGAGCTGGTGACAGTTCACAAGAGAATTTCTACTGCACATGTGTATTTAATAAATAAGATAAATTACGAGTAAGTGGCACATATTCAAACTGTTCAAGTTTTGTTTCCTTGGTTTTGATGCTTACTCATGCCTACAGTAACACTGCTGTGACTTCAGGGAGAAGGGAGGATGGAAAGCCCACTAAAATTGTGGTTAAATTTCATTTTTAATATCTCCCAGATCATAGTCCCAGAAGTCTGCAATTTGCAAGCAGAGGAACATAGAATTCCCCAGTGTGTATTCAAGATGATGGATTGGTTGGGTGTTCTTCAGTAGTTTGTCTCTTGTGTGTTTAAAATATAAAAGGACATTTAAAATCTTAATCAGTGTTCAATTAAGTATTGTTTGTGAGAGAGAAAAACTGTTTCCTGGACACTTGCTTCAAGAGGCAGTTGGAGAATGAGCACCTTTGAAACATTAGGGATGCCTCTGGTCTTAGAAATCTATTTCCAGTTATATACAGGAAACTACATATTACCTTCATGTAGCAGCTTTTCATCTTTTTAAGTAATGTTAGCCTAGTTGATTGACACGTTTGAAAAAAAGTATTTGTATTGCTTTTTGAGATTGTTATTAAAAACAGGTGCCAAGAAAATAGAAGGTGTTTTTTTATTAAATGGTGAAAAGGTTCATGGTGGTGCTTAGGCCCTTCTCTTGAGATAAGCAGAAACTTTGCTGTGCAAGGCTGCTGGTAATGAGCTTGACTTTTATTATTGCCAGCTGAATAAGCAGCTAACAGAATTTTATATTAGTCTTACACCAGCTGGAGTCAGCACAGATGGCAGTAATAGTTTCCATCACTGGGCAAAGATAAATGACTGCTCTGTTGTAAACATGGAGAAGTGTTAGAGATCCCAAGTAATCTATTTGCTAGTATTCATTAAGACACTGAGTATCTGTAAGACCAAGTCCTGAAGCAAACTATACTAAATTTTTGTGAACTTCATTATTATTGACAACCTTGATGTTAAGAAAAGCACCTTTTTAATAAAAAATAAACTTCAAGATGACAGAGAAGTGAAGTGTTTGTAAATAGACAAGGTGCAATGGATCAGACAGTGTGTATGTGCAGTTACAGTAAATTAGAATCATCCGTGTCTTGAATTTGGAGGAAAAAATGGAGACTGCATTGTTGGGAAATGTTTTCTTTTTCCTCAGCTTGTGGCGGAGGTGGAGAATGGAGGCAATGTCTCACATAGGGACTGCAGGAAGCTGCAAATAGAATAGTCAGTGTTTAGCACTGGAAGAAAAAAATACTCTGATAGAAACTGAAGCTTAGATGAGGTGATTTAGTTGGAATTGGGTCGGAAGGCACTGGTGGTCTGTTGGGATGGGAAAATTGTTGTAAATCCCTTATCACAATTTTCCGAGATTATGGAAGTAATTTGCAGTAATGAAGACTTGACGGCTTTTAAAAGCTCTTCAGGAATTAGTTTGAAAAAAAAAAAAGTTCATGAAAGTAACTTCTCTGTTTTGGCTTTCTGTGAATACAAAAACATTTGAAATGTGTTTTCTGAAGAAGTGCATCTGTGTGTTGGTTTTTTTGAAGTTTATTCCTTTTCTCTTTTTTTTTTTATCCTCTGTGAAGACATGATAAAGTATATCTTTGTAATTATGCTTTACGCTCTTAAGTTTTGGGGTTTTGTATTCTATATTTCATATCTTTGTTCTATACAGTACCTTAGTGTTTGTGTTCAGCATTTTTTTAGATCAACAGATAATACCATCAATTCAAATAACTTTATGTACTTGGTGGTGAGACAGCTGTGCAGAAAAGATTATTCTCTGTTATCTTTGAAAAATGAGTAAATGAAGTGAGTGGTAAAGATATACAAAAGTGACTAGCATAGGAACAGTAGTAACTCATTAAAACAACCCCAACCCTCCAGACTTAACTGTTTTTCATTTATGGCATAGAGGAGAAGAAACCATTAAATAATTTCTTTGACTGTAGAGCTCTTTGCAGGATGTGGGCAAAGGAAACAATTGAGCAACACTTGGAGGGCAAAGATGGGCTTTTCCATTGTTTCCCTGCCAGAGTCACTGAGCCTTCCCTTGCTGTAGAGCACCATGCAGAAGCTCTGGCATCTCACACAAGATGAGATTTACTCTACAGGGAAAATGGATTGAGCGTATATATTTGGTATGGCTTTGAATTACAGTTGTTCACCTAAGTTGTTAATAGTTCAGATGACATTTTGGAAGTATATTTCTAAGGTTGAGGTGTTTTAAGGGTTCTTAGCAGATCTCTCACTGTTAATCTAGCATTGCTGTTGACGATGAAAGAAGAGCGAAGGTAGCCTGGGCGTAGGTATATCTGTCGCTGTTGAGTGACAGAGGTGCTCAAGGCTCTGTCTAACATTGCCGTGTTGTGCATCCCTTCTGGAGGACAGTTAGTGTAAAGGGGTTGAAGCCTAGCTTTGGGTTTATGTTCCAGGCTGTGCCAGGTTTTGGTACCAAGGTGAGGTGTGTGAGAACGGTAATCTTTCATTCATGGAAAGCTGGGGTATATTTCACTGTGGCTTCCTACAGGACAACTCAGGTTTGACCGTGAAAGTACAACGGGGACTCGCAGATTGCTGAGGGTTAGTCAGTGTATAGAGTACACCGTTTTATTTGTTACCTCCCCCACCCCTCTTCATGTGTGAGATGTGTTTCTGAAAGAGAGCTGATATTTGATCATGGTGAGACCTCTTAAGAAAACCAGTTTTGAGACAGCTCTTTAAATGGGCTGTATAGTTAAATTTTTTGAAAACAAGCTTAGAGAGATTTCAGGTTTGTAAAAATGTACTTTTAAACTGCTTAGTTATTTGGAAATTACTACTTATATTTTCCTATATTCTTTTCATTGCTATTCCTTCCTCAAACTAAAACATGCATTTCCAAAATCTCTCTTGCAGTCAGTTGCTTATATGCCCCTCTGAAAGCTTAACTAGGAGCTAGCTACTCATATTGTAGTAATGATAAAGTTTACTTTAGATACACTAAACTGCTCTCTAGGACTAGCATTGGATGGATTTTATTCCTTCTCTGGAAAATTAATGACCAAGATACCAAGTTTACCAAGGGTGCCGTCATTTGTCTGTTGTAGTTATTTATCCCAAACCATGAAATTGATAAAATATGACTTTAATTTAAAGATCATGCTGGTTTGGGACCTGATGTGGCACGTGAAATTTCACCCCTTTTCGCAGACCTATGGTTTTGTAGGTGGGTGTTTGTCTACGTTAGAAGGCTGCACAGTAGGGTAGAAGTACCCTTAGAAGCAGAAATAATGCTGTGTGTCCGTGCTCATGGTACTATCCAAACTTAGATATTTTCCTAAAGCTCTCTGTTTTTCTACTCTTTCAACAGAGAAATTAACAATCTCTTTTTTTCCCCGGCCTTTGGTTAGCATAGTAAATAAACTTGAGTTGTATCACTTGTTTATACAGGTCTTAATCAGAACTTTTTTTCACAGCTTTGCTCCATTTCCACAGAGCTTTCCTTTTACTGTAATTTGATGTTATGTTTGACCTGAAGTATGAAGCTTTCATGGGAATAGAAGGTCTGGGGGATTGTTCAAGGACTGGTTTGCTTTTGAAGCAGGATTCCTGGTTAGCTTTCATGCCAATAGTTAGACCGTGCCAATAAGGAAACAATTGCTTTTGCTGATAATTGTTCCTTCAAATGCTTGTTTGGGGCTGTTTCTTTAGAAGGACACATGCTTTGATGGAGACTATTACAGCATATTTCTATCACTTTTTCTGAGGAGAGTAATTTGGAAAAATATTAATAATTTGTGAGTAAATTTGTGTGTACAGTAAAAGAAAAGCTCTCCTGTGCCTCGCATATTTAAATGATGCTGACTGTGTAGTTTTCATGTTGTTTGTGCTGTGGGTTAATCATTAATATGTAGTATATATGCATAACATGCCCCAGGACACAGACACATAAGTTGGTTAACCCATGGCATTTCAAGCTCTCTGTTTTGAAAGACTGCAGACACCTCATGAAACCCCTGAAGGTGATTTGTCTACAGATACGGGCCTAAGTGTATCTCTGGATGAATTTGGGCTGTGTTTCTCATGCTTAAGGTCCTGCCTTTCAAGGCACAGTCCTCTGTTTCTCATATTTCTGACAGTCTCTGGTTTGTATAGACACCTGACACCTGACTTGATCTAGGGTTATTGCTTGGACCTTGCCCTTTTCTGCTTTGGATTCATAAAACACTATGTCTTTAAGTTCTTGGGAAATCTGGTAGCCAAGTACTGAAGGCTGATGAACCTAGCCGGCCATTGGATTAATTCATGTTACTGCAACTGGAAACGCTGTGTTACAGTAGCTTCTGCTTTTTTTAAAATAATCATGTATTTTCCCTATGGAACAGGCCAGGTGAGCTGCACATTCTTTTCAAATATTTTAGAAAAGAAAACATTCTCTCACCTTGTATTTCTTTTAATATTGATCTAAAATTGGATCCCATTATATGAACCTAGCCTTGCATACAGAAGAAGACAGATCCAGTTGCTGCTTTGGCCTAAACAGATTTATGCTGAATTTCCAGTCAAAACCACCGGTGGGTTACAGAACTCCAGTGCACACCCTTATCTTCTGTTCATCACTTCTGACTGGACTGCTGCTCTGGAAACCGTTGTAATGTCACAAGTGACTTCATTATGATTAAATGAGGGGAAAAAAAATAGAACAAAAGAGCACATTCCTGTTTCAACATGCAACTTGGAAACTGAAACTGTCTCACATACATTCTCTGTATTTCATAGCACTTTTTGGTAACAGGACACAGATCTGTCCTGCTAGTTAGGAATAAAATCTGTACTTTGAAATTCCTATTCTTTATTTGCTTTAAATAAATTCTGTAATCAACTGATGTAATCAACAAGGGTAGCTGTTTTGGACTTTGTTAAAAGCTCTGCATGTATCTGTCAAAAAAGAACCAATTAGTATTTACACTTCCATCTTTTGTCCTTCACAGAGACTTAATTAGTTGTCTTAAACACTGAGAATGCTGTAGTTTCCAATTATATACTTTATATTTATTTATATTTTATATTTCTTCTCCTAAAAAGGATTGCCTTATATTTATTTCCAGTATCTATATAATATCTGAGTTTCTGAAACAGGTCTATAACTGCAATGAAACAGAAGATTGTAAAAATGTGCCAGGATGCTGCAAAATTATTTGGCACTGGCTCAGCATTATTACTCATCTAAAGGGATTTTTATGTCTTTTATGGTTACTTATGGGTTTTTTTTCTCAGTTTACATTTAATAGCTTGTCTGGTAAGTTGAATCTTTAATGCTGTATGGTAAATAAATAAAACTTGTTCATGACTAAAAAAGTGGAATACAGCGTTACGGTTCCCTAGACCTGCCCCCCATCTTTTTTTCCTCTTACTCTCTAGAAGCTGCTTGCTGAAGGTTACCCAGTCTCTAGTTTTCTAAACAGTGAAGTCTTCTATCCGTGCAGCTTGTATTCAAAAAACATATAATGGTTGGTGAGAGGGAGGAGAATACCAGATTGGTAGCTCTCCAGGGGTGCTACCACTACCTGGCACAGTGGCACATGCTGTGCTGGCTGGATGTCCAGCTAATTAACCCTGACCGTCCCGCTGGTCCTCAGCTGCTGGGTTGCTCACTGCTTTCTGTGGTAGCGTGGTGCGCTGTTGGTCACGCGTTGGTACTTTGCTGCCAATCTCTCCAGAACTAGTTTCTGAGCTGTGGCAGCCTGTCCTTGTTCTGGGTCTTACGATAAAGGGGGCTGCCTGCTGCTCACTCAGGGATGTACAGTCACCTGCACTGACATTCAGAGCGCTCCTTGCTACTCCTCCTCCTGTGCAAAGGTGAAATCAGTAATAGGTCTGCGAAAGTTCGAAAAGTCTTGGCATACACGTTGCCATTAAGACTTCAAAGATAATGACAAAGCTGAGGGATGTGCGTACAAGGAGAACTAATTTCAGTCATGTTGCTCCCAGGAACAGCTTGATAGGTGCCACCACAAATTAAGATGATGAGTTTGGGACACATGTTTAACTCAGTCTTTTTTTTTCTTTTTTTTTTTTTTTTTTTTCTTTTCTCGATCTTCATTTATTCGACTTTTTTGTTGTCCTGGTGGGGTGCAGTGAATGAAGTAGTTGACTTGTGAAACAGTGTAACAGAAGTGGCTGAAGTATAAAAGTAAGTGGGGTGAGGCGTGCTACAGGGACACGAGTAGTTTTTTCTTTGGCTCTATCTATATGAATTGCTTAAATTGACATTTGAAGCCACTGATAAACTTTAAAGTCATTAGTAGTTCCAAGTAAATGGCCATTTTCTTCCCCTAACACTAAAGCCTGCCTCTTTTGGCAAAGCAAAATGACTAAGCCTATCCTGAGTAATACATGAATTATCTTTTCCATTATCTCTCAGGAAGTTCAGATTGTTTCTAAAACCTTGCGTACTACTGATCTGCTACCTGAGGAATGTGTCCACTCCCTCTATTGTATAAATACGTGGTGTAACCGTTAAGATGAATCTGTTGTTCAGTTCTTTCTGGAAAAATAATTAAAGGTATCAAAACAGTACACTGTCTTGTGCAAAGCAATGATTTTCTCTGAATGTATGTTTTTATAATCTATGTAGGTAGATGTAGATGAGGAGCTTAACTCTAAGAATCTTTGCATAATATCACGTGTCCTTTTGCTTTTGTTGCTGGAATCCTAGGTTAATTTCTGAATCATAAATTCTGATCGCAATATAAAGACAGCCACTTAGGTATGCTGTTTCTGAAGAAGCTCTGGAGTAGGACTTTATTAAGGGAAGTATTGTGAATATGGATGTTCCTGGATAAATCAAATGCTGATAACAATACATGCAAAGTGTACATTTGTTCAATTGGAAGTCCATCACAGTAGTCCTGTGAATTATCATCAGTTTAATAAATGAGATGGGGTGGGTAAATAGGTATTTAATTCACAAAATTCAGGCAGACCTATTTTCATTGCATGCTGAATATGCTGAACATACTTGATATTTTTAGCAGATACACATTGTACTGAGACACTGTAGTTGTGAGAGGCCAGCTCTTTCTGAATTGCTATTTATAGGCCGGCCTGGAATGCTCACATGATGATACTGTTTGTAGTCTTGGGTATTTAAATTGCCAGCAATGCTATGGCAAAGAGCTTCTCAGTATTTCCATTATACAGTTCTGTTTCCAAGCCATATACCTGGTGCCTAACATAAAGCTTGGTTTGGAGACTGGGGATGTACCTCCTTTGCAAGTGGAATAAATGCAATTGTCTTGTTTTTGAAAGAGCTATGTGATTGCAGTGACCTGTGTATTTCATTATTGTGTTGCTACAACAAATATTAAAACACATGGAGGTTAAAACAGGATCTGAAAAGTATTCATGGAAAAACGGTCAAAGAACAGACAAAACTGAAACTTAAAGGTTGCAGTTTGTATGTGAGATCACTGTAGTACAGTGGAGTTCAAAATGTCAAAGGCACAACAGATTTTGAGCTGGGTTAGTGAGGCCCTGTTGAAAATATAGGCCAAAATTAACATTGGCAATATGTCAGCATTTTGTTTCAAAGTGTTCTTTAGTTTTATTAGCTTAGGTTCTTGCCAGTTCTTCAGCACAGTGATTAAAAAGAAGAAAAAAAAAAAAACAAACCAAAAAAACACCACCAAAAAAAAGAACTTGATTTGAAGAGAGTTAGAAAAGGAGGAACAGAACATAACCAAGGTAGCAGGAAAAGAGTACTACTTATATAGTTATAATAAAGTACATAAAGGCAAAAACCAATTTTTTTTTTTTTTTTTTTTGGTTTTGGCTCTTTAATGGCATTTTTCTGTCTTCCTTCTACCTAGCCTGTTTTTTTTTCGCCTGTCTTGCTAAAATGGCTTGGATTGCTTACTTTTCACTTTAGGGTATTGATCTTTGGTTAAGTGAGGTAAGGCTTCCCTGTGTTCGTCTTGTAAAGTATTCAAGGCTGAATTTTGTATCTTCTGTATTTACTAACCTTCAGTTTTATTCTCTAGTACCATTCCACCAGCTTAATTTACAACACAGCGAGATGTGAAGAAGCAGCTTTGTGTAGCAAAGGGTACTTTTGTGCATTTAAACTTGGGGCTTACAAGCTAATTAACTTGGTCCTTCTTAATTTTAGTTTAAATTTTGAGAAATCTTGCTGGTCAGCTTTTGGATCTTGAGCACTTACTTTCTGTTCTAAAGAATTCATCTTTATTGCCAAGTTAATCTCAGTAACAAACAGTGGGAGGGAGGAGTTAAATTTTTTTGTGGAATCTCCTTTCATCTCTTCTAGTTGTTCTTATAAAGCTCCAAAAGCAGCTTCAGAAGTTCACCTGCATTAAAAAAACCCTTACATTTACTAATAATCTTCTTTCTAAAGTCTCAGTTGCTCAGAAGATCTATTTTCCGCTGGTTATGAGCAGAAACTCAGCCATTATATTCTCAGAGTGGTGTATTGTTTCAACACTGAACAAATTGTCTTACAACAACAGCAAATGTGATACTTGAAAAAAGGATATTTTTTATAATTAGGCCCAGGCTTTTACAATTACCTTTGTGAACATTTCTCCCGACTTCAGATGCACAGAGCAGCGTCTTGGTGCTCCATTCTCTTTGCTCAGCACCACACCGCTGTGACAGCATTGCTTGTCAATGCAGATTTTGAAGAGGCTATTTTATGTTTGCTCTTTACATGTCTCTTCTGTTAAGGTGGTCCTCTGAAGCAGCACGCCTGGGCGACAGAAAAGGCAGTAGCTATGCTTGTGCAGGCATGAGTCCGCAGTGCTGTCTGTCACTGTGGGGTCTTGTGTCGAGATTGCAGTTGAGGGCCTGTGGATTCATCTGTCGCCCTTTATACCTTCAGCCACATACGCAGGGACCTTTGCTTACGGGTGCTCCTGCTGCTGCAACTAGGTCCTGTGAGGTAAAAGTTGGAGATACCGAGCACTATCTGCTTCTGCTGCCTACCGCTGGAATACACGAAGAGATGACCGCTGGTTGTAATTTTCTTCTCTAAGGAAAAAAGAATCTTTCTCTTCCATTTGCCCTCCTATTATCCCCTTCCCCTATCCAAAAGGTTGAAGAATTAATTCATCATGCTTGAAATAAAGAATGAAGTCATTTTAGAAAGGGGATTTAAGCGTGGAATCCCCATTAACAGAACAAAGTCAGGAGAGGATTTGGTGAGACTTCTTGCTGTACAGAGGAGGCCCGCCCTCCCTCTAAAGGAACTAGTATGGTACCAATGATTATTCAGTTTGACAGACTGGGATTATGTTTGATTTGATGTATGCAATATTGTCTTCCAGAGAATTTTTTGAATGAGAGAGGATTTAATAATTCTTGATGCTTCCTGCAGTGCTCTACAAAAATTATCTCTATTTGTAACTGCCCAAGAGTCAAGAGTTGCTGTTCTCATAGTAGCTAACCTACTAACCTGGAATATCTTCATACAGATTAGTTCAAAAAAAGTGCCATTTGGAAAAGCTAGGTTTCTGTTAAAAGGTGGGGGGTTTTTACACATTGTATATGTATACAAATTATACATCTGTAAAAAAATGTATAAAATTTTAATGTATTCCTATTTTTTGCAGTTAACTTATTTTTGGCTTAGCTTGACAGTAGTTTTTATACAACTGCTGTATAACCAAAGGAAATACTATATTGAGCTTTTAAGTTTTGATTGTACCTGTTAGGGGCAGATTCCACTGCCTAAAAAGAGGGGGGTTAGATTAGGAAAGACACATTAAATATGATATAATTGCTTTTCTGTTGACTAGTTTGCTACAAGTGTTGCACAGAGGAGTAGATGCAGGTGTGTTCAGTAAGATATGCAGAGAACATTCGTTTTTGTGGCAGGTGGCACAAGGTACATTAAGTAGAAACAGAATTGCAACCCCAAAATGTAGCAGCTTAGTTTATAGTATAGTAACGGAGATGGAAAGATGTGTCTGTATCCGGAGGAAGCTTTTGTATGTTTCATTTATCTTGATACTCAGTGTTTAGGAAGTGAGGGACAGAAAAAGCTAAGATGCCTGTAAGATTATCCATTCCAACCTACTAAGAAGACAACTGTGAATAAAGCAAATATTTTTAGTCCTTTATGAGGCAAAAATACTGTCTCTAGCCTAGCATTTTTCCTGGAGTAGTATTTCTTAGATGCAGCTTTTGAATTGGATGATACCACAAATCTTTTTGTAGCATATTAAAAATAATAAATAAAACAAAAAGAAGGAGTATTGAATATAGCTTCATGTCCCAAGCTTTAGATTTGATTGAGCAGACAGGTCCTAAGGTAGAAGGATATTTTTGCTGTATTTCACAACTCGGTACTGTTGTTTTGTTTGTTGACTTTGTATCGCCCTTTTTCAAATTGCTGCATTTTTTAATCTGCAACTTTTTCTTCTGAAACAATGGTTAATGGTGTTTTAGTAATGGCATTGTTGTTTCAGGTAATTGGAGAAAGGTGAAGGTCCCTTCCAACCTAAACCATTTTATGATTTTGCAGTTAATTTATCAACACTGTTAATGTATTTAAAAAATAAGTGTCTAGCAAAAGTATTGATAGCATTTTAAAGTCAGACTTCATTATTTTCTGCAGTGTTATTCAGCAATTCCTACGTGCGTGGTATTGGGTGGATAGTTTGGCTGAGGTCTTGCACATGATTTTGTCCCCTTTGGAAAGGACATACTCTTTTTTGCATATGTTAAAAGACTTCTGGAAGATTCAAAATAATTTTACAGGTTCTAGTGAGTTATTTTAAGCTAACAAGGCACTGATATTTGTGCTTCAAGTGTTTTGGAGGAAAAGGAGCCAGTCACAATCCATGGACTGCAGCTTTTGATTTCTCTTGGTTCATAAGAATCACAGACTCTGTAGGGATGAGCCACGTGTTCAACTAAAATCTTCTTCCCAAGCCTGCACATCTCACATGGAGTACTGAAGACATCTCTGTTTGGTCTGGTATTTCATCAATAAATGAACTGGAGAAGGGGTGAGTACTGGTGTGACAGAATATATTGGCAGCCCTGTGCTGCTGCTGTTGTTGGAATGTGGCACCCACAGAAAGCCGTGGGAGGACCTTCAGGTGGGTTGTGGCTGGCTGATAAAAGGGTACGTGAAACTCGCTGTGAAATTCAAAACTCTTCTGACCTTACGTACCCAGCTGTGGCTTCTGGACTCCCTGTTCTCAGGAGAATTATCTTGGAGTTATGCTTGTTCTAGGGAAACAAGCTTAGTGCTCAGCAAATGGGTGAAAAACAGCAAGGGACTCTTATGTTACTGGGGAAGCATGTTGGGAAAGATTGGGGAATGAGGGAGGAAGCTTCGTGTCTTTGCAGCTGCAAAGTGATCTTGACTGCTGTGCTTTACTCTGGCCCTCCTGTCCCAAAAAGGTGTGCTGGAGCTAGGGAGAAGTAGAGAATGGCAGTAAGGGTGGCAAGCTTACAGACTGCTTTTACATGGGGAACCAAAAAAAAAAGTGAGAGGTCTTTGGTCTGGAAGATGACAGCTGGGGAGGGGAAGAAGGGGTATGGTTGAGATCTGCACATCCGTGAATAGCAGGAGGAATGATTTACTGCCTGCTACAGGAACTGTGGGGCTTTGCCTTAAGTTATCATGAGGTGGGTTCAGAACAAATACAAAGATATGCCCATAATTAAACTGCAGACTTTGTGACAGGATAGTGTCACTTTTTAAGGTCCATATGATTAAAAAAATGTTTAGGTAAATTAGTATGGGAGAGGAAAGGCTGTTAAGCTCAGGCATACCAGTTAATTTTGTCTCCAGTTTCTCGTTGCCTGTGGCAGGTGGGAGTGCCTATGTTCTGCAGCTGCACCAGGCTGCTGCTGAGTTTTCTGCTGTGTTCATCAGGTGGCTTCATTAACAGGTCTGATGACTGTCAGAGGCAAGATCTGTCCCTTTTGTGGTATGCCAGCGGCCTAGCTGTTAGCACAAGTTCTCTCTCCGGGGTTCATATTCCCAACTGCATTCTGACATTGACTGTGCACGTGCCCTGCATTTGCTACAGCTGATTTCTGGTTCTGTAAACTGAATCAGTGAAGATAATTTTTAAAACAAAGAATGGCAGAACAACCTATTGCTTCCTGCTGATGCTCTGACCCCCTCGCCCTGCAGTTATCTGTCAGGGTGCAGCTGAATGTGACAGGCTGTGGCATGGAGCTGGGAACAAGAAGCTGGAGAAGAGCAGAAATTTCTTATACTGGCTTAGCCTACTGTAGGATTGTGGTGAGGTATTCTTAGGGCAACTGTTGCCAATTCTGTTAGTCTGAAGCTTACTCATTCTACCTCAGACCTGAAACAGAGCATGCAACCCTTGAAACCCTACCTGTTTTTCCTCCTCCCCCATGACCTGCGGAGATAAAACTATTTCACCTGTAGCCTAATTAAAGATACAATCTGTGCTTTCAAAGTTTTCCCTTCTCTGTTTCTGAGATGTTCTGGGAAAGAATTGGCTAGCTAAAGTAGTTCTTCAGCTTTCAAATATTAAGCAGTTTCTATGGTTCTTGCCGCCTCCTTTCTTTCTGATCTCCAATGCAAACAGGATTTTGTCATAATTCATCTGTTTGCAATCCACAGAAAACCTAGGCAGTGGTTCTTCAAGAGTGCTGTAGGAATATAGCAAAGGGTAGAAGGAGTTACGCTTTCTGTGCAAAAATATTTTTGTTTCTATGAATATACATATTTTCCAAACTGCTTAAATGTGAATGTTACTTCATAAGCAGTGTAGTGCGAATACAACATAGGAACTATGCCATTCTAGAAGACAGTAGAACCTCTTTTGGAACGTTCTCTGTGTTTCAGATTCACTATGCTTAAGAAATATGAATTCAAACTGTTTTGAAGTTAAGATGGCCAGCGGACTGCAGTCCTCTATGTAAAAATGTACTTAAAGCTAGGAGGGAAGCGTAACACATGAGAGCATGCGTAGAAGGCTGAGTGGGATTGAAGTGCTAAGTTACAGAATACTGTTGATACAAGAACAAATACATTTCTTCAATACGAAAAATCGGGAAAGCTTTTTGGACAGCAGGAGAATGAATAGTCTTCCATGAGGCAGAACAACATAACTGACTTTGAGTTGTTCAGAATCATCTCAAAAGACTTCTTGGCATTGTTGCCTTTGATAGTTGGAGACTACATGACCTGGAGATCCTTGCTCTCTGTTTTACTGCTTTATTCAGCCAGTTAATGAATATTGGCAGATGGATCTCACTTTTCAGCTGTAAGAACAGACATAACTGACTTTTTTTGTTTCCAGTCTTTTCAGGAAATCCTGAAAATACATTTCAGTTCTTAGGTAATTCTTTGAGCGCATTGACTTGTGCACCGTAATATATTGTGATGTCCTTCTAGATTTTCTTAAAAGCCAACAATGTCTATGAAGTCTGAGATTACTTCTGTTTCTCTTATGCTATCTTGTAATGCTCACTGAAACTGTGTTCTTGCTGTGCTTGTGATCCTGTGCTTCCTATGTCCACATTTATTCTTTGAAATAAACATTTCTTATATTGGTAGCTGCTTGTTATACTTGCATCTGCAGTTTAACTTTTAACTTACACTGTAGTATTGGTGTATGTTTTCAGACTGCAGTTTTTATGGGACAGAGGCTTTTTTGTGTGTATTATAAAAATGAAGTTTATTTTAATCAAACAAATAATTATAAATTATGCCCCTTTTCTAAATGTGAATGAGACACTACAATTGCTTGAATTTGGCCGTGAACGCATTCTCCACCAAGGCACTTCAAAGCTACATCTGTCTTCCCTTAACTTTATCGGCAGAGTCTCTATGTAAAGTCAGCAGTAAATCAACTTTGTCTGTTTTAACCATTCATGATATTTCTGACTTGCACATGCAAAATTTTTTTTTTTTTTAAGAATTACTCGGAATTTGTACCTTACCCCTTCTGGATTTTACAAAGAGTTTTCTTTCAGACTTTGTCTTTAAGCATTTAATTTCCATTGGAGCTGTACAGAACCATGACATTCTTAGCAATGACTGAGGCAATCTGCTTCAACTAAAGAAAATAGAGAGTAAATTAAACCCCCTTTACCTGCCAGAGCAAATTAAAAGTTGTTACTGTGGTGTTAAAGTAGTACTGTCCAAACTCGTTCACTGAAAATAAATAGGTGAAACCTGGATGCCAGCCCTTGCCTGATAGTGTCACTTGGATGAGCACAATGAATAACATTCTTCACGGCAGACTGTCTTTTTGGAGATGTGAAGAAATTTCAGAAGTGAAAAACAGGTGTGAAACCCCACTGAAGGTTGCTGGGCTGCAACAAACTTTATATTTCATGTTGAAAGTGTTTTTCTGTGAAACTGATATATATGGGTTGGTGTGGGGAGCACATAATCTAAGGATTTTGGGGTATTTTTTTAATTGACTTTAATTGACCCAAGTCTAGGATGAAAGTAATGGTTACAAATTCTCTGATCGCAAACATTGCAGATCATCTCTTATACTAATGTTCATGCTGCTACTCTAAGATGCTGCTACTCTAAGCCACAACATCTTAATTGATTTTAGCATTTTTCACAGAGAGGTTGAGGTTGGCAGGGACCTCTGGAGGTCATCTGGTCCACCCCCCTGACGTGGGCTCCACAGGACCATGCCCAGACAGCTTTTGAGGATCCCTAAGGATGGAGCCTCCACCACCTCTCTGGCAACCTGTGCCAGTGCTCAGTCACCCACAGTGAAAACGTGTTGCCTGATGTTCAGGGGGAATTTCGGCTTGTGCCCACTGCCTCCGGTCCTGTCACTGGGCACCACTGAAAAGAGCCTGGCTCTGCCCTCTTTGCCCCCTCCCTTCAGGTATTTATACACATTGATAAGATCTCCCCCCTCGAGCCTTCTCTTCTCCAGGTGGGACAGTGCCAGCTCTCTCAGCCTCATGGGAAAAAGGCTCCTGTTTCTATTTTTTTTTTTTTTCTTTTAAATTTGCCCCCCAGTTCTGTCCTGCAGCATGTAAAGCCAGGCTTCCTTGAGAACATTAATTCAACCATTTAGGATACAGTTCTATCTAGAAAAAGCATTTGCATAGTACTGGATTGGAATATCATTTGGGTCTTTTAATCTGTGATCTGTTAAGGTAATATATTTCAGTCATAAAATGATCTCTGTTTTTTTTAGCCCTGGAAAGATGTTAGGCCCTTATTGTTGCTACAGGTCTAAATATTTCCGATTTTGTTGTACATAAGTGGTGTGTATATCATTTTTCAGTCCGGTAAAATTTACGGATCTTGTTTATTTTTCCACAGTGCTAGTTGTAGTGGTTGCAAAGAAGTCCGGAGTGTTTGTCACTCCTCCCATTTATGCCTTACTGCGTGGCACGTGGTGAGGAGGTGGTTGTCATTACTGCCAAGTGCATGTTTAACTACATGCGTAACATCATGCCTGCTAGGGAGGTCTGGCCTGTAAGCTTTGCTGTAAAAGAAGGAAATGTTTGTGGCTCAAAGCAACATAATGTTTATACAAACCATCACAAATTCACGGCTTACTGGGGAAGGGGGAGTCCATTAAAATGTGTTGGTTTCACCGCCCCTGCTGTATAGGAGTGTTCTCTGGCAAGGTATTCAGCCCAGTAACACGTTTACCTCTCTGGTGCTTACCAGGAAGGCATCTACCATCTGTCTGAAGCCCTCATGGAAAATCTGAGTGCCATTGCAGTTGCCACCCTTCTCTGCTGGAAATTATCTATTCTTGGATCCTAGAAATGAGTTCAGGTTGTGCTTTTGCCGGCTAGGTTCAGTAACTTAGTGCTTGATGTCCTCTCTCAGTGAAGATTGTTAGCTGACTTGGCAGTTCTCCTTTTGTTGACTGATAAACTTGGAGCATACACTGAAGAATTTTTCTAGCCTTTGGGGTAACTTTTGTGATTCGTTTCACGGGATGCTAGGTTACTAGAGCTACCTAGATTACTGCCTAAGCTTTGTAGAGATCAGTGAAGAGATCTCTATAGAGATCTTAATTGTATGAGTGCTATACAGGAATAAAGTCTCCTCAGTACTTTTAGGTGTTAGTCCTGCAACAGTCAGGAGACCTTCCTCACTTCGTCTATTTATGTAGAGCTGATGTGAGTTTACATTCTTAGTGTATTGTTCCATACAATAACCTTTTCTTATCCCATGAATCATCCTCATTTTTCTCTGCATAGTGTCCACTTTCTGGCAAATGGTAGCAGTTTTTAATGCTGTCTGTTAAAGCAAATAATGTCTTCTCAAAGTCACCAAAATAGCTGGTGTGGCAGCCAGCTGAGATAGACTCTCTTCTGCAACATACTTTTAGTGAAGTGATGGAAATTGCTATGCCAATGTGTATTGCCATCAAACCTGGGGAAAGTTTTTTTTTTTGATACAAATTAACAATCAGTATTTTCTTTCCAAGTTCACTTAATATTCACATCACTAAAAACATAAGCTAGGATGAAACAGAAATAGTGATTTGTGAATTTTGCTGCATGTCAGACAACTTTTTCGTGCTACTGTTAAATCTAAAGAATGCTAACATACATTTGCAGAGCTGCGTGAAAAGATGAAGTGTCAAGCCTGATTAGCATCTCTTCTGATATCTCATTAGTAACATAAAGTAGATGAAATTTGAATGATAGTTTTCCCTGTTGTGGTAAAGGAATGTGACTGTGAGACTTGGGGGTTCTTGCCCGTTGTCCAGCCTGAACATGTGCATTGCACAAACACCTTCAGTGACTTCTTAACTATATTCTTGTGCTGATTGAATAAGAAAGAATATGCTTACCGCTCAGCAAAAAGTGATTTTTTTCTCATTTTTTTTCTTTTTTCCACATACTGAGATAAGGTGTTACAACCAAGGTTCAGATCCAGTTACTCAGTTAACATCTACAGTTCATCCTTCCTGTAGTCTTTCCACTGACTAGAGATCTTCTGTCTTGACCATCGTCAGCGAAGCTGCTATTCGCTGTTTGTATCTCTGTAGCAAATTGTAACGCTTGCATTTTGACCAGGCAAACTAACAAAGTCAAATTTAATTTATTAATTGCTGTGTTGCTTATCAGATTTCCTTCAGATACATTTGAAGGTGGTTTGTTGTAGAAGAATGGCTGCAGAAGCATTGCCTTAGAATCTCTGAAGATCTGCACAATCCAGGCCTGGTATTAGAATAGGCCTGTAATCAGAATTGTACTGAAGTTGCTGTGCTGAAGTTAACAAGAAAGGTAGCCTTGAGCTACTCTTGAATCCGGAGACCAAGTAATTATGTTGTGCCAACAGGCCGTGGCTGTAACAGGCTACAGCTGCTGGGAAAGCAGGTGCAGGGCCAAGAAAGATAGGGACCGGTATGGGAAAATAGGGAGTAACAAACTACAAGGCTGAAGCACAGCAACACAATTAGCTACATGGATAGAATGCTTATTTTAGTCATGATAATTAGGGGTGTGAGAACCACGTGCATTTAGAGACTACTAAGCAATTATATTTCTGCTTTACGAATGTGCATATGTATTGGTTCTATATAAGTAGTGTTAGAAACTAATAAAGTTGAGCAAGATGCATAACTCATATTGAGCGTCTTCTTGACTCCGGCGAACCCTTCTTCCAGCAGTTTGTCTTGCAATAAATGCTGTATACAGTGATAAAATAGCAGTATATTTTTCAAATAGCTTTGAACATGACCTGCACAAGGGGTATATCTTCACTACAGCTTAGTGTTTTGATGGTTTTTACAGATGGCATTTCTGAATGAGTTTCTAGGGAGCAGTAGTGTTGAAAGGGAACGTTTTCCGTTAACATTGGAGACTTACTGAGGTAGTTAATAGCGCAAGTAGCTAACCCAAGTGACTGGGTGGGTGGGTGTCAGAGTCAACAGAGCTGGCACAGAGCTGAAATGCCAGTTAATGCTTGGGGTGGTGTTCTCCTCGAGAACACTAGTAATAAATGCAACAGGCTAAGAATAACGGTTGCCTAATAAATGCCACAGTAATTTTACTAACATTTCTAGAATGTGTTTCCACATACATTCCAGAACTACAGTATGTTTGCCCTGACAGCCGTTGCGTTGCATTCAGGCTAAGACTCGTTCGAGACTAGTCTTAAGAACTAATAGAGCTTGGCTTCAGAGACTGGATTTTTTTTTCCCCTCCCTCTTTTCCTTATCCTGATTAGTTAGTAAAAATCTTCTTATTTAGACTCTTTTGCAATCAGTTTTATTGGAAAGGAGGGAAAAAGAACCTGTTTCAAAAGGACCAGGGGTATTTGGTAGCATAACTATCATTAATAGGAATCATTAGGTAGACTTGCCTTTCTTTGCTGTTTTGTTATGTTAGATGTTAATAAGAACAAGCTTAATATACTTTGATTGTGGTTATGCTGTACTTAAATAGGTGTAGCAGGTTTTCATTACAATAACTACAGTCTTGGATAAGTATTGAATGAGTATGGCTAAAGACTTGGGGAGAATAGATTATTTAATGTGGTAGTTCTGGATGGGGTCTCAGCTCTCAGGATTGAGTTCTTTTATGGCAGAGCAGGATGAGAATTTTAGTCAGTTTTTGCCTTTTCAGTAAAATGAAACAAACTGCAATGAGATTTTTTTTTTTTAATTTTTATGTAGGAGAATAGACAGAGAATTACTATATTTTTAGTGAACTTTCTAGCAAAGTGATAACATTTTCTGCTTGTGGGCGGTGGCTGCTCTCCTAAGCTGATTGCTGATTTGAGAGTGGCGTGCTGTTGCATGCAGGACAGGTATCAGCTCTTTTTCAGGCTGTCAGTAAAAGTTGTTTTTATATGAACACCAAGGCTTCTGTGTAAAGATTAGAACCACTTGAACTTCACGTCAAAATTGCTGGCATTGAAATAATAATGCTTTGGGCAGTAAAAATAATTTGAAGGCAAGTTAGGGACTTGTGGTACTCCAGGGCAGTTGTCACTTTCTGTTTTCCATCTTGTAAATGTCAGAATATAATGCCTTTCACTTATTTTAATGAGGTTGTGTTGGTTTCATAACTTTTTTTTTTGGGGGGGGTGGTGGTGGTGGTGGAGTTAGTTTATCATTTCTGTAGTGAATGAACAGAAGTTCTTGGAGTGGAACCTTGTTACATGAAATATCCAGGCATTTTCTAGGTTTTTGTGTCATGGAAGTCACTACTTATACTGAATGTCTGTTTTACTTAACTTGCACTGCAGGATTTGTCATTCTGATTTCAGTGTCTGACTTTTCTCTCTTTCCATATGGTGGGTTTGCAATGAGTAGCACAGCTTCCTGAGACAGTGTTTCCATAAAGTGTGAGAGTGCGATGTTATTTTTATCATTTTTATCGTATGCATCTGTTTCTGGTGGTGTTTCTTGATTATCATGAGCTACTACTTTATTAGGCAGGCACTTCTTCAAATTGCTTTGCTTGTGAAAATGTTTTTCTTTTGCTGTCCTTCAAGGGATTTTGTCATCTATAGAACAGACTTGCTGGGTAGGAGGGTTAAACAGATATGCCTTATGCAAGAATATAAAATAACTAATTATCTATATTTGTGTATGTATGTGTGCTCATACAGGATGTAAAGTAACTCCTCCAGGAATCCTAGTATTGAACTGTGATGCCCAGTTCATTAGTCAGCTCTACAGGAGGTGCCCCAGCCAAGCACAAAGATGGGACACAGTTCTCTTTAAGGGCATTGCCCCTGACATTCCTTTGATCTACTGCATTTAGAAAACAGAAGGGGGAAATGGGCAAATAAATGTTCTTTTTCTGTGCTCTTTGTAGAGAAAATCGTGTATTGCCAGTAGTTTGAGGTACACTGTCATCTGAAACTGTTAACTGTGACAGACCACGATCTTTTTCTAGGTAGGTGCTTCTGTTGAGTACAGTGCCCATTAATAATATATAGGCATGCTCTTTAAGATGCTTGGTATCAAGCCTTCATGTATCAGCCTGCAGTGATAAACCATGAGACAACGAAGGGTCCTAGAGCTGTGTGGCCGTACTGTGAAAGATAGGAGAAACAGCATCTCTTTGCTTCTACATAATTTACGCCGTTTGTGGGGGTAGTGCTCAATGTCTGCTGTCTGTGCTGCAGCCACTCTGAAAGCTTTATATATTTGGATAAACAAACAGTACAATTACTTTGATCCATTATGATGGTCCTACCACTGGTTTGTTCCCTTGCACACTGCCTTGGAGTGAGGCAAACATGCACTGCTGGGGATATTCCCAGCCTGAGTTGTCGGGCAGCCTGATGCCAAAAAAATAACAAAAAATTTAAAACCACTTAAAAAATACTATAATATTTGTTTTGAATAGCTGGTCTTTAGATTCCAGAGATGCTGGAGTAGCGGAATGTAAAAAAACCTGATTTTATCTGTTGGGATGATCTTTTCAATGTGCTCGACTCTATGCTTACAGAGGAAAGAGCATTTGATTTTTCAATTCATCATATAAAAACCTGAAGGCTTCCCTCCCTTTTCTAGTGTTGGTAGTTGCTTGTAGTAATTATTTTGACCCATGATCATGAGGAGTACATCGATGATTATATAGCCACTACATGTAAATACTTAATTATATATTAGGGAAAACAGCGAGTACTATGAATTTGCTGTGGTTGGACATGTGACGAGAGCAAAAAGGTATTTCAAGCTCAGATGTCTTAGTTGATGATTTCTGGTGTAGTCAGCTTAGAAGATCAAGCTGCCAAAGTCCTGTGGTTCATTCATCATCTGGTTTAGGTACTATGTGCAGTTACTTATGTAGCCAGTTGTTATTGCTTCATCTTCATTAACTAATTGTGAGAAAGGAAGAGAATTCACCAAATACTTTCCAAAATGTGAACTAATTATAGTACAACTATGACCTACTTGGCTTCTTAGCACAGCTGAATTGGGGATGAATTGGGCTGTGTGGATGTTGTTCTGAAGAATCTAAGACCTGTTTTTCAAAGATGCCTTGTCTTCTTCAATGTGAAGTACCTGATTTTACACCTACGTTCTCATTTTTAAATGTACCTTGGCCCTCCTGAAGGTGACTTTCTTGATTGGGGATGGGTGGGGTGGTGAAACCACATTATATGGAAGGAAAAGAAAAAACAATTCTTTCAAGATTTTTGATGTATAAAATGTTCTTCCTTCTGGTGGAAGTGACGTTTGGTTGGGAATGCTGACAACACTTGCTAAGGGACTAAAACAGGTGCAAGTTCTGAAAATTATTAAGTCTTTGATGGCAATATCGTCTACTTCTGGATGCTCGCAGTGCAAGAGTGTCTTCTGTGGCTTCCTATTGCATGGGCCTAGTTTTCTAGTCAGAATATGTAATGCCAGTTTATATTAACTTTTTGTGTGACAAAGGGAGGCTTCCATGAAGTCACAGAATGGTCAGGGTTGGAAGGGACCTCCCTGCTAAAGCAAGTTTGCCTAGAGCATGCACAGAATCGTGTCAAGGTGAGTTTTGTCTCCAGAGAAGGAGAAATAGTGTAGGTAGTTTAAAAAAAAGAGGGGGGGGGTGGGGGTGGGTGGGGAGGAAAAGAAGAAACAACCTTTGCTGCTGTTAAACTACTAGCAAAGCACACTCCTTGTGTGCTGTCACAGGCAGTGGGTGGACGGTAGAGAGAAAATATGGATGCCGTCAAGAAGCCTTCTTATTCATGTTCTAGCACAGAACATGAGAACTGACATTTTGCTAATCACTTCTCTTAGTAAACGTGAGAAGCATTATGAGTTTAGTTTTAGCAAGAGACAACAGGGAATAATGCAGTTTGCATTAGCACAGAGCTTTCTAGAAACTAGTTTTCTCCATCTGGATAGAGATTTCAGGTGGCTATGCACTCTGTGAACTTGATGTGTGTTAGCCAAGCAGGACAGGAGAGGCTTAGTGCTGCAGTGAAAGTTAAAGCCTGAGTAGGTGGCTGCAGCAGGCATACTGCTCAGTAAAGGTAGAAAATTATTCTAGTGATATTTTACCAAAGTCAGAATGACTTAAGGGCAAAGACAGGAAGAAGTTCAGAAGCTCAGTGCTCTTTGTGGTCATTGAAATTCATACTTTGCCTCTGACCTGTGAGAATATTTGTCAGGCTGTTGGTGGTATTTACTTTGGTTTTGAGTTCTAGGCATGTGAGAGAAGTCAGTCTTCCATCCGAGTGTGCAGATGGAAGATGCTCGTCGTCAGGTTGAACCAAAATCTGCTGTGGTGTAGATGCATTACAAGGTTAGGTAACTCTGATAATTTCCTGAAGTGTACGAACTGTCCACTTTAGAGGAGATTTTTATTGTCATTCAAAAGGTGTGCCTGCATGTTGTTGTTGACACCATGGATGACTAGACATGGAATTAAAAATTCTGGGAAATAAAAATTCCAATTGTTATATTTCCGTGATCTGTTGTCCCTCCCTCCCCAGCCCCAGCTGTGACACTAAATCATCACATTTGCATGGTCAGTGTCTGGTAAAAATTGAGACAAACTCAATTATTTATGAAGCTGAAAACTGCTGGCTTCTGGGGAAGGAAAGAAACCATGAAGCATGTACTAATAATAATAAAAAAAAGGCAAACCAAAAACTTACGTGAAAAATTGATTGAGGCTAATGCAGGTTTTATAGCATATCTTTAAGCTGCTACAGATGTGATTTATGGTAATCAGTTCTTTATTAGTCTGGGTCCTTTGATTGAAGCAAATGTTTCGGAGTGTCTCCATCTGAATCACTGCCAGGATAATGGTTACAGTGAGCTGGAATTTCCAAATAGCTTAAAAAAAATAATCTATCTTGCGAGCCAATATAGCTGACTTATTCCAGAAACCCTTGATCTTACTGGTGCTGGTGTTGCTAGCAGGTGACTTTTGGTGTTCCTAGTTTGGTCTCAATAGCCAAAGAGTTTGGAGCAGCTCCTTGTGCTTTGAAATCCAGGAGATCGGTGATGAACATCTGGCTTCCAACTGGGAAGCTCTGCTGTCCACCAGCAGTTTAAAAAGTTGCTATTATGCTTTTCTTAAAATAGGCATCAGAGGAAATTCCCTAAAAGGTAGTGGCTTACACTGCTGGAGTAAATATCTTAAGAAATGTGTCAAACCATTTCTTTACTTCAGTGATGTTCTGTACCTTTTCCAACTGGGGTTTCTAAGAATGATCTCAGAAAGAAGCAGTTGATTAACATTCTGTTGGTTTTTACATCAGTTAAACTGTTTAGGGCTTCTGCTGAATTTGTACAGCAATCTATCAGGAATTACTGTGGAAAGCTGTTGTATTCTGGAATTATTTTTCAAGACACGAGTGTATTTAAAAGCTGTCCAAAAAAACTTGGATGACTTCCTGGGATAGGAACTTCTCTTCCAAGTAGAGCTGGAAGTTTACAGCTGGTGCTGGGACTCTGGCTAGACAAGCTAATAACGTTGGACTTTCATCACATCTGAAAATTTATTAAAGTAAAAAATATTCAAGGTACAGCTAAATGAATTTTTCAATTAGATAGAACTTGTGCAGAATGTGCTCTTGAGCCACCTGAACATGAGCTAGCAGTGAGCTGAGCCTGTGCAGCCATTGTTAATGACAGGGTAAAGCTGCAATGCATGAGTGGTTTGGCTCAGAGGTAAAGTGTATTTGCATTTACCGTGTACCAGCTATGTAAATTCTAGTTTACACAGACGTGCCATCTAAGGTATGAGCTGAGAGTAAGCAGAAAAAATTGTGTAAGATGTGTTTGTGGGTTTGTGTGTTTTCAGGTCTTTTTGCTGAGCTGTTGTGTTGTGGGTTGCTAAGAGAACTGCTCCAAGTGTTATCCCCTTTGCCTTGCTGGAGTCAGAGCGTGTGTGTTCTGCACTGAGGCCGTAGCCTCGTGGTATCTGATTTTTGCGTAGTGTGTCAGTTGCTGGGTAGTTACAGAGCTTTAATCCATCTCCTTATCTTACTGTGTTCTCTGCTTGTGCTGTTTTGTCTGTAGACTTTTCTGGTTGTGTTTTCTCTTCATCCACATTTGTGTGGTTTTTTTTTTCTTGATAGGAAGAGCAAGTGGAAATTTCTTCTGTGTATCATTTCAGGCTTATGTCAATACGTAATTTAGACATATGCCTGAGGTTGTAATTTTCATGAATGGCCTAAGTCAGTCTAATTCTGCACCATATTTTTGCTTCCTCTCTTGCACTGGCATTAGCAAGCACAGGGCTGCACAGTGACACAGGGCAGCAATCTCAGTTGAAACCAATCCCACCAAAAAACCCTGAACTGATTTATTTACTTTGTGGCCATATGGCTGCCCGCATAAGCATAAAAGCACTTAAGGACAAGTTAAAGTACTCTGAGCTGGTGTCTTTGGTTTGGGGGATTGTTGTTTCTGTTTTGTTTCTGTCAGCATGCATTGGAGTTGTGTGTGAAGGGTAATGGTGGTTTTGCATTGGCTTCCTGTGCTTTGCATAGGTTTTCAGTGGCTGGGGAAAACACAGGTTTGTTTTTCTTTACACTTCTGTAATCCCTACAAGAAACATTTGTTTGACTCTTACCTTGGTCTTGCATGCAGGTAGCACTGCTAAAGTCAGCACGACTTCACCCTCGCACCTTGGTCTGCCAGTTTGCAGGCTCAGTTTGTTTGCCACCAAAGGTGTTTTGAGTTCCATGACAAAACAGATGCTTGTCTTCCTTCTGGAACTCAGTGCTGTTAGATTTTTATACCTATAAGGAATCTGACATTTTCCTTTCTTTTTCATGTGGGGCTGCATTAGTAATAAAGTAATTGCTGGTTAAAAAAAAATATCTGTGGTATATTACATAAATATCTTCTGATCTGATTATTCTTAAATGGATTGTGGATTACAAAAAAATATTCAGGTTATAGTGATGATGTACACTGACACTGTTTCTTTTCTTTTTCTTTCCTCCCTTCCCCTTATGTGAATGGTGTATCCGTGCTTCTCATCATCGCTGCCGATTTATTTTTATTTTTTTCCCAATCATCTAGAAAACCACCTAAGGTAAGTATTTTGTTTCTTTTTGCATTTGTACCTGCTTGAAAATGTTGAGCAATGCAGAAGTGTTGGGGGTGTTACCACAGTATGTGATCAACACAGTTTTGATAAAGGAAAACACATCTTTTTTTAAAAAATCTATCCCTTATACTTCTCAGTTAAAGACTTCATTACAGAAGAATACATTTTAATCCAACTAACATGCAGGCAAGGCAGATGACATAAAGCTGTGACCAGAACAAACCATGATTTTAATGAATTCATAAAAACATTTGAAAGAGTAAATAAGTATTGTGTGTAAAACATTTAATTGCACATAATTCTACTTAAGACTTAAAATACTGTTTTTAAAAGATGGCAAAATACATCTAGTAAGAAACAAACTCTTCTTATTTGTAATTGATGATATTCAAAAATTTATTAATTTGTGTAAAAGTGGCCAAAGTGCACTGGAATTTGTCTAGAAAAGGTTCTCTGTGGTGTTTGAATGCAAGGGAAGGGAGAGACAAGGATAGAGAAGGAGCTTTACTGGGATAACAAATACAGTATTGGTACAGGGCTGGTAGCAATGATGGGGTGGAAGGACTGTGTGAACTACCTGTCAGCACATGCAAAACACTGTATTGGTATTTTGCTTTGGCAATCTAATGATAACTTTATTCTTTCTGTCTCTTTTGGATAGTACTTTTCACAGCAGAAAGCTGTAGTTGGCTCTGAGTAAGGTTTTATTTTACATTATTTTCTTTGGTTTGTAGATCTTCAAGAAGCAGTGCGTGCAAGTCTGACGTGACTTCTGCAGGTGTAGCAGAGCATTCTGTAGGGCTTCTGGGAAGAGAAATTGGGACGGATATTGATCCATAGATCTGTCTTACATGGATATCTATGTACTTTATGGTTCAGACAGCTATTTTATGTGTGTGCGCATTTAAATATATAATTCAAATATCTATTGTTTTGAATAATTTTTTTAAGTGTCAGAAGATGCCAGCATCTCAGTAACTGACATGTACTACTATTGTTACTCCCAATAGGCAGGGAAGAATGGAACAAACTCTATTTTAACGTGAGCTATATTACTAATCTTGGGCTTCTAGTGTAATTTTGTGACAAAGGTAAAATGGCTATTCTGAGCTGAGATTTACAAGCTGTGCCCTAGGCCTCCCTCAGATTTCTGCCCGTGCTTCTTCAGGCCTGTGGTAGGTCTTGCGCTTGTCATACAGTGACCAGCTCCATCCCCACCCCACCCTGGGTTCTCTGACTTCCATTTACATTAAGCTTACTGCTGTAGACTTTCTTTGCCATTTCCTAATGTATCTGCTTTACCACTTAGCTCCATCAGCAGTTGTACTAGGGGTGTAGGAAGAGCTGCCTGGTGAATGAAGATTTCCCTTCCTCAGTTCTCCCTTGCTTTTATTTTAGCAACCAGGTAGCCCTGTAGGCCACTCTACAAGTCAGACTGCTTCACTGAGACTTGCGTAAGCGATACCTGCACCAGTCCAGCATACCTTTTTTTTTTGTAAAAACAAAACATACTTAATTGGCAATCTGTGGGTCAGATAGAAATGGCTATTGAATGTTAGCTATGCATTCACAGTGTTTTATAGCTGCTCAGACAGTACGTTAGGGATTATGTTCCGTCTGGGTAATGCACTGTTAAATGCTGGAAGCCTCAGACTCTAGTCTATACTGAGGATTAGGCTTCAAAACAACTAATAATGAATGTGAAATTAGACTCCTTTCTAAACTAATTATGTCATTTGTCTTAATCTGGCAAGTAGCTAATATTGGATGTGTTGGTCATTACCTGTAGGTGGTTCACTGAAGTATACTTGCATGCATAAACCCTTAAAATTATTGATTCTTCAAGCCATTGATTATAGGGGCTTTAATAAAAATTAGTTCTGCAGAATATTGTTTTGGCTATTTAAAATGTGAGTTACTCTTGGCTGTCTTCTGATTCTGTGAGAAGTTACTGGTGTGTAGCAGTCAGGCACAATGGCTTCTAGTTTAAAATGTGCAATATCATTTTAAGCTATGGGTATAGGTAAATTTGAGACAAAATTCCAGATTTTTTCACTGATGTGGTGGATGTGTAGAGCTGCATCACTTTGTTTTGCTGTGATAGCCATAACCTTTAGCTGCCTCCTTGGCAAAATAATAACCAACAGCTGTCTTTAAACTGATGTAGGTATTTGCTGAAAAAATCTGAAAAAAAGCCCTGTATCTTTTCTTTACTGAAAGGTTGTGGTTACCAGAACAAGTCTTTTTTTTAATTTCTAATGGTTATTAACACTGCAAGTATTGTTCTCTATAACCTAGAAATGGCCTACATAACTTATATCTATGGTAGTGAGCACGCTAACAATGACTCTGGATACATTAGTACCAGGATCTAGCACTCCTGGCTAATTTTTTCTCATAACTCTCCATTTTTCTATGTTTGTGCTTGTGAGTTAGAATTCTTTTAATGAATATACAAGTACATACTCAAGCTTATATTTTCACTGGGGACTTCCAATTATGCAAGATCCGTCCTGGTGAGTCACATTCCATTACTTGTAGTTCTGTCTGTTATTTGACTGTTTCTAGATGTCTAAAATGCAATGTCCAAGCTTTTTTACAACCATCACACCACCACTGAAAATACTATGCTATGTTAAACACTGGAATAATAGAGCTGGGGAAAAAAAAACACCCAGCTGATCCCTTAGCTCCACTCAAAGTTTTTGGTTTAGAAGCCATTACCTTAATCTAGCAGGATCTTGGCAGCTTCCTTTTATCTAGCTTTCTCTTTGAGAAGCTAGGCTGAATTATGAAGTATAGAATCTTACAAAAATGAGAAAATTTTAATGCTTGTTTGTTAGTTCCTGCTATAATTTACAAGCCCAGAATAATTTTGGGTCTGGTTGTGAGAACTGGCCAACACCTGTGTGAACTTACGTCTGCTTGTGGTTGAATGCCAGCCTCTGCAGACACTTGAAGTAGGTGTACACCTGTCTTCTGTGGTTTTCCCATTTTGCTTACCTTCTGAAGATACGTTAAGCTTCCTGGTACAGCGGCTATGGGATTGACATCAGAGCAGTAGGAAAGCAGGAATACTCATCCACAGAGCCACAGAGACTTACTCAAAATTCTTAGAAGAATAACTGAAAGTTCAAGAAATCTTAGTGGAGATACAGGTAGCAATTTTAAACTTTGAGTTTCCAACAAAAAAATATTTGCATTTTTTTCTTTTAATGTTAAAAATGCCTAAATGGAATAGATTTTCCAAAATGTACTTCAAAATTAATTCGCAGAGGTTGCTTGAAGTTTAAAAAGTTCTGTTTGTCACAGATCATGGAATCACAGAATGGTTTGGGTTGGAAGGAACTTTAAAGATCACCTAGTTCCCATCACCCTGCCATGGGCAGGGACACCCCCCACCAGCCCAGGCTGCTCCCAGCCCCATCCAGCCTGGCCTTGGTCACTGCCAGGGATGGGGCACACACAGCTGCTCTGGGCAGCCTGGGCCAGCGCCTCGCCGCCCTCACAGATCTCTGTTCAAATACATTTCAATAGCAGTTTTGGTACAGTTAGTTGACACAGTTTTGATATAAGTTGGTAAAGATTGTTGCTTTCTTCAAAAAGCAAAATAGGCACTTTCAGTGCCCAGTAATGCCCAGTTTGAGAATTAGCTACTGAGTCTGAGACTTCAGCATTAACAGTTTCTGATAGCTTTGATAGTCGTAATGACAGAGGGTTTAATACCTTCTTCAGGGAAATGGATCTTAGGGAGAAAAAAATTATTTAAAAAAATTATTATTCGGCATATACCTATCAAAAGTAATACGCACCATTTTCATTTTCAAGGAAGAGTAATCACTGAAGGTGGGAGAAGGAAGGGAGCATCTTAGATGAGACTTAGAGGGATTTTTCTTACTCATCATAACTTAAGTTCTGTATCTTGACCCCAAGTATGCTTGCACGTTCTTCTTGGGACTGCACGTCCTGCAGGTCAGGAAAATATAAACTGGAGTGTCACCTTTGTACAGAAAAGATGACCAAAGGGGTCACTGTTCAGGTTTGGCCATAAAATGCCTTCATTATGTATTTGTGGAGGAAGAGCCTCACTGATTGGGACCAAATTTCTTGCGCTTGTATGCCTTATTTCTTATTCTGTTAATTCTTGCATTTGGAATCTGTTTTCCCAAAGGTCTGAGTTGTCTTGAAAATCACTTGGGTTGGATGCTTCCTTAAATTAATGTTTTTGCAAATGTTCAAGGTTGCTGTTTTGTCGTCACCAAAGTAACTTCTAAACATTTGTCCACCTGTTTTAATGGAGAGGGGAGTTTTACTGCAGTTGCTCTACATGTTTTGCAGGTAGTGCATGCCCCAGCAGCTTCCACTTTTTTGCCTGAGACTTTTTTTTTTTTTTTTTTTTTTTTAAAAAAGTAATCTTGTTACTTCTATTAGAAGGATTTGGCAGTTTTCCAGAACAAATTTTATAAATAAACCAAGTCCATGCCCTGACTTTATGTTTAGTATAAAAACATACTAAAATGCTATATTTATATTTGGGTTGTCTTGAGATATCATTTTCTTCCTCTATTGCATAACTATTTTTGAATTTTTCAAAATCAGTCTGACCAATTTTTACCTTTAAAAAAAATCCAAATAAAAACTGCTTTTCTGTAACAAACACTTGGCTCTGAGAACATGTTTTAATTTTTGAAGTCTCTTTGCAAGATCAGTGTTTAAATTAGGAGTCATTGAACAATCCTGTCATGATTTTCCACGTTAACCAAGGGGAAAATGTGTAGGACAATAGATTAAATTGGCCTGCAGTACTTCTGTATTGACATTTAAGTCATTACACATGAGCATGTATGGCTGAGTAACCTTTTTAACCGGGCTGTGTGATCCACTGCAGACAGCACTTAGCCATTCTTCCCACTTGAAACTGGTAGATTTGGATCCTTACAGTTGGGTGATTGGTTGTTTTTTTTATAATTGAACTGCTTGCTTTTTGATCACTGCAAAATTAGGTATCGTTACCAAGTCTTGTGAGGAAAACTTCTGTAGAAGTGGAATGTGAGAAGAGAAGCAGTAGTTCTTGGACTAGAAAAGTTAGGAAAAGGGTTAGAGCATTCTTATTAATGACAGAGTTTTTTATGCTCAGATTTGAAGCACAATGAACAAATGCACAGAAGTAATTGAAAATGCTCTCTGCTTATGTGGAGATCTGAAGATAAGGTGAAGTAACCCCTGCATTCTGCTTGCAGTTCAGTGGCAAAACTACATCTTGGACTCAGTCACATCAGGGGATGTTCTGACTCATGATGTTGGCTCTATTTGTGCTGCAGGAGGTGACTCAGACCTCCCTGTTAGATTATTAGAATTATGGGGGGGGTTGTTTGTTTGTTTTCCCTTCAGAAGGGAATTCCAGAACGCATTTCACTCTTGTAAGCTAAATGTTGTCTCAGTATGGAGTCTTCTCTCAGCCTATTTGATGTGTTCTGCATTAATTTGGGGAAGGAGAAGAAGGTGAGGTTACTGTGCCACTTGGTTTTATCCTCCGGAATATTTGCAGCAACAGTCATTTTGGGAAGAGTTAGGTTACAATAAATATATAGATTAGATTGCAAAGTAATTCTGCAATAGCAGGGAATCCAAGATGTTCTACATCCCCAAAAGCCAAAAGGAAATGATCCATCTTCTTTCTTCACTTCAGGGTTTGTGTCACAGGGAATTTGGCGTTTCTGCTAATAAAGCCTGTGGCGCTTGCTCTACATCGACTTTCATGGTTTGTCTCACTAAGGAGGTCAGCTGTTGGAGGACCAGATAAAGAAAATCTTGGCCCAGGCAAAGTTTTAATAGAGAAGGGTTGTTTGTTTTTTTTCCCCCATCTCTTGGGACCTCCCCCCCCCCCCCCCCCCCCCCCCCAAGAAAAAATATAAACAGAATCTGTATCACTAACTCATCCACAGTCAGTTTACCATGGTAAAATGTAGAAAATACACTGCAGCTTGAAGTGTGTTTGTGGCTGTATAAAGCTGTCAAAACAAAAATATTATATATATATAATACAGTGTATAAAAATACACTAACCTCTTTGAAATGCAAAGAAGTAACTTAAATCAAATCCCAACATGTTAAGTAGTTTTACAGGACACTATTTCAGGAGCACAACATCGAATTTCATTCAATTTCTACTCAGCCAGAAGTCTTGACTAAAATGATATTTAGTCTTTTCATGAGAGAAGGCTCTGATAGCTTGCTTAATAGAGTTGTATTTTCTATTTGTAGTTTTTGAGCTTCCTCTACTGAGATCCAATACTGTACTCTTTATTTTAGGCAGGTGATCTGATACTATTTATTTGCTTCATAGGGCTTGAAAGTAGTAATGCTCTTCTTTGAACATTAGAAGTCCAATATGTGGTAAAACTTTTGTGCATCTTATATTGATGTCTGCTAAGTAGTCATCTCACCAAATTCTGTATATTGAGTCTTTTTGGTGCTGTTTCATTACTGTTGGCAGAAACTTTTGTCAGCATTAGTGCGTGGAGAAGAGTGGAGAAAATTATTGGGTTTTGACTGTGCTTTGAAATCTGTAATAAGGGATACAGTAAGCAGTATTGTGTATAATGGAGCTAGAAAAGAAGTGTTGTGGTTCTGCAGCTATCGAGATTTCCCAAAATTATTCCTGCTGATGAAGCCTTTTTACAGTTCTGATTTAGGATCCATAGAAACAGTAAGCCTAACTGCAGTTAAACAGTCATGGATTTGTACTGCTTCGAGAAATGTCTTGTAGCCAGAGTTCCTCATTTTCATCTTATGTGCTTCTACAGGTGTTTGCCTTTGATCACTGCTTCTGGTCCATGGATGAATCAAACACCACAAAATATGCAGGTAAACAATTTTCTGAACATTTGACAGTATAAATAATTTGAGAACATATGACAGCTTAGGGGCTTTTTTTTTTGTGGAGGTTTTTTGCATTTTGTACCGTGTGCTTAAGTGACAGCTTCACAGAAGAAAATACTCATTTTTTTCAGGGTTTGAGTCTTATGAGTGCTACTGCCTTAGTTTGAAAAGAATGAAAGCTTTAAGGTGCCCAGTACACTGTTCAGGAGGAATGGTTTTACATCTAAGCTATAGTGTTCTTTTTTCATCCCCTGGAAGAGCCTTTTGCGAGGATTGTTTCTGTCACTTAAAACAAGATTTCAGTTCTGCATCAGAATTATTTCCAACTAATGCTAGTGATAAGCATGTCAGTTTTCAATACTCTGCATTCCCATGCATGAGAGAGGAATAAAACGTGTTCTTCTCAGACAGTGTGGTTATTTCAGGTCTCTTAAGTCATTCATAGTCCAGTCATTCAGACCCCTGATGTTTTTGAGTGATCAGCTTTGTGACTTCTTCCTCCCAAAAGCTGGATAATCCAGGCAAGACTGTAATCTCAGTAGTTAGTTTTCTCATAACAGGATTTGTGTATTAGCATATTCATGCTTTATAAGAGGACTTTTTTTAAGTTTTGAAGGAGACGGCTCTGAACAGTGGCATTTCAAGGCTGTGGTCCCATGGAAAGGAGAAATAAAAGCAGCATTCTGTTTAGTTATTCACGTTGAAGTTTTGTGGCACATAAGAAATCGTGAAGGTTGATAGGGTTAATTAGATCAAAGTTTGAGATCAGTGGTCTAATAAATTAACTGTCATATACTTCTGTTAAAATATATCGCTGACTGCTGCAGCTTCTGGTATCGAATCCGAAACCATAGGGGTTGCACTGGATCATAGATTCCACTGTGTGTCTGTCTTGCCTGAGTGAAGCTGGGTTTCTTCAGGAAAAAAAGTTCTGTGTCTCTTCATCTTTCAGTAACTGTGTCTGCACTGGACAGTATGCATAGCTCAGGCAGGCAGAGCCGTCAAAGCATGCAGAGCTGCTTTTGTGCCCGCATGCCTCCATCTCCTTATCAAGGAAAGAGGCGGTATTATGCACCCAGATGTTGGCCCCGTGTGCCTCCCGTGTGCAGGTGGGAGCTGTGCCTTTGGTGGGGTGCACGGTGGTACTGACCACTTGTAGAGAAGAGACAGACTGGAGAAACACCCCTGACCAGTTAAACTGGTTTCTATCTGTTTAACCCATCTCCAGGTGAATTCAGTGGGATTGTAGGTCGATATATTTTTAATTTGAATAAAAATTAGATTTCTCTGGCCTGTTTCAGAAATTAGCATTGAATCTGTCTTAATCTGAGTGCTGAAGTTTTATTATCTGTATACAGTTGAACGTCGTGTTGGACTGGACGCTAGAAAGCTGTTGTCCACAACTCTTGCATTTTCTTACTGGCCAGAAAGCTATAAGGTGTTCTTTTGCTCATTCCAGATAATGTTCCTGCTGGGAAGAAAACCCCAAAACTGTTTTCCTTGGGTTTTTTTCAGAAATATGTTAAGAATGTGAGCTTCAGGGCATATAAAAAACCCACAATGCTTTCACTGATTTTACTTTTTTATTTTGTATGGTCTTGAAATTAACTTGTGACTTCCAGCCCTCATGTTCTAGAACATAATGAATTTGGCAGAATATCAAAATAAAAGTAAAAAACAAAACAAAATAAAATTGTTTCAGGCCTAAGTTACTAGGTTGTTGACTTGTTCACTTGCCTGTGCATGAAGTGATACTGTTCTATAGTATTCTATAGTACAGTAGCATTTCTTGTTTGAGCCAACAAACCAAATGCCAAAAATGGCAAGATTTCAGTTTTTATGTATCTGTAGTATTAAGGTACCCTAAATCTTTTTCACAGCTTGTCCTGAATTACTGTACTAAACAGAAAAATATTGTAACTGGTTTAGCTTGGGATTTTTGATAATTCCTTTGCCCCGTGTCCTAGACACCTTGCAAATTGTCTATCTGTGTCCAGAGACTGTTACAGAATTAACAAGCTTCAAGAGTCCAAAGGAGTCATCCATCAGCCTGAGTTTTTGAGCTAAACTGTAATTTCTTGGTTGGATGCTGGACTGCAGAAGGGGGATGCTGATCCAGAAGCTAGACCGATGCATTAAATGCTCACTGCCCGAAGTAACTCTGTGTATGCGAAAGTTTAACGTCATTGGCAAGAGCAGTGATTAGTTGCACAGTTAGAAGGGAACATGTATAAAGCTTGAAAGCTAAGTCCAGAGTGCTTGTAAATATGTTAATACATGAGCTTCAAGCTTAAGTAAAATTCTTGAAATAAAAACAGTGAGACAAATCTAATTACCTGAAAAACCTTTTTATCTGCATCACAGAAACACAGTGGAAGATGTGACAGTGAGACGTTTAACAAGACTGCCCTGTCAGTCATGGCTCTCTGCACAAAACCAAAACATGCTCATATTGCATTATGTTGAATTGTTCTATTGTTGTGTATATTATGCTATGTTAAAGGTCTTGTCGATTGACATGTGGGATATTGGAAAACCCAGGGAATGGTGTGTGCCACAGACAACATAAGTCAACACAGAATTCAGACTTATATGGATAACTCTTCCATGTTATTTTTTTTTTTTAATGTCAACAAAACTGAAGTTTGTGCTGTCCTTGAAATTACATTTGTTACAGGATACTTGAAGCTATTATATATGATTATGGTCTGGCTTCATTTTTCACTTTGCTGATTGATCTGTACTACTACCAGCACTTATTAATAGTTTTTGCATGAGAGAGGTTGTTGTTTGAATAAACTTAATCGCATGGGCAACTGGCAACAATTTTCAGGCTGTGGGGGAGCAGAGTTGACCCTGAAATGGTATGAGGCATCTCTTTCTCTTACAATAAACTATTCTGTGAGATATCTTCAACTTTTTTTGGCTGAACATGAGGCTTATTTTGTACGTACTGATTTTCTTTCTGAACTTATGTTCAGGAAGTGTGAGGGATCTTATTCCAGTTTGAATCTTGCTTTCTTTTTCCAGCATTTGAAAACATGGGGATTGTTGCTGTTGGAAGCAGAGCTGCTTTTTTACTTTCTTTTTTTTTCCACTGAAGTGGAAATTGGGTTCTAAAATTCTAAAGTGATCTAGCAATATCATTAACAGAAACAGTGAAGGTAACCTTAATGTGACAAAAAACATCTAGAGGGCATCTTTGAAGCGGTCCTTGCAGGGACCGTGTCTCTCAAAACCAGCAGGGAGTCCGGAGCACGGAAGGGGAGTGAGCTCTTTACAATACCTTGGTGGAAGAGGCACTTTGGTTTCAGATGCTGCAAGAGATGGAGGCTCTTTAACAACTTGGTATCCCATCTTAGGGATTGCAAGATGCAGACCGCCCTCTGAATTGCTGTAAAGACTGAAAATGAAGTGTTTATAATCAGTGTTATTAAGAGGGGGTAGTATTTTTTTTGTTCTGGCTTGTTTGTTGGTTTTCTTTAACCAGTTAGCAGGTAGTTCTCTGAATACTGATGCAGCATGTTTCCATACCATTTGTGGCTGTGTGGTTCCAGGCAAGGAGTGGTTACAAACCACTGAATTTGTGCTGATCATCACATGATTGTTCTTGCACCTTTTTTCTGATGGTTTAATTCTGAAGACATAGTTGGGAATTTGGCAAGAATAGGAAACTTATCAGAAAGGAAGAAAAAACAGCTTAAAAAGTAATAGTTCAATGGAGTAGATTTTTGAGGAGGGAGGGGATTTGGTTGTAGGACAGAATGAGTTTGCTTTGATCTGGAAAAGGGATGAGCTTTGCCTTACAGGCTATAGGACAGGCGTTTTGAGAGTAAGCAAAATAGCTTCTTATTGCTGTCTGTTTCTTGACTTGAATGGGTCAAGAGTCAGTTCGTGGATAAGGACACACCTGCTTGCCTTGGAAAACTCACAGAGACAAAAAACAGCTTGACATTTTGGTTAAGAGGAGTACATTGAGAAATTCTTACAGATAAGAACAAAGAATTATTTTTACAAGCCTGGACAACAGTAAGAGCCTGTTGAAGTCTGCAGTGAAGTGGGTTTTTAAAAGGAAGGGAAGAAACCCTTCAGTTTGGGAAGCATTCGAGAGATGGTATAAATACTGAGCGCTTAGGCATGTCCATTCCAAGGACCCCATGCTATATTGACTCGTCCGTGGATTTTTCTTAAACTCCCTAAGCTGCATCACGTTTGGCCTAAAATCTCACCTCTGTTTCTGCAGGCTGCGTTGTCCTGAAAGCCTAAACACTTGTCTTTGGGCTAAGCTTTGATTTTATAGGCGATACGTATGCTGACTACTGCTCTTTCAGGGGCTGATTTAACAGGAAACGAACCAGGCAATTGGCTTAAAGAACTGTATGCTTCTGCCCTCGTGAGACATCGTAAGAGGTGGATTTTGAGCAGACATGAGCGTCTGTCTGTAGTTCTGACTAACATTTAAGCTGTTACAGTGGAGAAACCTATCCCTTTGTTTCCTTGACTTTTTTTTTTTTTTCCCCTTATGAAGAGACTCTACATAGTATATAGGACTTAATTTTGTGTCATGCAGCTGACACCTGACCTGTGCATTTGGGGGGAACCTTAGCTATTCTGTATGATTTTAGTGCTGTATGGGTCAGGCACTTAAAACATAGATGTTGCAGTACCTAATTTGAAGCACTGGAGACCTTTTAGTTGGTTAACGCTTTGAACATTAAAGACTCCAGTGCTTTATCAGTACTGCAGCATTGGGCTGCAGTAGTCAGACAATCCTAGCTGTTGTGCCGTTAGGTTCTTGTTAAGGTGAACTGTAGGCATCTTCCCATTTTAGGGAGATTCTTTTAAAACTCTTATCTCCAGAGCTTTTAATAATTCTAATCTCCACAGATCAAGTTTTATTTTAGCTATTGGATCATGGAAGCAACTGCAGTTTATTTCTGTCAAGATTTGCCTATTAAAGTGTTCTAGGTTAGAGATTAAGCCATCAAGAGAGTTGATTTTTCAGTGTTGAACATAAGCTGTTACTTGGCTCTAGCAATTTCTGCTGTGTAAGGGGGGGTGTGTCAGGACAGAGATGTGTCATAACCTTGCAGTCACAGCCTGGCTGAATTAATCTGTGCTGCCATGAGACAATTAGCCCTATTTCAGATCGACAAGTTGTTGTGAACCAGAAATGCTAGACATCTATAAACCAGACACTGAAACAAATTTTTGTTGCAGTACCTCTTGAATGAGCCTGGCCCTAGTGAGCAGGTCTTAGGAAAGGTACTAAGTGCTAACTGCCTTTTCAAAAGGGAGTTCTGTTGGAAAGGGTATGACCTTTTTTCCTCCCCTCCCTTTTCTTCTTTCTCTTCTGCGTCTACTGTCACGAGTCTAGCCAACTTGAGAATGTCTGAACGTTATTTGTAAATAGCTTCATTCTGCAGATTCTGAGAACATGTCCTAGGATTCCTCTGCAACACGCAGGTTTCCCTAAGATTGCTGTCACCTCACATCTCCCGAGCGGGGCATCAGAAACTGTAAGGGGATGATTTGGGAGGAAGAAAAGGGGAACGAGCATAGAGATGTAGGAGAGAATACTTAAATATCTCATTCTGAAAATTATCGATGTTGTATTTTTGCATGTCAGGGTATGTATTTATTTTTATTTTCAGGGATTTTTTTATTATCTTTCATATTTTACAAATTTAAATGTTTTAATAATTCATGCTGGCTTAGAGATTCAAACTAAGATTTTGAAATGCTGCTCTGTGGGTAGATAATGTGAAGGTTTTATTTTAGAGTTGTTAGTAATAATAGCCACTATTAAATTGTGCATTGCCATATCTTTCTATCTTTACTTCGTTTTATATTTTTACCATTGAAATGTAGGTAAAGTGAAAAAAACTTTTAACTTCAAAGTGTTGTACTAAACACCCTTGATGTATGGTAATAGCACAAGCATGGCATTAGAAAGTTCCAGGAATATATGTAGGTTAAAAATGTAAACCTAAGAGGAGGAAGGGTTTCCTTTAGCTTTCAGGTAAGCCACAGGTACAATTTTGAATGCAGAAATCATCAATATCTTTAGTATGGTTATTGCTATAAAATAAATGTTTATTATCTTGGTTTATATGTTTATGGAAGAATGTCAAGAGCCTGTCAGAGTGCTGAACACATGAAAATACTCAGTCCTAAGAGTAGATGGTAAGATTCTTGGGTCAGTCTGCTGTTAGAAGTGGCTTTCTGAGAAACTGGATGTTGGCATCAGGCTTGCAGTTGTAATTGTCAGAATGTTCAGATAATGTCTTGAAGGTATGAAGACAGTTAGAACTGCCCGGTGAAAGCAGAAAAGGTTTCCGTCTTGTTTTGATGTTGCTTTCCAGTACATCTTCAGAGCCGAGCGGGCATCCACCAGTGTTTCTTGGATTTTGATTAGCAGAGCATCCCTAACAGTGTGTTAGTAGCGTTTCACACCTAGCAGTGTTAAAGGCAATAAATGTTGGTGTAGGGGAAATATTTCTGTTAACTGAGTAATTTTTTTCCCATCTATTTTTCCCTTTTTCTGTAAATTAAGTCAATTTCAAACCCCCAGCTTACCTCTTTAAAAACTAGGTATCTGTGGAAGAAAAGACCTGTAAATAAGCAAAAGTATTATTTGCAGGCATTGCAGGTTTATTTAGCAAAGCAAAAATGCAGTAGCGTAGGCAAAGGAAATGGATTATTTCTTGTGACCATAAGTGCACATAGATATAATTCTGGGTAATACAGATTTTGTAATCGGTTTGCAAACCCACTAATAAAATTCATGGGGGAAGCATTGAGGTTTTGTAATGAAAAATATTAAAATCTCACAGATGATACGCTGTTACCCTCAACAAGGCACTGCATTAGCAAATGAATTAAAATACCCATAATTGAAGTTTAACGTCTTGTGTACTTTTCTGTGAGTGCACTTAAAAACAAAACAAATTTTCTCCCATGATACTTCGACTGGTTACTGTGAACATCGCTCTTTAATGACCTATTTGTCTGTGGTGGTATTGATGAGCTCTTAAAAACTGTAATAAAAATACCATTTTAGAGTTATGTATCACTGTCTGATCGACTTTCTGTTTGTTGACTGTTCGAAAATTAAATTTCTTCTGGAAAAGAAAATATTCAGCTTTGCCTGGGAGATTCAGGCTGGCTTCTGTCTCTGGTATTTATCGGTGGGGAATTTTGTAGGTCATCTTACGGTTATCATGACTGTGCAGTTTTATAACATCTTGCTATCTGCTCTTTTCCTTGGGAAACATGGAAGAGGTTACTGGTTTATTGCTGGTTAGAAGTGGGTAATCCAAGTTTGTCCCTCTTCTGATAAATGGTTTTATTCTCCACTCATAATCATTGCAGAGTATATGTGCTTTTTTTCTCTTAATAATTATACTCGGCTTCAATCTTTGCTTGATTTTTGCATTCTTGCCTCAGCAAGGTGGTAAGTGGCTCCCTGCCTCTTTGGTAGGTTCAAAATGGGTCCTCAGGAGCTGGTTTGAAAGCAAATTTTTGTCTGTTCCACATTGTTATTAAAAACTTCCACTGATAAATTTTCTTCGTTTGTTCTTCAGTAGTTTAACGTTTCTCTGTAGCTATTTCCACAGTGCTCTCTCACCATAGATATTATGAAGTAACCAGATGATCCTAAGTTGAATGAGAAGTGAATGAATGTGCACGAGGAAGGAGATGGAGTTACTCCAGAGTACAGCAGATTCTCCTCTGGTTTTAATTCCTGTATTCAGAGTTTTAGAAATTCAACGGGAAAGATACACAAAGAACATTTGATAGGGCACCGCTGCACTAGCTTTTCCTTTAGAGCAGAAGAGAAAATAGGTTAAAGGAAAATAAAAGTGATATAGTACTTTTTAGTGCTATTTATATGCCTGTAAATCATTCTACAGTCATTCCTCAGGCTGTTCTGCAGGAATTTTCTGGGCTACCAATTACTTAGGGATCATGGAATATAAATAATCTCATGTGATGTATAAATGTATAGCTAGATTTTATTATTTTTTTTTTAATGCCGGTATGTTCCATTTTGAGAACTGTGGAAGTCACTAGTGCATCCACTGTACAAAATAATTTCTTATAACTGACAACTGCTGAAACTTAACTCACCAAAACGAGAGATGCAACTGATCGTAGCTGTTCAGAAAGTCGCCAGACAGCGAATGTAAGTTTAAACCAAACATCAGAAGGTGTGTAAATACTGTCCTTAGCTCAGCTCTGCTTGGTTTGGATGTACACACAACTGCTGTGATTCTGTGTGATCAGAACTCCAAGCAGACATCCCATTGACCCTTTTTGTGTACAAATTCTGAGCTTTTCTATTAAACAGCCATGATGCCTATTTTCTTCTTCGTCTGAGAGGTTGAAGTACATCTAAAATCTACCCGGCACTGGGAGACAATTTTCAGACTATGAAATTTTGCAGCTGGTGTTTAAAATGGTGGACTTGGCAGAATTATCCTCACACAGCTCTGTTGAAGTCTCACAGCCTCCTAATACGCATTTCCTCCCTGAATGTCGTTGGAATACTTTTATCTTGGTTCCAGCATCACCTTGACACCGGGTGAATTGTAATAGCTTATGGTGAAACTTGAGGCCAGTTTGCAAGAGAGCAACTATTACTATTTCTAGCATAATATTTGTTGCACCTCTAATATCCTAGTTTGCTAATAGATTTCATTGCAATTCTGTTACAGAACTCTTCTGGGTATAGTTTGTGGTTAAGGGATGTATATTAATTATCAAATTTAGACATCTGTTTCCTCTAAGCATTCAGCTTACATATTACCTTTTGAAGAACTGCTCCTTTCACAGGAAAATATCTATTTATTAATATTAAAGCAATGTATTTAAACACAGAAGCAGTAGCTGTTACACTCGTTTCAGGCAACAGCTTTGAACTTGTCATTCAGTTGTATGTTGAAATAATTTGTTCATCAGTGCACTCAATAGTAAAAAATAATTTGCAAACCTTTTTTTTTCTTGTTTTTAGTAAATTTCAGTCTGTTATTAAATTTAAAATAAACTTAATTTTTTTCTAGGTCAAGAAGTGGTGTTCAAGTGCCTTGGAGAAGGAATTCTTGAAAAGGCCTTTCAGGGATATAATGCTTGTATTTTTGCCTATGGACAGACAGGTGAGTCTCCTGTGCTAAAGGGGAAGAACACTTTTTGTGTACATGGGAAGTGAGAAGAACAAAAATATTAAGCTAGATGATAGTTTAAAAATGTATTTTGAAATATCATGCTAAATGTCAAACATTTAGCACAGCCAGTGATGATGTAAAGTTCTTAAAGCAGCTTCCTTTATATGTTCCTCGTTACTACCTGCCAGGGCCACTTTCAAAGCCTGAAAGGAGAAGTTCATACCGAAGGCTCCTTCAGTCAGCCCTGCTCAAAGAAACCTTTAAGATAATTTCTCTTTTTGTTTACCTGTACCGTGTAGTCCAAAGAATGTACCGTCTGTCTGGAATAGCATGTCATGTTGTTCTGATACACGCTTCTGGAAGAACAAAGAGGATTAAAACATGCTTCATGAACAAATAAGTAGAGAGACTACGTTCTAAAGCATTTTCTTCTCCTTTTTTCCTTTAGGTTCAGGAAAATCCTTTTCAATGATGGGCAATGCAGAGCAGCTGGGTCTGATCCCACGGCTCTGTTGTGCTTTATTTCAGAGAATCTCTGTGGAAGAAAATGAATCTCATACTTTTAAAGTCGAAGTGTCCTATATGGAAATCTACAATGAGAAAGTCAGAGATCTGCTTGACCCAAAAGGGTGAGTAGCTTCACTCTCCCCCACAGCTTCCTTATTTTTGTCTGAAACTGTAACAGTAGAAATCACTTCTGGAAATCCTTGAGGCTTGTTCAGAATGTATATTTGTATGATTTTTTTAGAAAGGATTAGATACCAAACACCAGAAAGAAGATCTGGTAAATCTTGTATATGAAGTAGTAACTGGTGTGGATCAATTCAGAATTAGGATACCATCTTAATGATGCAAACAAATACTGTATGAAGTAGTGTACTACCAGAAAGCAAGACTGTGCAGGGAAGTTCTGGGGTGGTTTTGCCATATGAACCGGACTGTATTCAGGTAACAATTTTCATCAACTAGGAGGAGTTTGAAGCTTATTTTCAACTTGGTTCTCATGGTTTAGATGTTGAGCTTTTTGAATGTGGAAGGGTAACACCTCAGAATATACTCATGGCACTCTTTTCAGTTTTGTCTACACAAAAGTACTGGTTAGGTTCTCTGGCTTGGAGGTGTCTAGACGAGAAATAGTTAGATAGGGGGGTTTTAGGCTGAGCATTGATACATGAGGTGTATATTTTTGATTCTTGAATATAATTGCCCTAGGTGAAGAAGTATGCAAGTTAGTTTAAAAAGGTAGATTTGAGAGTTACTTGATGCGTATCAATAAAGTGTGGAAAAATGTGAAAAGAATTGAAGCTTTAGCAAATTGCTGGGGAGAGGAAGGAAGAATTTTTGGTTTCCTTTTTTGTCAACATTCTTTTCAGCCTTTTGTTCCAGCCACAAATACTGGGGTGGAAGGATGCATTAGGAACAGTTCATGTATGTAGATTAAAACCGGTTAGATTAATTTGAGTCTATTTTTAATTTGACATAAAAAAAAATCTGGAAGACTTTTTGCCTCCTGTTACAATTAAAAGACATAAACTGACTTCTGCTATATAGAAGATTCTTATCATTTCATAGTATAATTTTTGGGTTTTGATAAAGTTCACACTAGTGGATTGTGCATAAAGTCTACTTTGTTCCATAGGAGTCGGCAGTCCCTTAAGGTTCGAGAGCACAAAGTGTTGGGACCGTATGTAGATGGCCTGTCTCAGCTGGCTGTTACAAACTTTGAGGTAAATCTAAACCAATGACAACTTCGTAAATAACATCTGTGTACATAAGCAATAGGCATCTTATAAGAGATAAACTAGTGTCTATCCAGACATTTTGGTTCTTCAGTGTTTATGATCTCTGGCAATTGCAAAGGTCTTTTCTACTGCTTCAGGAGGATTTATTTCGCGTAAAAGCATTGGCTTTGCCTTGATGTTGGTTAAAAATATAATAGTGGTACCTATTCTGCAGTTTTCAATGCATATAGTATACACCAAGAACACAATGTTTCCTTGACACAGGAGATATGAGGCTTCCAAAATAAGAATAAAGTCTTCCAGCATGAATTACTTTGATTTTTGTTGTTGAATAAAACCTTCTATTTCATACAGGTGTGTTGTGGTTTAACCCCAGCTGGTACCATGCAGCTGCTTTGTCACCCCCGCTGTCCCCCCGAGGGAGGGGGAGGAGAATCAGGAAGGAATGTAAAACTCGAGGGTTGAGATAAGAAAAAATTAATAAATAAAATAAATTAAAACCAACAATACTAATAATTACAACAATTACAATGAAAAGGAAGGAGAAGGGGAGAGGAATGAAATCCAAAGGGAAGGGAGAAAAGAAAACAAGTGATGCACAGTACAACTGCTCACCTGCTGACTGGTGCCCAGCCGGTCCCTGAGCAACGATCGGCACAGCCTGGCCAACCCCCCCAGTTTATATACCCAGCATGATGTCCCGTGGTATGGACTACCTCCTTGGCTGCTTCAGGTCAGCTGTCCTGGCTGTGTCCCCTCCCAACTCCTTGTGCCCCTCCAGCCCTCTCGCTGGCAGGGCCTGAGAAACTGGAAAGTCCTTGACTTAGTATAAACATTACCTGGTAACAACTGAAAACATCAGTGTGCTATCAACATTATTCTCACACCAAAGCCAAAACACAGCACTGCACCAGCTACCAAGAAGGATACTAACTCTATTCCAGCTGAAACCAGGACAAGGTGTATTGCATGAGGATGTGCAACATAGCTTATGTAATTTATAATTGAAGTCGTGACAGCATCTGGCCCACTTGAGTTACCAAAATACTTTCAAATAAATCAGTACTGTAGAAGCCACTGAATTACTGAATTACTGTAGCTACAATGGAAGTAATTGAAGCAGTGCAGTTGTATGAATGGCGTAGGCCTCTCTTTTTATGAGGAAGCTGATTTGGAAATGTTTTAAAAAAAATAATTCATTGTGTAGTATTATGTGGGAATGTTTTACTTTCTTATGAGTGTTTTTCTGAAGCATCTGTGTATATTATAAAGTTATAAAAACTGCTTTTGCAGCTTTTATGGTGAATTTGAAAGCACACCTTCTTTGTTCAAATTCTAGGAAATTTTGTTCATACCTAGTTTTTGGCTGATGAATTTTATGAAACTGTCTTGGAAGACTCAGCAAGCGCACATGTCAGACTCGGCATAGTCTTGCTTTTTACATATGCAGGAAGGTACAGGCTCTAAGTGAGGTAACCTTTTGAGCCAATTAAATGAAGATGGTAACAGCGCAGTTCAGTAAAGAGATGCATTGTGTTCATTTGTGTAAGTAGATCTGTGCTGACCTGATTACTGTCATTAAACAGTATGATTTGTAATGTGTGTGTGTTGCCAGCATATTTCAGTAACAGATAAGGAGAAGGTGCATTGACTGTAGTTGCTGGGCTTTTAAGCACAGTACTTATTTAACTTATTTAAGGTGTGATTTAACATTGTGCTGTGGAATTGCACACCCTCTGCATCAGTGCATCTCAAAATGTGCAAAGAATTTTCTCATTACTACCTTCCCTTCTTCCTCTCTCCCACACATACACACACCCTTCCATCTAGATGGGGATTTTGTTCAGCAAGCACAATACTTGCTTTTATCCTAGCATCACTTTTCACTCTTCTTTTTGCTCTAGGATATTGAGTCACTGATGTCTGAGGGAAACAAATCACGAACAGTTGCTGCAACCAACATGAATGAAGAAAGCAGCCGCTCTCATGCTGTGTTCAATATTATAGTGACTCAGACACTTTATGACCTGCATTCTGGTGTATGTATTTCTGTTGATTCATTTATGAAATTGTGGTAAATTCGTCTCCTTCCTTCCTCTTACATATACATTAATCTGTATAGCTGTGCTTCACCTTTAATGCCGTGGGGTCCAAAGTAATATTGGCAAGACCGTAAGATTGAGAGAACCCTGGGAGAGTGAGGAGGCCCACCAGATAAAGCAGTGGCTAACTTTTTAAGATTATATTGTCACCATGAAACCTACCTTAGGTTTTACGTCCTAACTGGTGCTGAAGTTGGTATGTTTTAATGGCCTACTCTGCTAGTAAGGTTATTGATGCTGCCACACAGCTTCAGCCCTCTACTATAAAAATATGAGTGACTCTTAAAGGACTATGAAAACTCTGAAAATTCCTTCTTTCATATCTTTAATTTGATACTTTAACCCACATTATTATGAACAGTGTTTCATGGTGCCAGCATCACGCATGTTAGCGCTTTGTGCTTTGTGTTTCTTAGCTGTTGTTCTCTCATGTCCCATCTGCAGAATTCTGGAGAGAAGGTCAGCAAGGTCAGCTTGGTGGATTTGGCTGGGAGCGAGAGAGTGTCCAAAACAGGAGCTGCAGGAGAACGCCTAAAGGAAGGCAGCAACATAAACAAGTAAGACATGGGCATACGCAGGTTGCAAAGCTTAATCTTTTAAGAATCACTGTTGTTTCCATGGCCTCCTCTCTTGGTGTGCTTGTCAGAAGTCAGTTCAAATGATAGAGCTCATCAGAAACAGTCCAGTATGGCTCTTTCGGCTGCTCTGTGCTAGACACCATGTGCTTCATTGCATTGACATAGGGAACTTGATTCATACTTGACTCAATGAGGGTTGTATGAATTTTATCTAGAAAAAGCGACAGCAGCGCTCTTTAATTAAGAATGAACCTTTTGTGATTCATTTATACACCCTGTCCCCAGGCTCATGTGTTTGTCTCATCATTTGCTTAAGGAAGAATGCAGAGTTGCAGAGTTGAATGGCCTTGTTCCAACATGTATTAAAATGTGTAAGGGTATAATTCACAGTTTAAGAAAACCAAATCAGAATGAAGCTGTGTTAGTTTAGCATTGCCTTGGGCATTTGTACTCAAGCAATGACAAGTTTCAAGGCACTTTTTTACCGTAATTACTGTGTTATTTCCCAAAAGCAAGAATTCAGCACACTATTACTGCTGTCTTAAATATACTAATTTTCCTGGGAAAGAAAGAGTTCAGCTGTTACAGTAAAAGCTACTGCTTTTTCAATTTAATTTTAAAATGTTACAAAATGTTTTGGTGTTTTAAGTTAACGATGACAGCACAAAGTGTGTTTGAACAGCATTCATACATAAAGTGATTTCAAATTACCCCTTTTTGGAGTTAAAACATGTTTGCTCTTTTTAGCTTAATTTCTAATCTACTTTGTGTTTAATGCATCATATTGGTAGCCACGCTGGTATAGTCCTCGTGAAACAAAATGATGTGGTTCTGTTTGCCTAATGGGAGGTGTTGTACCTTTACCTGCAGGTTACTAGTTAAAATTCAGATTGGTTTTACTAGAAACTGTACTTGTATTTTGCATAGACAAAGGTGAAATTAAATGTTTCTTTCTAATTCTTGGGGAAGAATTCAAATGCCAACTTTCCCAACAGCTATTAACAAATTACAAGTGTAGCTATAGATACAGAAAGACTTCCTTTTTTTTTTTCCATTAGGACGTTTACTCAGTGTTAAACTTCTGTGATGCTGATGCTGTAGGAGAAGGTTGTTTTGCCCATGCTGAACCTCTTTGACAATACAGGATTTCAGATGCAAGCACCAAACTTTTCTGTAAAAGATACTTTAAAAAGGAAGGTGGACAGCTCTACATTTTCTCATCAATTAAATTGTTATATGGTGTAATCTGTATTGCTTAAGCATTCTCTGTTCAAAATCTCTTTTGGAACTGGTAGGCAAATGAGAATTCTTAGTGCTGTGCTTGGTGCTTTCTGTTAGATTTTTGCTGCTACTTGGAGCTTTGATGAGGACTGACTTTTACCGGAAGCCTCAACATTGGTATAGATGTTTTATCAGACTAGTTCTTCAGAGAACATTGTGTACAGTCATCTTTTGGGTGTGGTGCACCTTACTTTTTAGGGAAAGGCAATAATTTTGTTCACCGTGAATGGGGAGGCACTGGCCCAGGCTGCCCAGAGCAGCTGTGGGCGCCCCATCCCTGGCAGTGCCCAAGGCCAGGCTGGACGGGGCTGGGAGCAGCCTGGGCTGGTGGGAAGTGTCCCTGCCCGTGGCTCTTTGAGGTCTCTTTCAACACAAATTGTTCTATGATCTTTTCTGGAGTAATACAATGTACTTAAGCCATATACCTTACCATATCAACTCCTTTTGCTTTTTAAATTATTTTTTTATTCTTTTATTAAAAAGCAATAACATGTATTGTTAGCATGTGCTATGTTTAATGAGAACAAGAATGGAGCTGCTGAAATTAACAGGCAAAGAAATTTGCAGCTTGTGCTATGTTTATTACCTTGAAGAAGAATATGGAAATAGTGTACCTGTTTATGTATTTACAACACAGGGAAAATGTACACTCAGCTGTGCGTACCAAAAGTGTAGTGTAGCATTCAGACAGTCTCTACAGGTTTCTGTGCTGTTTATTTCTAATGAAACCTGGCTCGGGCTTTGGTAGCTGCCACCTTGGTCCCACAACTCATCCTGTTGTAAACACTCTTTCCTATCTCGGGACAGCATGTTGCAGAGGGGAGTTGTTGGATTTCTCTCCCACTTACTGAAACAACGGAGAGTTGTGTCATTTTGTTAACATCTTCATAAAGTTTAGTAAAGGTTGCTTCTGGTTTTTCTCAGAGCTGATGCAGTGTTGCCTGGGTGAAGGTGCTGGGTGTCTGCACTTTATGCTCACGGGTTTTGGGGGACTTGCCGTACCTCACAGGAAAGCTGTGTGTGCTTGTTTTTCCCCAGGATGTGCTAGTTCCCGTAGCGAGCGTAGAAGCGCGGGTGCTTACCGACTCCGTGGTGTAGTCAAAGAACTTCTAGAATACAATAGGAGGAGGAAGCAGAATAAACAGCCTCTCAATTAGTGGCTAAGAAGAATTCTTTCTGTGAGCGGGCTGCAATTTTAACTCTCAATAGTAAAATCATAGCTGTTGTCATTTTAACTTGAGAATGCAAAGGGAAGCCTTTAAAATGTAGCGGGGCGGCAGGTGGGGGGAAGGAATGAGTTGGGATGAGTCTGGCTCCAAGCCGATTTTTAGATTTTTTTTGTATCCAGAGTTAAATAATAGAAAGGTGGATTCTCCTCAGTGAAGAATTTGGTTGTAAATTGTACAGGAGTAGCTTGAATGGGTGTCATTTAAGTTCCCTGTGAACCTGGCTGACTCAGGCAAGTGGTAGGAGTGTGCAGGCTTCCTACCGCTAGCAAGGGCAGCCCGGTCATGCCTGGGGAATAGTGGCAGGGAGAGCAGAAAGCATGCAGAAATGGCATTTTCCCATGCTCTTGCACCACGTAAGTTCACTCTGCTGCTTCTAAACTGTCTCAGTCTGCTGTGTGCCATATATATATATACACACACACATACACTTTATCTAATGATTCATTATATAAAGTAGTGTGAGATGGGACCAAAGTAATGACGGATCTCTGATGCATCATTCAGCATGAAGCAAAGCAGCTGATGAATCCTTTAATTATTTTGTTGGGCAGCAAGTTCTTTTACTGCTTTCCTTAATTCTTCTAAACAGCTTTGTATTACGAAATCTCAAGCAGAACACATAAATGACTCCGGTTTGGCTTTTATTGCAGATGTTAACAGTCTTAAAATAAAATCAGTATTTACAAGGAGCAGAAATATTACCACATCTTTTAATTGTGCGGTGTTAAACTGTAGCTTATAATTTCCTGTTTATTGAAATACAGTGCCCGTAACTCAAATTGGTATTGCAGCCCTGTTGTGAAATAGTTTTCAGTGACAGACTTTTTCAGGTCCCTGTCCTCGCTGTCTCCTTTCTGACTGTCCTTTTCTTGCCCCTCCCTCAGTTTTTGGCTTTGGTTTTCACATTTCCCCTCATTTAAAGGGGGAAAGAGGAGCTGGAGGAAAACAGACCAGGGTGGGTTTTTTTTAACTTTAAGCTCCTTGGAGGTGGACTGGGTTGGAAGTGTGCTGGTGGTGCTTTTCAGTCACGCGGTAGGAGGTTGCTGCGGAGGAGTGTACAGCATCCTACTGCTCACTCGTGCACCTTTAGCACACTGTCATCTCCGTCCATGGAGAGCAGAGGCTGGAGGGAAGAACCAATTCTCTCTCCCCCTGCAAGCTTTCAGAGGTTGGGCTTTTCTTTAGGTCACAGACTAAACCAAACTGTCCTTTTTGCTGGGAATTTTTCAGAGGTGAATTGGAAAGCTATCCTACAGGCAGTTTTACAAAACAGAACACTCTCTTCGGACATCAGATTGCCTAGCTGCTCCTTAAATTTCTTTTTATTTTGCTTTCAGGTCTATGCTATCTTCATACCACTTTTGTGCTATATGCAGTATGGGACATCTTTTGTGACACGTGTAATAGGTCTTGTTACCTTACCTTCAGATATCTTCCTTGAAATAATCTTCTGCAACATTTTTGTTGTTTTCTAAATGTTGTTTCTGAACCACTGGTAGTTTCATTTGGCACTAAGGCCCTGTTAGAAATACCGTGGAAACACTGCCTGAGTAGTAAAGCAGTACTATTTTGAAAAGAAAATGCAAAAGGATGGAGTGGAACAGTACAATTAAAGATTTATTTGACTATTTAATTGCAGCGCTGCTGGAGTTTTCCTTGGTAGTTACAGAGAGTAGCTGGATATTTGGGCATGAGTATGATGGATGGGTACGCACTTGGTCTTCAGCGCTGTTTGAAAACCCTTTAGGCATCTGTTTCATATTCTCAAGCTCCTGAATTAGCTCATTATCTTAAACATACTCGCCCTAAGAGCGCTGGTGTCACTTGAAATTTTATATAGGCTTATGTAACAATTGGATAATATAATACACATATACTTTGCGCAGTTTGCTGATACAGTTGCCCCTGTTGTTACAAGTGGGACATATACCCAAATGAATGAGTTATCTGTATTTTCTTCACGATTCTAGAGTGGCGTTTGCAATGTGGCTTGCTGCTAAGCAATTCGGGGGCTTTTCTTTTTCATGCTTGTGTGGCATTTTTGTAACTGGGCGATTGTTTGGTCTGTTCCCTGCCCAAGAAGCTAGCGAGGCTGCACCTCGGTTGTAAGTCAACCTATTTGTCAGGGGAGACCTCCTAGTCAGTCTCTTTTGATGAGGAGACTTCTGTTGTGTGATGGCTGGTTAGTTACTTGTTCACCAGGCAGACTAGTTCTGCTGGGCCATAGCTGGCTTTGTCTTGAGGACACCTCCTTATGGCTAGAGAGTTGTTCAGTTGTGGTCTGTTGTGCCAGTGCTCTTCAAACATTGTTCCTAGATGGCCGATCAAAGGCACTGGTTCTCCATGTACTGAAGCAGTCTGCTTTATATACTTCTAAAGCTATTTTAAATACCTGAATATTTCAACTTTGTCTCAGTTTTCCTGGAACTTGGTCTTAGTACCAGATTAGATAAAACACTGTAGATAGCCATTTTTTTTCTTCCAAATGTGTAAGTAATAAATACATTGCCCTGTTTGGAGCAGGGAAATGGGCTAGCCAACTTCCTGTGGTCATTTCCAACTTAAATTATTCTGTGATACTTTAAAAATCAGACGTGAAGTTCTGTGGAGCGAAAATTAAACTCTTTAGCAAATATCTTTTTTTGTGTGTGTGTTTTATTAAATCTGTTTGGAATATGTGTTAAAGCTGTTGTACTCTGTTGCCTTTGTAGATCCCTTTCAACGCTGGGTTTGGTTATATCATCACTTGCTGACCAGGCAGCAGGGAAGGGGAAAAACAAGTTTGTGCCTTACAGAGACTCTGTACTCACTTGGCTTCTCAAGGTAATATTTCCTGTTCACCTTATTCACAAGATGGCAGCTTAATAGTTTGTAGGATCATTGTAGCATACCTCTGTGTACGTGGACTTCTCTTTTTTTAAAGAAGTGAGCTAAGGAGCTCACATATCTATAAGTTACACCAAATAATATGGACAGCTAAGTGTATCTTGTATTAATTCTATGTAGAGTCCTATTTGGCTATTATCAGTTATAGCAGTATCAAGGCTGGTGGAGGTGGCTGGAACTGTTTGTGGATCATACTGGTTAGTTTATATCCAGAGTGTCTTTTTGTGTCTGAATATTAAGCTTTGTATTTTAAGTATCTTTCTAAAGACATTGTGTAGCCTCAGAGCAATTTTTAACCCTCAAACTTCCTGTGGATGCACTTTATAGGACAACTTGGGAGGAAACAGCCAAACTGCCATGATAGCCACAATTAGTCCAGCAGCAGACAACTATGAAGAAACACTCTCTACTCTGAGATATGCAGACAGAGCCAAAAGGATAGTTAATCATGCAGTGGTGAATGAAGATCCAAATGCTCGGGTCATCAGAGAATTACGTGAAGAAGTTGAAAAACTGAAAGAACAGCTCTCCCAAGCTGAGGTAACATTATTCACAGTACAACGTAAACTGCGTTTCCCAAGGAAATGTCAAATGCTGGCTGGAAGACTAGCTTTCTTACAAAATGAGGAAAGGAAGTCTTGCACTTTTTTTTTTTATTAACCTTGTTTCCTGAAATAAATCCAACCTGTTTGCTTATTCTTAATAACTTCTAAACGGGGACAGCATTGTACTGATGGTGACCCTTGTCACAATAGACTGTTCTTGAAGAACTTCATGTCAAGCAATAATTGATGCAGCACAGATAAGAGCTAGAGTACAGCTTCATTGTGTACTTATTAGCAGATTTTTTTTTTTGCATTAGTGGACTATATAATTTTATGATGTCAAATGGAAAAGTGTGAAAAGCCTTAAATCTGGTATTAGATCACAAAACATGTGTCCTTGACATTTGTGAAAATCTATAAGAAATTGTCAAAAATGCAACACTGAAACCATCTGCCGTTTGCTTTACTGCCTTAACAGTTAACACTGTGTGATTGCTACTTACCTTAGATTTATACATTCCATCAGAGAGTAAAGGATCAGGGTAGGATAGTTTACTTGGTAATACCTGGAGAAATTAGGCACTGCACTGTAGGAAAATACTGTTGAACTTTTCAGGCAAGACACAAAATACTGGTGGAAAAAGAACAGAAGCGTGTCTGAGGGTAAATTAGTGTGGTGGTTAAACTTCATGTTCATTTAAGGAATAGTGTTCCTATTACGAACAGTTCCTTACAGGCTGAAATGGGAAAATCTGCTTTGAGAAAAAGGAGCCATTCACTTTTTTCATTAATAAAGATCTCTTCTGATCCCATATTTTAAATCGGAAAATATTACTATAGCACGTTGTTAATTATGTTGGCAGGCTGAGGCTGAACACAATCAGTAGGAAGGTGTCCAAAGTCTTACTAATTTTTAACAAAGTTTGTTCTATTATACCTTCGGTTAAAAGCAGTTCTATAGAGTTACAGGCCAGCCTGTTGAATTGTTACTTTGCACTGGGCAAATTCGAGCTCTTTGCTTTTGTTTCTTGTTGTGAAACGAGAAGCCTGTGTTAGCTCCAGAGCATGCCTGCCTTTGAAGGTCACCAACAGGGTCAGTCTGAAAGCTTTAATGCAACTCTAGGTACATTTACGAAACCAAGATAGAACAGAAGGCTAAATATTGAGAGTAATTTGTATTTGAAACTACTGTTGGAAGAACGACTTTGCAGTTGAAGTTCAGGCAGCTAAGATTTAAATTTCTTAAATACTCATATACTTTTATACAGACACTGAAGCTTAAGTGGACAAGCCCAGAGATTTTGTTGGTACCATTAGCCTCTGGAGCTGTTGATCTTCAGCTGTCTCAGATTTGGGCCCATTATATGTTGATTCTGTCCTCTTCCTTTGCAAGTGACCTGCTTGTTCATCTTTTGCCATGAATAAACTGGGGATACAGCTGAAATCTCTGCTTGTTGAATTTCATGTTCAGTTGCTGTGTTCAGTTGCCTCGTGCAGTGGGAAGAGCAGCTGAGGGGTTTTGCTAATTTTCTATCTTTTAGGCCATGAAGGCACCAGAACTGAAGGAAAAATTGGAAGAATCTGAAAAACTAATAAAAGAGCTAACAGTCACCTGGGAAGAAAAGCTAAGGAAAACAGAAGAAATTGCACAGGTATTTCAGAAATTTTGAGGTGAAAAACCCAGATAGTGCAAGTCAGGTGAATTGCATGAGCTTTAGTGGACTATGCTGTCTTTCCCACCAGCTATTTAAAATTCCTCTGGACTTTTGTCCTTTCATTTCTGGTTTTGGGTTGGGGTTTTTTTTTTGTTCTTTTTAAGTCTAAATTGCATTAGAATAATGATAGCTTGTGTCATTATATCATTGATAAAAGTTAATATTTTAGTTTAAATTAAAACATCAAAATATATTTGGGCAGCTCATTTATTTATAAAACCACAGTGGGGTCTAGGACATCTTTCCCTTGAAGTGACTAAGAAAATGAAGAATTCCAGAAGGATCAGAATTTTGGGTGATAGTAATTGTTTTTTATTTTAGTGACTTTTTAACCAGAGAAGGAAAATATGTACGAAAATGTGTACATGCATTCACTAATGGTTATTTATCATTACTGTACTTAAAACAAGACCTCTGAATTCCGGTGCAGTTTTCCATCATTTCCATGATCTATAGCTTGGAGAACAAGTATTGTTGGTTTCCCTTTCTAGTCGTAATGTTTCAGAGGGCATGCTTTGGTGCAACCCCTGTTTAAATTTATTAGAAAAAAAACCCCAACCAAACACCAAACTCAACGAGCCAAATAAAAAATCCTAACCCCCAAACTGAAGCAAAGCAAAAGACACGTGTGATTGAGTAGATGCCTTAGCTGTATTCATAATTATACTACAAAAGAATAAACCTAAACTGTGGCATGCTATTTTCTAAATGATGTATAAGTATGATTATCCTTGTAATTGCAACTGAGACAAGGTTTTAACTAACAGAGATTCAAAGCCTGATTATACAACATAAATCATGGTGTTAGTTACAAGTAGCCCTAATAAAATCAATAGGGCTGCTTAGGTAAGTAAGTTCCACTTTGGGCAAGCACATGTTTGAAGGTTAGATCTAACTTTTTACTGTTGGTATGTAAAAATAAATTCTGTTAAACATGCAGTACTTCACCAATGTCTTAAGTTCTGTTTCTGGTAGCAATATACAGAATGCATGCTCAGCACGTGCATGTTCAGCTTTAGTTCTGCTTTCATTTATTTGCTATACTGGTCTCTACGTATTGCCGCAGACAAGATGAACCTGGGTTTGTGCTTGCAGGAGAGGCAGAGACAGCTAGAAAGTATGGGGATTTCCCTTGAGTCTTCAGGTATCAAGGTGGGGGATGACAAGTGTTACCTGGTGAACCTGAATGCGGATCCTGCGCTCAATGAGCTTTTGGTTTACTATTTAAAGGTAAGAATGTGAACAGAATGAAGGAATGCTTGTTTATTGTTCTGAATTCTTGGCTCAATTGCTTATTCAGGGTCTATTTAGATACTTTTAAGACTAGTTGCAGTACAATAGGATAGGCTTCCTTCTACTGTCTAGGCTTTTGTTCTCCCTGTGCAGTTCAGCTTCATTGTTTTCCTGATTATCTCCTGATTGCCAACAGTGGAGAAGTGCTGTGTGTGCCAGTGATGAGAAAAATTCTAGCTTTTCCAGACAGGATGTGAATGGAATTGTCTTTTGCGCTCAACTTGAAGCAAGAGCTTCATGTCAGATGCTTCTTTTTGTTAGTGAACTGAGGATTGCTTTAAATACTCAATGAGTTAATCATAGAAAGATGATGTTTAGTAGTAATCAGTAAGACTAAACATAGTTTTTGATGACAGAAAAGCTTAAGGGAAAGGGAGGGGAAAATTGGTTAAAAATGTACAGAAATGTATTTTCCTAATGCCACTAGCTTTCACACCATTCTGTTTAGCATAGTCTCGTATCAGAGTGAAATACTGTCAAATACAGACCTAGTAAGTTTGTAAGGAAATGTGAGCTCCTTGTCAGTAAGAGACAAAAAACTATCCTGTCTGTTTTTCTAGTTACTTTTCTGCTTTAGTGGCTGAGATAGGGCTTCTGCATTTGAACAGTAGCAAGTAAAGCACAACTTCTCTTAACAACAGCAAAGTAAAGCATATCAGCAGAATTTACAGTAGAGATTAGTATGTTTAGTTGAGTTGCTACGACTGTTTTCTGAAAAGCAGCCAACTCTGTGCGCCTTGTTCTACTATCCATGTTGACCTCTATTATACATGCCTATATGACACGGCTTGTTTTTTTCATAATAAATTTGTAGTTATTGCTTGTATGCAAGAATAGTCAGAGAATATTTTAAAATTTGAATTTGCTTGTCAACTGTTTTATTTTGCTTTATCTAAAATCATATGATGATAAAGTGCAGAAGAACAGTTTGTGTCTGATCTTTACAGTCTTCAAATCTGCTGTGGCACCATTTCTGCTCTACAGAAGTGCTTAGCAAAAGAGAGCACGTAGATTGTGCAGTCTTAGTGCTTTAGCCAATATTTTCTTAGTTATATAAACAATGATAGTTTGCTTGTTGCTTAGTAACAGCTTATTTTCTAGGATCACACAAGAGTTGGTGCAGATACCTCTCAGGATATACAGCTCTTTGGCATAGGAATCCAGCCAGAGCACTGTGAGATTGATATTGCTTTAGATGGAGAAGTTACACTCACACCAAAAGAAAATGCAAGGTAAGGAAGATCAGCAGCACTTTCCAGGGGAGTGTTGGCTTTTCTTTACCAGAAGATAACTTGCATGCATTTTTATCCTGCATAGTCAGAAGAATGTTCGTTCTGATCCATAAGTAGCTTCAATATAGGTGACTTAAACATAAGTTTAAGATTCTTAAATACATGAAAAGATACTTAGAAGTGAAATTTAGTGATACAACTGAGATTTCCCTACACGTGTAGACACCCACTCACCCTGCAGTATAGCAGGCTATCAGTGGTGTGGCTGAGAATAAACCATTGCAAGAAGGTGTTCGGTAGGAATGAAGGGCCATTGCTTGGCTGTATCCTGGGTGGTAATAAGATCCCCGAGATGCTGCTGGCTATCCTGACCTGTGCAGTGGGGTAGTAGGCTGTGGCTTGGTGGGGGAGGATAAATTGTGCCTCGTGAGTAGTTCCTGCTGTAAAGCTCAGTATTTTGTGAGAAAGAGGTGTTATAAAGATCTCAGGATCTTGAAATTCTTTTCTAAATCTTTAATTACTGTTGCATCTAGTAAATATGCAGTCACATTTTTCCTTTTGTTTCTACTTCTGTAATTTTATAATTTTTCAGTTTGGGGGCACTGTGGCTTCCTGGATGGAATTGTAAATGTCTTCATCACTTCATCGCCAGTGGTGTGTGATAAGCAGTACCTTTGTCCTAGTTAATAGTCATGCTGCTTCTCTGAAATCTGAATATCTAAATAATGTATAAATTAGAATTAGAAGGAGAAACAAAAGTTTGAGAGACACCTTTTAAAAAACCTGATGTCTTTCATTCTGCCTTCAGTAACATACCTCTTAGCACTTGGCATTTTTCTTCTGCAGCCTACAGTGCAAAATTTGAACCAGATGGCATTCAGACCTGTGCTGATAAGAGTTACTGTACTGGAAATTGGTCATATTGACTGGCAAGAACAAAGGCACATGTCAGTGGAGAAAACGTATTTTGTTTTACTCATGCCTGATCTCCAATGCTTAAGTGGCTTTTTTTTAAGATGATAGTGTCAACAGAAATCTAGTTACCAGAACTTCACTAAAAAAATGAATAAAAATCTGGTTTTAAATCAAATGCTTATGTGTTTGTGTTGACTTACTTGAGAGACACAGCTGAATTCAGAACACTGCATCTGAAAAGGTTTTTTTCCTCTTTCAAATAAAATGTTCCACTTCGTGGCTCACATACGCATCCATTTTTCCCATTTTGTGATTGATACTTGAATACAAAGAAACCTACATGCAAATATAGCAGCACACCAGATGTTCACAAAAATAAACCCTTGTTAATAATAGAGACTCCATTTGTTGAAAGAATGGAACTTGAATCTGAGGGTCTTCGTATGCCTGAATGCCGAGTATGTTAACAGTATGTTTTACAACACTGTGTTGACTAGCTTGTATCTTGGAGAGCTTTATCAGTGGGATTTGCATGTATCCAAGTTTACAGGCTGTTTATAAGAAACAGGCAGTGACCCAGTTCAGGAAAAGGGCATTTAAAGAAAACTGCAACTAAAAGCAACCTTGTCTGTTTACTGAAGAGTTGTACCAGCTAAAGCTAGAGGGGAAAGGTGCTTTGTGTTTAATTCTGACAGTAGTAACCAGACCAGTAACTTTCCCACTGATTCTTTAATGAGAACGTAGCAGATTTGTGCATCATGTGATACAAATCACTGTCTGTAGATGGGAGAAACTAGATCTTGTAGTTACTTTTCAACCTTTCAGTTTTAGGATTTCACTGAAGTCGTATTTTCTTCTTTCAGATCCTGTGTAAATGGTGCACTGGTATGTTCTGTCACTCAGTTATGGCATGGAGATAGAATATTATGGGGAAACAACCACTTTTTTAGGTAATAGTTGATATTTACATTTCAGCCTCTTTATGTTCAGCCTATTTTTTTTTTCTTCCAGTGTTCTGCCTAAACTTTTTAGAAACTGAATTTCAATTTTTACACAGAATCAATTTACCAAAGAGGAAACGGCGAGACTGGCTGAAAGACCTTGAGAAAGAAGCATCATTGGGAGAGCATGATCTGGATGCAGCTAGTGAAGCTTCTTCAGAACCAGACTACAACTACGAGTTTGCACAAATGGAAGTTATTATGAAAACACTGAATAGCAATGGTAAGGCAACTGCCAGATAAAAAAGTTCTTTTGGACTGTCTAACACATTCAGCATGGAACCTAATTTCTGGGTAAAACAAGTGGTACACTTGCTCTGAGGGCCTTTGGAGCATTTTCAGAAAAAGATATTTTACTGAAACAGCATTAGGCATATACATCCACCGACAGCTAGGTACATATTTTTTTTTTAATGTATCTTAAAATAATTATATGCACCTGGGTATAAATCCATGCACATATTAGTAGTTGGCTTATGCCCTGACACACAGTTTTATCTGTACATCTGCTGTCCTTTATAGTGCAGCGGAGTTGTAATCACATGCCTGTCAAATCATCATCCAAGTCCTACTAAACCTCTTGGTTTTGCAAGTTAACTGCAGACAAAAGAGGGCTTCAGATACGGCTCAGTTATTTCATCCTTCCTTTTGTATCAAATATTACTGACACTATTTTAACCTTAGTAGAAAAACACTGAACTCATAACAAGCCAATAGTCAAATGGCAGCTAGTGTGTTTTTTAATGCTTGATCACTCCCAGTATTTTATTTCATCTTTGTTAAAACCTATTGTGATGCCTTTTTTGGACAGTATAATAAAACACAGTATGTAAAATAACGGTATGGTATATGTATAACAATACAGTCTTTTAATGATTTCTAGAAGGCAAGTCATAGTTCATATGACATATTCTGAAAAACTTGGTAAACTATTGAATGCTTTGTACAGGTTTTTTAATACACAGAATTTGAGAGGTGAATACCTTGAGTTCTGGTCACGGACTAAGAAGACACAGTAGATGGTGTTTCATTGCTTTCTAGTCTCCTTTCTCCATATTTTTGCAGTATTTCCATTGTTTGCTATGGTTTACTCGTTGAAAACCAGTATTTACTTTTTTCTTTGTGTCTGCTTATTAACTTTCTCTGTTTTGCTGTTGAGTACAGCAAAATGGTTTTGTATGCTTGATGCTCTAGCAGTAGTTTGCAGGTTTTTTACAGTTTGATTTTAAGGGAATTGCTTGTGTGAGTGAGTTACAGGGTCAGGTCATTTAAATTTATGTGAAATTACAGTTTGATAACAGAAATACTCTCATTATGGTTCACTCACACCAGGACATGAATTTCAGATGAATCTGCCATCCTGGTGGCCTTCAGTGTTGTCATCCCTTGTGAAGATTCTGTTGCCTGTTTTAAGGCCTCAAACCATCCCGTATCTGTGCCAAAACTGGGACAAAGGTTTTGAACTCGATTGGCTCATGCATGAGACTGCTGGAGAAATTTGAAAGCATTAATTGATGCTTGATCTGCTTGTCACTAACCGGGCGCTTGACTAAACTGTAGCGGTCTACAATGAGTCAGTGTTCTTTGAATGGGGGGGCGCATTTTTGGGGTTTTCATGTGTGTGTTATCTAGTTGATGGAAATGATTCTTCACAATATTGCAAGTGTTTTTACATTTTAGTTTCGTAGGCTTTTTTTGATTGTGGTCCAGGCCAGTTTTTGTCTGTGTCTTTTGCTGAAGAACACTACAGACCTTGCTGTTGCATTAGCGCTCTCCCCTCCCTAATGCACAGCAAACGTTAGCAGTCATATATGTTGCACAGTTTCAGAGGCATCACAAATTATTCTGCTTCTTGTCTCTGCTGCTCCCTCCCACATAGGTGTTGTGTAACTAAGTTGGAGTAGTAAGTGATAAAACCCTGGCAAAACAAGAGACTGTGAGGATCATAGCTCTGAGTCAAAAGACCAGCCTAATAGTGCTTCCAGCTTATGTTCTTCCAATGGTATAGCTAAAATACATTATTTTTTTTCTGACTGGCTTCAGGTTTCTTGTGTAAGAAGTAAGGCAGTAAGTTACAGTAAGGCAGGCAGCTTTGTTACAATACCATTTATTTATTCTTCCTTAAAATGAAAAATTAATAGGGGTAAGGAAGAAGAAATAACTGAAGACTGTTAATTCTATTATCCATATAGAATAAAGGGGTATTTAAATATTTTTACTAGATAATTATTTTATAGGCATGTATTGATACAGCCCAAAGCAAGACGTTTTGGTATTACTTTGGTATGGGTTTTTGGTTTTTTTTTCCCCTCTTGATCTATTTGAAAACAGTAACCCTCTTTAAATAAATAGTCTAGCTTCTCCAGGGCGCAGCACGTTTGTTTTTATGGCATGTAACCAGTACAACAGTGTCGCATATTGCATCCGGCTCCAAAGAAGCTCAGTGGAAAATGTGTAACTTTGAAAACAGCTGTAAAGAAAACAACCAGATTCTTTCCTCACTTCAGCATGTTAACTTTTTGTGGGATTCTGTCAGATCAGCTTTGCACTGCTAATTTGTGATGCTGGTCAAACACAGAACACATCAAAGAAGTTTACTTTATTCTTGTATACTGTGCAGTGGTTAAGTAAACAGTGAGATAAGGTTAGGCAGCTTCTCATTGAAGCAAACTAAACTGTTCTAGCTCAGGGCAGGGATTTTGATGAAACTTAGCAAAGCAGCCTGTGTCATAACAGTCTAGCTTGCTTAGAAAAACGCGCTTACATGAAATCTTAAGGAATTTGTTTAGCATTGTTTTTACTGGATTGACAGATTCCAGATGTGAATTAAGTGACATTGCAGCGAGGTAATAAATGCTGTTCATCCTATCGAGAAAATACATTCTTCTGGTTCAGTTCTAACTTTTTGCAGAGGATTAACTGGATATGAATGGTCTTTTCAGGGCCATTGAACTCTTGTCACATAAATATGTAAAGGGTTGGGACTTGGAACTTGTAACACTGTGTGGAATTTGCTGTGCATTTGGCAGGCACTGGGTAGGATCTTCTCTAATTTATTTGAGTTTGCATGAGAAATCCAAAGTTGTGGAACATGGTGTTTAAATCTTACTTAAACACTATTGTAGTTCTTTTGAATTGTGAAAAACATGATTGTTTAATTTTTAATCTTCTAACCAAATGGCTTATAATTCACATTATAACTCTTTCCAAAGTTAAAATGAAGACTTTTAGAAAAGTGTAGATTTTTTTTTTTTTTTGCATTTTATGCATTTCAATACAAGCATAACCCATCTTTTTTCCTCCAAACAGTAGTGGATTTCGTTGAAATTGCGTGGTTTTAGACAAGGTTATATTTAGACTAGGTTATTATGTTTTTCATGGTATAATTTGATCCTGTGGTGGCTGTGATCCTGTAAATCTAGATGGCTGAAAAGATCACTTTTATTAAGGAAATCTGCTCCCTGAACTTGGAGCTGCTCTTTGTGCCGTTTAGGAAAGTCTTGTCTTAATGAGTCAGCCTTAGATTCATTTCCTGTGTTTGCAAACACAATAGAGGGCTTTTAATTTCTTCCATGCCTCTTCTCAGTCTTCTGGGTAATACCTGATTTCTCAACCATTCTTGCACATAATTAAAACTGCTTTAGAGATTATGCATTGCAACCTATGCATGTGAAGGTAATTTTGTTATTATCTGAAGGAGTTAGGAGGATAATAATGATGCAGATCAGCATTAATAATTTGGTTTGTAGTCTAGAATATTAGAACTTGGTTCAGTTGTTTTTGTTACACTGTCTGTTTAAAAGCTAAAAATAGCTAACTTTCTGAGAATGTCATGTACTAAAAAGTAATATTTCTGGTTATTTTAAGATGCTTTTATGCATCACTGTTTTGCTATTTGGTTGCTGTTTATCCTGACTGGTTTTTAACTTTGTGCTTTGTAATTACCATTGTGGTGGTATTTTGTGATGCCTTTGTATGAAGCCAGTGTCTCTTGCATGGATAAGGCTAGGGCCACAGCAGCAACTTGCAGAAGTTTCTGCTGAAAATAAAGATGTGCTTTACATCAATCTTAGTATTTCAAAAAAGGATGCTGAGAGGCAAATACAAACTGACTGTAACAACAGAACCCTGGAGATCCTGTTTGCTTCTCTAGCATTTGTAATAGGAAGGATTTTTTTTATTTTTATTAAATGACTTGCCTCAATGGCAGTATCTGTTGAATTGCAGTGAGTTAGTTTCTTTAACAAAATTGGTCTCAGTTTTAAGTACAAAGTAAGTTGTTACAGGTTACTAAATACAGCAACGCTACATTGGTTTGCAAAGCTACAGGGGATGTGGTTTTTGGGAGAGTGTATGCATGTGTCCTGGTGCCCAGCATACACTACTAGTGATGAAAACCCTACAGAACCTTCCACGTGAATCTCTATTGCATGCTATAGTAACCCAACTTCTGGTTCATGTGACACTGTAGTGTCATAAAAACTTGCACATAATTTTAAAAGGTCTGGGGTTTGGTAGTGAAGGCAGGATGGCTTATAAATAAATCACACTGATGTGGTTTTGGGGGGTTTTGGTTGGGGTTTTTATTTTGTTGGGTTTTTTGAGCAGCACACATCTAGTTCTGAAGTGGGGCAGTGTAGTTAAATCAAGGTTTATTTTTCTCTCTCCTTTGTGGCAGACTGGCATCCCAAAAAGTCACAGCAAATCTTTTCTCTTTTTTTTTTTTTTTTTTTTTTTTAATATTTGCAGAGTGGAAGCAACATCACAAACAATTATTTTAAAGCTGAAGTTTTTTGCATTGGAAAATCCTGGCATGTCCTAGAGCTGCAATGTTGCTTCCCCTAATAATCCACCACTCCAACTGTGGAACTCCTCTCCCTTTCCCTTCTGATGTACAGAATCAGCAGTCTGTTTGGTGATGTGCTGTCACTCAGATACTCATCTAGAATGGTCCTCTTGCAAACCACTTTTTTTGCTCTATTTAAGCTTTCAGATATATACCAGTAGTATATAGAAGGAGCACAGTCTGGCATTGGACCTAAACCCAGGAGTAGACAGAGTAATGTTTCTTTAATTCAAATGCAATGTGGATTTAACCATAGCCAATTGACACAGACAATTGTTTCAGGATAGAGTATCTACGTGGATGTTTGTTCTGGGTTGATACTGAGATGAAATGTGGTTTGTAAACGCAAAAGTCCCTTCCAGGACTGACTTTGTCTGCTTCAGTGCTGTGAAGTGCATTGGCAAATGCGATGCGTGACTAGTCCGACAATTTGTCTCAGCTGTCATCTGCAGCTCTCCAACATGTTTCATTCTCTGCCAAAATGGAGAAAGTAAATTGCTTTTTACTTCCTCAAGGAGTTTCCTTTTCTGGTTAACATCATCTGCCCTTGTATTTTGCTGTTTTCTTATTAATTTGTTCACTTTTCCATCTATTCTTTTTTTCCTGCTGGGATTCTGGAACATATAACTTCACAGTACTGAAATATGCAATAGACAACAGTTTTAACCTTTGTTCTAGCCTCTTTGCATGCCATGTTTTTCTTGTTTAGATTTATCTATTTAATGCAATATTTATTATTTTGGCTTTTGTTTTGGGGGGCAATGGGTATCTTGCATTTGCAAAGATTCTGGGGTATGTTGATTGCTGTTACCAAATAAATAATGAGTGTTCTGTAATGCTGAAATGGCATTTTCTTACTTCTGGGGTTTTACTTTCTCTCCCCCCTGCCCCTCCTTTTTTTTTTTTTTCTTTTAGATCCAGTACACAATGTGGTCCAGATCTTGGAGAAACAGTACTTGGAAGAGAAGCGGAGTGCTCTTGAGGAGCAGCGGCTGATGTATGAACGTGAGCTAGAGCTGCTGCGGCAGCAGCTCTCCCCAGAGAGGCAGCATCAACATGGCAGCGACAGACTCTCCTACACGGCTCAGACTGCACAGCAGAAAGTAAATCTCTGGACAGAAGAGAGGTGAGAACACTGGAGTTAAAACAAAGGACTTAATAAGAAATACAAAGGCTGAAAGATGAGGTTTGAACCGTCTGTCAGAAACTGGTAATACTTTTTTGTGGAGTTGACATGCAGTACAGTGTCTGCCTCCACCAAAGTGTTAGCATTTCATTTAGGACTAGGTTCTGATGTGTATTGTGTGTACGAGATCTTCCTGTTCAACACATAAATGAAATAAGAATTTAACTTTTATTGATCAGCAGTATAGGGTTTTTTTGTTTCGTTTAAAAAAAACTGAAAAGTGCTTCTGAAATGTTTGGTATAGCAATTAATAGTTTAAGTTCGGGAAAGAAAGGATAGTGCAAAGATAAATTTGTCAGCTAAGACTTAGGGACTCCACTAAGGATATTGTGTGTTGGGAATATATGAGAGCACAGTATTTTGCAATCTAAAAAACTAAAAAAAAAAAAAAAAATACGGAAAATGGGAGTCCTTATATGTTGTATGTATGTGTTTCTAAAAGTAAGCCCAGCTTTGGAAGAAAACTGTGTATTTGGGAGCTGCAGAGTAGAGCACATTTGAGCTGTTTGCTGTGAGGTGAGCAGCTCTCTTACAAAGGAGTAGCACGGCACCTGAATGCAGCCTTGGGGAAGGATCGTCATGAGATGTGCAGGCTGGGAGATGGGAGCAGAGTTGTAGCAGCACCTGTGTGTTTGCATCTTTGCAATGAGGGAAGCTTGCTCTTGGTGTCATTGGGGAGAGATGGACGACAGCCCCGTGGAAAGAAGTTCTAGGGGCAGCAACTGAGGTGATTTAAGTTTTTGGCATACAAATGAGTATTCTGTCATTGGGTTAACTTAGCAGGAAGAATGACTAAGTGTACTAAAACGTTTCTTGTAAGTTTCTCTTTAATCTATTTTCTTTTAAAACAGAAGCTTAATTATTCACTCAGCATTTTTTTCTGTATGTAGTGAGTTTGACTGCTCTTTCCTATTCTGATTATTTTTGCTTTATTCTCCACCATTTAAAAAAAAAAAACCAACAAATTCCATGTACAAGAGGAGTCTATAAACAAAGATAGCCAAGATTGTGTTGCAGCTTTCAAATTCAGAGTGTCAGAAGTAGAACAGATTTTGGCTTACTTTTTGTGCAAGGTTCTGTTTTGTAATTTCTGCTCAGTTTGGCCTGGGAAAAAGCCCTAAACAAATAACAAACTGTTGACCAGCGATGACTAGAATGTTTTCCATGGCAAATATAGGGAGTAGTAGTACTGTGTTTCACCTTTAATTAAAATAATTGTTTGGCCCTGTAAGAGCTAAAACCAGAATCATTGGGAACAGAATGTAAAGCATTGCAGAGTCATGGTTGGGATTTGCAGGCTCTTTTAGGGCTGCAGAAGGAGTTCAAAATGAGAAACACCCTAGCTGGAATCATTGCTACTCAGAACTGCTTTGAGTTTAACAAGGCCATCAAGAAACCATTGAGTAGCAGAGATGAGAACTGGGCTCACTGGCAAGGGAAACAATACCTCTAAAAACATGCAACAGAGGGGAAAAGGAAGTAGCAAAAAACTTGCCCATTCTTGAGAGCAAAAAAATTGTAATTGATCAACTTAAAATTAACCAGCCACCATAACCGCATCATGACATAAAAAAAGAGAATCTGGAGTGATATCATGGCTAAGTGTTCTGCCAGGCTTCTCTTCTCAGTAGTTAGATGTTTCTTAGTAGGAGCTGTGCTTTGAGCAAGCGTTTTTGCCTCTGGATTTCGTAGGTGAATGCTTTGCTCTATGTAGCTGTTGAACTTCTTGAAGACTGTACTTTGTTGCATTGTATAAAAGAGGAGAATGAATGTTTTTTGTAGTGATCAGGAGGGAGTCTGATAATGTTTTGGTGACCCTGCCATTGAATAAGCAGTTTTCCGGAAGAATGGATCATCGGTTTCCTGTCTTCCAGAAGATCCTCTTCGGTAGCTTTTTATTTATTGATAGTTCTAGAAGAGGTTTGGGCATCTGAAAAAAGGGGAAAAAGTTGAATCTTCTTAAGTAAGAAACCAGAAAAAAATACTTCAGGGATTTCTGCTGTGAAAGCACAGCAACATGGTGCTGAGAGGGTGGTGTGTACCAGGCAACTGGCCAGAGAGCAAGAAACGCAGGGAAAAATAGGATGTGAAGGACATGCAAAAGAGCCAAGTGTCTGGATTGCATGGGATTTGATTAGTGCAGATTTAGCTGTTGCTCTGTTACTGTCACACATGAAGCTGAGCTCTACCAGATCAGCCAGCAAAGTGAATTTGTTGGGTATCAGATGTAGGCATGTGGTTCTGTCAGATCAGATCAGCTAGAACATATTGCATGGTTTATTCCAGCTTTACACTGGCTGTGGGAAAGACAGATGATACCTGACCTGGTGTTAGAACTTGTTGGCATAAGATTAACCCATCCTAACTTTAAACAATTTTAATTTGTCGAGGTGAGGTGGTGTGGTGGTATACTGGACCAGAGGTTTAGTTCAGCATGTTGTGGAGACTTGCAGTGATTCCTTGTGAATGTCAGATATGTTTCCCTTGTTTGGCTTAAAAGATTGCTTCAGGATTTCAGTTTCAGTGGGTATTTGCTTTGATTCATATCCTGATGAGGCTTGTCATATGTTTTGTGTAGTAAGAATTAAGAAATCCTATCTAAAATATATTTTTTTGTTTAAGTTTCTGGAAGGATGCTGGCACAGCTATATATGTAGAAAAACACAACTGTAATGAGGACTACCCATAATAATTGGTTGAGTTTCTCTTAAGTCCTCCTTATAGTCTTAAACTATTCCTATCTCAAGAACCTAGCTACAGTTGTTGTGGGAGCCTCCCCAAAAAGCTTGCCAGATGCCAGTTTCCTGGATCAAGGAAGGGACTGGCTGTAGCTGAATCCCGTGGCTCTTACAGCACTTACAGATCAAAGCTGCCTTCTGCTTCTCAAGCCAGCAGCTGTCTTGCAGTGGTTGCAGGCGTAGTGTACTCTCAGTATTAAGTACCATTGAGTGAGTAATTCTTGACTCTACCTTCATTTTCTGGTGAATCCAAAATTGTAGCTGTCCGGACTGTGTCGCTTCCATGGCCTGGAGTTGCTCATTTTATCCCGACGGCCTGGATAACAGAAGCAAGAGGCAGAGGGAAAGGAATTTTCTGTGTAATGCTGGGAGCAGATACGGAGGAAGTGGATGAAATATCTGCTGGTAGCAGCAGCTCTTTAAGATCCAGCAAAACCCACCGCTGTTGAAGATGTAGGCCAGATAGGTGAGAGAGACAAAGCTGCGTGTTTTAGCATGTTGAAGAAGGCACTAAAATTCAGGGCTGCTTGCGAGCACTGCTGGTCGTTTACCACTTTGCTGGTTCCCTGGTACCATACCAAAGCACAACTTGAATTACTCAGGCTGTTCTTTGGGATATTTAGAAAAAGGATAACCACTCAAGGACAATTCCGTTGGGGACTGAAAGGTGTATTACCAGTTTGTGGTTTGTGCTGTAAGAATATACAGAAGATCTAGGCTTGTCTGAATAAAAGCAAATAGGGAAACTTGGCCTGTATTCACAGCAAGGCCCATGAATGTCCTTGCTTGTCCGTAATGTAAAGTGTTTTGTAGAAATGAGAAGTGTATGTGCACAACATGGGCTGTATTTCACTAGGACTTTGCATGGAAAAGCTAAAAAATCATCCACGAGAGTGCTGGTCACTGAAATGTGTGAAGTGTGATCGTGGGTGTTATGCAGATGATGAGATGCAGCAAGCGCTGTTGGGATGACAAAGGCAGGCAGAAAGGGGGACTTCACATTTGCTAATTGTGATACTTGTAAAAGGCAAGTTAAAGACAAGAATCCCAGGGGAGAGTGTATCTCAGTATCACAGGGGGAGGTACAGTATGTGTCATAGCAGGTTTGCCAGGTGTTACGTTAGAAGAGATTTGCTCAGACAGGCCTTAGAAACCTCTTTGGAATTTGTCCAGAGACTGTTAACTGTACAGAGTGCACAAGCTTTAACCTGTGCTCCTTCGTCTATTCCTTAGAAGGTACTTTGGGTATACAGAACTTCAAAAAACTTCTTTTTTTTTTCCAAATGTGTACACTTGAGGTGACTTAAGTATATGGGAGGAGATCTGGGGTCTGTAGTGCTGCAAAGCCCCAGCTGTGATGTAAAGCCGTGGCTTGCAGTGATTGCAGGTTCCGACATCGTGGTCTAAAGGAAGAGGGTTTTATCAAGATGAAGTCTCACGTGTTGGGACTGGTAGTTTCTGTGGAACAGGAATCCCAGATTCAAGACAAAGACATCTGCAATTATTTCATTTCTTGAAAATTAGGCATGTCCCTAGGGCTTTTAACAGATCATCACTGTAACAGCTCCCATCGTACTGTGCCCTTTCACTGGGGCATTATTGTGCTAGTCTTACCTCAACAGTAATACATTTGCTTAATATATGATCACTGCTTTTCCTCAATAAGATTGTCTGACACTGTTTCATGTTTGGTGATGTAGTGCTGTACAGCATTTCTTCATAAACTTGTTTCAGAAAAGACTTTGTTAGCATCCCCCATTTGCAGCTTTCCAATAATAGAAATAGGTTTCTGTGTATTTTTCATGTTACCTACTGCACCACAGGGATGAATTGTTTCGACAGAGCCTGGCTAAACTTCGAGAGCAGATAGTAAAGGCAAATACACTGGTGAGAGAAGCAAACTTCTTAGCAGAAGAAATGAGTAAGCTAACAGATTATCAAGTAACACTTCAGATTCCTGCTGAAAACCTCAGTGCCAACAAGAAGGTAATGATGACAAAGAGTGCTGGAAAATGTAGTTTTATGGCTAATCTAAAATACATAGACATATATAACATTCATCTAACTTAAGGGCATAAACTGTTACTTGTGTTAGACTATGCATAGGCAAAATACAGGTGCTACCTGACTTCAGTATATTGAAGGTGAATAATTTATAAGTAAAAATGGGAACATAGCATTAAGTATGGCTCTTGCTGTTCTTTCAAGTGTATGATCACCACATGTGCATGCAGTTTGTGAACAGACATTTGTGTTCTGTTTCTGTAAAACCCGTATTTTAATTATGTTTGCAAAAATTACTGGATTTTGTTACAGATGCCTACAATTTTTTTATCTTAAGGGCTTTGTAGTTGTAGTGCTGCTGTGAATATAATGACAGCAATTATGGTAATATGCTGAAGTGATTTGATTGAGTATGTCACTGTTCCTGTGTGAATGGTACTTGTCTGGGAAGGACAAAGAGGTCTGGGTCCTCTGACATGTATAGGGGATGCTGCGTTTTAGGACAGAGAGAGTATGGCTGGCATGCCGAGAGAAGCTGTATGTTCTGTATTTTGTTTTTTTTAGGAATGCAGTTTGAGTAGAGAGTTAAACTACTTACTTGCACCTTTCCTGCAGTGATTATTTTTTCCTCTGATTTAGAGGGGTGCAATAGTAAGCGAGCCTGCTATTCAAGTGAGAAGAAAAGGAAAAGGTACTCAAGTGTGGACTATTGAGAAACTAGAGAACAAATTGATTGACATGAGAGACCTCTATCAAGAGTGGAAGGAGAAAATTCCTGAGGTATTGTTTGTTTTCTGAAAGGGATTGGAATGAAAAGCATTTGTTTTCTTTTAACCCCTTTTAGTATGATGTACAGATCAAGTGCCATGACTCTACATATGAAAAGGTATGATATTGTGGCTTTTTAAAAAGAAAATAAAACAAAACAAATGCCAACCCCAAAAACCTCCCCAACAACAAAACCCCCCAAAATTATGACTAATACTAAATATTCAAAATTCCCATGAATAATAAAACACAGCTGTGTCCTATCCTCGCTTGCATTCTCAGATGTAAGTGTGCTGAGATTATATATAATTGTGCTGCAGAAGTGACTCATGGCACCACTAAGAGAGCATGTGTTTACCTGGAATCATATAGGTGCCATGCAGATAAGCCCCAGCTCCGAATGGAAACAGCAAGCCTGATTCAGAAATAGAACTATTAAATTGTGGATGCTGCTTAGATACACTCAAGGTAAAGAACATATTAGTGAGGTAACACTTGATCTTAAAATATGAAATATTCTCTGATTTCATTTGTATGTCCCCCAACCTCAAAGCAGTGAAGGAATCAATTGAAGTCTACGTCAGTATTTCCATTAAAACTAGGTGGTATTTCCTGAGAATTTAAGTATTTTAGCCTTGGCAAATAAGCATGAGACTTTTCAGAAGCTTGTTTGTTTACTGGCGAGAGATAGACGTGAGATTTGGCGTTCCAGATGTCCTCTGAGTATCCAGGTAGAAGTGCATAGGAAGTATATCTTGCTGTCTTGTGGCTGATACGGAGCACCTAAATTACGTGTATCAAGAATCATTCTCAAATATGTTTGAACAGCTGTTGTACCTTTGTTACATGCCTTGGACGGGACAATGGGAATCTCTAAAATCATAACACAGGGGAGGTCAAGCCCATTGGAGACAACGATGATTTTGCTGCTGACTTTAGTAAGAACTGATAGCGCATCCTTTGAATATATTGTGTCTGCCTGAGCCAGGATCGTCCTTGCCATGACCTATGTTGTCCGTAATGCATGTGTTCTATGTGCTACATAGAAACACGTAGGTCAAATGCATGTGTTGAAGATGAAGGAGGAGGAGAAGGGAAGGAGCAAACCAGTCCACTGAGGAGTGCATATCGTGCTAAAAATCTGCATGAATTCTTTGTGGCTGTGTATGAGGTACTTGCATAGAAAACGCTGCAGATGTGAACTCAGCCCTATGGGAGTCATAAGAACACTTAAGTGGGAGTCATCCTGCACCTTCCCGTTTGCCCTTGTAGTGATACCCAGCAGCCAGACCAGCTATTCAGCCGGGGGATGATTTGTCTTGTCATTTAAGAAGTGTAAACAGAGCAGGAAAGTAAGGTGAAACTTCTTGAAATCAATGGCGACTGTGCTTGCTCATGGTAAAATCTGCTTTGTCTTGACATCACTAAAAATATAGAACATCATTTTATTATATCCCATAGTGAAGAAAGGATGGTATAAAGTCTCATTTCAGAGATTTCATTTCAGATTTGTGATATGCTTCTAGTCTCTTTCTACTTGTGTAACAGGAAGGGACAGAAAAGATGAGTAGTGATTAAATTAAAAGACTTAATTTTTTGTGCCATCATCTTCTACTACATGGTTATTTGATTTTGTGTAACCAGCGTACGGGGTTTGGACATAACTTGTATGATCTTTAAAACAGATAAGGAAGCTGATTGGCAAAAGAGGTGACCCTTTTTACGAAGCGCAAGAGAACCACAACTTAATTGGCGTCGCCAACGTGTTTTTGGAGTGCCTTTTCTATGATGTTAAGCTGCAGTATGCTGTGCCCATCATCAGCCAGCAGGGAGAGGTAACGCCCGGCAGCACTGGGGCGGGCTGCGGGGCTTCCTGCAGGGACACTGAATGTACACTGGTGTCCTAACAAGCAAATGATGCTTATTGTCTTGTTTCCCAGTGAGTAAGTGTTTTCCAAATTGCTAGGTATGTCTTCTGTTTTAACTGTTTACAATTGCCCAGCTACTAAAATAAAATTCCCAGTATCAATGTCAGTAACTGAGCAAAACCCAGCGTGTGATGGTTCTGATGTATGGTCATGCCGCTGTATACCTTTTCTGTGGTGCATGAATTAAAAAGGCCAGTGTTTCTGTGTACAAATATTTTTTCCCCCTCCCTCTCTCCTCTTTTTTGACATTGTTGCTTTTCATTTGGTGGTTGAGAGCTGTTCAGTTCTGCCTTTGCACGCCTGGAGTTAGGTGTCTACCATCTTAATGCCTTTATGTCCTTTGTGCACAGGTTCTTAGTATTTGTCTTGCCTTAGGTTGCAGGACGGTTGCATGTTGAAGTAATGCGAGTCACTGGGTCTGTCCCAGAACGTGTAGTAGAAGGAGATGACTCATCAGAGAACTCCAGCGAGAGTGGGAGTCTGGAAGTCATGGATAACAATGGAGAAATTATTCACAGAGCAAAAAAGCTGTCCTGCAGGGTAAGTGGGAACACATGGTGAAGTTAAGTTTCAAGGCTTTGTAACTATGTGGTCAGTCTGATGTGAAGTACTAAGCTCTGTAGGCTATTGCTTGCTTAAAATTCTCTGAAGAGAAAAGAGAGATTTCTTTTCTTACAGTTCAGTGTAGGTCAGTCTGTGGTTGCCAGTGGCTGAATTAATTTGCATTAGTTTCTAGTATACACAGGTCTGTGTCACAAATACTGAAGTTACAAGGGCTGTCCTTGGCAGACGCAGAAGGGGAAACAGTTTTTCTGTGTAACCATCTCTACTGTTTGTTTGATCATCTAATGTAGTATCTGTGGGTGGCGTCTGGATTTCATTTCTTCTGTCACAAGTGCTTCATTCTCCACTTGAGTTTATCAGCTTCCTCAAAGAAAACACGTACATGGGTGGGCAAGTTAGATATATGTTTTCCTTGCATCTGTATTTCTGTATATGCAAAATACAGGTTTCCTAAATAGGAACATCCTTACTAAGCGATTGGAGGAGTCCTTTAAAAATTCTTCTTGGCTGTTGGTACTTTTGGATTAAATACTTGGAGCTTAAACAATTTACAGTTGAAGAAGAAACAGTCGTATTTATGACAACGTCTGGTTTGTCTCCTCAGGTGAAAATAAAAGAAGCAACCGGACTGCCACCTAATCTTTCCAACTTTGTCTTTTGTCAATATACATTTTGGGATCAATGCAAGTCAACCGTAGCGGCACCAGTGGTGGATCCAGATGTGCCTTCACCTCAGAGCAAAGATGCTCATTTTACAGTGACCTTCTCTCACTGTAAGGTAACTACTGCTATTATGAAATAGTGTTACCGGTAGGATGGTATGTTTGAGATAATCTGTTTAGACTCTGAGCCTTGTTTTGTTGGGGAAAGGAGGAAGGAATCAAGTCATATAACTAATGACTTTTGACTATATTTTAGCATGCCATAATATTTCACTTCGTCACTTCTTCAAAATACAACAAAATGAAAAAAATCTTCTAATTAGTGGTCGCTTAAATTCAGATGTCATCTTTAATGCATGGGGAAAAATGTAGTTTATGTAATGACATTTATTATGTACCTGTTTGGTAAGTTCAGTGACTTTAAGAAAATCATTAGGGCTCTAACACTGTTTTTACAGAAATTTTCAAAGCATGAAATGCAGTATGCAGAATCGGGAATTGCTGAGAAGTTTCACAACTTTCTTGCCCAGAGTCAAGCTTTGTGATCCAAACTGTATGGTTTTACCATGCAGGTAGTTAGTTGTTGGGTGTGTCCTTACAAACTAGTTGAGATTTCATTTGATTGGATGTGATTTATTTTTTTTTTTTCATTGCCAGGACTATGTGGTGAACGTCACAGAGGAGTTTTTGGAGTTCATTTCAGAAGGAGCTCTTGCTATTGAGGTGTGGGGTCACAGATGCACTGGCAATGGCAGCTCCGTTTGGGAAGTTGATTCTCTTCATGCTAAAACTAGGACGCTGAGAGACAGGTACAAATAAATTATACATGAATGCTTCCATCAGCTTTCCAAAGGCTTTCTAATACTTGTGGTGCACAAAAATATACTTTGGTGAGGCAACCATTAGTTTTTGTGGGGATGTCTTTTTAGGTGGAATGAAGTAACTCGAAGAATAGAAATGTGGATTTCCATACAAGAATTGAATGAGATGGGAGAATATACTGCAGTTGAACTCCATCAGGCAAAAGATGTAAACACAGGGGGAATTTTCCAGCTTAGGCAGGTATGTATCTTTTCCCTGTCTTCTTACTCATGCTTAAGTTGATTCTTACTTTTATTCTTAGTTTCTGATTTTTTTTTTTCTCTTTCTCTCTCTTCATTGCCTGTTCAGGGACATTCTCGCAGAGTTCAGGTGACAGTGAAACCCGTACAACATTCAGGAACATTGCCTCTCATGGTAGAAGCAATTCTTTCAGTCTCTATAGGTGGTGTGACTGCCAGATCAACCAAACTGCAAAGGGGCTTGGACAGCTACCAGGTGAGACGGTTCAGTTGTTCACTTCAGTTTGGTTTGGTTTTGCTGTTCTAGAGCCAACCCAATATAATTCCAAAAGGGACCTTAGCACACTGGTACATGGTATGTTTTTTTGCAGTTATACACACGTTTGAGGTTAATACATATAATGTGAGCATATGGTGCTAAATCTGCTTCTTTTTTTGTTTATAACTCAGTGTATAATGATACAGTACCAAGTGTGTTATTTGGATATACACAAGGCACCAGGAATATGAAAGTTGTTTTTACCTTTCTGTATAGAGGTGACCAATACTAGATTCCTAGTGCCATGCTTCCCTCCCTTATAGGGATGGCAGAAGTTGAGAAGGGGAAAAGCAGAAAGAAATGAATATTAGCAGAGAAAATGTCTTAATGAGATACTATTTACCTTTTTAAAAAGGACTGAGGTTTTATTTGAGCAGAATCAAGAATAGCCATCACTAAATGTGAAAGGGCAATTTCATGTAGCAGAAAAAGTCCTTAAGAAATATGAATGACTTCAATCTGATACTGGATAAATTCATATTGGAAATAAAGCATGATTTTTAACAGTGATGGCAAGGAGTAAGTGGAATGGGCCACCCACAGAAGCAAGGTGCTTTTGTCAGAAGGGTTACCTTTAGAACCACAAGTAAAGTAAATACAGATGAAACTATAAACCTTGATTCTGTCCTTTTTCTGGCACTGTATTCCGTGGGGTTTTGGTTCTTTAATAAATAGATTCACTAACACTCAAATCATGGCTGAGCTGCTGTAGTCTGTAGTGGGGAAGAAGAATCTATTTCTACCTGTTAATAAGACTTTGGTTATTTGAATGTTGTAATTTTAATGTGTTATAAGTTTGTGGCAGAAATGTTTGTGTTCATGTTTTGGGGTGTTTCTGTGAGTTTCTGTTGAGAGAAATGCATGGTTTTTTTGTGTTTTACAAAATTTATTTTCTCCTACCAGAAGGAGGAGGATGATGGTGGTGATATGGATAGTTACCAGGTATTGCTGCTGTTGCTGTCAATCCTGTGGCATGGGGCACAGCTAATGCTAATAGCCAGCAACTTTCAAATGAACAAGCGTACTTGAGCAAGCAAAATCAGCTTTGAAATAGATATGTGCTGTGCATTAAAGAGGCTACCTGGGCTATAAACCACTGCTATTTCAGTTTATCTCGTGACGTTGTACTCTTGCAGTGTGCTCTCTTCTCTAGAACTCAGCAGTCGGCTCTCCTAACTGGCTACATGAATTGCTATGTGAATAAAAGCTTAGAAACTTTAATTTAGAATGAAAACAGTTTCCAGTGAATATAATAGGGAAAAGAGCAACCACCTGCAGCTGCAGGCATCTTTCCCAACCAAATTAGGAGCACAGGATTTTTTGTTTGTTTTCTAAAGAAAACACTCTTACCTTTTATGTTGTGCAGTTTTCTGAAAATCTTGTGGGAGAGAGAGGGGAGGATGTGAGTGGGAATACAGAAGCTTCAGTGAAGCAATTTCTCTTATCTGCACAAAACCAAACCTTGAGCCAGGTGTTTTGGGTGATAAATATAAGGCAGTCACAGTTTAGACAATATAACAGAAGAGATTTAAAAGGTGATGACGGGCAGAAGAGAAAGTGCCTAAAACAGTAAAGTACCTTTCAGACTTCTGCGTGGGAGAATTATTTCTAATAGGCAGCCTTACAGAAGTAAAACCAGTTAGATGAGAACGCTGACATCCCTTACTAGGATAATGTGTTAGGTTTTAAAGCAATCTCAAAAGTATCAATTAAGGTACTAACTTCTTGCGGGCTGTTTATGCGCTTCCTGACATATCACAGAGAAGAACAAACCAGATTTTCTGTGATACCACAAAGCATGATTGCATGTTGGGTTTTGTTTGCATGAGAAATCTTTTAATTGCACTGATAGCAGCTGCTGGCAATGGAATTTTGGGCAGGTTTGAGGGCGTACTGACCTGTCTAATCTTCAGGAGAACTTACAGTCAACTGATGATACCTGTTTTTCCTATTCCACATGCTGTTAAAAAGTTTGATAGCCACTTCTGTGAGTAATTCACTTGTGGTATATAATTCTGTTCAGCAACTGAGGCAGTCACATTTTCTTTTCCTCCTGTTGGAATCTGAGACTTAAAAGCAAATAAGCTTCCATTCGTGGGTGATGAGGTACTTAATCACTGTGCATGTCACTTGGGGAAAAAAGTTTTCTGCATCATGCAAGCTGTTTCATCTTAATTCTGATAAAATGATCACAGAATTCACTGCTTAATCTTAACCGCATAGCCTAATAACTTTTTTTCTCTTTCCACGCTAGGAAGAAGATTTAAACTGTGTACGCGAAAGGTGGTCTGATGCATTGATAAAACGCAGAGAATACTTAGATGAGCAGATTCAAAAGATCAGCAATAAACAAGGTTTGAGGCTTAAAAGTCCCTGTTATAAGTAATTTATTGCTTAGACCGTGAAAAATGTACTTCATATACAATACTGTTCTCTTTCACTGTAGAAAAATCTGAGGATGACATAGAACGAGAAGCCCGGCTGGTGGAACAGTGGGTAGGGCTGACAGAAGAGAGGAATGCGGTGTTTGTTCCAGCACCAGGCAGTGGAATTCCCGGTGCCCCCGCAAATTGGTATGTTCAGAAAAACTGTTGGAGTGGTTAGCGTTTTCTACATGAGCATTGCACACTACAAGGTAAAAATCTGAGGATGTTTTAGAGCTTTCTACATTTTCCTGTAATACTACCAATTACACTCAGTTGGCAGAAGGCTAGAAGGTCAGGCGCTGGTTTGAATGTTAGAAAGGTTGGCTTAGTTAGCATATTACATAGAGTAGCTTTGAGATGGCTTTTGAATTTAACGTAGTATTCAACAGTTTTACAAAATTCTGAGAAAATTATCCTGTAGTTTGACACCTTTCAGAAAAAAGAGTGGCTCAAAAATGAATAGTAGAACGCGATAATTTCATTTGATAAGGGGTGGAGAGCAAAGAAATTCTGATTTCAGAGGATGTGTTCTCTTCTGTTTCATTTGAATTTCTAACATTTCTTTTAATTTCATTCAAATCTGTGTTTTAACTAAAATCAGTTGAATTGACATGCAAAAGTGAGGACTGCAACATGTTAGATTTGGGAAAGTGTGGACAAGAAATACAGCTCTAATCAAGTGTACATTGAATCTCTGATAATACCCAATATCTCTCCTTCATTGGGTAAATGATGTAGTGATATTCTTTCCTCCCGTTTTTTCCCCTTATCCGCCTGAAGCAAGCTGTGGTCATATAGCTAAAAGTGTATTTATTGATATAAAGACTATGCCTTGCCAGTAGTTACGTATCTGGTTGTTTGAAAGGTTGCTAAGCTTTATGTATGAGATGACTACAGTCAGTTAACTTCATAAGAAACAGAACAGGATGTTTCAAACTCTCATCTTCACAGCAACTGAATGTGCTCGGCAGTGTGAATGAAGTTTTGGCAAAGCGCTACATTTAGCTGCATGTGTAGATAAACAAAATATTGCCTGTGCAACATAGGCGTTCATATTTGCCATCAAGAAGTTGACAGCTTTACTCACTGGTTACAGTTAATGAACCTTGCATGGAGATCTGTTTGTCCAAATTAGCTTAGGTATGAATTTGCCTTCCATGTTGACAGCAGTTTGTTTTGTTTCAGGATTCCACCTGCAGGAATGGAAACACATATACCTGTCCTCTTCCTTGATTTAAACGGTATGTTGTAACAGAAACTTGGATCTGGGGAATGAGTTTGAATCAATCAATATTGGTAAATGGAAGAGTGAATCTGAAATGGCTTAAGAACTCAAACAAGTCCTGGCAATGACACTGTCTGATATGGCTTGCAAAATGTTTTTTCTTCTGATTCTGTATGTGGAATAATTAAACATAACTATATTAAAATAAAGATAAAAATTGGGGAACATCTGAGTACAAGGGTGGGTTGTAAAACAGAAAATAGCGTAAGAGAGCAAGCTTAGTTTAAATTGAACAGCTGATAAGAAAATCCGGTAAACTTTTTGATGTACAAATCCACATGTCATCAAAGCACTGATGGAAAAACTTCCAGTGCTTTCAGACCTCCTTCCACTGAGGTATCTGTAGAGTCTTAAACAGCTGAGTAATGAAGAACGTGTTAGCGCTACAACAAGCGTTTTGGTAGAGAATCTAGATGTTCTCCCTGTGAAGATATTTAGTTTTTAGTGTGAGAAGCCTATTCATTTACATTCTTAAGACACAGATACACACCGTAAGCAACGAGAGACTAGAATTAGCACCACATCCAAAGGCTGTTTAGGAAGCAAGTCTGTAAGTATAAACTTGGACATAAAGCAGAAGAGAATCCACAGGCCTTGTCACATCCAGCACTGCAGTGGGCTACTAGACGTGGTTACATAGGCAGCACATAAATACCTGCTTTAGAAGCTGCTTTTGGAAAATTATACACACTCTTCCCTTCATCTGTGCTGACAAGGAATGTTTTTTTGTTTTTTCATTATCAGCAGAGATTAACAGACAGAAGATCAAACAGGATATTTGAACACATTGATGGATCATTGTACAACTCTTTGTTGTTGCTGTTGGTTTTTTGGGGGATTTTGTTCTTTTTGTTTTGTTTTTGTTTGTTTGTTTGTTTAGCTAAAAGCCTAATGTAGCCAGAACTGCTGTTCTCAATTTAAAGATTCCCTGATACATTAGAAGTGAGTTAAATAAGAGATGAGCTGGTTAGGCTGACAGGTGGATAAATCAGAAATATTCCAGCTGGGTACGTTGATGTGATGAATACCGATAAATAGTTCTGAATTCTGTTTAGGTTATGTGAGAATGTGTTCAGGCTGAGTCTTAGCTTAGTTTTATTTCCCTTCTTTTGTATGCTGAAATAGTCTTCAAAATAATGTCTCGTAATAAGATTTATTAGGATTAAATGTATTATGAAGTATGAGTAGGACTTTATTACAGCTTTGTATTACAACTTTGCCTTTCTATATTAATATCCTTCGATATAAAACTATTTCATTCTTTGCACATTTGTTTCATTAGCTGATGACCTCAGTGCCAATGAACAACTTATAGGTCCCCATGCATCAGGAGTTAACTCAATACTACCAAAGGAGCATGGGAGTCCATTCTTTTATCTGCCGATCATAAAACACAGTGATGATGAGGTAAATTGTTAGCTAGCCTCCTTCTTGACAACTGCAGCTTATGTTAACACTTTCTTTGTATGTTTTATTTTCTACTTGTATATATTTAATCATTATTACTATCTTTCTGTCTTACAAGTACTGTTGGTATTTAGTGCTGCCTTGATTTTCTGGCCTATTACCTTAGAATTTAAGAGGATATGACTTGTTAGCTCTTCTGCCTTGATTCAGAGGTGACAAGTCTTAGCTTTTCTTGGCAAAAGAATAATCCAGCTGCCTGACTCAAAATCCCTTTTTCTTCCTTCCTCACCCTTTCATCATTCCTCGTGCAGGCTCTTGATTCTTCAGAGAAAACTACTTTGTTTATTGTGCACACTAGGCAAATCTTAATATTTCAATAAAACTTATTCCTTTATAGTACACAATTACTTTTTAAATATAAAGTTTGGGAATTGTTGGAAATGAATGGTTCTGAACCCATTTTGTAATGGCTTTAGCTCATTTCTTCCATGTACTGCACCAGCTCAGGCCATTGCTTTAAAGACCATTTCCAGAATAAATGGGACACCGAAGTTGGGGAGCAGGCAGGAGGAAGGCAAAAGATGTTCTTAAGGATGGGAGCATGTTTATTCTGTGTGGGACCTTATAACCTAATCAAACACAGACGGGAGATTTGACGCTGAATTTAATAAACTTTTAATACAGATGGAATAGGATTTGTTATAAGGAATAATAAGCACCTCCAGTGCTGCTTCTGCTTTCCTTTCTGTCTCCAGCTGTGTGAAGACATGCTTTTGGGGCAGAGTTTGCACAGTGCAGGGATCGTGCTGGCAGTTGTTTTCCCCAATATCTTACCACCTCTTTTGTGCTTCTTTTGATAAATTCCTTACTATGGAAAGGAGGTTTGACTCCACTTTGTTCAGTGATGCTTGTTTTTTCTCTCATTGAAGAACTGTCTTATTCCATGTCACATCATTGCAGATTATACCAGTTGAATCTTTGATTTCCCTTTCCTTCCTCCACTTCTTTTGTCTTTGTAGGTTTCAGCCACTGCTGCTTGGGACTCTTCTGTCCATGATTCAGTGCACCTGAATAGAGTAACACCTCAAAATGAGAGAATTTACTTAATAGTGAAGACTACTGTGCAGCTCAGCCATCCTGCTGCAATGGAACTGGTATTACGCAAAAGGATCGCAGCCAATATTTATAATAAGCAGGTAAAAAATGTATATGTAATTTTTTATTAATTTTATTTCATAGTGTTAATTTTATTAATGTTTTCTTAGCTGCTTGCTTCATTTTATATAAGTTTGGTCTCTAATTCTCTCGAAAGACAAATGTAAAATAGATCTTTATAGGTTGCAGTGAAACTGTGTGCTTCTGGTTAATTCCTTTGAAGTGTCCATTTTTCAGCCTGGTTCAAAATGCAACAGGTGCTCCTGTTGCAACAAAAAATAAGTTTACCTTCTTGTCTATACAACTTGAAACGTTCTTTGATTCTGGAAGTTTGTGGTAGATTCTCTAGTACCGGGTGACTGTAGGCATTCTGCTCCTGAAAGCATCTTTGGAGCCTTCAAATGTTCGTGTAAACACAACAGATCTTTTTTTTCTTTTTTCTTCCTCTTTGCGACTTTCTCTGTCAATTATAGACTAGGTTTGTTTCCCAGCACTACCCAAATGTGGCCATGCTACCCCCTTTAACATGGTGATTTTGGGTAGGGTGTTTCCTTTGGCCACGAGTGGTTGCTGTTCCCCTTGCTTTGCTGCTTCATCAGTTTAGACAATGAGCTGCTCTCTGAAATGATGTTCCTTTCTGTTTCCCAGATGAGACCTAGAACATATTTCAGAATTGCTTCAGTTTTTTGCATTGCAAATAGGGGGAGGAGCACAAACCAGCTGTTGTACTACTAAGCAACTTGCTAAGCAGCTGAATTCCATGCCTTTTTGTGTTTGGCATAGTGTCCTTTGCTAGTTTAGTGTATCTAAAATCCCTTATTAGGTGAAAGTTAAGTTAGCGATGTAAAGGCTAACTAACCTGACACTGAAGCATGTTAAGCTTGTAATTACAGCAGTGAAAACTCTGGTTACTGTTTCAGTTGTGGCTAGAAAGCAGAGTTATGCTTTGCTATTGCAAAAGGAATTTTCTACCTGTTTAACAGGTGGCTGACAAAATGAGAAAAGATGGTGTCTGTACATCAGAGACATACAGCTGCAGTCTCGCTGTTACACGAGGAGAGAGCATCAGCGCAAAACAGGAAAAAACTGTTACTGATTGAACTTAGTAGCATTGTATACTGAGCATAGGGATGTAAAGAGTACTTTATTGTTAATGCTAAAAAGGAACTTGCTAAATTATGGTCCTGAAAAATGTGCTTTTGTGGTAAAATACATTTTTGCATTGTGGTCTTTTATTTCTTGTCATGATGTCATAAATAATCATTAGCAAAACAATAATTGAAAATTACATTTTTTTCCTAGAGTTTTACCCAGAGCCTGAAAAGGAGAATATCTTTGAAAAATATATATTATGCCTGTGGAGTGACATATGAAATAGTATCCAATATACCGAAGGTAAGGTGTACTGTATTTCTCTGGCAAATTCACCAAAACAAACATAATGACTTACCGCAGTGGGTGATACCGATGGGGAAGTAAATGTCCTGCTTTGCTGGTATGAGGCGGCTTGCCAAAGTGTATATACCGAAGTTCAGTGAGGAGATAATGTTTATCTTTAAACAGTGGAAACCTGTGGGGTTTTTATTTTCTCTTCTACTGTGTTTAACTGAGTTCTTGTAGTAGAGCTATTGTTGAAATCACATTAGTGTCTGCAAGAAGATTGTAGACGGTACTTGGAAATGTTCAGGCCAGTGAAAACAGAATAGCTGGGAAAATGAGTTCGCAGGAGTATAAATTGATCTTTATAGAAAAAGCTTGCACAAATTGTAAATGTACAATAAAATTTATTTTAAAGGTACACAAACTGGACAAATGAAAACATACTCTTGTCACCATATAGCTGTCACTTTTGTGCAGCAGTACTTAAATTTTAAACTCCAGATAAATCGCATGGCATATCTAAGATTTGGGAAGGAAGTTGCATTTACTTGCTTAGGGAGTTGTCATTAATTAATCCTTAATGTCTGTGATTTCAGGTTATATAAGCATTGTTTCTAGAAGTACGTTGACTACAGCAAATGTGCAAAACTTCTGAACATGACCTCTTCCTAGTTCAGCATCATTTACATCTATATTGAGAAGTTCTGGATCATTGATTTAGGATTACTGATAAAGTTAAGGATTATAGATCCAAATTAATTTCTGGATTGAGAAGGTCTAAAGAAGTGAATCAATACATCAAAAACAATAGGCTTTAATTTTTAAAAACTTCAATAGTCTAACTTATAATTTAGGCTACAGAAGAAATTGAGGATCGGGAGACCTTAGCACTGATGGCCGCAAGGAGTGAGAATGAGGGCACGTCTGATGGTGAAACGTACATTGAGAAATACACCCGTGGTGTGCTGCAAGTGGAGAACATTCTGGGCCTTGAACGACTAAGACAGGCAAGGAAAAGACACTTCTTGCACCTTTTGAACTGGATCATGAGATTTCAAGTAGAGATGATTGATCTTTTAAAAATACTAAGTGTTGCTTTTTTTTCAGTTTGGGTTTTGATAGAGAACTTTGGACAGATAAACGTAAGACTGAGTTACTTCAGTGAAATATAGAATTCCAGTAGTGGTGGGTGTAGTAGCTATAGCTAACAACGGTGTAGTACTAGGAACCTGAACAGACAAAGGCCAGCAAATTAATTTCAGCTACAGATTTTGGTGGTTGTACATGCAAATGAAGATTTTGTAAATGCAAGCCCTGTTTGCTGCTGTTAGCCGCACTGGGGAAAAAAGTTTCTATCCTGCATGATCATTTCTCACGAGGAGACCATGGCATTGTTTTAGCATGTTCTTTTCTTTACACAGGCAGTCACAGTCAAAGAGGCACTCTCCACCAAGGCGAGGAACATCCGCAGAAGCATCAGCACTCCAAATGTCCACAACGTAAGGACTCTTTATCCTCTGGTAAATTAGTACTAATGGGCAGGGGGTGCTGTTTGTGTGCTGATGTGATGCTTGCACAATGGGATACAGTAATGATTATTCTGAGCGAGGACTAACCAACCTGTAGGGAAGCTGTCACGAGGCACTTGAAACCCCTGCCCACAGCTGTCCATCCCAGCAGGCAACAGAGCTGGCAGGGAAGTGGGAGGGTTGGGCGAAACTCTTCTGATAAGGATATTTGTTTTGATGGTTTTGGAAGTAGTTTAGCATAATCTGCCCTGAATCAGATTACTTTCTTCAAAATCCCTTTAAATTTTTTCATAGTGTGAAAAGAGAGTTTCCATTTTGTGTGCGTTTCATGTGTTCTGCTGTCACCCGTTCATACAGCACAAACAGCTGTCCCTATAAATAACCTTATCTAAAAGATGTAATGGAGAAGTTGTTAGGACCAAATGATCACAGTGTCTCCTCAAGGCATTGCATTTTATAACTAAAAATAGACATTTTGTCATTCTGTCTGTCGGTGTTCTGTAGGTATCCTGTAGCCGACTAGATCTTTCTGCCTGTGATGAAGATGATAAGGTATGTAAACATGACAACAAATGCTGCACGTTCTCAGATTTTTTTACCCCCCCTCTTTGAAGCAAGATGTATTTGAGCATTTGAGAGAAAAAAAAGGAAAACATATTTTTAATGGTATGTATACATAATGTAACTTCAGAGTGCTGCACTAATTACCTATTATCTTTAATTAAACCTTGTTCTCTGCTCTTCATATTAGAATTGTAAAAACTGATTTAAGAGGGGGGAAGTTACAGTGAAACAATATACCTCACTGAAAAGCTAATTAGCTTATAAAGAATCCATTTATGTGAGACAGGAAAACTCTCTTAAGTCAGTAAGTTGACATTCCTTCAGGTTTCTTTTGTTTTTTTTAAAAGAAAAAAACCTGCTTTTGAGTTTACCTATTAATTTTTCCAGGTTTCTCTGTATCAGCATGCGTATTTATGTATTTTTTTTCTTAGGGTTGGTCTGAAAGTCACCTAGATATATCTGACTGTTGTTCCAGTTATCAGGATGTATCATGTTATGGTACTTTACCCAGGGAGTCACCTCGCAAGAGCAAAGATGGCAGCGGTGAGTCTTTAAAGTATATATGTAATGATAGTTTTTGTGTTTTTTTAATTACTGCATTAAACAGAGAATTAAATTATCAGTGCTCTTTTCCTACTAAATGCATTATCTAGCTGCTTGCTTTCGCAGCTGAACATAATGTGGAAGTAGGGGAGAAAGGGAGAAATGCATGAAGACATCCAGGAAAGGATGGGAAGTTGAGGGTGTCCAAAAAGCCAAGAGGAGAGCGGAAGAACAAGCTAAACATGAATCACAACAGTAGGAGGGGAAAAAATAAATTAAAAAAAAAGAGACAAAAAGGAACTGCTGTTATTTTTATGAATTTGAAAAATAAGGTGCTTTTGTTAAAGTGGGGAAGGGTCCTTTTGCAGGTTCATTATTGATTTGGATATTTGCTCTGCCATGTCAGTGTGTCGCAGGTGCCTTCTTTTTGTCAAGTCAAATGATAACACATTCTTCTTGATCAGGCAATACAGGTAGAGATACTGCTGCAATAAAGTGGGACTGAGAATTTATTCATTGCTTCCTTGCCTGTAACTTCCTTTTTGATCATCCTGGCTGTGCAGGATTAGTGGCTTGGTACCAGGGCAGAATTGCAGTGTTGTGAACCCAGGTGAGGCACAGGAAACAAAGAGCTGTCAGTTCCACTTTCAAGGACACTTCCCACTGTTTTTATGACTGAAATATAAAAGAGAAATATTGGAGCCTCAGAACAGAGGGGCAGAAACTGTTATTCTTTGCTTTCCTTCTGTTTCCGGACTTCTCAGAAGGGCGTAATCTCCTCTTGTTGAGCTCTGTGTTATCTTGTGCTTGGGCTGGTGGTTAAATACCAAAATACTGACATTTTTCTGTAGCCAGCAACTTGCCAAACGCATGGCTTAACCTTCAGTTTTTTGGAATTATGCTCTTGCAGTCAAGATATGAAGAGCTGAATTACAGTATTTTTGCCTTTTTACCTAGGTGTTGTAGCAGAGAATTCCCATGCTTTAATGGCCAGCCCTTTTAAAGCATTTTCTCCTCAGCCACCAAAGTTTTTCAAGCCCTTAATGCCAGTGAAAGAGGAACATAAAAGGAAGACCCCGCTTGAAAGCCGACCTCTGCTTAGTCAAGAGGTAATCTTTGAAAACCACCTGTTGTTTGTGTTTTTTGAAGGAGATCAAGTGATTTTGTGTACTTGACAAATTGCAGCGTGCATCTGTTGCAAGAGAGTTTTGTAATTCTCTGGTAAAATTAATTAGGCTGTTCTTTATATGTGGTGGGGTTTTGGAGTTTTGGTTTTTACCTGAAACACAAGGGTCTTGTAGGGGTTTTTTTCACTTCTTGGTAAGTATTCTCCTTTGCAAGGTACTTCTATTTTAAAATAACAGTAACCTGCATTTTTTTTCTCCAACAAGATACTGTAAAACGTAATTCTGTGAAACAGTGTTCTAGCATGGTGTTAATTCTGACTTTTATTCCTCAACATTAAACTCTGCTATATCAGTTTCTCTACCTATTAACTTGAATTTTAATGTCTGTATGGCCAGCACGGGTGTTTCGTCATGTCTTAACGCCTTTCTAACCTGCACACGTTTAGCGCTGTGGTCAGAGTCGTGGCTTGTGTGATACGTTGTGTGTCTTAACCTTTTCAGAGCATGCCTTCGTCTCGGGTGCATTGCGCTGGCTGCGTTGTGCCTGCAGGAAGCAATGCCAGCAGCATGCCCGTAGAAAGTAATAGCGTACGTGAGGAAAAGATTGTAAGTTTTGTACCGGTTTCTGTTACGAGGCCTGGTGGTGGGCTCAGGACCGTTTGGTGGTGGGCTTAAAGTGCTTATGCTGCCGCAGCAGGTGTGTCATGGTGTGTAGGTGGGTGTGGTAGCATGTGGATATAATTGATTGTAAGTAATTGTTATAATGAACAGTTGCTTGCCTGGCTTGCAAATGCGATCTGTCAGTGGAACTAACAGCTGGGTTTTTACGTTTTGGGTTTTTTTGTTTTGTTTTGGGTTGTTCGTTTTTTTTTTTAATATTCATATATGATTTGTCTTGTGGGGTGGGCGGGAGAGGGGAGGCTTTAGTTTTTACAGGGCAGAAATGTTCAGGTAAAGGGTGGTTTAATGAACCATGTTGTTGTCACTCTAATATACCTTGTATGTTACCCAGATTTTGTGACTATACCCCAGAGTAAATGGAATGATCCCATTTGGTGTAAGTAACCATGCATTTAGGTGCTGGGCACACTATAAAAAGCTTCTCATTGCCTGATGTGGAAGTAATATGACTAAAGATTGGTGCTCTTAATTAATCTGCAGCCTGTCTTCGTCATAATTCAAGTGGTGAATTGAGGTGGAGGGCTTTTATTTTAATCTTCACCTGCCAAAAATCCTTTTCTCACTGCTGCTTCAACAAAAGTTGTATCATCGTTTCTGCTGTATGATGGACTCTGGTTTTGGGCTGTGGAACATGGCTGTAAATACTTGCTTTAATCAGAGCTTTAGATTTAAAATTCAGAAACTTCAAATTATTTCCCATAAGTATTATAGGCCTCTCACCACAAAGTACTAGTGATGGATTCTTCCTATTCGACGGTTATTTTCATTCCTACCATATAGCTGAGCCATTAAAAAATCTGGTCTGGATTTTTAATGCTGTTTTGTAGGTTGTTATACCAAAGTATCCTGAGTGTTCTATTGTATATATTTGAAGCTTGGCTGCTGGTTTTGAGAAGCAGCTGTTTTATTTTCAGTCATGTTAATTTTCCATAAGGTAGCTGACATGGTGACTCACACTGAGTTACCGATACAAATAGTATGAAGGTATTTGGAAGACAGAATCTTCTAGCATGTTGAAAAACATCCCTTGGAAACTAAATCGTTACAGAATTTTCTGTAGCAACTTGAGGGCAGTTTTAATCCCTTGAGTAAATCAGGGTTCCACCCCTCGCATGCCCTGAATTAACTGAGGCATTTGCCTGTGCTGCTTTCCACAGATAAGCAGAAGCTTTCTGAGCTGGAAAAGGGCAACATCCTGCATGAGGCTTTTCCAATTAGAATGGAACTAATTTGTTGAATACCGTAAAGCTGCTGTAGCCAACAGGGCCCTGAAAAGAGCTTGTTCTTTCAGTTCTCAGCTGCTTGCTTCTACACTTTTGCACTGACGTCTCCCTTGCATCAACATAGCGTTTTGGTCAGTTGCATAGTAAGTCACATCAAGGGAACTGATCCATCCAGCTGATGGCTAGACTACCATGGAGCTGTATTTCATTTGGATTTACTGCACTGTCTGATCACCTTATGGACACTTGAGTAAGATACTGGGGTGGCAGGCAAGAACTAGCAGCCGCTAGTGGGGAGGACGTTGTGACAGCTATTTTACATAGCCTTGCTAGCTTATGGCATTGAGTTTATCAAAGAATGGCTTCTGGCTTTTTTTTATCCCTTTAGGAAGGAAGCCTTTGTAAGATGTAGGCTTCCTAGGCTGCCTCTCATTTTTCAGAGCTGGAGCAAGTCTATGTTTTAACTAGGACAGAGTATATATTTCACATATTTGGGTGAATAGTGCTCTCAGAATGAATTCAGAGATTACACTAGGGCAGCGTCACTGCTCCACGTGAAACTTAGCTGACTGTTCCTCTTTATCTGATGGAAAGTGAAGTTTACACAGTATTAATTAATATTGTAAATGATCACACCAAGGTACAGAGCCTCATACTCCTAATTAATCACTGGATGATTGGTGTTGCTTCTGGTGTGATGCTTACTTGCATCTTACAACATATAAAAAATGCTGTAGAATTAAAAGTGACTAAACATGCAGGAAGCTAGCAAGATCAACTAGACTGATGTTCTGCATCAAAGTAGGCGTAAGAATGATGTTTGGTCTTTTTCTCATTTTTCTCTGGGATCTGTTCTTTACTCTTCTTGAATATTCAAAACACATCTGTCAAAGGGGGGGGAGCAGTTAACAAAAAATACCTTTATTCAGTTGCCCTGAAACAGAGCATTCAACCTAAAATTTCAGACAGTACTTCCACATGCATTTAATACCGCAACTATTGCTGAACAGCATGACGTAAGGGCATGTTTGGTGTAATATGCAAGTACAGTGGAATTATGTTAAGGTCAGATGAAATGTTTTCATATTGAAAGTATTTGAATACTGCCTGTAATTAACACATCTAAGGGGGGTTTGGCTTAAGAGCAAATCCTCCTATGAAAACTGCTTCAATGAAAATTGAAGCACTGGTGGTACAACGACTATTAAATAAATACTACTGATTTTTAAATTAGTAAAATGGGGACTAACATCTCTGAGGTTATTTGGGAGGTATAATCTAGGAGTTTGAAAACTGAGATACTTTAACTATGCATTATCTTTATTTCAAAGCAAGTATAGAGAAGCTGCTCTGCGTTCTTGCTTACTTTGCTTCTGAAATCGCTAAATCTTGATATATGGTCTTGTCTCCTTAGTTGTTGCTGGCACATTCTTTCTGTTACCCCTTCTTAAATCTATTTTTCATTATAGTCTTTATGTTACTTCCCAGGGAAGTGGCTGCAGTTTCTTTAACAATTTTTCAAGGATTTTATCTTCATTTCTTACCAATAGCCTGAGCAGTACAAGGTGACTTCCTTCTTTCCCCCCCCCCACATCTTACATCCGCAGGAATTTGAAGAACCCTGAAATTGCTTTGTTTCTGGAATTTCCTAGTCAGGAGGCTCAAGAGAGGCTTTGAAAGGAAATATTTCTTGTCCCCACATGGGGCATCTTTTGTCTGTCACAAGGTGATGTCTCATCACCTAGTTACAGCATTCTTTACAACCCATGTTCTAGTAATAAGACTGGTTCTTTGTACCTTACCTTTTGTGGTTATGATGATAGATAAACCTGAAATGACACACAGCTGACAATGTGGTTAGTTGTTTGACTTTTCCTTATCAAGTCACCAATGTCTGTGTGTCTGCAGAGCCATTTCTCAGTTACAGTGACTCTTACCCAGCCTGAACCTGAAAAGGGGCCCTGTGTGTACTAAGAAATTTTTTTTCTTTCAGTTGAATGAGGAATCTTGCAGAGGGGAAACAAAGAACTCTGGGTGTGGTTTCAAGTGGATGTTTAGGTAGTATCAAGTAGAAATCATTAAATGCTTATCGATTTGGAGTTCATGTAGTATCTTAAACCCACTGTATTTGATAAACACCAGAGTTTGTAATATTTTAGAAGCAGCAGACTACAAGTTTCTGCATAGGGCAAAACTTACTTTTGCATGAGCAATAATGGTGAAAGGGAAGGAGTAAGCAGAATGATTAAGAAAAGGTCCCTCACAGACAAGCAACAGGTATACTCTAATATGCAAAAAAGACATTTTGTATAATGCTTCAGTGCTTGGAGAAGGGTATTCATAGTCTCAGTAAAGTGGCTATTAATGTTGTCCTTCAATTTTAAAGGGACTACCTGTAGATTTCAGAGGTAAAGAACAAGATCTTCAATAATATAAATCATTCTCAATAGTCTTACGTGACTTTTCATAATACTCCTTTTCAGAGAAATATATAATTGCAAAATAAAGCCTTCATCCAAATTTTGTTTGAGAAATAACTCTGAAGTAGAGCTGTAAAAACTAGTAAGCAAAGGATGCCAAGCCTTTACTTGAACAAATATTAATAATTGAAATCTGGTTGGATTTGTCAGATATACTTACCCAAGTAGAAGCATCTTCTTCAGATACTGATTGCTCTGCCAACGTGAATTTTAATAGTACTGGAAATCTTGATTCAGCTTAAGAGGCCGTTCTGCATGGGTAATATGACTGAATTATGTCTGCTATGAGCTTGAACGTGGTAGGAATGAAAATGAGACCTTATTATAGATAAGGGTCATAGCAAGTAGTGATCACTTCAAAAAATGGAGGATGAAAGGAGAGTGGAGTCATTTACAACATTTTTACAGTTCTTTTTACAATTCAAACAAATAAAAACTAGGAAAAAAAACCACCACCACCTCCAGGCTGGGAGAAAGAGCTTGTTACATAAGCATGGATTTTCTAATATATACCTATGAGGATGTTTTAGTTAATTGCACTGCTGAATAGGGCAGGGGAACTGGTCATAAATGACTTGGAGAAGGCCAACATACCCAGTGCCGTCTTTACTTTTAACCTTTATATGTAAAACTAGCCTTCAGGGATCCCATGCCCCTGAGACCCAAGAGAAAGTGTGGAACAAAGATGACTTGCCCTGGTAGAGTACCTCCAGGGTGGGGAGCAGTTAAGCAAACTGCATGTTTGTTTAACTAATCATACCCACAGTGCTGAGGGAGCTGGCTGCTGATACTGTTATTAGGCCACTCTCAATTGTCTTTGAATGTCATAGCAATAGGGAGAGGTACCTGAAGACTGGAAGAGAGCAAATGTATCTCTCCTGTCTTCAAGAAGGACAAAGAAGAAAGATCCAGCTAACTACAGACTGGACAGCCTCACTTCTGTCTCTGGGAAGGTGATGGAGAGTACCTTTCCAGAAAGCATTTCCAAACCCATGAAGGACAAGAAGGTGGTTGGGACTAGTCAGCATGGATTTACAAAAGGGGAGTCACACTTGACCAACCTCAGTGGCCCTCCACAGTAAGGTGACTAGCTTGGTGGATGAGGAGGGAGCAGAGGATGTTGTTTACCTTCACTTTAGTAAAGCGTTTGACACTGTCTCCTATAACAACATCATGGATGGGCCGACAAAGTACAGGTTAGACAGGTGGAGAGTGGATTAACAGCTGGCTGAACACCTGGGCCCAGAGGCTGTGTTCTGAGGTGCAAAGTCCTGTTGGAGGCTGGTGACACAACGGTCTACACCAGGGCTCGGTACCAGGGCCAGTACTGTTCCAGCACCTTCATTAGTGACCTGGGTGATTGGACAGAGCCTCCCCCCAGCAAGTTTACAGATGAAACCAGAAGGTTGTGCTACTATTCAGAGGGACCTCAACAAGCTGGAGAACTGGGCAGAGAGGAAGCTCATGAAGTTCAACAAGGGGAAATGCAGTGTCTTGCGTCTGGGGAGAAATAACGCCAGGTACCAGTACACGTTGGGGGCTGTCCAGCTGGAGAGCAGCTGTGCCTAGAAGTGTCTTGGGGTCCTCATGGGCAGCAAGCTGGCCGTGAGCCAGCAGTGCACCCTTGCAGCAGAGAAGGCCAACAGTATACTGGACATCGCCAGCAGGTTGAAGGAGGTGATCCTTGCTCTCTACTCGGCACTAGTGAGGCTGTGTCTGGAGTATTGTGTCCATTTCTGGGCTCCTTGGTACAAGAAAGATAGGAATTACTGAAGTGAGTCCAGTGCAGGGCCACAAAGATGATTAATAGCTTGAAGCATCTGATGTATGAGGAGAGCTGGGACTGTTCAGCCTGGAGGAGACCAAGCTCGGGGGGACATCTTATCAGTGCATAAAACCACCCAACAGAACACAAGGCAGACTCTTCTCAGTAGTGCCCAGCGGCAGGATGTGGGGTGATGGACACAAATTAAAACATGGGGCGATGGACACAAATTAAAACACATGAGATTCCATCTGAACACAACATATGTTTTTTTACTGTGAGGATGGTCAAATGCTGGAATGGGTTGTGCAGAGAGGTTATAGAACCTCCATCCTTGGAGATCTCAAAACTCACCTGACTGGACACAGTCCTGGACAATGTGCTCTGGCTGACCCTGCTTGAGCAAGGGGGGTGGACTAAATGATCTCCAGAGGTGCCTTCCAACCTCAACAATTCTGTGATTATTCTGACACGTGCAAACTGAACAAACCTGTTTGCTGTCTGTGTATTTGAAGCTTTGTTGTACGAAGTTATTTGAGCAGTCTTGGCTATTATGACGTATAGGAAACATTTTCAAGAGGTTGTTTATCTTAAACTTGGTGTATTCTCATTCGTTGGTCACCTGCTTAGGTGTTGTGCTTTTCCTTTACCATTGGTGATTCATGGCAGGTGTCTGAAAGCATTGAACTATTTCAGATATCACACAGGATCTGCCTTGATCAGTAGCTGAAATACATGATGCAGATAAAGGAATTGAGAAATAATAGGTGCCCGAGTTCCTCTAAACTTAAGTACTGCAGCAGTTTCCATTTTTCTGAAAATACTATTCTTTCCCATAGGAATTTGCTGTGAACTAACCATTTTTAATATGTATGTGTTTTTAATACAGGTTTGTGTATCTATATACGTATGTTTATATATGCATATATATAAATACATGCATATATTTATATGAAAAATCAAGTACTTCAAAAAGCATGCATGTGGAGTCCTGCCTGCAGTATTTTCTGTGCTGGGGGGAGCAGCCTAACCATGTTGCTGGGGTTTTTCTCGGCTGCGTCTTGACAGACTGAAGTCCTCAGGTGGACTCCGAAAGCCACGTTTGTGGGCTGGTCACAGTGCATCACGCTCGTTAGCAAAGGGAAATTCAGGGATGTACCTCCAAATTCCGCCAGGTTGATTAATGATGCTTATTTCCCTGCATACAAATGCTTCCTTGAAAATTCACTGTAGTACATGATCCTTTTGCCTTTATTTTCAAACATCCTGAACATGTTCAGGTGTGATAGTCAGGGGTAAGCAGAAATATTTAGCTTCGCTGGTATCAGATTAACAGAAAATCCTGTTGTGCAGGATAGTTTTCAATAATTGGGATTGCAGTGGACACCCTGTAAGGCTGCTTCCATTCATATGTTTATCTTGTTAGGTGGTCAATTAGCTCTATAGAATACCTTTAATTGGTTTAATTAGTCTAAACCAGGGTGGGGTTGAGGGGGGGAGTTTATAGTACATGGCTTTAAAAATCTTGAGTATGATGAAAATATGCCAACATACAACTTCTTCATGTTGTGAGCTTTCCTTATACCAAACTCTATTGCTTTATATTTTACTGAAATACTTAGAATTTATCTTTATTTTCTAAAAATTGAATAGCTCAGTGTAGGCAGGATATGTTCCCAGCAGCTCTTTTTATAAGTGTCTTCCATTCAGTTGAAGAATATTAAAGGTATATAATTCTTCACATTCAGAAAGGGAAAAAATCAAGGAAGGTTAGTTTATTTTTAAAACTTTACTGTCATAGGTTCCTAATCCCATGCCACTCTCCCTTCTTTTGCAGGACTCAGAGGAGGAAGACAGTGAGTTGGAGGCCATTAATAAGAAGCTGATAAGTCCACAAAGTTTTCAAAATTTCCGGCCTTACATACCGGAGGAGTTTGCTGACTTCAGTGTTTACAATGCTAGCCTGGAGAACAGGGAGTGGTTTTCTTCTAAATCAGACTTCATGAGTTCACGTGTTCTTGAGAAAGAGGTATCCCGCAGCCCCACCACTAGCAGTATTACTAGTGGCTACTTTTCCCACAGTGCCTCTAATGCTACTCTGTCTGACATGCTTGTTCCCTGTAGTGATAGCACAGACCAGCTAGCCAGTCACACGAAGGAGCTGGACTCTAATGATCCCTCAGGATCATCTCTTGCACATGATTTAAGATCTTCTTCGAACAAGGAATGTCGAGAGTCAGAAAAGGAGTTAGCGAGAGAAAAGTTATCTGTGTTACCACTGAAAGAAAACAGTGCCTTAACGGAACAAGTACCACTGTCCCTCGATGCCACTGACAGAGACTCTCAGCAGTTACCCACCGCTGGATCGTTTTCAGCTTTAAGTTCCTCAGACAGCAAAAATACCTGTCGTATAATTGAGTTTTCAGCACGTGAAGCAACAGTTGAGCACACAACGGACATTCTGGAGGATCACTCCTTTACAGAGTTCATGGGCGTTGAAGATGGAAAAGACTTTGACCATTCGACAGCTCCGCAGTCGTGTTCCCTCGTCTCCTCTAACGGAGTGAGCGCCTTGGAGTTACCCCAAGGCACTGACAAGGAGCAGAGCGCACACGTGGGCCAGCTGAGCTCTGCCGCAGCAGTCGGTGACCGGCTTGCAGGTGCTGTGGAAAGCCCTTTTTGTTCTGCACTGGTAAAAGGCCACGAGGCTTATCCTGATACTTCCATAGACGATTTCATTGGGAAGGACCACTTGGATGGTTCCGATTGTGAAGAAGGTGCTTCTGCAGATCAAGCCCACGTCTTGCCTAGCTGGATGGCCGTGGGTGAACAAGTCTGTGTTGGAAGTAATAAGATGGGCACGGTGAGATACGTTGGAACGGTGGATTTTTCAGCTGGCATCTGGGTTGGAGTGGAACTCAATGTTCAGCTGGGTAAGACTAAATATACTCTGGGTTATCTATGCAGCTAGTGTGATCTATTTTTAAAGTTGCACTACAATCATAATGCTGTTCAGTCCTGGAAAGTGCCTCAAATTTCACGGCAGCTTGGTACCTGCTACGCCCAGTTCTAGGCTTCCTGTTTATAGGGATGCTTTGATTAATTTTTAACTGTCTTAAAGCCCTGTTCTTCTGGCTGTATGCAGAGTAATACTTTGGCATGTTGTGGTAGTTCTTTTTGTACCCATCTGTTTTCATAGATCAGAAAAACAAGCAAAGCCCAAAATTGGCAGATTTCTTTTTTTTTTAAATCAGTGTGCATGTTCGTGGGCAGTACTAATAGTGGGCATCGCTTGTCAAATTGGTTTGGTGTCTGTAGCTTTCAGAGGTTTTAGTTTTGATTTTTTTTTTTCCACTGGGGAAAGCTTAATTACAAAACACAGGTTTTCTGTAACTTCAATTTGGAGGGGTCAGAAAAAATCAGCTCCTCCAGAGATGCTTCCAATCTTCTAAAAAATGTTTTTAGTAGTTTCATAGATAGTAACACTGGTACTAGAGATCTGCTGGGAGCTGAGGTTTAGGCTTTGTAAGCAATTGGTTCTGAGGATAGTTTATTTTGTGAAATGAACAAATGTTTGACTTTTTAAACTGCTAGTTGACAAAACAATAGTTCAGGAAGTCATCTTTTTGGTCACAATTGGAGCCCTCCTTTCGAGGTTTTGCTCTCCCTAGCACCTGGTGTGTGCACCTGGCTCTGTCACTCAGCACTGACAATCTTGATTATTTGAGAGATAAACAAAGGTATTCACACTGCAACACTACAATTGTATGTGCTAATGAAAGTACCAACAATTAATTCTGTGTGTTTATTTTCATTGAAGGGAAGCATGATGGAGTTGTAAGAGGCAGAGAGTACTTCCACTGCAAACCACGACACGGCGTCTTTGTTCGTCCTGGGCGCCTCAGCAAAGCACCAGCTCCTGCAAGGAAGTGGAGTAGCACTTCACGGTCTCAGGCATCTTCCACTTCGGAGAAACGGAGAAGTTCTGTGCTTCAAGGCTCATCATCCGCTCCTAAAACAGGAGGAGAAGTCCTCTGCCATTCAGGAGATGCAGCAGCTTCTGCTTTTTCCAGGAAACAGGAGAACAGGAAATCTTGGATTAACTAAACTGCAGTATTTTTGCACTTACTACACGCATCCCTGTGTAGAAAACTTTATGGATTTTTGAAGCTATTGTACATTTTAATCTGTCCATATGGAATGTGTATTCTCTAGAGTCCTTGACTTCATTCTCTAATTTTTTTATAAATAATATATATATTATATATATATGAATGTGTATCTATAGTTTGTCTGCCAGTGGGCAGATGTGGCTGCACACTAAAATACAGTTAAAGCTGATCTGTAGATAACTGAGGTACTGGACTATTTGTTACGCAACAACTTGGGAGATATATTTTAAACAACAAAAAATATTTTATTGTGGAAAAACCAGGATGTAAATCCATATTTGGGGGGGGGGGGGGGAGAGAAACAACAACTATGGTTTGCTGTTCTTAATTACCAAAGAACTTGTTTTAGACTGACACATTTGCTGTTTATATCTTTCTATTGTAAATGTTTTAACTGATAACTTGGTGCCACATTTCTTTTAGTCACTGGGCACCATGCAGCCTTATGTTCCGTGTTTAAGCACACTGAAATATCCAACTGCTTCGTATTTCTTGTCTTCCTAGAGGCCTGCCACTGTGCTGACTTGGCATTGGATGGAAATGACTAACAATGCCTGAAGCTGTATGTCTGGCATTTCACGTGTTAACATAAGCCAGCCGGGCAGCTTGACTGCAGAAAACAGTATTACTGCAAGGGTGTGAGAGGACAACATTTTGGGGTTTGGGGTTTTGTGGTTTGTTTTTTTTTTTTTTGGGGGGGGGGGGGGGGAGGTGGGGAATGGGGAAACAAAGAAGCAGTAAATGGATCATGATTGCAGACTTTGCACTTGTTACTTGCTGGTTATTATTGAGATGAAATAGAACCTGCTAAAGTAATTTTAATCTGTAAAGTTTTATTTTAATAATGGGAATGATGGAGGGATTTGTGTCTGGTGCTCATGAATTCCTAAGAAGGTTGTTCCACATGTAGATACTGTAGATGCCTGTACAAGCGTTCTGGATATTTTGTAAAGTAACATGGTAAAAATGAGTGAAGTGAATGGCCTGCTGTATCTGTTCTTCTTTGTTTCTTAGCAAGTGAATGATTGAGATACCTGGGACCTTACTGAAAAGCTGCTGTTCTTTCTTTGATTGTTGTGTACAGTAAGTGGACTCTTGTATTTTACTATTTACTGTAAAGAACTGTAATTTATATACTGCCATACTGTATTTAATTGGTACAGACCTATTGTGTGTTAGAATACAGACTGTTTACTTGGGATTTAAAAACAAAACGACGTTTTGCTTGTATTTGGTACAATCAGGTTTCACGGTCAAATAGTAAGCTGTGTCTAGGTGACGGTGCTCAGATGCAAAGTACTTTGTAAAAACGCTGAAGGACAATACGACTCAAGTGGAAGACTGGATGGTACTTAACCTGTTTTAACACTGACTGATTCAGGAAGCGTAAGAGGAGAACAGCAGCCCCTGTGGATACGTGTTCCTCACAGCTGCTTTCCCTGTCCCGCCTAGGAGAGGGAGCGGAGCTTGGAGGGGGAACTCCTGCCAGGGAATGACATTATGTGGGTCAAGGGGAGACAGGACAAGTTCCTGGAAGACGGACAAGGCATACCCATTGCTAAATATGTAAATGCCTCAGCCGCGTACAACACGGCAGCTGGAAGGGTAACGTGCTGTGGGAGTAGTGAAAGGAAGGGGCATGAGGTCAATGTACTTGCCCTTGACGTAGGTTTTGGCTCTTCTGAGGCAGGATTTGTATGTGTTAATTGATTTTGGTGGAATGAATGTCTTTGCAGAATGTTTCATGCTTCTGGATCTTCATAATGCACCCAATGCATTAATGGTACTGCTGCTGGAGGAAATTGCTGTAATAGAAGAAAACATTTTATGTAGAAGTTTTTTATCAGGCAGAGATGATCATGGAACACAGCCAGCTGTGCACCCAGCACCACTGTCTTGAAGTTAATCTTAGATGTCACTTTCATATTTTTTATACAGCTTTTAAGAAAACTCATGCTCACATATTTGCATAAACATATTTGTCCAAGGCCATGACAAACAATTTGGAAAGAAAATGTGGCCATTTTCTGATGGCAAAGAATCGGTATTTAGACCAGGTTAGCATCAGTTGAGCTAGGCTTTTCATGGTTTTAGACCTTTGAGAATACAGAATGCATGATTGATTGACTGCTTCAGAAACACTGGGATAGTTGTGCTTCTTGGGGTGTACAATCAGTACACACCAAAGAAACCAAAACAAGCCAACCTAGTTTTGTGCTGTACCTGCTTTGCATAAGCTGTGCTATCATGACTTCTGTTACTATTAAAGGAGATGTACTTTAGCAAACCTTGCCTGTTAACATGCCCTGCCCTGAATTTATTTGAAGTTGGAAGGAGCATATCTAATGAGGTAATGTGAAAATGCAATCATTTTACTTTTTGTGCTCCTCAAAATTCTGGCACATAAACAGAAGCACTTTCTGTTTGCTAGCAATGTCAGACTAGTCATTTGCCATCTTGAACTTTGTTAATCGGTGGAAAAACCCCATGGTTATAGTCCAACTGCACATTGCTTTTAATTGTTTGGGAGTTTGTTTAATATTAATCTTAACCAGAGTCTAAAATACACTGTCTAATAAGCAGGATGTACAATCCATACTAAGACCTTGAATTAAAAAACCAACAAATCAACCCCAGTCATAACACTGAGTAACGCAGGGCAGAGCCAATCTCTTGATTGTCTGACCTGCCAAAACAATCCTGTCATCTCCCTGCAGCCCAGACAGAATTACCTGATTTTCACTATCAGGATTGTTACAGTGTTAAGTAAGATGATACTGGCCATCCATCTTGTTTTCTGAATTTATTATGTGGGGTTTTTTTCAAGCATATATGCCTTTATGGAGATTCAGCCAGAGCTGGTACAGTCCAACAAGCAGAAGCAGAGCGTTTAATCAGTCCTGCTGGATGTTCCCCCACAAAAGGCTTGCTTTGTGCTTGCAGCAGCAGGGTTTTCCCTGCTGTTATGGTCTAAGTGATAAATGCCATGAAGCAGTGAGGTGCCAGGGGAGCTGGCTGGGAGCCCCCGTGGGTGTTCTGTCCCCCAGCCCCGGAGTCACTGGCTCCCCAGGGTGGCCAGGTTGGAACTGGGAGCTCAGTGTGGTGGGACTGACCTCCCCCAGCATGGGTACGTCCATTGGGGACCTCTTCATCTGTGTAGCTGGCAATTGATGGAACTGGAAGGAGAAAACGTCAAATCTCAGGCTGAGTGAAAAGGACTGGTGAGTTGTTGGGGAAGGGTGGAGGGGAAAAGGCTGGAGTAAAGTGGTTGCTGGCATGTTTCTGCTGGAAAACAATCTTAACAACAGCTTTCCTCATAAAAAAACCGTGGAAAGTGTAAGCTGTCAGAGACGTGCTAGTAAAGCAGCGTCCAGGACTTTTGAGGGTGAACACGTAAACTGTGGATGCCTAAGGATGGGCCTCTGGCTGATGGTACTAGAAAAAACATCCAGCTTTTCCCAACCTAGGTGGGCCGCAGACCGGCGGTACTCGAAAAAACATCCAGCTTTTCCCGACCTATGTATAATTTAACCTAATACGTTCTCCTAGCGCCATTCCCTGAGACCTCCAAGTAGGGAAAGCTCCCCGCTGGGAGAGCTGCGCTGCCTCCATCCCTCCCCTCCCTCCACACCACCCTCTTCCTCACGTACCTCAGTGACCGAGGGCGGAGCGCAGCCAGGGCCGCCCCCTCAGGAAACCCAGGGCGGGACGTGAGGCGCCGCACGCCTCGGCCCTCCGCGTCTTACAGCCGCGGTCGCCGCCGCTGAGGTAAGGACACCCGGCGGGGCGCGAACCCGCGGACGTAGGGAAGGCCTGAGGGGAACCGCGCCGGCGGAGGGAGACGCGCTGAGCGGGGGGACGCCGCCCCCCCCTCCCCCCCCTCAGCGCGTCTCCCTCCGCCGGCGCGGTTCTCCTCAGGCCTCCGTGAGGTGGCCGCTCGCTTCAGCTCAGCACCCCGGGCCAACCCTGCCCCTGAAACTGCCCGCCGGCTTCCTGCGAGTTGTTTTTCCGTCAGACGCTATGGTGGAGGTTCAGTTATTTAAGAAAATAATCCGTCACGGTACCGTTTTGTGCCTTAGCAAATGTTATTTTAAGGGCTCGGTGGGCTTTGGTTTGTATAACCAGGTAAAACCAGTCATCCCGGTTGGAGGGGCTTGGGTTTGTGGTGGCTGTGCTTTGCGGTGTGTGTGGGGGAGGTCAAGATGTGGGAGAAAACAAGGAATAATACTTTCATCTTTATTTTACAGAGGTTTCCTTACAGGGAGCTTGGTCCCTGAACAGGCCTCTGGCATTTAATTTATTTCTTTGCAGGTGAAATACTTTTGAGGGATGCTGATGAGTCTCGTTCAATTTACCTCTAGAAGGCTGGTTTCCCAAGTGTATTCTGGATTTAAGGCTGCCTCTTCAAAGAAACAGAAGTTTTGCTGGGAAATGGCTCGTCCCAGTTCAAGTAAGATATCTGTTTGTTTGCTTTAGTACCCCAGGTGGGTTTTCAAGCTAATTTGAAATTTTAGAAGGTTTCGTGTCATAGGTGAAGTCTATAGTTTAATTCAAAATGTTTAGAAGAGTGAAAAGTGGATTTCCCCCCCCCCAGCTGCTAAAATTTGTCTTCTATGCCTGTATTACATGTAGTTCCCAAAACCCTGGCATAGTCAGGACGATTGCCTGGTAGCATGGTTTTAGCACTTATAATTGATGCACATTAACATGCACTAGTTAATTGCATTTCCTTTTCATAATCCTAATGGGTAATAAAAGTCGCTCCTTATTTCTTTGTACAAGAATTATGGAGGACCTCGAGCATTTGTAACAACTGAGTAGCGGGATATTGGGTAACCCCAGGCAGACTGTTCGCTCAAGCGGTAGTAAATACTCTCTCTCTGTTTGGGGGGTGAGGTGGGGTGTGTTTTGGTTTTGTTTTTTAATTTGAGGATGCGCCTTAACTCAAGATCGGCAGGCAGAACGGCACAGGTGGAACAACGAAACCCCTGGCAGCTGGGTAGCCAAGATGCACTTGTTTTCTCTGCTTTGAGCATCAGTGTTCAGCTGCTGTCAGAGCCGGGAGACCAGACCAAGGGGACTGTTGGCCTGTTCTTCACAAATTCAAGAGCTTGTGAGGTCTGGTGTATGACAGCAGATGGGGCATCAGAATCATAGTGTTCTCTGCCCAGTGGGTCTTGGGACTTTTCCAAAGACTGACTCTCCTCGTCAAAACTTACCTGCCTCTGGTTAAAAAAACCCACCCACCCAACCAAAAAACCCCACCCCAAAATGAACCACATAGTAAATTGTGAAGGTTAGGGTTGTGATCGGCAGCTCTAAGTTCACCTAGAGGCAAGTCACTAGGGTCATATTGTAGGAGTCAGTAATGGGGCCAGTAGCGTTTAACATCTTTGTTAATCAGCTCGATGATGGGGCACAGTGTACCCCCTCAGCAAGTATCTAGATACAAAGCTGGGAGGACTGGCTGATACACCAGAGGGTCATGCTGCCACCCGGAGGGACCTTGAGAGGCTGGGGACGTAGGCTGGGAGGAATCTCCTGAATTTCAGCAAATGGATGATGGTGCCAGGTCCTGCCCTGGCAAGGAATAACCGCAGGCGCCAGGACAGGCTGGGGCCAACCTGCTGGAATGCAGCTCCGCAGAAAAGACATTGAGGGCCCTGGTAGACATTGTCCCCTCTGCTCAGTCCTGGTGAGACACACCTGGAGTGCTGGGTCCAGTGCTGGGCTCCCCAGTATGAGAGAGACACAGGCGTACTGGAGAGTCCAGCAAAAGGCTACAGAGGTGATTAATGACTTGGGGCATCTGGCATATGAGGAGAGGCTGGGAGAGCCGGGGCTCTTCAGCCTGGAGGAGACCAGGCTTGGGGGCATCTTGTCAATGCATAAACACATCTGGTGGGAGGGAACAAAGACAAGGCAGACTCTTCTCAGTAGTGCCCAGTGACAGGACAAGAGGCAATGGACACAAATGAAAACACACAAGATTCCATCTGAACACAAGAAAACACTTTTTCTTTTCTTTTTTTTTTTCTTTCCTTTACTGTGAGGATGGTCACACACTGGAATGGGTTGTGCAGAAAGAGGTGGTGGAGTCTCCATCCTGGGAAAAACTCAAAACCCACCTGACTAGACATGCTCCTGGATGATCTGCTGTGGCTGACTCTGCTTAGGCAGCGGGTTTGGACTGGATGATCTCCAGAGGTCCTTTCCCACCTCAGCCGTTCTGTGATTCTAAGATATGTTGCTTTAAAATTAGTATCTGAGGTAAACTGGAAGAGAATTTGTCTCTCTCTGTGGTTAACCTGTTCCTTTTTAATCTTGTTTTGACTTGTAGAAAACCACAAAGGAGATTTCCCATCTTTTTCCCAGTTACTTTACCACGCAGGGAAAAATGGAGGGAACATACATTCAAAAATAGAAAATGCAATTGCAAACCTAGAAAATGGGCAAGATGCCTCAGAAGGAAATGTCTTTTCCCAAATTACCTTAATTTTGAAGGTGATACTTTGTAGCTAAATGTAAATAATTTTTTTTTCTCAGGTTCTTACCTTACAGTTAGGAAGCAAACAGTGCCTGGCTGGTGTTGGCAACAGTTGTTATCGGGGTAGCATCTAGTGTGGGGTTTTGGTATAATGCTCTGTCTTTCAAATATTGAGTATAGTCATGGTTTAATATATGCTGGCCTACTGAGCTTGCTCACATACATTTTTGAGGATCTCCAGGAATTGCCTGTCAAATTCTAATATACAGAAACAAATTAGTATTCTGAAGTTAAAGTCGCGGGAGGTGTACATGGAAGCCATTTCTGGATGCATAATTTTGCCAGCACTGTCTGTATGGCCTCTTAAATAAAAGTATAAGCATTTGAATGGTCATTTGTTTTTTTCTTCTCACACACAGATATGGCCGATTTTCGAGAAGTGTTTGCCAAAGCGAAGCATATAGCCATTATCACAGGAGCCGGCGTCAGTGCGGAGAGTGGAGTTCCTACTTTCAGAGGGGCTGGAGGTTTCTGGAGAAAGTGGCAAGCCCAGGTAGGTACTGGTGGCAGCAGCTGCATAGCTGCGTCGCTGTGCTGCTCTCTGCGTCGCTGTGCTGCTCTGCCCATCGGGCAGCTGAGCGAGAGGGGTCAGAGGACGGTACCTTTGAAGGTGGAAGTGCTGTGGTAGGGACAGAACATGCTCTCCCTGCAGCTGTGCCTGCAGCTCTCCCTCGTGCCCTGGGGGCCTGCTTTGCGCAGCTGCCCCTTCTTCTTCTCTGTCATTTGGTTTATTGGTTGTTCGGGAAAAACAGTGTTCTTGCAGATAGCTCTGGGTCTTTCTATCTTCCTTGTTTTCTTGCTGCCTTGCAGCTTAGCTGTTTGCTCATCTTTTGACACCCTCGCTGTTTTCCTACCTCGTGGGGCCTTTCCTGTTTCAAACTCTGAAGAAACTTCTACCAAAACACCTAGTTGTTTTAATCTCGCTTTCTTATAATACTCTTTAAAAATGGTTTAGGATTTTTGTTTGTTTGGGGGCAGGGTTCCTCGTAGGCTTGAACTCTCCCACAAACTCTCTCTTGCTGGTGTGATCGTGCCAGTGCTGGGAGCCCCTGGGGTGGGAGAGGAGGTGGAAGCAGACACTGTGGGGTGCAGTGGTGCAGCGGTGAGCACCGAAATGTGTGAGTTGTATAGGTGCCTTGTGAGTCTGACCCTGCATGGTGCCGCAGATGTTCCAGGTAACTGTTATACTGTCAGTAACTGCTGTCCCAAACACTGCAATCATGTTTGCTTTCATTATGGTTTTTAATGGCAGCATTCATGTAAGATTTGAAGAAGTTGTAAAGGAGTCAGAGGGATGAGTTTTTCAAGATGGTTCAAATCTAAAGATGCGTTTTTTCTTTCGGCGACTGTCAATTCAAACAGAGCATGGGTGTGTATAAATGCCTGGCTCTTCTGCATCAGAAAGCTTGCATTTGGTGGTTTTATATCCGTAGAAGTGTGCATTGAAGCATTAGACTGAGCTACTCCATGTTTTAAAAAAAGATAAGGCAAAATTTAAAGTTGTTGTGAAAAGTATAGCTTAGATTTTACCGGCACATAAAAGACAAGGCGTTAGACTTTGGTTTTGACAATGGCTGTAATTTGGCTTGTGTTATGATTAAGTTAAGGCAGAAAAGAAATTGCTAGTGAAGGAAATATATCCACATGATGCTGAGTTTTATGGCTGGTGTGGAAAAGAGAGTTTTGAATGCTAAAAATCGTGTGCATTGAAATATCTCATCTTTGTGATGTACTAAATTCCAAATAGTTCAGTAGGGCAGCACAGAATAAGGTCTGAGTGTACTATGTCAAGCCATGTACCACACTACTGATATTATTTCCTCATTTGATAAGATACTTTAGATTTGTCATCTGCATAAGGACTATCGAGCTATATTCTTGTCAACTGCATCTGGTTATAATTAATCATCTTTTGATGATCTTGTTATGCTGGTAGCAGTGTCAATGGCAGCAGGCTTCAGCCTGGGGAGGGGATTGTCTTGTCCTTTTGTTGGTGGAATGAATTGTTAATGTCTTTTCCAGGAGCTGGCTACTCCGGAGGCTTTTGCACGAAACCCTTCTCGTGTATGGGAATTTTACCATTACCGCCGGGAAGTGATGTTGAGTAAACATCCAAATCCTGCACATGTTGCCATTGCAGAGTGCGAAAGGCGACTGAGCAAGCAAGGAAGGAGCGTTGTGGTCATTACTCAGAATATTGATGAGCTGCACAGAAAGGCAGGCACAAAGCACCTCTTAGAAATTCATGGTAAGAATCAGCTTACCTGGCTGCTGCAGGCCAGCAAAGCTGGGCGGGGAGAAGAGAGAGCGGGATAAGTACTGGGAGAAAAGAAATCTGTCTTTCAAATGATAGAAACCCACATCAGGTTATTTGCAGTATCACCCTGTTGTCTTTCAGAAGTTGTTTTGGGTACTTCACAGCCTCTCTTTCTCATCTTTCTTTTTTAATGGATTCTGACAGTACACAGGAACTGGTTCTCCCTTCCTGCTTGCTTAGTTTTGCCTTGGATCCACTTGAGTGCATGTGGATATTGACGTTTGCTGATCTTGCTTAGAAGAGGAGAAAATAATCTATGAGGACTTCCACTGTGTGGTAGTGGTCGTGCCAGACCAGTATTGCTGCCAGTAAAGAGTGTACCAGCGAGACCAGTCTGACGAGCCCCGGTGCTTTCCCTGTGCCCTGTCCTGTCCTTTAAAGACCCACCTGTGCAGTCCTTGGCTACAGGAGGAAGAAGGGGCTGGCAATGAATGAGATTTCCTTGCCTTTCTCTCCTACACCCACTGGCATTCCCTCTGTCTTCACTGTTGTTAGTGGCATTCCTCGCTCCTGCCCTCTTGTGCAAATGCCAGAGGAGCACAAGGCAGGTGCAGTGGGTGGGGGTCAGTGGGGCTTTTGGTCTGAGGAAATATACAGGTGTGGAAAGAACGAGGGTGGGGAGGCCCTTCCCCATCCTTTGAGGTGCCCCCACTCCTCCTTTCTCCACTCCACAGGCCCTGCCACAGGGCGGAGGTCTCCCAGGACACAGTCCCATCCAGCAGTATAATGCTTTTTAACTTAAGTATCACAAGAGGTTTAAATGGGATTTCGTACCGCTACTTTGTGATCTGGACCCAGGAGAGCTGCACGAAGTTGTTTGCAGTTGTGGATCCAAGGATAAAGCCTTGGGTATAGTTTAATTTTGATTGTCCTCCTTCTTTACAAAAAGAAACTATTTTAAAGTCTTGGTAATATTGCACATCTCTACAGCACATTACTACTGCTACAAAAGTCTTGGGCTTGAGGAGTTTTGCGTAAAACAAAACAGTGTTAACGAGTATTTTTTTTTTTTTTAAGAATACATTTCTGATTTAGGGGGAAAAGCAATAAATGGAAATAAATGGAAAACATCTCCCTCGGTGATACTTTAAATAATGAATTTCCTCTGAAATATTGTTAGGAGGCTGTGTATTATTCACGTTGTGACGTAGAACAAGGCGATAAATCGTAGCTTAGAGAGGCTGTTGCTGTTGTTCACTGCAGCCTTTTAGCTGGAAGGCTTGTGTCTGTCTTAGCTGGGCCTGGTCTGTGCAGTTATTGTGATGCTGCTCACCTTGGGTTGCTGAACAAAAGCATGTGTAAGTGCTGTGTAAACAGCATTTCATTCATAATGCTGCCAGTTTTCAGCACTTGGCTGTTAAAGTTCCTGTAGTAAGCTACCCACAAGGTATAATCTTCAAAGTCAAATAAAGGCCGTCTAGGATGAACACAACAACTTCCTTGTACAGCCGTGCCTCGGAGAAATCGCTTCATCCCTGCCTGGTGTTTCCTCTTTGTGTTTCAGGTAGTTTATTTAAAACTCGATGCACCAACTGTGGAAACATAGCTGCGAATTACAAGAGTCCAATATGCCCTGCGTTGGCTGGGAAAGGGTAATACGTCTGCCTCGTAAACTCTCTGTATTTTCTACTTTGCTCTTGTAGAAAAGGGGCCATTTTAGGAGCATACAGGAGTTTCAGCCAACCACCTCGTTTTACTTTAATAGTATTACTGCTTAAATTTTACACAACTGTTTTGAAAGGCGAGTGTACTGCTTGGTGACTTCAGTGAGAGCCCATGATACCATAACTCACAGAATCACAGACTGGTTGGGATTGGAAGGGACCTCTGGAGATCATTCTGTCCAACCCCCTGCTCAAGCAGGGTCACCTGGAGCAGGTTGCACAGTCACGTCCAGGCAGGTTTTGAATGTCTCCAGGGAAGGAGCCTCCGCAACCTCTCTGGGCAGCCTGTTCAGTGCTCTGGCACCCTCAAGGGAAAGTTTTTCCTCATGTTCAGATGGAACTTCTCATGTTGCGGTTTGTGCCTGTTGCCCTTTGTCCTGTCACTGGCACCACTGAAAAGAGCCCGGCCCCATGCTCTTGGCACTCGCCCTTAAAATATTTGTAGACCTTGACAAGATCCCCTGTCAGTCTTCTCCAGGCTGCAAAGGCCCAGCTCGCTCAGCCTTTCCTCGTCAGGGAGGTGCTCCAGACCCCTCATCATCTTCACAGACTCTGCTGGACCCTCCCCAGCAGTTCCCTGTCTCCTGAACTGGGGAGCCCAGCACTGGACCCAGCACTCCAGATGTGCCTCACCAGGGCAGAGCAGAGGGCAGGATCCCCTCCACGCTCCTCCTCATGCCCCGCAGGATCCCACCAGTCCCTTGGCCACCTGGGCACACTGCTGCCCCCCAGCACTCCCAGGCCCTTCCCCGCAGAGCTGCCCCCCAGCAGGCCAGCCCAGCCCGTGCTGGTGCGTGGGGCTGTCCCTGCCCAGGGGCAGGACCCGACACTTGCCTTGGTTGAACTCCATGAGGTTCCTCTCTGCCCAGCTCTCCAGCCTGCCCAGCTCTGGCTGGCTGGCAGCGCAGCCTTCTGGTGCATCAGTCCTGTGAATGAGTAACTGCTAACCTCTAAGTTAGCACATCATTATATATGTTTTAATTAGAACTATTTCAGATGGTCTGAAACTCTTATATTGGACATCAACTAACTGTACTCCTTGACAATGTGTGTTTACTCCCATCTCCTTCACCTTCCAGGTTTTTTATTAAACCAGATGCGTATTCCTTATAATTGGACTGTCATCACCTGATACATTTCTTGTCCTTTTCTGCATCTCTTGAGCACCTAGTAGCTTTTGTCCTTCAAGTCATCAATAAGATTCTCGTGATTACAGGTCTTTAATGTACAGATGTGTGACACAATCAGGAGGGAAGCATCAGTTACCAGGATTTCTGCAACCTAAAAAGTTGCAGAAGAATCAGTCAGTCCTTTTTCTAGCCATCCTCTTTTGCCATTAAAAAAAAGGGGGGCAAGGGGACAGGACAGGCATATGCTCATAGATTTTTAGGGTTTTTTTCCCTTTACATTTCACCAGATAGCTACATAAATATTTGTTGTGCCTTTGACAGACTTTGACCAGCTTGTTCCAGCTGCTTAGCTCTGGGGTTATTCTGGACAAATGTCTGCCCGCCCTGCATGTGGTATTTCGGGGTTGTAGTAGGTGTTGAAGTTGGCTGAAGTTGCAAAGATTCCTTGATTGGAGAATGTGCTTTAGAGAATGCTGTTTTTATTAATGTATAAAGCGTACTTTGTACAATTGAATATGTATTTCCATTTTGTAACTTCAGGGCTCCAGATCCTGAAACAGAAGACGCCGTGATTCCAGTTGAAGACCTTCCTCAGTACGTATGGATTGCTTTGTTTTTCGCTGTTACCTCTTCATGCTTTGTGCATCTCAGAGGCTTATGTTACTGCTCACCTAGTTTTGGAAGGACGCAGAGACATTCTACAGGAGAAAAAGCATGGGACTTTGCCCCAGAGAACAGAGTCTAAAGTTATGGTGGACAACAGGAGTGTGTCCTAGAAGTTTACCATGATGCTAAAGGGATTGCATGCTTGTGTACTTGAGCATCAAGCTGAAGCATGCCAAAATTCATGGGTTTTGTAGTAAGTGGAGTAGTAGGAGATTTGCATGATGTCCTACACAGTAAACATTTTGTTATTTTGCAGGTGCCACCTTCTGTTAGTCTGGGTACAACCACTGCGTAGTCCTTTGCCAGGCACTCAGTGTGCCACAGTGCTTTTTTTACAACGGCTGGAACTTTGCCGTAGCTAGCTGCAGGTGCGAGAAGCCACCAAAGTTTTCCTATGGTTCCTAAGGAGAAGAGGCTAATGCGATGCTTCTGCCTTGCAGTTCACTTTCTCCTTAAAAACCTGTTGGCCATTTTTTTTAAAGTTGATGGAGGCCGAGGTCTGTAGCACACGCTATGGTTTATGTTTCATGGATTTCAGAAGCTCAGTTAAGGGGAAGACACGATTAAGTATCTTGAGATGAACAACTGTTCAGCAACCCATTCGGTGTGAGCAGGCAGCGTGTGTGTACGTCCAACACGTGTGCAGCACGGCATCAGCTGCCTCCAGTCCCGCACGCGGTGGAGGAAGGTGGGGGGAGGGCTGCGAAAGAAAAGGGAGAAAGGTGAGGGCAGGTGAGGAGCCCAGATGAGAATGAAAACTGCTGTGCCGTGTTGCAGCTTGAAGCGTCTGCATCAGCAGCATAACGCTGTCCCTTTGTGATCTTTGAACAGGTGTGAGGAGGATGGCTGCAACGGGCTCCTCCGTCCCCACGTTGTGTGGTTTGGCGAAACCCTGGATCCTGACATCCTCACAGAGGTTGAGAAGGAGCTTGACATCTGCGACCTCTGCTTGGTAGTGAGTGACGCTTTTGTTACCGTGCCTTGTAACCGGCAGGGAAGCCATGCTGGAGCTGTACCTCCTGGGTAAAGGAGATGCATCTCTGCTTCCCTGAGGGAACTGAAAGCCCTGGAGGGACTCCTTAGTGTCAAGTGTAAAATAGTAGAAGACTGTGAAGTTTGAAAATCTACATGTAGTGCTTGGAAATCAGTGGGTTTGGCATGGTGCATCTTGCTCAGCTGGCGTCTGCAGTCTGCGTTTGGTGTGCACGGCTGTTAGCAGCTCGAGTATTAGAGGCTGGCTAATACCGTTTAGCTGTTGAATTTCTCAAGCAGTGATTATATGATTATTTTGTTGCTCAGTTAAAAAAAAATGCTTTAAGAAGGTAGCTAGCTGTTAGCATGTGCTGCTTTTTTTGTGAGGTTATTTACGTGCCATGTAGGTTCCGGATTGCTGACCAAAGCACTCGCCCAGAATATTGTGTACCCTTCACAGAATGATGTCAAGTAACAGAAGGAACATCTTGTTTTGTTTTCCTGATGGCGAAGTCTGCCATTTTGTGTTTCTGGGATATTTATTTTTTTTTTGACGTACCGTTATAATCCACAAATGGGCTTCTTTGGGTTGCCTCAAAGGAAAAAATCCCAGTTCTTATGCTATACTAAGTAACTATATATACAGCGACGCTGAATATAGATCCTGGTTTGGTTTCATTTCTGTTAGGGATCCTCCGAGCTTTAGCGGTTGTGCCCATCCAGCATGCCGGGGGGGTCCTCACCTTGCGGGTTGGTCGGGTTTGCCCGTTAACTGCCGGCCTTGCCCCACCTGTGGTTGTGTCCCCTGGCCCTGCAGGTGGGGACCTCCTCGGTGGTGTACCCTGCCGCGATGTTCGCCCCTCAGGTGTCCGCCCGGGGAGTGCCGGTGGCGGAGTTCAACACGGAAGCTACGCCCGCCACCAGCAGGTTCAGGTGAGGCCGTTCGGCTCCGTCTTCCGTTAAAAACGCCCAACGCGTGGGGGGAGTTTGAAGCAAACGCTGTTTGGGGCGCGCGGCCCCCGTGCTTCAGAGGCGGGTTGTGCGGGCGGGCGCTGGGCTGCCGGGGGACCGGCCCACCCCGAGGGTGCAGGCGTGCCTCGGCCCACCGGGAAGCGGCAGCGCGGCCCCGACACCGACCCCCACCCTCGGATGCGTGGGGAGTGCGGGGCGCTGCCCGGTGCCGGTGCGGAGGTGGGGGGTGACGCTTTGCCCGGTGCGGGGTTTGGGGGGCGCTGCCCGGTGCCGGGGGTTGGGGGAACGCTATGCCCGGTGCGGGGGGGGGGTGGGGGGCGCTGCCCGGTGCCGGGGGTTGGGGGAACGCTATGCCCGGTGCCGGGGGTGGACGGGGGCTGCCCGCCCGCCCCTTCAGCCGGCTGCTTCCTTGCAGGTTTCACTTCCCGGGCCCCTGCGGGAGCACGCTGCCGCCGGCGCTGGCGCGCCACCCGACCGAGATCATCGCCTGAGCGCCGCGGGGGCCGGGGGGCTCCCCCGGGCCGTGCCTGTGTGCCCCGCCCCTCCCCCGTTCCATGTCTGTGTGTCCCGTCCCGTCCCCCCACACCGGGCAATAAACGGGCGGCCGGTCCCGCCGCGCCCCAGGGCTCCGCCCCCCCTCGCCCCTCCTCTGTGTCTGCGCGCGCGGCGGGGGCGGGCCGGGGCCGCGGGGGCGTGGCCGGAAGGCGGCGGAGCGCTGCCGGGTCAGGGGGCGGGGCGGGCGGCGCGCGGCCATGGCGCGGCGGGGGAAGGTGGCGGCGCTGCTGGGCCCGGCCTCCTCGGAGGACGAGGCCCCGGAGGAGGTGGCCTTCGGCGCGGCACGGGAGGCGGCCCAGACCGAGCGGAAGCGCGTGGGGGAGGCGGCCCGGAGGTACGGACCCTTCCACCCCTACCCCGCCCCAGCCCAGCCCCGGGGCCACGCTGACGGCGCCTCCCGCCTCCCCGCAGGCACCGGGAGCTGCTGAAGGAGAAGCGGCGGCGGCGGCAGGAGCTGTTCGCGGAGCAGAAGGTAGGGGGGCCCGGCCCGCACCCCTCGCACTGACGTCCCCCGACCCCCGCTGACCCCCTCTCTCCCCGCAGAAGCGCAAGCTGCTGCCCGAGGCCGTGCTGCAGGAGCTGGCCGCCGCCGCGCCGCCCGCAGGGTGAGGGGGCGAGCGGGGGGGGAGGGGCGCGGGGGGGGGCTGGCGATCGCAGGGGAGGCGGTGGCAGCACCGCAGCGCTTTGGCTCCTGCCGGGCAGCGCTCACACGGCCTCAGGGCTGGCTCCAGCCCCCCTCACCGGGAGGTGGGCAAGCTCTCGGGGCGGAGGGGACGGACACAGCCAGGACAGCTGACCCAGGGTGGCCAAAGGGCCATTGCAGCCTGCTCGGATATAAAAGCTCAGAGCAGGGAGGAGGGGGAGCATTCGTCATTTACCATGTCCATATTCTGGAGCATCCGCTGCACACACTGAAGCCCTGTTTCCCAGGAAGCAGCCGGACATCACCTCTCATGGGAAGTAGAAAAGAACTTCTTCTGTTTTCCTTCACTTCCACAACTTTGGCTGTTGCTTCATTAAACTGCCTTTATCTTGACCCACAAGTTTTGGGGTGTTTGCCATCTTGTTTTCCCCCCCTCATTCTGCTGAGTGGCTTGGTGGGCACCAGCCACGGCCACCCCACCATCCCGGTGAGCACAGGTGAGCCTGTATGGCCCCTCCGGGTGGGCCCTGGTGTGTGTGGGGTTGGGCTTGAGGCCGGAGCGTTTGTGGCTTTGAGTGAAAGAGGGGGGTGTGAGTTGGAATAACCTCTTGCCTTCTTGGCCCACAGGCCTGATGAGCAGGCTGCGGCAGCTGAGCGAGGTACGTATGTTGCAGCTTGCACTGGTGGTGTGGTGCTCTCCCAATCCCTCAGGATTGCATCCCTGTGCTGGAGAAGCAGCGGGGCAGCGCTCCTGTGCAGAGCTCTTCTGGAAGTCCAAAACCTGAACTGACTGAACAGATCATTGCCAAGGAAAAGTATCTGAGGAAAAATCTAAAGCCACGTTTAATTTGAGTCCTGTGCCTTGTACAGAAATGGTCTGCTGTACAGTGGTTTCAGTTGAAAGAGCCCGAGGTGTTTAAGGAAACAAAGGGCAGGTGTCAGAAAAGCCAGGATTACGTGAGGGAGATGAATACTTAGCCTTTAAGTTATAAAGGCTATTCCTGGATAGAGTTGTTAGTTGCCGTGATACTTTACACATCATGCTGTGATTTAATAGCATCTGTAAAAAATGAGGTAACTTTTTCTAATTCTGAAAATTGAAGAGTCTGGAGCATCCATGACTGCTGGTTTCTAGCCCTCTGTACTTGTAAAACATATGTGGTTTTTTTTTTTAAAACAATTCTCTCATCTATTCCTTACATAATTATGTAGCTGGATGGTGTAACTGCTACTTTTTCTTCCTTTTATTACTGTTTTGGCACAAACAAGATGGGCTCAGGACAGTGCCTTGAATACTCAAGCCTCCAAAGTACTTTGAGGACGAATCCGCAGCAGCGCTCCCCTTCGTGTGTTACTTGTGGCTGCTCTGTTGTGTTGAGGTTTTGTCCTGTGCTGAATCCCGGTTTTGGTGTTGATGCCAAGGGAAGGGCAGGGGCAGGCTGCCCAGCAGGACTTTGCGGGGCTCCCCCAAGGCAGGCTCTGCCCACCCTCTCAGAGCACCTCTTACTGGTCAGAGCTGCTGAAAAATGCCTGTTAACAGAAGACCCCTCACCTTTTCACAGCTGAACTCATCTCATTCCTGTTCCTCTCACTTACAGCTCTTAATTTGTAACATTTGGGAATTTTTTTCTGTTATCTATTCAATTTATTGTAGGTAAACAGAGTGGAGGTGGGGCTGTGAAGCAGAGACAAGGCCAAGACCAAAGGCAGGTGAAGAAAGAGAAGCAAGGAAAGGGTGCCAGGTACATTGGGGGTGCTCCTGCCTGCACGGGGGGGGGGAGGGGGCAGCGCAGCAGCTGTGCAGTGCTCCCTTCACAGTGCTCCCTTCACATTGCCGTTGCTCCTCCTCTCAGAAAGTGTATTTATGTGCTAATGGTGCCTTTAAGTGTTATATTTTTTTATATATATTACACACACACAAAATTTGTATGAGAAATAGTCCTTCTGTATCCTGTATATGTAACTGGGCAGCCACAAGCACAGCAGTAGCCACCGTGTTACTCCTCCCTTTCAGTTGTCTTTTCCTTCCCCCGTTTCTTGTCCCTGCTGTCCCTACAGAGGAACTGCACCCTCTGGTAGGACTAGTTCAGGGGTCCCAAGGGACTGCGTGGGGCGCAAAGCCATGAGGACAGCTTGAGAGTCTTGGTCTGATTTTTTTGTTAATACCGCTGCACAGCTTGGCCGAGCGTCAGAAACCAGCACTGGCTGCTCTTGTGCTTGAGTAGCAAAGCACGGGCCCCTTCTGGGTCTGTAAGGGCGCTCCAGGGATTTACATCTCCTTATTTAACTAGGTCAAAAGGAAACTATACAGCTGTGCGCTTAAAAGATCAGAGTTTTACAGGCCTCCACCAACAGCTCGCCTTGGACTTCGTAAAGGCGCAGCTCTACGGCCCACATGCCAACCGGGCACAGGGTAAGCAGTGTCCTCAGGGGGGTCCTGCATCTGCGTTTGCCTGGGTTAAGCTTGGTAATTAACACTCATCTCTGTTTCAGCAAATGAGTTTTTTTCCCTTGAAAACAAGAAAAAACCAGTTAAGAGCGCAGCAGTTCAGTTTGTGGACAAATCTTGGGGTGAGTACAGAAAAGTCAGACTAGGTACTACTTTGTGCATGGGTTTACGTATACACTTTAAAAGCACCAGCACGGTTCCCCTGGGAGGGCTGGATCTCGCTCCCAACTTGCAGAAGCTGAGCTGGGGCAGGGCAGCAGCGCGCTACAGCCCGAGTGGGTGCGGCGAGCGCTCCGTGACACACAGCTTGGAAAAAATTTCTTCCTTTTTCGTACATTAAGAAACAACATGTTTATCTGTAGAAATAAATACTAACTGTTGTTCTAACAACCTCTGAGCTGTTGGAAACAATTTCAGACAGGTAGAACGTAAAGCAGGGCTGCCAAGATGCTGGACCTGCTGTGTGAGCGCAGGGAAATAGCGCCTGTTTCTCCCCATTAAAAAATGTCCCTACAGAGACAAACGGGGACAGACTTGACACACACCGGTTATAGCCACGCGCTGCTCCTCCGTCATGGAAGGCGCCCATGGTCTGTGAGGTGACGGGGCTTTGTCAGTGGCCCAGGCAGCTTTGTTCTGAAATGCGCAGTGATCAGTGCGCTGCTGCTTCTGCCATAGCCGGGCTAAGGAAACAGCAACCGACAGCTTTTTTCTTTCAAGGGCAAGAAAAAAAGGAAAGAGCAGCAAGGTTTAAAAAGCGTTGGCTCGCAGCACACATGAAAAACTGAGTATGAGGACAGCTTCTTCAGAAGGTGCTATTGACTGTTACTGAACACGGCAAAGGTGTTTCCCCCACTTCTCCATCACCGCTCGGCTTCCAGCTCAAGCCCCCGGAAGGCACCAGGCTGCATCCCAGCAGACTTCCCTGTTCCCTCCCCAGTCGCGGAGTGGCTGGGGAAGCAACTCTATCCTTAATACTCATTGACAACAGCTGGTGTTTCCCCCAGGCATGTAGAGCTGCCTCCGTGAGGGAGCTCCCTTGCAGAGAATAAAGATGAACGACGTTGTACTTACGGCTCTGGGTGCTTCACTTACTCTCACAGCAGTTGGTTACTGCAGGCTGTTCAGTCGCATCTCTAAAGAAAGGCTGGATCCTTAATGCCTCAGTCATCAACTCCGCTCACACCGCAGGACGCCCTGTGCAGCCCGACGATTGCTTTTGAAAAATAAGATACATTTCCCCCCCAGCCCCATTTTCAGGGAGCGCTGAATGAGCTCCCTCAGGAACCACGAAGACGTAGCATACAAGTCCCTGCTACCGTGTATGTCGAAGTAAGTTTTTAATGGCTGGTTAATTATGATATCACTACATTTTATTGCAATATAGTACTATTTAAGCACTTTTAAAAATGCAAGGTGTACAAAGATTAAATTAAGACTGTAAATTGACTAAATATTTGGTTTTTATATAAATAGGTCATAACCACACTGTTGACATGTAATACTGTTATAATACAACAGTTAAACTGGTGAGTCTACACAACAGAAGCTGTCTGTAGTTAAACAAGGAAACAAAGTTGAAAAGACCATGTTAAAACAAAAAACTACTAAGATCAACAGGTTGGGATTGTAAGTAGCAACAAACATATTCACTCAGCTCCTGAGTAATTCAAGTTTTACAGTACACATTAAAAAATATCATTTCTTCCCATCAACACTATATATCCAAACCATCAGGTGTTTATGCATTTTGCAAATTACACTGATTGAACTATGTAACAATGGGGGTGGAGGTTGGCAAGTCATCCTGCTCGACGTTTACATCACCCACATGCTAAAACATCCACATCTCCTCTTCCGTCCCACCACAAGGTAGCAGGATTTTTGGTTTGTTTTGGACAATCATTTCAAGGATCAGTACTTGTCAATCCAGATGTCTGACATTATCAGTGATAGTTTCAACTCTTAGTTGTCTAAGAGGTTTTAAAGATGGAAGTTTTCTCCTAACACTAAGTTAGAAATCATTTGCATCATGCTGTAAACTAGGAAGCAACATAAAGCAACAGACTTGTCCTTAGTACATAATTAAAATTCCAAATTCCAGTCAGCCGAGCTGGTCTACCTTCCGCGTGGAGCATGCCACCCCACCTTTCGGACCTTCCAATGCATAGCTAGTGGAGGTAGTCTTCCACTGTGGCGAAGGCGCAGGATCCGATCCCCGATCGAGCCATCAATCCTAGACACTGCGACGCCTGTCCCATCGCCAGGGCGAGCGGCGGCTGCTTTGGCAGGTTGTGAGTCTCTGAAAAAGCACCACAGGGGCAGTGAAAATGCCCGATTAATTTCAGAGCAACGCGCTGAACACTGACAACCGCTCGGCTTGCTTCAACCACTCTGCCCAGATGTCTCTCTTGCTCCTGCAGCAAGACAGAGCAGGAACAAGGTGACGTTTCCAACCCCCTGGCACAGCACCGCTGCTGAGCTGGCCCGGATTCGCTTTGCACCAGAAGGGTGACGACACCCGCTCCGTTAACCCGCCCCTTTTACCAAGAGCGTACCCCATCGCGGCTGGACTGGGTCAGCCACCCAGCCCCAAGCGGGACACGAGGCGCTCCGCACCACCGTGCAGCCCGCCAGGCCCTACTCACCGAGTATTGCACTATTAAGTACAGAGCACACAGGTTCTCTTTGTATCGGGTCAAGCTGATTCCCCACAGGGCTGCTCCAGGGATCTGAATACGCCAGTAAACTGAAGGCGTCCTGCGGAAAGATGACGTTCGCTGTATCTCACAGCTACACTGCACTCGCGAAAACGAGGGCTACTTTCTTCACCCATTATTTTGATTCAGGGATTCATTAAAAGGTGACTGTCAGTGTCCTTCATCAATACAAAAGGATAAAAAACTGTAGCAGGACCTGTGCCATTTTGAGCAAGCAGTGTTTTGCCCACCAGGAAGAAAAAAAGTTAGAGGTGTTTTAGGAAGCGATGGGGAAGGAGAAAACACTGAAAATTGCACGCATTCAGTCTTTGGCAGGGGAATTTTTTCCAGAGCATTCTCAAACCAAGGTGAACTGAGCAAGACGCAGAGTACTAACAAGAGCACATTTCAGGCACCTGTATCAATCCTCTTCCTTGCGGTTCATGGATCACAAGAGCTGAAAGTGGCACTTTGGCTCGCAAGGCCAAGCTACATGGTCAGAAATGAGAGGGAAGTGCTAAATTCACCTCTGGTTTCAATTGTCTTACAGTATGAAATTACCTTCCCTGCGAACACGCTGCGTGCGCAAGACAGGAGCCAAGAGCAGAATACTGTTCTCAGACACACACAGAATTTTAAAAATGGCAGAAGATAAAGCCCAGCAGTATTGCAGCGCCGCGTGCTGCGGAAAGCTGCTGGGCGGCACGGTTGTTCACCTGAACACCCCCACAATTCCAAGATCACACATACCTTGAGCATTTTCTTATTTGCTGTGTTTTTGCCACATTCTCTTCTTAGCTGCTCGCTCATTGCTTGCAATTCTCTTCCAAAATGGATCATTCTTTCAATCGCCGCTTGGCTGCCACCACATAGCTGACGTCTTAACTGACTTGAATCTACTTCTGCAAAAACGATATCGTCATCATCACCGCTAGCAGGGCGGACAGTAACAGATCTATGGACCTAGAGAATCTGCACTGATTTCACCCAGAAGACACCTCCTTCCCAGAAAGCAAGCCCCTGGGGGCAGAGACCTTGCCACAATGTTCTACACCGAGCACTGCTGAGCTGCTCCTTAAGGAACGTTAAAGAGACTTAGTTAACTAACAGCAAAGGCTGTCTACACACGCTGTTTATTTTGCAATGGTTATTTTAAACTGACTATAAACCAAGTTCTACCCTAAAATTTTATGGGAGTTTATTAACGACAAAAATAAGCAGTTGTCAACGCAGTTCTACCTTGGTAATGCTTTGGTGTTGCACTTCTGAAGTGCTGGAACTGAATCTGGAACTGCTAATTAGGGGGTTAAAACCCCTGAACTGCCCCAACAGCCACCGTGGGTGTTGCCACAAGATGGTCACTTAGACCGTTCATACTCCTTGTAGAATGTATTAGTTTAATAATTTGGACATTTTGTTACATTTGGTAATCAAGCCAAACCCTACAATTGGTTTCTTTTTGTTTCTACAATATTCCCCCCCAAGAGTGATTTTAAAATATATTAATGCAGTTTATGAACAGTAAATCAACCCTTGGCATCTCTGAAAGTTCTGCCTTCTTTTTTTTAAATTTACAACTAAAGCAACCTGTAAAAAAAAGGGGGGAGGGGCATTTATCCATTCCTCGCTTTTTTTCAGCAACGGAATTGAGTTCCAAATCAAAATTTGGACGTACACTTGAATTACAAAATCATTCTTCTGATTTTAATATTGCTCTCTGTTTTGACCTATGCTATGTGTTTCGACCAGTATTTCAAACAAGGATTTGTAAGTGGCCACTTTTTTTTTTTTTCTCTCTTAGATATCACCTCTGGAAAAAGTCTACCTACTTAACATTACATACACTAAGGAGTATATACTTCATATCTCAAAAAGCAAAAAACCCACCAAACTCAAACCGGGTGGGGGGTGGGGGTGGGGAAGGGTAAACAATGTAGGTTGAGGAGCCACATTTCTTTTTTACAAAGGTGAAGCACCCACAAGTCTTCAAGCAGCGGTGTTTGTTGTGAGCTGCAGCCCAACCTAGGACATCATTTTCCAAAGACAGAAAACAACTACATTAAAAAACAACCACCACAAACAACTCTGCGCCCTGTGCAGCCGCTTCTTGTCTGACACAGCCAGCCTCTGTGGAAAAGGCTGCAAAGAGAGTAAAGAAGCGAGGCCTTGTTATTATCCAGTTACAGAACGTAACGCAGGGAAAACAGCCTGGCGATCCGCATCTCCCGCCTCCGGGGCTGGAGCAGAATTAGAGCTGCTTTGCAACAGTTATCTGGTGTTTACCAGCAAAGCTGCGTGGTCAGCAGCAGCACGTCCCCCCCAGCTCTGCAGCGGTCACAGATGGCTCTGGGTATCACTGCATCCTCCAGGCTTACCAGGGACCTCCCAAGTGTCACATTTCATTTAAACATTATTAACTGACACATTATGGTTTGAGAAGACAGTTCTGCAACTGCAGAACCGGCTGGGCTGGATTCCTCCACTCCCTGGGAGGTGGGCAGCAGCAACAACCGCTGCCCCGGCCCCAGCCCCTCTGCACCGACATGACCTGACCGCCCTTACTGGGTGGGGACAGGATCTTTTTATGGTGTGCTGGCCATCAGAGGGAATTTAAATATTCGTTTGTCACTAATGTCAACAGGTACAACCAGTATAAAAAAACAGGTTAAGTAGAAGTTATTTGTTAGACCACAATTATGTGAAACGGGGTATTTTTTGGGTGGAAAACTTGCTTGGTTTTTTACATCTCAGTTCCCAAATACAGCTCTTTTCTTGAGCATTTAATACTAGCACTTTGCATTCTTCAATGTAAGTGATCTGGAGTTTCCACTCTTACTGTTGAGTGCCATGAGAACCACGAATGGCAAGAGGACTAGGGGAAGAGGGAGAAGCAACCTGCCAAGCCGAACCCAGGCATGCTACTGCTTCTTGAGAAGAAGCATGTTTCTTCTCAAGGGTACTTCCTTAGAAATGATGCTAATTTCAATATCCACGAGTCGCCAGTTTCCCCTGTTCTCACACTGACACTGGACCACCTAAATCAGTGGTTATAAAATTTACATCTAATAGCAAAACAAGCCAAAAAAAATATTAAGATTTGAACTAATACCCCTAATTTTCAAGTTGGGAAGCATTGCAAGTAAAAACATAACCTTGTTGCCATCACTTAATAAAAATGTAAGAAATATCACTGCAGACCCATTTCTGTGTCACATTCTTCCATTTCGTGATCATGTTTAGAACTACCATTTAGGAAGCCATTGGATGAAGTCTCAGCAACTCCATTGGAGTAGTGATCTGTTTCCATGTCTACATCATTGCTGAAAAGAGAATAATAAATAAAAGTTTTACTTGCATTGAAGTACTTTGTGTTCTCTTCTTCACAACTTCAGCACAGTACTTTCTCATCTTGGCTACTGAAAAGCTGCTTTTAAATATTACCAAGTTTTTCCCACAGCAACTGGCGATACCAGAGCACCAGGGAGGTTGTAAGGCGCTCTCAACTAGCATCAGCATCCACTGAAACAAGTTTCAGATGCTGAAAAATTAAACATGTCCACCATTATCAGGAGTTAGTATAACACTTTCTAAATACACACCAAAAAGTTCTTACCTTGTTTGGGTATCTACATACACAGAGCTGGAGAAAAGGCGTTGAGAAAATATACTATTCCCACTTCTTTAAAAAAACCCCACAGTTAACTCAATATATAGCCTACTTTAAGACTATCATATTTAGGTAAATGGATTCCAAAAAAGCCTTCATCTGTCATTTACTCTCAGTAGAATGACAAGGCAAAAGAAGAATAACCCCAAGCAAATACTGAGTAAACCAAGACACTGAAGAGAGATACTAGGGGCAAATTCAGAGCATGTAACTCCTCACACCACTTTGCTCGCAGCGGGTCACAGAAGCACTTTCAGAAAATGCCAGCGCGGCTTTGGGGACTGAGCTTTGCAGACAGTTACATCCGAATCTGTTCTGTTTCGCCATGGAGAATGGCAACCTAAACGCTCTCTCAGGACCAGAGAGATTCAATTTAAAAGTTTAATATCTTGCTTCCACGTAACCAGAAATACTCAGCTTCCTTTGCGGAAAGGCCTCTCTGAGTGGGCAACACTGCAGCCAAGGAATTGTCCTCCTCCTGTGACAAATCTCAAAGTTGCTCGGACACTGCCAGACTTTTTGGCAGAGCCAATTGCTGACGCAAACACAAATCATGAAGTTAAAAAATGTTACTCGTCCCCCCCTATCGTCACCATCCAACTGAAATATTTTTTTGTTATCACCACCACATCATCGCATCCCCCTTGGGAGTTCTGGGAATCCATTTTGGACAGCCCAGCTGAGTCCTGTTATATATTTCACATCAAGTCAGGTTCTGCTGCATCTGTGCAACCCAGAGCTGAGTATTTACTGGTTATGAATAACCCTGTTAACCCTGGTTAATACATCCATTTTCATGCTCTGAATTGAATGTGTTTGCACAAGGGACAGTGATTGGAGAAGGCAAACAGCTCTTGTGTGTGCAGTGGAGGGGAGTTCACATTTCATATGCATCTCAATTGTGTTTACTTTGCAGATACTGCCACAAACAGAGTATCTAAAAAACCTTTCACTACCTACAGGCAACATGCTTAAATCAATGTCAGTGGCTTAAATTAAAATCTCAAGTGCCAGAGAGCTAGTTAATCTTCACTATACAGCTTCAAAACTGGCCATAAATAGCTATAAGCCAGGTAATTTATTTTTGTCCATTGCATTTCTTTAACCAAACACAAGAAAACAGTCTACTGAGCTTGAGCAGTTAAAACCAGATCACACTAGGGTGATCACAAGCTGTTGGCCCCTTACACTGGATGTTTTAACTGTCCTTAAGGAAAAAAAAAAAAACATCACATCAAATCCCACTGAACACTCTTCTCTGCAATACAAACACATGGACAACACAAGCCTTCACGTCAGTTAGAAGCATCTGAAGTTTGTTCACCTGGAATAGCTGTTAACCTGCTGTGATCTTGATACATTTATGTTGTTCAGCTCTGGTACATTCAAGCTGGTAGTCGTGTGTTTACTGTGACAGTATGATTGATGCGCTTTATTCGATATTACTCCATTACTGCAACTACTTTCAAACCCTGAAAGAAAGTTTTAATAATTGTCATCATCTACAAACTTATTTGTAAGTACCGATTTATAGAAGTGAAGTAAGTATCACTTAATTGTTCCTGGTCAGGAAACGCTCGATTTGCCAAACAGATAAACCAACATACTCAGCCTCCGTATTTCAGGTATTTGAACCTTTAAGGCTTCTACATTGCAGAAGTTCAGCATCATTAACAAGTACCAACACACACCTGTGAAGGCTTTTCAGGTGTACCTAGCCATCAGTAACCCAGAAAACTGCATCAAGGTATAATATTTTTTTTTTAGAACTGATACACTGTTTCTGAAAGACCTGAAAATCTTTTCTAGGCCATTGTAATCTTTATGAATGGAAGCAGACACACATCTTACTCATTCCTAATCACATAATTCTCTCGATAAATACGCAGTAAAATTCAGTGCTGAAAATACATGTTGCTACACATAAATACAACCTCCCTCCCTCCCCCGTATAATTATTTTAATTGTTAATATTTGCTTTGCTAAATAAAATTACACCATGTTGTGAAATTATGATGTCTTGGCTAAAATCTCTTCTGACCCTTCTAAAACCCAATCGAGAAACTACTCTTTGAAGCAAACATGTAATTGCCAGTTCTGTCAAGCCCAAAAGCTGGAGCTCCCTAGTATCTTCTAAGTAAGAAAGAGGTCACAGGAAGGGTTTATTATAAACAAAACAGTTGTGGCCATTCAGGAAATCCCAAACCGCAATTCTAATAATACATTCATCAACTTGCTGATTAAGTGGTGCCTTTGCTTTCAAGATTAGGAAGTCTGAGGTACTTTCTGCAAGACATCCCACCTGCAGAACAGAAAACCCAAGCAGATCTCCACTCACACACGATAGCATTGCCTTGGCACAGAGGGAAGAAAGGTGAAGCCACTGCCTTTCCAGGGGCAGCAGGGGTGCCAGTGGCCTGGCTACACTGACTTCCTACTCAACCCCACCAAGAGAAATAAAAAGTCCCCAGTCAGCGCCAGTTTGGATTTAAGAATGAAACAAAAGTGAAAACTGACAGCCTCTACTACCTTCAGAATCTTGGGTTCAAAGATGACATGTTCACGTACCATTTTAACATGCCCAAGACCTTCCCTGCAGGGGTGCTTTGGAGGGTGCGGGAGTCTCCCCACAGGCATGGGGCAGCTCCGAAGGTTTCCCACCACCTCGACACTTCTCACAACTGTTTCAACCGCGCAGACTGAAATTTGGCTGCCAGCAGGAAGTCTTTTACCTAACCCCACCACCTAGCTCCTGGCATTTCCTACACAAAAGCAGCTGTTCCTACTACTCCATTAAACACCACAGGAGATTGATCGTATACACCACTTACTGGATTTAAACCATTTTGCCCAAGCCATATATTATAATTGAAAGGACAGAATTTTTTGTCAGAACCTTTCACCTCCCAGAAACAAGTATTTCTTTAGAAATCAGTGGCAAACTAATTTGCAAACCCTTAGTAAAACCAAGAGCACGTGCAAAAAAGGTTTGATTCTATTTATATACTCTCCCTTTCCCAGTGACTGAGAATCACATATTTTAATCATTAAAACTATACAAAGTATTCAGTATCAACTCTCCAGTGAAACAAATTGTCAGGCTGTGAGTATTTGTAAGGTCTCCCAATACTTAACTGAAAAAAAAAAAAAATCATCTGCACGGTGTGGTGGATCCAAATCTATGTACTCTATCTTCCACACCAACTTACCAGAAAAGTGTGTGCCGCTCCCTTTGCCTGTTGCCAAATTGTGAATATTCATTCCATGGCTGGGACTCATGCTAGGACTACTGAATGATCGTGGGCTAACAGGGTAACTGTCTTGAGATTTTGGACTGTGGCCTCCCAAACACCGCACTTCACTGTCCGTACCATTCACCATCTCTATAAACTGGCGCACCCTAAACAAAAGGCAAAAAAGTTAAGCTAATAAAACAATTTTCACATTTCAATTTACCAACGATTTAATTTTAGTGTTAAATATACAAAGAGTCTGACTCAACAAAATGCTGGATGTCAGTAACCCAATCATCAATAAGCTTTGGAGTATTCAGCCAAAAATACGCAATTACAAAATTTGTGAGGGAGGAGAACAGGAATATTGTCCTCTGAGGACAGACTTTGTCAATAAGTCTTCAAAGTTTAGAGAAGCTATATTTTCTTGGTTTAACTGTTTGGTTTTATTGGCAGGGGCAAGGTTATTTCTTGAGAAGGATATGTCGTTACGTTGTCACGTCTATCATTTCTCTCAAAGTAAATGAGAACAGAGTTTGACATTAAACGGTAACTTAACATTAAACATTTGCACTAGAAAACGGTCTGAAAAGCAAGCTCAGATACAAACCTTCCCTTTAGAGGCTGTTGCTCTTTGTCAATTTTATTTTAGATAAGGAGGTTTTACTATGGACTTTAAGGAAGCTGAGAACTACTGCTTTATGTTTTTAGGCTTAGATAGCCTCAATAGAGCAGGCAAAATTTAGAAAGACAGATTGAGAAAAAGATAACATACAGTTGACGTTATCGAGTGAAGTCTTTGATCAAAATGTTCTCATTTTGTGAATTCTGTGGTAAGTCTGCAGTACTATCACATGAATTCTGTTCAGCACTTGAACGTGACAGACTTCAAACACATTCCAAGTTACTTAACTGAACATGAAACTTAAAGTGCTTTGTTCTTACAGGAGATAACAGTTTTTTTTCCTGCATTCAAACACTACAACGTGATACAAAATTCTGGAAGATCAGCGCAGCTGGCAAGTAAAAATGCCAGAACGAAGGTGACTATTGTGTGCCTGGGAAGCCAAGAGATCTCTCTGGAATTATGGAATTTGCACAGTATTAGCCACAGGTTTCTAGTAAAGTGACATGGAGTGAAACAGCTCATTTAAACTGGTCTTTAAAGTCAGTCACCCATTTGGAGGAACAGACCAACTTATGCCAACAGGGCTCTTGACCATCTTGAATGTGATGATACTATAGCAGTTTACATTTTAAGTTTTACTTGACACCCAAACCGATTAAAATTTATTCAAAAAATTACAAAACTTAGTTCTAGAGAACAAGTCTACAGCAAGATGTGAATTATGCTGCAAAACAGGACCTCGATGACAAAACCTAGTTAAACATGTAGCAAATAATATAGCATAAAAAAAGTGCAGTATACACATTTTCTAAAAAACGCTGCTTAACTTTGTTTAAACTTCTGTGAAAGCTTTAAATGAGTAACTGTCTTGTCTCAGAAGGTACTGTGCCATCTATAAACACACATCTGTATAATTTGAAGACTCACTTTAATGCAAATAAGAGATTAGGATTTCTTTCTAGTAAACTTGGATACAACTGTTGTGTTGTTTCAATGGCTTCTCCCATTCTTCCTGCTAAAACCAATTTCTGAATTCCTGTTCACCAAAAAACAAATAAGAGATTAGGATTTTTTTCTAGTAAACTTGGATACAGCTGTTATGTTGTTTCAATGGGTTCTCCATTCATCCTGCCAAAACCAGTTTCTGAATTTCTGTTCACCAAAACCAACATCAGTTAAATGGACAGCTTACGGATTCATACATGTAAATTAACGATTAAAAGACACTGCAACCATCAATCAACAAGGTGTTTTCCTCTTAGAAAAAAATAGTGTAAAGAAAGATCATGCTTCCTTAAAATGTTCAATAGGAAAATTTAAGAACTGCACTCCACCTACATATATCTAAATGAGTACTCTGTATTTTTATTTATTGCCAGCATACAACTACTTTGTACTCAGATTGCACATTTAGAGCTAGCTTAAGATTGCAGACACTCTTCTGTGATTTGTCATTTTCACACCTTTATAAATAAGCACATACCAAACTATCGTCACCCAAGAACATCCAAATTGCATCCCACTCCCATAGGTTCAATTTGGACTAATAAAAAACAAAATTTAGTCTTTCTCACCTACAAGACATACTTCCAGTCAGGTTACAGTTGACTAAACCTTTCCACAACAGTCCCTGCTTTAATTGATGCTTCTGTTGCTGTAACCTGGCACAAGTCGCAAACAGCCTCACAGGTCTTACCGCACCAACAGAGAAATCGATCCAAATGAGAAACTGCCCAACGAACGGGCTATTTTTCAGCCAGAGCAGTTCCCCCATCTGGTACGGCATGCAGTCACACAAATGCTTGTGTTCACTGAGCAGGGATTTAAATGAACGGGGAAGGTGTTTTTAAATCAGGCTGCCAAACAGCACTGCCACAGCAAGTCAGAACTGAACTGCTGTTAGTTCTCCTTGTCCTCTTCCCCCTCACATCTGTTAAGCAGGAAAACTCAAATTTGATTTAACTTATAAAGCATTCCCTAATCTCTACCCCTTTTCACACTTAAGATAAAAAGTCTAAATGTTTGCCAAGACTAAGTTTTATATTCCTGTTTGTGACTGACCATTAGCTCTCACAAACACTCGTTTAGAGACATTACACACAGTTGTTTGAGACAGATCACAATTTTCCATTCAAGAGAAAGACAACAGGTAATGTACCACATTCTGCTACATCAAACAAGTTCCAAAGCGTTAACCCGCTGTTCATACGTGTGTAACTTTACATGACAGCAAAGAACCGTACTATGGAGTGGTCCTGAAAGGAAATTCTACAGTGATGCGTAAGATAAAGTTTTACGTAATATTTGTTTAAGGGAGGAAAAAAGGATGTAACGTGCTTTCCAGCCTTACTTTGTCTATTTTTAATGGAAGCTAATTCTTCTAGCACAGTCTGGTCTGTGGATCTGGCGAATGCCTCTGCTGTTGCACAGTATCCATGGTGAACTAAGTAAGATGATACCATTCTAAAAATAAACAAACACAAAACCCAGAAACATTCATTAAATACAGATAAAAAACCAAAACTTCTTGAGTGTAAAAACCCTTTTCTGAAAAAAATGTGACTGAATTAAAAGAAGTCTACTTGAAACTCAGAAATTTCTGTACAAGTCAGACAAAAGTAATTAAGAGGTAGTATCTTCTTCAAAACACTGCACAGAAAAAAGTTTAAAAGATGTGTCATTTTACGATTTTTTAATAAAATAATTAATAAATATTTCTTTATTTTATTTATTATAATAAAAATCATTAATCATCTAAAGGCAGGCTCAGTTAAAATATTACCTGCTAATTAAATTTCTTTTTTTTGCCCATTACATACACTGAAGTGAAAATTCTGCATGCTTTTTCTTTGTTTTCCCTGAAGAAATAAAAAATGCAAAGCCACAACCACTGTTTTTCCAACTGAGACACTAACAACCCACAACTTAACGTGGCATGCCGAAGGCTGAGAATGTGGAGGGAAATTTCCAGAGCCCAAAGTATTAAAACTGCCCACTACAACCACAGCAATTTTTCTAAACTCCCCAAACTACATTACATAGGTCAAATCAGAATGGAAGGCTTACGCTTATCATTATAAACTCTTAATTATTAATGGTGTATACAACTCTTCCCCAAACATCTATTCATGATCAATTTCATACATGTTTATCAAACCTGTTAACAAAATTATTTGTACCAGTTTTTAATACTATCTGTAACGTTTTGCATAAGACAACAGGTACAATGTTTTAAACATCTTTGAAACCATGCAATTGTTAACATTTTTTTAAAATGAACAATATTCAAAGTCTTACTTCTGAATCATTGTTTGCCACTCTCCTTCCCGATCTCCTATCGGAAATCTGTCAATCTGTGCTTGAATTTTGGTTCTCCATTCTCGCATATAGTCTTCAATATCAAATACAAATGGGTGTTGTCCAAAATTAGCATCCACAACCTCTCCTGGTGTTTGAAGCCCTACTGTAGGGTACAAGTTTGGCTGCAAGAAATTTTTTAATTATTTTTTCCTCTTATTCTAAATTCCCCGCTTTGTTTGTTTTTCCATCTCTGTAATAATATCCCCAATGCTACTAGTAGTGTGAAGAAGCAAATATCTCTGGATCATCTGTCCAGCTGTTAAAACAACTTCTACGATTCCAGCAATACAATGACTGATTAATTTTATTCCCAGTGGCCATATTTTTTTTATTTTGAATTAAGAAAGCCTTGCTGATAATTTTAGTAAAACTTTCTAAACTGTGCTAAAGTTTACAACTTTTGGTTTCAATTTCACAAAATATCAAATACCATTTTTTGAATTATTTTAAAGACCAGGATTAAAGTTTCTTTTAAAAAGAGAACAAAAATTAAACTTACAAAGTGGGCCATTTTCCTTTTGGGGTGAAATACTTAAAACATGGGTGAATCTTAGCAGTAAGAACTGACAGGATAGAGAACTCATTAGCCTCAAAGTCCAAGTGTAGCACCTAAAAAGAACTGTAACAGTGCATTGAAGTTCTCGTGAATTCCTGGACTTGTATCTAGAAAAAGATTTTTAAAGCCTTTATTGCTGTCTCAGTTTTATTTTCTGCTTAGAGATTAGGTCTCCATGCAAACTTGAAATATGCCAAATATGAGAAAAAACAAACTCTGCCTGGTGGGATTAAAGTAACTTTCTTAAATGCAACTAGCATCTCAGCAACGGCAGTGCAGTCAGTTGGGGTATAGTTGCTGGTTTTTCTTTACTTATAAATATACCTACATTGTATTTACACCGCAATCAATGGTGGTATGGCATGTTGGTCTACAGAACCACATGCTAATTAAGTCAAAGCTATCAGAAGTTACCAATATGCAGATTGGTAGGAACACTAAAGCCCAGCAAACCCACTGAAATTAAAGAAAAATACTCTGGTTGTTAAAACCATGCCCAAGCTGATCTTGCTCCCATTTCTACACACACCCACTTTTTTTTTTTTTTTTTTTTTTAAATAAACCTTGCTCATAGTCAAGAGGCTAGTCTAGACTAACCAAGAAAGCACAAATCTCAAATCTTTTAATGAGACCAAAAAGCCAGTGGCAGGGGCTGAGAGGCACCCCAGGCTACTGACTTCATTTTTCCTTAGTACCTTAGTATATTTATTATTCCTTAGTATAAATAAGATCTATTTATCTTAGTATCCTATTCCTTAGGAATCTTCATTTCCTTAATACGGCATCCTAAGGCCACTGCAAACGGAGCAGCTGCCAGATGGAAGTGCATCACACACAGCACCCTAACCAAAATAAATCAGAAACGAACAGATGAGAAAGAAACAAAGTAAGTGCAGCATCATGCCTGTACCAGTAGCACAGGGAACATATTCATAACAGTTTTAAAGGAAGTACAATGTAATTGACTGGACTTCAGGTATCTGCAGCTTTCTTTCAAAAAATTTGATATGTTTGATCTTACGGAGTGAACAATATAGAGAAAGATTTTGAAAATGAGGCATCAAGAATGAGTTATAGTGACCACGTCTGAAGTAGCCTGACACACGCACACACACGCACTGTGCTGAATACAGCTTATAGCCTGCATGTAAGGCCTGCATGTGTCAAATAAAGTATGTACTAACTACTTGTATGTATTATTTTCTGCTAAACTTCCATTAGAACTGCCTGTTAAAAAGCTGAAAAGGAAAACCCCTGTGAAGATCGGTGTAAAAACCAAAAACATTTTGCTTCAACTAAATCACTACTGAAATGAGGAGAAACATCTGATATTAAATAGGTTAAGAAGATTATCATTGCATTTCCAAGAAGCGTAAGGTAAATCCAAGTTACATGTGAAACTGCTGTTTATAACATAAAGGAAAGCTGTTCAAAAATGCACTTATCTTACCGGTAAATCTGTGAAAGCGATGCCTGTAACAAAAAGAAAATTAAGATTAATTTCCATAAGTATGGATTCTGGCCTCACTTTCTTAAGTGTATCATTGCATGTTCAGAAAACTCACCCAAACCATCTTAGAAATAAGCAGTGAAGTATCGTGACATCCACGATGTGCGTGAGTGATAAAAGTGCAATACTTGGCAAAAGTAACTGTCATTCAAAAGTACTCAACTGGCCCTCAGTTTTGGGGTGTAAGATTTAGAAACCTCAGAGATATGCAGATTAGAAACTACGAAAATCTTGGCTACAGATTAAAATTAAGAGGAAAAAAAAAAAAGAGTATCTGAAGATATTTTTTCACTTGCATGTCTCAATGCTGCAGCACCAGGATTCATTGGTGTGCCTTCTTGTTTGCTATTACTTTTCTTCATAAGTAGAATTATCCTTACACGAGCAGCACATGTCTATAATGTCCCAAACTAGTCTGGTAAATGTTTCCCTCTAATCCATGCCAGGGTGCTTTGGTTTTCAAACAGAACAGATTAATATCTCGTTATATAATTACAAGCATTCATCTACCCATAAGACCAGGGCAGTGATGTTGCTGTCTCAGGATTAGAGAAAAATCTGACCTCTTCCCTTCAGGAACTTTACGCAATATGGGTGGGGGGTGGGGATGAGCGTTCAGTTAAAAAAATAAGTATCAGGAAATCTCCTTCTGACACCCAAATGATAACAGTATTTCATAATTTCCTTTATTGTTGCAAGTATTCAGGTTTTTTCATGACTGCATAATGATTCAAATGCCCTTATGCCTTCAAACTCTTATTTATTTTGCATCACTGTCTTTTCAAATTTAAGATTAAAACAAAGCTTTTAATCTTTTGTCCTAAATTCCCCTGTTTTCCTTCTCAGTTTTCACCAAAATTTCAAATCTCAAGAGCATCTGGGATTCTTTACACCCATCTTTGATACAAAAGAAAGACAGAATGAATCTGTCTCCTCCAATCATATCTTAAAGCTATTGTTTTATTTATTACCTGTTTACATCCTAACTTTTTCTAAGCTATTACTACTTTCTCCGTTTGGCACATTTTTGACATCCAGCTCACCCTTTTCCAAAATAATCACGGCAGTAGGCAAGATGGATTTCACAATTGCGTAAATAATTGCTTAGCCCTTTTTGCAGCATCAAATCCCAGGCTAAGCCAGAGATTTCCAATACTCTAGACTGCATCTGTGGGCCTGAGAAAAAACATTAATCTCCTTCAAGTCATGATCGTACAGGAATTCTCGACAACTAGCAGCAACAACTACTTAGCAACACAGCCAAAATTTCTGATTTCTTCTTCCCCTAAACACAGAATCATTTTTCCTCTGTCAGAAATTCAAGCTAGCAAAGCCCACGACAGCAGAACAGCTGCCAGGTTTCCTTCTGAAATCCATAAAGTGTTTGTCAGACTCTGTCTATGACAGATGACATTTTACTAGCCTCTTGTCACCTGTGCCATTCTGTTCTCTTTGAACAGATTTTAATCACTTGGAGTGTTGTTTCAACAGTCAGACTAATCCAGTCTGCTTGAAGACTTCCACTGAAAGAGCAAGTTCTGCTCCTCCCTTCTTAGCTCTTCCATGCACGTGATAAGGGTAGTCAGAAAAACAGTGTCTGTTTAGTGGCTCATCAATCTGATCCACCTTACCTGCAGGCACACTGTTACTAGTTCCCAAAAAGGGAGTAAGACTACCCTTCTCAGCTTTAACCCTGTTAAAGATTTGGGTAAACACAACCTGAGCCTGTTATCTTCCATTCTGACATGTTAACCTGAAACAGGGCCAAAATAAATAACTATGCAGTGTGTGGTTCAAGCGTCCCACTGCCATAGCTGTCAAGGTATTAAGTCCAGGTATATAGACTCACACAATTCAGAAGTAACATCAGGGGATGATAGACCAGAATCACAGAAATGATTACTTGGAATCGACCTCTGGAGGCACCTAAGCCCTGCTCTGAGTAGAGGCAGGAAAACTCCAAAGTTAGATGTTTGCTCAGCGCCTGAGCAAACAGGCAGTCTTGTTCTGAGAGAAAAGGAGAATTTAAACCATGTCCTTCCCCTTAGTACCTTCCAAACCTTCCTCATTTTTGGCAATATGAGAAAACAGAACAGTGACTTCAAGAGTCCCTATCTCAACAACCTCTTATTTCATTTCAAGATAGTATCTCTTCTTATCACATTTCCACCCATGACAAAAACCTAATTTCTTCCTTCTGAGCTTCATCCCTTAAAACTCCTACTCCCCTAAGCACAATTCCAAGATCTCTTCCCAGGCCTTTGCTCTCCTTAATGCAGGAAATAGGTTTTTCCTCTTCTTTTGTTACACTCTGTATGTTTGCTCATTAAATTTCACTGAATAACTGAATTATTATATATACTGTATAAAGAATTTTAACTCTACTCCCTCTCCTGACTTCTTCAAAATCAAAAATTGTCTTGCAGCATTGCATAATACTAAAATTTACCACAAGAATTTAATGGACTTAATTTTAGCACAATTTATATAATGCATGGCTTTAGCCCAACACTGCATGACTCCAGACTGGGAATCCAAAATACACTGTTCTCCAACACGTTCAAAATAACACCCATCCAATGTAAGGTTTCAGTGAAGGCTAGGTATCCCCCTATACAGCAGCAATGAATTTTAGCTATATCCGTTCTGCAGTTCTGCAATTCTCTTATTGTCTATTACCTTCTAAACATCAGGTATTATTTGTGGATTTAGTAGTGGAGTTCATAAAGGCAGGTCCTGTGGAATGAGATGCTCAACAAATCCTTCCAAACTCACAAGGCGTGTTAGTGCAAACGGAACACAAGTTATCCTTCCCAACTCTTTAATGAATTCATACATAGATTATGAGACTATCAGAAGAACTATTCACTTTGCTCCTGACACGATGAGAGTTTCATATTTACAACAGACTTACAGACATAATGTTACCATGAAAGACAACGTTTCTCCATACCCAAGCTGTGTCCATTCTTTGTGTAGAAGCAGGTATTATTAATGAGGTTGACACAACAACCGATGACATCACCCGTAGTAAACGTTGGGCCGTAGGGTTGTCCAGTTCCAGAGGAACAGAATGAATGTCCATCATCTCCATGGTAACCATATGAATGTTTATCCCAACCTAGAGACAAAAGCATTTGCAATTTATTTGTTTCCTTTATTATGAAATAATGGAAAGACTAGGCAAAGTTAGAATATTCTAACCAGGTTAACACAGTTAATTACTGCCCTCAGCTTTCTGCTTTCTAACATATCTAACAAATCTGTTTCATTTTAAAAAACGACAACTTCTTTATCAAAATGGCTGAACAGGTAATTCCATTTGTAGCACATAACAGGTACTGCAATTTCAGATAACACATTTTTCTCTTTAAGTGAACATACAAAATTATCAACACCAAAAAAATAATCAGCTACGATGCTGAAATCTGAAAAGCTATATGCAGATCTGATATGTCCCAACAAAGCAAGTGATGATTCTGTATTCTCCCTTTCATCTTGCAAAACTATTGCTACCATATGTCATAATCAAATTCTTCCTGGCTAAAACCCAAACATGCATCTCTGGGGAAACACATTTCTACTCCTGATTATTCTCAATGACTATTCAGCAGCAAGCAGTCTCTGCATAATAGCAGAAGCTCAAGACTTCAGTGTCACTAGCTTTGCTGCCCCTAAAAATTTAAAACAAAAAAGACAGGAAAAAATTATCAATAAAGGTGAAAGTCACAGCCAGTAGGCATGTCATTATGTATGCAAATATGGTGCTAATTTTGCAGGTGAAGAAGCTGCAGAACCAGTTAAGAAGCTTCGTATCATTACACTAATCAATGAGATTCATAGCAAGCAATTTTAGTCTGGGCTCATTTAAGAATATCTGTCCACACTGCAATTCAGTATTACACAAAAACACATAGAAAAGGGAGTATACCTTCAGGCACAACAAAACCTTCTTAACAGATCTATTAAATTCCTATACAAAATAATATAAAGCACAATCTTTAACAAAAATAGCCAGTTGTCATATATATACACACACATTCTGACTAGGAATTTATACTGGTAACTCAAATTATTTTTAAAGAGTAAAAGGTTGTGGGTTTATTCTTCTTCTGTCAAACTGCTGCCTAACAAGTTAATTTGAAAGTATTTTCCATACTTAAGCCCTTAATCTGTATGATCAGTAGCTTCAGCTGGCACCACACTAAGCATCTCTCAGTAAACACCCCAATTTACTGCAGTTACATTGATTAGTAGTATCTTTGATAATTATTTGCAATGCATCCTAAATCATAGTCATAATAAACTTAATGCCACCCACTAATAATGCATCAGCCTTCACTGGGCTCACAGTCTTAACTGGGATCTTAACCATCCCAAGGATCTCCACCAGAATATTTGGGCAAGCAAATAACAATGCAAAGAGAACACAAATACTCTAGGACAAATTCAACGTGATTTTATATTTGACTAATATCAACAATTAAAAATACATCAGTTGGGAGGTTTTTTTGTTGTTTTGTTTGTTTGCTTACATATTTAAATATCTATTTAGAAAACCAACATGTACAAATGTGCAAGCATTTATTATACAGAAATACTACAGATAATTGGTAACAAGACAGCATCCCTGACCATGCAGGTCAATGAAACAGTCAAAACTTAAAACTATGCTACATAGTTACTACCATGTAGTAGTAAGTTTTTAACTTACTAGTAAGTTTGGAAAGGTATGGAAACTGACAGCAGGAGAGCTCACGTCATGTTTGACAGAAAAGTCTTTATCATACTAGTCTTTATCATAGTAGTTCATCTTTATTGCTAGAAATTCAGTTTACAGCACAAGGTAATCTATAGATTTATCAGGTCACATGATGAAAACATCAACATTTATTTGTTTGCTAAAAGGTACCTGCATAATGTTACAAATAACACTAAGAGTTGAGGGAAGTAGTACTGGAGCACGTGTACAGTAAAAGCTAAACTTTTTAGCTGCAAGTTTTACATAACTCAGATAACAGATAACCTGGGTTGTACACAGGTGTCACTCTGTTGCTTACCAGAACCTTCCCATCAATGTCAAGCATATTTTAAGAAACACGTAACTAACTTATCAAACATAAAAAATAGTGAAACATACCTGGTAGTCTGTTCATGTTCACACCCTGTGCCGAAAGCCCAATTCCCATGTAACTGTGCAAATGAAAGAACAAAAGAAATTTATCTGCCTCTTATAAAAATATATATATATGTGGGATATTGCCAAGAAACACTGTGCTAATTAATTATATACCAATTAAGCTTCTGAGGGTGGCATTTAATAGTGGCATAACAGCAAGGAAGCTGAAAAGCAATTCCTAGCATATATGGTTTAATATAGACAGATTCTGTCCCTGCAGGAGGTAAGGGCAGCTCCTCTCTTAGGCATCCTGGGTTATCAATGGAGAATATTCATATTAGCCATAAAGTTTAAAGCATGAATAAAGAAAACCAAAGGCCATGCCTTATTTTGAAAGTAGTGGTAAAGCTATACACATACCAATTCCATCATCTTCAACACACCTAATCATGTTTTGCAGACTATCTGGAACAAGTAATTTTACAAAACACATGCAAAACTATACATTATTTCTGCAGCAAAATGTATCCTCACACAGCACTTATGAAAAGATCACGTTAAAACATTAAGGGGCTGGATGACAGAGCAGAATGCTATCTTGAGAAATTTACCAGCAACGTTACTTAGCTGTTGACAATCTGTTGGCAAACTGAAGAGGGAAAATACTTTTAGTATACTAAAAGTCTAAATAAGTTATGACTAGGTCAATAAACTCCAAAAGTATGCCTTACAAATGGTAGTTTTAATAAAGTCAGTGTCCAGTAAGTTGTTAACAATTTAATAGCAAATAACAGAGCACTAAAATGAATAATCACTCCACCCCCACCCAAATCACACTACTTGAAGTCTGTGAAGTCAATTTTGCTTCTGTTTCTTAATCAAAGGTCATTTCATGACCAAGACAACAGAAATCGAAAAAGCAAAAGAGCATAAAGAAAAGCTTGGCTTTTCCCCTGCCCAAAATAAGCCAAACCCCCTTCATCAACTGAAAAAAGCATCCAAAAATCACCTAAACCTAACATTTCCTGGTTTATCAAAACATTCATTTTGACACTAGTTCAAATTAGTTAACAAACTTGTCATGGCATAATAAAATTATGAAAAAAACAACACATTCACCCGTGCCAATTTGAAAATAGTTTAAGTCAACAAACACTACCTTAGTATTCCCATCTCATAAAATGTGATTTTTAAGCAACTATTATACTAGGAAATACAGATTAATCTGCTATTTTAAATAAATTTCACATGGAAGGAAACTGAGCAGCAAATCTCCGAAATTATATGCTTGTGTACTTACTGAGTTTTGTGCTTTTTCTATTTATCACTTCCAACAGTTACCTTAGCTGCCTCTATGTTTGATATTTACAAAGCCCTCCTCTGATAATTTCTAATGTATGACACCATCTTCCTCTCCCTCCAACATACCAGCATGAAATGGAACCTCAGAACCATATAGGCAAGATACATTTAGACATAATGAATAGCCGAAACGAGGGGCAACAAACAAAAGGATTAGTCTTTGCTGTATTGCTGACTACCGAGGCATTACTGCAGTAGCACTCAACGAAACAATTGCAAATGAAAGCAACAAGTGGAAACCCCTTGATTTTGTCTTAAATAATAAAGGCAGAATTATTATTAGCATGGTCTGGAGTTTGATGCATGAAGGATTCTCATGTAAAAACTGAAAAACTGCTTTTATAAAGTCTCCTGTTAAGGAAAATATATTAAAGAAAGGAAATTTATTTTTAAAAATAATTTTAGATAACTTAAAGAACTCTGACTGAAAAAGCCTTTCTATGTGAGTCATATTAAAAAATCCTTTCATCCCAATCAAAGTTGCATTTCAGTATTCTTGCAGAAACACAATTAAGGTTACACAAAAATGTAAAATGCTAGATAGAAAATCATCATCTAGATAACATCTGGGTACCACCTTTATTCTTCCTCCCTTAGATACTGTATCTTCCAAGCCTCCCCTTTAACTCAGTAACAACAGTGAACACAGACCCACTGTATGTAATACAGCTGGGAACAAGGATTCTTTACCCACTGGCAACAAGTAGAAGGCACTACGCACCGACACCATCTCTCACCAACAACAAATGTTCAGCAGTATATATTTTTTCCCTGGGATTCACTTACAACTACTTGGAATGTTAACACCATTTCATCAAGGAGACTTAGTACTACTAGAAACTCAAGTAAAATTAGACAAAAATAGGTATTCACTATAGGTATCTTTCAAAAGGAAAAAATGTCTACAATTTATGGTTAGGAAGTGAGTAAAATTAAAGGCTCAACAATTAAGCTAATTTATTATTTGTTATAGTTGATGGATAACTCATCTCATCTTCAGCTCTATACAGTACACTATAAAATGAGGGGGGAAACAGTACCATGAGAGACAGGCTTTAGATGCTCTAAAATTCATAGACAGGAGTTGTATTTACGCCAGACCACTACATGTAACTTTTTTCTTTTCCTGGCACCTATAAGCTTCATAGGCTTCAAAAGACTTTTTTGTTTGTTTTTTAAAGAAGCTTTGCCCATATTCAGGTTCAGAGTCATTGTCTGCAAAAAGCCTTGCTTCAATGGGAAGAATGACATAAACTGCCCTCCTGCCTGCTTCCTTAAGGTTCACATATCACGTGTCTCAGAATCAGGAGAACAGTGGCAGAGCTATGTATTTCAGTTTTCCCCTCTTAGCCCACAATAAAAAAGCAGGGAGGCACAGCAATCACCCATGCTAGCACCCGGGTGCAACACAGGTCCAGGCTGCCCTCAGTCCGTTCGTGATGCATTTCCTGCTGTCCTGCCACACAAATGGGTTTGGTCTAGGAGATAGCCACAGACGGGAGGACCAGGCCCACTCAGACTATGCCATGCTGTAACAGGGGCCTAGGGAAACACAGCTGTCAACGCCAGCAAGCAGCACGCTCACGCCTACACGTAGCCCCTTCCAAAAACGGCTGTGACACAGCACGGTTTAAGAGACCGGAGAGGGTGAATAACGGTGTGGTTCTGAAGCCACCCCCCTCACCACTTCCATGGGTAGCTAGGAACAGTGCCTCCACCTCAGCCCCCCACCCATAAACATCCCCAGCTGCTGTGGGGGGAGGATCACTTACCAGACAGAAGGAAGTGGCCTGGGACCCTTTTCACTAAAAATCCCCTCTCTGTGGGTATTTTGGTCCCACCGGTTACTACTCATCACCTCACTAAAGTGCTCAAGTCTTACAGGAGCTCCAAAGATTACAAACATGTAAACTCGCTCATGGAATACATGAAATTAACCCATGAGAGACTGAAATAAGAAACTATGGTTGAAAACTGATTTAAAGTGCAGCCAAATTAGTATTACAGACAAAGAAAGCAACAGCATCTTACATACCCTTGATTTTAATTTCAAATTGAATTCATTCTTATCCCAGTTCATTAAAGACATAGGTTACCATTTTAATGTTTGGCTTATCTTTTAGTTTACAGTTCACAACTGCAAGCTATGTCAGACTTTTTAGGAATACTACAAAAGTACAGAGTTTAAAATTTGCTGAAGATTCAACTTTTTGACACAAAACTAAAGTCAAGTCCATGTCTAAAATACAGGCACAATGGTACCTATATTTTTCCATTAACAGACTGAGAAGCCTAGGCTTCTCTGCAGTGAAATGTATAAACAGCAGCAAGCTCAGAATAACTATTTTCTCCTCAAGTATCTTTCCAGTCAAAGAGCTAAATACACATTTTTTGCTGGAGCCCGAAGTTTCTACTTGGCTGCCTGAATAGACTAAATGTGAGAAATAAAAAAACCAGAACTAAATAGAAGGAAAAAATAGCAGTAAGACATGGTACAGAACCGGAGACTGCTAAAACATAAGGAAAAAGAAAAAAACCCTGAAGTTCCTATAAAAGATTCAAATAAAAATCAGAATTGTGTAACTGTTCCTTTAGATCTCTTAGCCACTGCATTGAAGGTATGTGGAAGATCTTTCAATATGGAAGCTGAAAATAACCAGAACTCAGGTTAATTACATCCTATGCCACCCATTCCATAAAGAGGAATATAGAATCTCAAAAACTATACTAAATCACAGGTACCTCTGAATGCTTACTAGTGGCTAAAGATAAATTTAAGTACTAAATAACCACTTCTCTAGTTAAAAATAAAAACCAACAAATATTCCATTATGTAATTGTAAAGACAAGTAAAAAAATTAGCCTTTAAGTAACAAAAAAACCTCAACCCAACCAACATAATAGCCTCCCTACGACAGAGATTTCATTAGCAACCTGCTATCTGCAGAGTGCCAAATTCCTTCTGATTTTCACTGTGCCTACATGTTCTATTAAAGACAGTTTAACCTGGGGACCTGCTACATCATGCTTCAAAATCCAAGCTCTTTTGGTAATGATGCAAGTAAATAACCTGGTATCTTATCACCTACATGCTATACACTTAAAGAAAATAACTTCAACCACATGGTGTTAAAACCTAAGTTACCATAATGTCTGTAAGGAGCCTAAGTCCAAGCACTAACAGATATTTACACCCATAAATAAGGCAACTGAAAACATCCTAATGTTTCAAATTGACTATTAAGAAAAGTAGAATTAACACTGAAAAAAGGCGTACACAACAGGTGGTTTGTTTTACTATCAAGTTTGTAGCTTAGAAAAGTAGGAAAAACTGCAACACTGTAAGAATTTTAAGACTAATTGATTTTCTAAAATGGCCTTCACAACTGACCTGGAAGGACATAAAAAGTCTGAATAATGTTCTCCTACAGTTTTCTGCACTGTCTTCACTGATGCTCTACTGTAAGGTCAGAAATACAGCACAATAAAAAGGTATCTAAATTTCATCTTTGATATAATTACTCTGCATTAAAATTTTGTAGGAATATGCTAATCCAAGATCCTTATTGTCTGCACAATCACAATAAGAAATGAGCTGTTAAATTTTTCTCTATTTAAGTGTTTCAAAATATGCCATAGACAGTTTGAGTCTTTCATTTCAAATTGAAAACAAGTTTAATTTTATGGAATGTTTCCAAGGAAACAGTACTTTGAACACGATAAACCCAGGTTTCAGATTAATCCAGTTCTACATAGAGAGGAAAAACAAAACAAAGTCAGGCACTCATCTTGCATAGTGCTTGAAACTGTTATTTCTGTAACATTTTCCTTGTGATTCCTGTAACGTTTCTATAAAGATTCCCATTTACTGACATCCCTCTCGCTTTCTGAGGTTGCACAATTTAATCTTGTGACACTCCTGCCTAAGCACTAAAGCCTTTTTTTGGATCATACTGTCAGAACAGTTGCATAGACAATAAGATAACTTAAGTCCAGGCTACAGTAAGATTATCATCTATAAGCTGTATGTCAATGAACCTCATAAGAAGGAAGCAACTGAAAAAATTCTGCAAGAGGCAAGGACCAAGAAATTAAATACATTCTCTTGATTTTCTTTTAACATCAGAAATCTTGATTTCTAGAAAACATCAACAGAGAAATAAAACTCTCTTGTTCCAGTTCCACATACTTCTGACCAGTTAAACACAAACCTCAAGTAATTCTCATTTAGTTGCTGTTAGTTTCTGTCAAATGCCTGGTCTCCCACACTCCGGTAAAAAAAATGAAGCACTGCTACAGTTCAAGGAAAAATACACTTGCTGATTCACGATCCAATCTCTTCTTGCAGCTGCTGCTATTCCAATGAAGACACCAATGCAAGAAAGCTACTTCACTTAACCAGATTCTACTCTGCACACAAGTATTCTGCTAATAAAGCCCCAAGACATACTTGTATGTAAACAGAAACTGAGTGAAGTTTGCATGTTGTGGTAACAGATGCCTGTTATTGTAACAACTGCTGAGGACATATCAAAACTGTAAAAATAGGTCTTAAGAGACTGCATAAAGTTTTTGTATTAGAATAGCAGTGTGCAAAGACAAAACAGCCACTGACAATGTTCTACATTTTGTTTATTGGTTCGCATTTTTGTTGCGAAGAAGAAAATGGGTATACTGGATGCTAAAGGAAAAGCCAACTTACTGCAACAGAATTTGCAATAAAAAAAGTAGGTTTCTTTTTAAAGAGTTACACATACATACTTTAGAAGACAACACAGCATTTTTATTCCACAAGCATCATTCAAATGCAGTAAAAGAGCTCAGGCTTAACCATAGGCATGGGTGTCATAAAAATGCAAACTTAATTCTCATGATATTTTTGTTTTGGATAGTTTTTCCTTTTTTATTTCTTCACCCATTTCATCACTTACACAACACCTAATACAAGATACTGCCAAAACAACAGATGACCAATTGTATAGCCAGTGTTAAAACCAGCCATAACCTAACAGGTGTCTAGAGCCTTATTAACACTGCTCTACCAAGAAGCATACTGATTACTTACGTGAGCTGCCGTAGTAACATTTTAGTGCCATACATTTAGCAGAACTTACACATGGAATATAAAGCATGCCCATGAAGATCTGCATCAGTACAACCGCACCACAGACTAAACAACCGTGCTCAGAAGTGTAAACTAAGTATTATCTCCTAGCAGACTAAAGCCTTTCTAAACTTAGTTTTCATATTTTCTTGTAGATAGCTTACCACTTCCAATTCTTGCTTTCATTCTTCTTTTAAAAAAAATAGCAGTGCACATCCACTTAGAGGATTTTGCATTTTAAGCATACATCTTCCTTAGCTGTTCTGAACACACTAAAGGCTATCTAGAAGTAAATGGCATTACTACCATTTGCCCATTGCTAGTAATTGTATTTACAAATCAATGAATAAGATAAAGAATGGACAGAAATTCAAGACACCAAGGATAAAGGCATTTTCCCCAGGAAGGAAACAGACAAGAAGTCTCTCCTGGTGACAGATTTAAAAAGAAAACAAAAAGCTTTATTTAAATCAAAATTAAGTGGGCATAAACTGGTACCATGACCAAAAGTAGCATTCCCACCCTCCTGAGGCCAGATACTCATTTCTGCCCTAAGTTCTTTTGCTGCCATAGCTACCCATGAAGCGATACAAAACCAGCTGTACTGGGGAACAATCCAGGCTGAAAACTCACTCACTCCTGAGGTCAACTTTTGGAGAACGAGGTAGTCAGGTTTACCGTGAAGCTGACATAAGCAGTCACAAACTGGGACAAAGGATGTGAACATATTGAGTGTTCAGAGACTGGTTCTTCTCATGGCCAAATCACCACAAAGTCTTCAAACTACAGTTCAGAGTAAGAATCACAAACATTCAAAAACCAGTGCCCTGACTGGAAATGAAGAGATACATTACAAGAATCAACAAGCCTAAGACTGAAATTGATGTAGAAATGGGTGATCACTCAGTAAATCATATACACATAAGCTGTTTATAACACGAAATAATGGAAGGTAGTTTGCTTCTAGCCCCCAGTAAAGTGGAACCAGGAGTATGCTTATGCCCAGTATGAAATGCCAAAGAGTACATACAACCTAAGGCTACAGCAAAGCTCACAGCCTCAACCAAGAGATATTACAGAGCACAAAGCTATCAGACTTGTAGTTTACACACACTGTGACAACATCATGTAAGTGTCTTTAGTTGTCTGAAAGAGGGAAACGTTGAATGGTACCTGAAATATTAACTGTGGGGCTATAAGGCAGATGCATTACCACTTCACACAAAGCCAGAGGACCTAGCTATGTAGACCAGCACAACTGAACTGAGCAAAAAGCAGCATGAGAAGACTGAAATAAAGATTTGAGAGAGACTAGGAAAAGTCTCATTTAGTACACTTACCTAGCTAAGAGAATGGCCACCATGGTGGTCATTTTTGGGAAGGCAGGGTACAGTATAGTATTGTAACAAATTTAGAGACTAAGGCTTATATCTCCAAATCACAGTAACAGGTCCATAGGATGTAGCACACCCTTGTTCATTCCCATTCCTAGACCACCACTGTAGTTTGCTTTAATTTAGCTCCTATTCTAGAGATTTGGATGAAACTAAAAATAGAGTTGTATGCACAAGGCAATGCCATGCCTAACTCACTCCCTTGAATCTGTATTAAGAAATTACAGAACAAAACCCACGTACACTACTTCTGGTTCTTCGATAGATCAATTAAAAGTGAGGGCTGCATTAAGAGCTTACAAAGGTTTAATTTAAAGCTAAAACTATGTTTAGCTTCCCCAACTACATCAGAATTTTTGACAGTACTTCTGCAATACTTTGCATTAACTGACACATATATGTATTTATTTATTTTTAAATTAACTGGAGATTTCAATAGAGATGCAGATATCATTTACTCCAGTTAACACTCTCCTTCCTACCAGGCTTTCTAACCATCACCTTGGTACTGTTCCCCACACTTACACCCATTACTCATCTACCGTGATCTCAAATCACTCACATCACTGTCCACAATGTTCCACATAAAGCCAAAAAAAGCAAAACAAAAATACTATAAAAGCAGAATGTAAATACATAGAGGCCCTCAGATTGCAAAAGGAGACATGATATTAAGGGAAACTGAAGAAATAAAAAACAACAGAATTATTTACAGAGCAATATGACAGCCGGTTAGCACTTTTAACAAGAATTTTTAAATATTTAAGATAATTATTTCAAATATCTGTACTTTAGCAGTGCACAAAAGATCTTGGGACTCTTCATTGCCAAGCACTGTACAAATACTAAGGCAGTTTTTGTCTGAATGATACTTCAACCTTATTACTTTTATTAACTTTAATTCACACTTCCCTTTTTCTCATCTGTTACCACCAGCTGCTGCACAGCCCTATCACCCCTCAATGAGGTATCAAATACCAACTTCACTGTTTATCTGCTCTGCAACACCAACCTCCACACCCATTCCTTACTTCACAGTAAGCCTGGTTTTGTGCTTTCTCCAATGTGTCCATAATGCCTAGAAGTTGATCATCATGAACATCTGCAAAACTAATGTATATTATGCACCTTCAGATTCCTACTCAACTGTTACTCCCCAAATATGTAAAAACGTAATGACCTAGGTTATTAGTGTGACAAAACCAATGCTGTTCTTGCACACAGATGGCTACAACAAGCCATACGGCAAGCTATGCCATATCCATGCCCTATACTATAAAAAAGCTGTGCTCCTTCAGAGGGGGAGAATAATCTTTGTGACTGCCCAGCAACTTTGAGATACACCAAGATCATATTCCAGGAGCAGTGCCATCAAGTGCTACAGCAGCACAAAAAAGTTAAATCTCCTAAACTAGGTCTTTAGTGAAGAGTTTTGATGATTTGAGGCAAGTCATGCTACATAGACCACACAAGCAAGAATGCTGTTATACTTGCCCATGTAACACAGTACATGGACTAAATACTTTAAGCTGAGTTTACCAGAAATAAAAAAATATGTAAGTAGTAAAGGCTACTATCAAAGGGAACTCCAAACACCATTAAATTATCCATTGACATTTATGAAAGTTGAAAGCTGTACTTCAGCTTGCAGACAGTTATCTGAGTTGCCTCGGGTAGTCCAAGATTTATTTTAAACAGTACTGTAAAATACAGCTGTAGTGCTTCTGCAGCTAGGCTCATGCCTTGAGAATAGATGCTTTTGCAACAGTAAGCAATTTTAACTAATTGACACTATTAGTTACATGCTGGTCCTCTACAGTTTTCCTGAACTCTGTTCCTATTGCCAGATGCTAAGAAGAAAAAAAAAAAAATGGTAAAAATATACTTGGAGCAAGCCAGGTGAAATGCAACAGGCAGTGAGAAAGAACTAATAAACCCTATCAGACACAAACTGGTTTCTATAGACCTACTTGTCTATGTCTGCATTAAACTCCCCAGTTTACTTACTACAGAAACATTTTCTTAGTTAGAACACAGTGTAACATGAACTGCAAGAGATTCACACAGTATCTAGTCAAAGACCTCTCGGACCTGAAAACAGGATCTAGAGATAGACACATTATATCCAGCAAGGCTCCACAAGTCATCCCCTGCTCTTTAGCAGCTAGGCCAGATTTGGCTTTGGCTCTGTGCACAGTATTCCCCAGCATCCATACTAGCTTATGCAATGAAAAAAGTCAACACTTCAGCTCATTATGCAGCTAATGTTTTATAAAGTGACACTAAGAAAAGGTCGCAAGGCTGAAACAAGGACAAGGAAGTATGTATTATCATTAAGTGAAAAAAGTACCCCTCCATTTTTTTAAAGCAATCTCAGCAAACAACTTCACAAGTCTTAGTTACATACACCTCACAAATAACCATTTAAATGACAAAACCTTGAAACACGTTACTCAAAGGTGTTTTCTACTTTTGTAGGATTGCCCTGAGTGGCCTACTGAATTAGAAATTACTAAAAAGCAACACAAAGAGGTCTAAGGTAAAACGTTAGAGGAGCTATGTAAAATGACACCCATGGACACTTTTTGAAATCCATCACTTCAAAAAAAACTAGCTTCCAAACTAAGCAGACAAAAATACATTTCAGGAAGAGACATGTGCATCACTAGCAAACCACAGTAAGAATCTTTCCCTGACAGCAGCAGGGCAATTTTTAAAAAATGTTTCAGGAATTAAAAAAACCCACAAAACATGTTCCTAAAATCAATAGTAAAACATTACTTGAAACACTAATTTCTATTGTCTTGATTTTAAAATAATGAGGTCTTCATAGTGTGCCAGAAGCAACTACAGACGTAAGCTTTTCATAGCAAAGAAATCTCCCAGAGATAATTTTTGGAAACAGAGCCGATAAACTCATAAATGCCCCTACAAGGCAGCAGCAGTACTGAGAAGCTATTCTTTCAAAGTTTCTCTGTAATACTATAAGCAAAACAAAAAGTTTGTAATACTTCTGACTTACAGAGGGCTTACAGAACACTGGGAGAATGAAAGAAACAAACAGCAGCAAGACAGACAAAGGAAAAACAAAGGTACTGAACTTCATCCAAAGAGCTACAACATAGCTCTTTTCTCTCGAGATTTATGTTCACTACAGGACATAAGTATCTGCAACGTGCCTGTACAGTACCTAGGACAAGGACATTCAATCCTGACTAGAACCCTAAAGTAGAACCGCAGTATATACTACAGCATATTTGAAAGAAATATGGCTTATGTAGTCCTACATAGGCAACATAATATCTCGGGTTTAAAACACAGCCTCTGCCAAAAGCAGTGATAGATGAAGAGGAATTAAAGTGGCCTAGCACAGATTTCATTAGCACTTCAGGACATTCCCAGGTGAGATTCTATCTGCCTCAGTAGACTTAAAAGCATGGTATCACCTGCGCTTCAACAGATTCATAACTCAGATGGATTCTGGGAAGCAGCAGCTGCACTCACTCATCAACTCTTGTTCTTTCCATAGGGTGACGGATTCCCAGGCACCTATTCAGAACATTCCCCCTCATTCCTATTACTGTTCAACAAATAGCCTTAAGAACAACTTTCCATTTTAAAATTGATCTGACCTCCAGGAAAAGACTGCACTGAGGAGGTAAGTTGGACTGCTGCATACCCTAAAAACTTCCTAAAAAACCCATGAAAGTCTGTAAAGCCATACAGTCAAAAACCATCACCTTTAGATGTAAGAACAGGGTCAAAGTATTATCATCCAAACCCTAATTTCTCTGTCAAGAGAAAATGAGAAGATGCTGTTACAGTATTTACTGTGTAGACTGATTTGTGGGCAATAAATACCACAATCAACTCCTTTAAAACAAGCAAATATCAGAGTGCAACTTCTCGTGAATAAGGATTCAGCTCTACAAAACGTGGAAAAAGATGGAAATAAGTTTGATACCAAAAAGATCTGTTGACTGAAAGATAATGTGAGATAGTATTTCAAGTAATAATTAATTAATTAATTAATAATGCACTCAATGCTTACCCATCTCTTCCCTTACTGACAATTTTAACTTCGAAATAGTATATGCCACAGGCTGCAGGTATAGGATGTGTAGCTCGAACAGAAGCAGCATCTTTTGGAGTTTTTCCATGACCTGAAAAACAATTGCATTCAAAACACAACAAAAATGTATTTTAGATAATTGCAGAAGATGACTCAAAAGTATACATACTGACTATTCAAAACAGAAGGCTTATGTAATGAGCAAACAATATACAATGTTCTAATCAGTCTCATTTTTATGCAAGAATATTTCCCCCAACACTAAGTTTTCATTGTAGGCACCTGCATTGCCACTGAGCATGCTATGAGAAGTTCTGGATATACTGTTCTAAAAGGTTCTACAATTATTTGAAGGGAAACTAGAAAAAAGTTTCATCACAGTAACAAAATTGATAAAAGTCCACCTGGGTTTGAAAGAACTGTATGATTTCTCAAATGCACAGGGCTTATTCATTTGTACAGACTGAAACATGATATAACAGAGTTTTTTCTACTGCTTAGCACTCTGAATTGTCAAGTTATTTACGATACTTCAATTCTAATGTCCTTCAGAGTAAACATCCGTCATTATATAGAAAATACAACTCATAATTCATTTCCACGTGCTGAATGTTATTTCAGGACAGCATTAGTGGTACAGCCTGTAACTGAGCTAATGCAGCTCCTACTCCTTTTTCTTGTAAGGCTCACTATGTATCAGCTCTGCCATCAGAATGCCCAATGCCAGCTCTGTTAAGCTGTCTAGGGACATTCAACCTAAACCCAAGAGCCACTTCCATTCCACTATGACTAACTCTCCTGCATGTGTCACCCTCTGCACAGCCCTTTGTTCCAAAGGCAACCTGGAAGCAGGCTTTTGGCCAGATGACTTGTTTTGGCAACAGCCTGTTCAAGCAAGCTCAGCCTCTCCCAGGCACACCAAAAATCCCTCAACTGTTGTGTGAAAGTTACACATGGGGTCACAGGACAGAGTTTAAAAAATAAAATAAAAAATAAAAAAAAAGAGAGCAAGGTGGAAAGTATATTGGATCCTGGCAAGCGGTATTTCAACAAGATGGCAACCAGGAACAGATTGTCATTGTCATAAGAATAATTCACATAGATCCAATGCCCACCTTCTGTGTGGATCTGAGGCATGAATAAAAGAGATGACTGTTTTGAGTGTGCTGTGCGAATCACTTGGGCTGCAGCACTCCAGCTGTCACCTCCAGTCCAGACAGGGAGGCCTACTGCACCTGCATAGCAATTGATCTGCATATGCCAAAAAACCAGCCAAACAAAAAATGCAACCAAAAAGCCCTCACTCCTTCCAGCAGCATTAGCACTGGAATTATTGCTCAGGCACAGATTAATCACATCTCGTGTGCAGCAGGTCGGGGTCACACAGCAAGGAAGAATGCAGTTAAATGACAGCGCTGCCAGCCAGCAGGATCACGGAAAGCTGACCTACACTACTTGAACCTCTAACCACAGAGCCCTCTAGTGTAAACGGTGACAGAACAGTGAACGCTTACCTGCCTGTAAAGCTAGCACCAACCATCTCTTACCAAATGGCAACTACTCAGCCAAGAAGAGCTCTCCATTTCATCGCAGTCACACTTGCATTCAAACCTTGCTAGCACAGCACGAATTCTTCACTCACTGAGAAGAGGTTTAACCTACAAAGTTTTTCTGATGCAACTAGTTCACCTCAGTGTGTTACTAACTTCAGGCAACTAGCCCATCATCTTACTTTCCTGGGTGCAGACGCATTGCTCACTTCATTATGTCATTACTAAACACATTTTATACAAAGATCCTTTTATCACCTCATAGGTTTTACAATATTATTACCTACCTTCTGCATGTTGTTTTCAAAAGTCTCACATGAGGAAAAACCAGTAATTTACTCCTCCATACACCAGCCAGCACACATGTTTTATTGTTCACCACTTTTAAATTATGTCTGAGGTACAGTATTCCTTTTCAACCTGCTCAAGTTAGCAAACAGCCGGCCCCTGCAGCCCCAGAGGGCACAATCAGCTTTGTCTCTGAAAAAGGCTTGTGATATGAACCCTAAAAGAGCTAACACCTCACATCTGTACAACTGAGCCCTCGATTGCTATTTATTTTTGGGCTGTGTCAATGAAGCGAATAACCAAGTACATAACCTTAGAGCTTCCATAGGTTTTCTTGGTTTTCAAGTGCTGGTAGCTCACCATTAAGCTACTATAAATCAGATTATCATTCCTAAGCGTGCAGAAATCCTTCAGCTAAAAGGCACCCAAAACTTCATGGGCAGAACATTAAACTCTTGAGAGATCTCTTAAATGCAGATAGTTCTGATTAAATGATGCATTTGTTGGGGGAGGAGGGGAAGGAAAGACACTGTTTTTAAATGTCCTTAGGTTTTCACTTTAAAATAGACTGCGAAGAAGTTCCCTTGGTTACTCTATGCACTTGACAATCTGTGTAGTTTCAGTCTGAGTCAGGCGCCTTATTTGGGCAAGTCTTCCACAGAGACGACTAAAGTAGTAGGAACTAGCCAAATATTATTGAAAATGTACATCTATTACCCAGCAGACTTTGTTTTGTGAAATCACAATCTAAAGTGTTTGGAAATAATACCAATACAAGGTATTCTTAGCATCTCTTTCTGAAACCAGTCCCCTTCTCCCACCCTCTCCCCAATCCAGGCAGCTATTTGCAAGGACATACCACAAGCCAGATTGATTAGCTGACTGGGTTTAAGAAACCTACCAGATTTTTTAAAGCAGCAGATCAGTTCCCTGCTCCGGTTCACAACACAGCCACACACAGCTGTCACACTGCAAATAAGAGGTCGACACAGGGGCAGAAGTAACAGGATACCTTACCAGTATTGCCAAACACTTCATGTGGTGAAGCAACACGCTTTGGGAAGTCAGTGCCCAAAACTACTTTCATCCCATTAAAACAGAAGACACCCTAAATTTAGAACTGCTGTCCTTTTAATATAATCTCCTGTGAATCCCATTTTACTACTGGAGTATGCTGCTTTCATTCGTAGTTAAGATACAGTTATTATTTCTAACAGCAAATTCAACAGCACCAAGCAGTTAACCACTTTCAAATATTCCAAATACCTGTACACTGTCTCAACATGCTAGTTGAGACTTTCAGTACTACCAAGCTACAGCTGATTACCTGAGGAGTCAAGAAACACTAGTTATCCGACAGCATTAAAACAATAAAGAAGGTCTTTACAGAACAGGTAGCTGAACTGCAAATTTCTTATCAAAGGCTTTTACCGATGCTAAAGTGGATGCTGGGCAAGCCTCTAGAACAGAAGTTAACTGAGAAACTACCTTTAGCTTAAAATGGCTGGAAACTGAGAGGGGATGCACCATGTATGCCCAGCATGGTTTTAGATTTTTCTGTAGGCTCTCACTTATGGCCACTGTCACTGATGGGACACTAACCTGAGTGGCCTATTACCTTAGCATTATATACTGCTGCCACATTCTTTGGTAACCTGAGTCCCCACTTCCTTGCTTGTGAATAAAAAGGCACTTTTGACACCCAGCTCTGAACTTCTGCATCGAAGGTTCTAAACGCCCTAAGCAGATCACACAAACACTGCCCTACATTCCCCAAAACAGACCTCTTTCATAGCAACAAGCTATAGTTAAAGTATTTAAACCAATACTTTTAAAGTATGTACTATTTAACACAAAAAATTCAATCATTTTCAGCATTAAAAAAAGAATTCTGCAAACAGATATATTGGGGCAGAGAAGGGAAAACAGGTGTACAAGTCTTCAACTTCACACTGTAAATCAGATCATAGGTCAGTTCAATTAGCAGAATTGGTTTTGACTTGGCTTTCATTGAAAGTGTTTAACCATGAGCTGACCATGCTTAAGGAGTAAAGCTTTATTTTTTTTTTAAGCAGTAATTCACACTGATTGCTTTTACTAAAAGTAGTATGATCAGCCCCTTAGCAAAAATAAACTGAAATGAACCAAAATTTGAATTCCACCTACTTGAAAAAAGCCAATTCAGGTAAAACCGTTTTTGGAGAGGCCATTTTAGCCTCCAAAAATATAATCTTTGAACATAAATGTGTGTAATGCATATGCACGGCATAGTCCAAAAGAAGTCTACGGAAGTGTCTACCTAGACAAAAGTAAAAGTGTTTATACAGTTCAAATCCTTAAATGAAGTTTACATAAGCTGAACTGCGGTTATTTCCAACAGGTGGTTCAAGGACTTGCTCACAGTGCCAAAAATAAAATAATCAAGGCCTAATCTTCTGTTGAATTCATTAGGAAAGTTTCACTGAGACAAGAAAAAAAAGAAGGCGTGCAAAAATTACTAGTTTTACTTCAACTTCTTCCCCAGTTTGAAGCAACAAGACATCTCAGAGCTACAAAGTGTCCAAAACAGGCATACTGTACTGTACTGAATGTATTTCAAGTATTTTCTGCCAAAAAAACTGACACCATCCTTCTATCACTGAATGACAACACAGAACTATTACTATAGAATTCTCTTCTGTTTGTTATAGAAATCGGAATGCATAGTTTGCACCAGATGGCTTTTGGTTGTTTTGGGTTTTTTTTAGTTTGGCACTAGACACAGTTCAAAGGCAACTGCATTGTAAATAAGTGTCTGGCTAAGATTTCCTGGCCTGCAATACATCAGAGAAAGTTCACGCAATGGCAGCTTACTCAAAATTGCATAACTTTCCTCAGCTTTCTTTGGGCAATTGTCACAAGACTAACTTATGTGAAATTTCTATAGAACTTTCCATGATTTTAACACTGACCATTTAGTCTGTTCACCTAATTCTGTATATAGTTCCCTTCATGCATTGAGGCGGTATTTTTATTTCCTTATACTACATAACAGATTATTATCTGATGGAAACTGAACTTGTCTGTCTAGTGGAACATTCATATTACATACGGCATTTATGAAATCCCTGTTTTTCAACAGGATCCATGTGTTAATTCTGAGTATTTTAGAAACATGGGAATATTTTTAAAATCCTACCTTAACAGCGACATATTTTGTGCAACTGCTTTACATGTCACACACTTGCGCAAACCTTTATGCTTTCTTTACCACTTACCTACATCTCAGAGCTGTTAACATTACAATTAAGTGAAATGACAGATTTTTTCTGATATCATTTTTCATGTCTCCCTTACATATGTATACCATGAACAACAGTCACTAGGACAGTGTTTGCTTTCTATCAGCTTGCACAGCTAACTGACAGCAAGACAGAAATGTAGGTCTGTCCATCTGAAAAACAGAAATACCCTCGGGTATAGGCTTTTAATATATTACAGTGTCACTAGTGCCAACATATATGTATTCCATATCCAGATTTTGACAAAGAATCCTAATCAAGAGTCAGAATGTGTAAAAGTGCAACAGAATAGGTCACTGGGGAAAGAAATTAGCCTTGCTGCTAACAACACAGCAATCAATGCATCTTGCCTTCAACCACCTCCCACGTCTGCTTTCCTCTTGTAAGTAATGCTATGATTCTGAGAGATAACACAAAAGAGCTCTGACCCTTGGGTTCTGTTGACCCCAACTATATTTAAAGAGCTGTTATCCTGATGCTGGACTGTACTCCTTTCTTTAAACCTCCACCACTTACTCAGTGACTGGTTTTGTGGCAGTTTTGATTTTTTTAAGCACTCTCTAGGATGCTTGCAAAAAGCTTAAAAGTCCAGAAACACAGTACACCAGGCACCACAGCTGCAATGGGTAGAAAGAGACCTCTACTGCAGCTTGTGTTGCCATGCAAGTTGTCCACTGGCATGCAAGAAAATGAAAGGAATCTTCAAAATTACAGAGAGAACACCATCATGTCTCTCACAGACCAATGAAACAAAAATAGCACTGCTCACAATGCATCAGCACCTTAAAATTATGAAGCTAGTTATATGAAAAAATTACTTTGAAAGCTTTTGCTCCAGTTGTTTCCCCACACATTTTTTGCAGAGACATGAATCCACAACACCTCCAGGGTGGAAGGAAAGCTCTGATGTTAAACCTTCCACCTCCTATCAGTCACAGACAAGGAGGAAATTACTCCAGAAACACAGCTCTAGAGCCAGAAATCTACAGAGGCAGCAGAGAAAGCATAAGTGTACAAGGTACCTATACTACAGTAATAGGAAACAGTAAGACTTGCTTTTCATTACTGGCTTCTTTGGACAGGCCTGTCTTGTCTCCCTTCCCTGAGTATTTTGGTCAAGAATACAACAGATCTTTATCCACACTCAATGTGAGATTCAAATTTCCTTTCAACAAAAACATCTACCATGACTACTGAGATAACTTCAGAACCGCTGTAAATGCCAATATTCCACAAGATATTTTGAATGCTTTCTTTTGAGACCTTTATTTGCAACTGATTTGCAGAAACATTTCACAGTGCTAAGCACATTCTTACTTGCTATCTTCCCTTAGTATCCTCATTGAGCCGCCTCATTTTCTTCCCTTTTATTGTATTCTCAGGGCTGAAGGATCCAGGAAGGAGAAAAGGCAGATGTTTTAGACTGTTTCCCCCCACACACTTCTCAAGGTAGGAATGCCCTGACACCGTTCATTGCTTAGTCCAGTTAGCAACTCCAGGTGCCAGCTGGTAACATAGGCATGGGGCTGCCCTAGCAGCCACCTTCATTAAATTACCAGGAAGAGAAGATGGGCCACTTAAGAAACCATTCACTCCCACTTGCAGTAAGAAGAAAGAAAAGTGTAGGCATGTTATATGGGCACCTCTCATTTCCAGTCCTCTGGGCTAATCTAGGAATTCTTCAACTTTAATCACTTACTATTATTTCAGAGCTAAAGGTATTTTATTATTATAACTTACTAAGCGTGCTTTATGACTTCTAGCAGAGTATCCACAGTATCTCCTATGCTACCTGTGCTTCAGAAACATGCTGAGCCTCTTGTGGTTTCTTTGAGGTAATGGATTTTTTTTAATGCTAAGGCAAAGGAGAAAAGTGAGGAAAAACAGGGATAGCCCAAAGAAAGTTTGAAAATGTACTTTTACAGTTAGACTGACAGACCAGAGAAGTTCCACCTCTAAATTCCAGTTCATGAGCAAAGAGTTGGTCAAAGCAAAACAAACCAGCAGAACTTGATGGCCATAAAGCTATGATCATCTTATAAAAAAACCAAAAAAATCCCAACCCGCTGCCACTAAACACCAGAAAATACAAAATGCTTCTAAAAATACAAGGTCATAAAACACTGCACAAAAGTCAGGAAATTCAGAGTTGAGTATTAAATTACATGTCCTTAAATCACTCAGTGCCTCCCAGAAACCTGCTCTGTAGTCATCAACCTCCTTTATTATCTTTGTATGGTGCATTAAATTTAGCATTTTTGACAGAGTATTTTGTATGTAATAATAAAGCCTCTCTACTGAAAAAAAAAAAGTCTCAGAGTACATTTAATCCTTTCATGGCAGCCAAATCCTGCCATGTGTTTGTGTTGCCGTTTTCCTCCTCCGATTAAACAGTAACATGTTCATCGAGATTTCACTTGAATTTCTCCACTGTAAATTCTGAGAAAGGGTAATTGCAAGGTTGTTTTTTTCCTCTCCCATTACATTCATTTGACTACAGACTTTTGTCAGATCCAGTTCTTCACAGCCAACTCAGAAGTGGTTTTGAATCCACATTTCTACTTTAGGACTTGGGCCTAGAACACCAGATGTGTCTGTGTTTTTTCAGGTCAGAGTGTACGCTTATGTTTCCAGGTTTTATGACATTTCATAACAATCACCACAAGTTTTTCTTCTCTCGCCTCTTGCTGATTTATACAAAAGCACAGTCTGATTTTTACCATTTAAGATCGGTAACTTTAGGCAGAAAGTTATAAAGTCACCTTTATTAATGTAAGTCTTGTTGTCATTCCTTCCCTCAAATCACTCCATAGGCTGTACAACAGTTTAATACCAATGACTTTAATTCTATTTTTCACAGTTTAAAAATAAACCCTGTTTTTCTCTGAGCTTTCCCCTCCCGTCATTTCCGTGTTTAATAGCTTAACGCTTGCTGCTCTTAACTCCATTTAACCCTTGCTCTCCTAGACAGAAGGAAAAAAAAAAAAAAAAAGCCACTTCTTTTCTCCCGCATTACCATAAACAGGACACGTCATGTCGATTCTCCTTTATTCTCCTGCCTCAGACCCAAATCTCGTGGCGATACCTGAATCCAGAGGGAAGTCTCCGAGTTTACATAATGCCCACTCCAGAAGCATAAGGAGGCGGGGGCGGCCCCTTGCCCCCCACCGCCCCCCCGCTCCCCACACCGCGACAGAAACGGGGGGAGGGGAAAGGACAGAAAATAAAGCTGAAATAAGGAAAAACAAGCCCCTTCTCTCCACGCTGCGGGCGATTTAGGCGATCAGAAAGCAGAGAAGGAGAAGAAAGCGGGAGAGGAGCGTGTGTTATTTCCTGTTATTGTTACTCCTGTGCCCACTGCCCGACGGAGGGGTCGGGCCGCTGCCCCCGGCCCGGGGAGGGTCCCCGCACCCCGCCGGGGCACCGGGGGTCGCGGCGGCCCGGGCCGGCCCTCACCTTTGTAGTGCACCCGCAGGTTGTTCTGGGAGAGGCCGATGTAACTGAATTTGTCCTTCGGGCTCCAGGAACGGGGCAACGGCGTCTCCTGCTCGTCCACGGCCGGGTAGAGCCTCTTCAGCCGCCGCTTCAGCTCCTTCTCCTGCTCGTTCAGGGCCGGGTCGCCGTGCGGGAACGACGCCGGGGCGCCGGTGCCGCTCCCCACCGACAGGCCCAGCGCCGCGCCGGTACCGCCGCCCCCCGTCGCTGCGGGCCCGCTGCCGCCGGCGGCGGGTGGCGGCGGCGCAGCGGTGGCCGGCGGCGGCGGCGGCGGGTGGAGCAGGAGCGCGGCGGCCGGTGCGGGGCCGGGGTTGGCGGCCCCAGCGGAGGGGATCCCCGGCGCCGGCGGGGGAGCGGCGGCCGCCAAGGGGAGCTGCGGCGGCGGCGGCTGTTGTTGCCCGGACATCCCGGCTCCGGCCTCCTCCTCCTCCGCCGCCACCTCCCGCGGTCACGACTGTCACCGGACGGGCCCGGGGCGGAGCGACGGGCAGGCCCGGGCGCTGCGGAGCGAGGTGTCCGCCGGCGGGTCACCCCCAACCGGAGCTGTCTCGGAGGGGGGCGGGGTGCCGGGGGGGCGATGACGACAGCGGTGGCGGCCCGTAGAGCGGCCCGATGGGAGCGGGGGAAGCCGCGGAGCCGGGCCGGGCTGAGCTGAGGGAGCCGCGGGGCGGAGGGAGCGAGTGAGGCGGGGAGAGCAGCGGCGCCGCGCGCCTGGCGGAAGCGAGGCGGCCGGAGAGCGCGCGCCAGGCGCCGCGGCAGAGCTGGGCTCCCCCCCTCCCCTACACGCTCCCGGTCCCGCGCGCGCGCGCTCTCTGCCCAGCCCCGGCGCGAGGCGCCGCCGTGCGTCGCCCCGTCAGCTGAGCCCGGGGCCCGGCCCGGCCCCGCCTGCCCTTCCTCCTCCTCCTCCTCCTCCTCCTCTGCCTGCCCTTCCTCCTCCTCTTCCTTCTCCTCCTCCTCCTCCTCCAGCGCTGGCGGGGGGGGAGAAAGGGGCGGGGTCTCCACCCCTCAGCGGGTGCGAGGCCGGGCGCGTTGGGCGGGCGGGCGGCGCGCGCCGGGGCGCGAGGCGGTTGCGCTGAGGTGAAGGGGCGGGAACGGCGGGGACAGAAAATAGATGGCGACCGGCCCGGTCTGGCGCTCGGAGCTGTCTGGGAGGCTGGCTCCTGTCAGGCCCGGCTCGCCTCGGCGGCCCGCCCCCGCTAGGGCACGATGGCGAGGGGAAGGGCCGCCGGGAGCCGGGCGGGGTGGCCCGCGGGAGAGGGGAAAGCTTGGGAGTGTCTCCGCTGGCGAGGACGGGGGGAGCAGAACTGTGTTCGGGGTCTTTTTTCCTCCTTTGGTTTGTGCTTTAGGGGAGTATTTTTGCCTGCACTTAATGTCATTGATTAATCATAAATAAACTGCCTGTGCTGGTGCTTTTGCATGGCGGCAATGAAAGAGATGCATCTACAGACAGGCAAGCAGTGACTTTGAAAACATCAGGAGAGGAAGGGAATTTCACGGACAGGTCTGGGACCTGAAACATTGGGCACTTCGCAAACCATGGCCAGCTGCGTGTTGGAGAACAGGTACAGAAGCAGGAAATAGAGCAGGTTCATAATGCTTCACCTCTGTGAAATGGCTGGTGAGGTAATGCAGGTGTGACACTCACAAAAGCTTTTAACAAGCTAAACGTTTCTCACCTATAGTCACCAAAATATCCTGCCGCACGAGACTGATCTGTGATGTTTAGTAGCATCTATGGCTGGACAAAATGCAATTATCTAAAAATACCCTGTCAAAAGGAACTGCAAACTATACAGGAGTAGAAATACCTAGGATGGATGTCAAAACACATGTTGAATCATGCCCAAGGGTCAATTACCCTGGCGTTGGTAGGCTATCTCACATTAGATCTAATTTTGCTTCCTAATACCTAGAGGTTGTTGTAAAATATGAAGCTTAGTAGTTTAGAGTTAATATGAACATAAACTTCGGCAGATGTGTTTATGTTCAAAACTGTAGAGGTGTCTTAACTTTTTTCGAATGTCAACAAAATTTCTGCCATAGCTGCTTCCTGAATCTATGGCTCACTCATCATTCCTGCAAAAATATTTCATGTCATCCATTTTGAGATTGCCACAATCAAGTTCCTATTTCTTCTACAGTAAAATGGGAGAGCAGGTGTTTCCATGCTTAATTTTTGATGTTATTCACTACTCTGATTGCTTTTATCCCATCATTTACAACCTTCCTAGGATAAATAATCCAAATTATCAAAACGTTTTTTTATAAAAGCCTTTCCCCCCAAACATGGCCCCAGACAGACTCATCCACATAACTTTTTCTGAGGTAGGATATACTGTAGACTATGCCAGGGGAGAAAATAAATTCCTTTATGTAGAGGTATTATAATACTTGCTGTTAACCAATATGTTACTTATTCCTTCTGTGTTCTATTAGCTTATTTGTTTTCTGACTTTGTGAGGATTAGAGATAGCACATAGATATTTACGTAAATGCCCAGTTTCTGCTTTTCAATTGATGTAAATGTATTGGAACTTGTCAGATTTAGAAGCAGTACTCGTGTTCCCCTCTAACATGCATTATTTTGCGTTTTCAATATTGAACTTAATATTCACCATTACATAATCCATTCTATTTTGTTACGACTTCCTCATCGTCACAGTCCCCTCTTGTCTTGCTTAACTGAAATAATTATGACAGCTGCAAATTTTACTCTCACAATACAGCCCTCTTTCTAGATCAGTGGTAAATACAGCAACAATATGAGACTTGCTACAGAGCCCTGAAGCAGGCTGTCATTAACCTTCCGCCATCGCAGAAGCTCGCTGTTGAATTCTGCTCTTTGTTTTCCATCCCCAGTTTCTGAGCTGTGATAGTACTTTTTGCCCAGTGAGTACTTAGCTGCTTGAGTCGTCTCTGGCTCAGGGATTTAATCAAAGGCCTTTTGAAACACTGTAAAACATTAACTAGCCCACCAAAATCTCTTTGGTTTTCAGGTGGGGCTTTTGTTGACACTTTCAAAGAATTTCAGTAGATGGATCAGCTAAAAGTTCTTTCGCTTTGCAGAAAAGCCTTGTTAGGCCTAATTCCATATCAGAGATTTTCTTCTATATGCTTAGGTTTTATTTATGTTTACTTTTAGCGACCAGTTCAACCAAAGAAAACGCAATCCAAGCATTCCAGCAACTGAGGGTGTTTGGCTTCTTGTTGAACATATCAACAGGGTGTCAACGTGTCAGACACGGGGTTTAAAGTGACTGTCACTCCATGACCCAGGCCCTCCCGGCAGATGTGCTGCATGGGCATCAGCTCACTGTTGGTATGCCTGTCAGCTCTCCTCAGGGAAACTCAGAGCTAGAGGAGAGGGGAGAGCAGCCCCTGACACCTTCCAGGCAGCATGGGTAAGAATAAAGCTCTCCTGATTGCACAAGCACATCCTCTTCTCACAACGGAGCGTTCTACATGGTTCAACATTGCTGAGGTTAGTTTAACTCCTGGATCCTGTGTTGGCTGCTCTCTCTTTTCATTAAGAGTGTGTAAGTGGGCTATGGCCATCTGTGCTAGTGATGCCAATAGCATTCTGGCTGTCATCAAAAAACAGAGGCAGGATTCTCCTTGGGAGTCTATTTCTGTGCATGTCCTTTGTTCCCTTGGTAGGACCAAGCCCCCTGGTCACACGTGAATTTAATGCGTGTGCTACGGCTGCCAGCCTGACAATTTCCAGGCACTGTCTGTCTGAAATCTAATACCTTCCCTTTGTAGTGATGGTGGCTGCCATTCTTCGTTTAGTATTTCTCCTGATTAAGTTTTTCCAGCGCATAGTTTCTTTGTAACTGTTTTGGAATTAATTTTCCCTGCTTCAAGAAGCTGCTTGGAAATCAGCAGTGTGTTATTTACTGTTGTACTTACTGTGCTGAATTACTGGTCCTAATAAGAAAAGAAAACTACTGAGTAGTAAGTTGTGATATTCCAACAGTGTTAAGGACAGATATCTTCCAACAAGCTGGAGGATTTTTTTGTCAAGCCCTTTGCCATTTGGACTTTGGGTTTTTCTCACTGCTAACTTAATTGCTTTTATATAGGATGGGCTTGATGAACTGACAAATGAAAGGCTTGCCAAAATGAATCATGTGTGAATTATAGACCATCACCAGCTATTAACTTGGTTGAATCAAATGGTGATCAAGTTCCAATTTACAGTATTACTATGTTGCTGCTCACACTTAACACATTGCTTCTGCTTTTATAAAACTGAGCAGTGGGCTAATAGAAATAATTTTGTTATACAAGTCAACTATACCTGTGCCTATCTTAGACCAAGAGTGATTAGAAATCTCTTGCTTGCCAATGCTTCAGCTGTGGTGTTTACATATATATATATATATATATAAAACAATCCTCTATTTAGTTTTGATACTTGAACACCAGCGTGTGTACACAGTGGGAGCTGTATTCTTTTCTTACCTTTCTGGTATGTACGTGGGCACTGTAGTCTATGGGGACCCCAAGGTTTGTAGAAGTATGGTCCACTTTTTGTACAAAATCTCACCAAATTTAATCTCTATAGTCCTGTTTCTTTGAAATTCTTTGCATTTTGTTAATGAGTTTAAAGTTCATTCATAGTTAACTTCATGCTTTTCTTCCAAAGTTATTCATAGCTCTTTACCATATCCTCTTTCCACAATGAAGGGCAATTATTTTTGGTCATTTTCTGGTGCATAGGGTGCGGGTTTTTGCCCAGTATTACAAGGTGGTTTTAAAAGAACTGAAAATCTGTTCATCAGGATAGATCATAAATAGAAGATTTTATAGTCTCCACTGTCTGGACTACTGTGCAAGCATCGTATTCTAACTAAAATGTCAAAATGGGCACAGAAATAAAATGCCCTCCAAGCTGAATAGAATGTGTTTTATTTAGAAGACAAGTTTATATGGGGGCAGGATAGAAAATATGATAAGACACATTGGTTTATTCCTTTTGTGAAAACAGATATCAAACCATAACACTATTAGAGAAGGGATTCTCAGCTAGCGGGTCAAGATCCATTTCTGAGTCATCATGAATTTCTGCCGAGGGTGGAAGCAAGTTGGCATGATCTAAATGTTGAAATATAAGAAAAAACATTGAAGGCTGACTGAAAAAAAAACCAAAATCACAGTGGCCAGAATTGCTACAGTAAAAGAGTTTGTTTGGCCAGATCAGCCTGGACTGAAAAAATCCCTTTGTGGTATGTAACCAAGTGAAGTAAGGTTGAAGGACAGGAAGAGAAGAAAGAAGAAAAGAGCCAATCATCCAGCCTCCTTGGACTAACGGACTGAAGAACTCTGTGCTGCTTTTCCCCTTGCCCTGGCTGGGTGCATCAGCATCCTGACTCCTTCGAGCAGCTGGAAGAGTTCCAGTACCCTTTTAACTAACGAGGGGCAGGCGGGTCACAAAACTGCAGAGTATGGAAACTGCTGTGTGGCTGGGCACCATCGGACATCCTCCACATCATGTTTAGGATGGAAATCTAAAAGTTACGTGCTTTCAATAAACATTTTAAAGTTCTCTGGCAGACCCTAGGCAGTGTTTTGTTTCCAGTCTGTGCATTGGTAGGGTGCCCATTACCATAGATGAGCAAGCTCAAAGACTGCAGGCTTTCAGAAACACATGGGATGTGTCAAGCTGACCCACTTCTTGAAAGCCAGGCTAGGCCTTTGTGAAACGTCCTGTGCTTGTTAGATGTTAGGATGTCAAGAATGTTTAAGTCTCCACTGATGGGATAATTATTGTTATAGTGTTTATAGAGGTGGGAGGGCCCTAAGGGAAAGGAGGCCAAAAAGGAGAATCAGGAAGTAAGATGAGTAAGGCTCCAGGAACTGCACGCAGATGGAGTTTCGTCATGCTTTTTTCTTTGGCTCACTTGGCTCTTCAGCAAAATACATGTTTACATATAATATTTTTTTCCTTTCTGCATCTCTCACACCTACAAATTCAAACGTTCCACATGCTAATCTTAGTGTCAGAAGTAGATTTAAAATGGACATTAGGAATGTGAAACTGTCAGGTGAAAACACTGAGTTTAATAATTTTTAGTTATTGTAGCTGCTTCCAGTCCTCCTGTCAATCTGCAGCTTGCCTCTTTCAAATCTGTTCCAGGGAAACAAGTTAGCCTCAAATACTCAATATCTGCTGAAATCTGAAATCCTGCAAATCTGCTGCCCTTGTTAGACAGTAGTATTTTACTGTACAGGACTGATCATATGTTGTAATTTATAGAATATATTAAATATACCAGAAGCCTGTAGGATGTGCAGACAGTTACCTCCTTTTTTATTAAGAGTACAAAAAACATGCATCTACAAAGCATATCGTCTGACAAAATGCAGTGTTTTTCTAACTTTGTTCAGTCATAGTAACCGTAGGGAATACTTGCATGACAGAGCAATTAAAATATTTCAAACAAGGTCATGATTTTGCAGGTGATTGTTTTTAAGATTAACGTGCCATTATATATGCTGTCATGATTGCAATGGGTATGCTCAGAGGCTTGAAGGAAGAATAGCTTCCTGTTCTAGTACATTATTATTATACGATCAGCAATTATTGTTGTTCGCCAAGCCACGCCTATGCTAACCTCTGTCATCAATGATATTATTTGATCAGCTTAAAAATGACTGAATCTTATCTACTTGGCAAATTCTTTTAACTTACCTTAAGAACTTACCTGTGTGAGGATGCCAGAGAGTACAATATGGAAGTCTTTACTATATAAAAGCCACAGCATTGTCACTGATTTGTTACAGCTGCATGGTGCTTCCCCCTTTGGAAGTGTCTTACTAATAAAGTCAGTTTTCCTTTCTAGGAATCAAAATGCTGAGAAAGACCGAGAGGTTATCTGCCTTCCTCTTCCCCTCCACGGCTAGACCAGCTATCCTGTGAGCATTCCTGACAGGCACTTGCTTAAACTCTTCTTAAAACCTCCTGCAACTGATCCGCTAACAGCTTTCTGCTGTGTTTTGACTAGTAACAACGTAAGGGAACGCTTGAGTGGTTTGAAAATACATTATTTGATTTGGATAGCCTAAGAACTAATTGGAATGCAAGCATTTCTGTTGCTTTAAAAACATTTTCAGCAGTGCTTTTTGAAACATAAAATGTAAGTTTTGAGCCAGATTTGCAGTGCCACAGTAAGTGTTCAAAACTCATGAGTCAATGCCCACCCACAAATGAAGTTGGCTTAAAAGCCCATTTGCTTAAAAATAAGACATTTAGAGAGGATGGGTAGGTGGCTGGTTATTTGCCATCTGGTTTCTGAGCTTTTAGGAGACCTTCCTTTCATATTTACAATCTTTTGCCATACAGAAGAATTAAAATCTTGCTTAAAAAATACAAAGCTGGGATTCTTACTGCAGTCCCTTGACTTTGGCAGCTGAAACAAGTATTGAAGGATTTGCAATGAAATAATGAAAATCAGCAACACCTATTTGATTTGACCTGACAGCATTCTTTTCTGTGTTATGGCTTTGCAGAGGAACAAACAGTAATCTGTATGTACGGATCCCCTCATATTTAATATATTGGGTATATTTTGAGGAAGGTTGTGGAAAAGTGTGGAGTGCAAATCTTTTCCATCTCAAAAAGCTCTCTATTTTATATTACTAACTTACTGCTAATGTATCATAATGCTTGCTAATAGGCAAATGCTTCTTGTACTCCTAGGCCCACCTAGGTTAAATCTCATGGTAGAGAGGAATTTATTTCTAAACATAAAGATTGCAGGAAACTAACAATTTGGTGTTGCCGTGGATTTGTCACACTTGGCTAGTTCTTGGTAATTAAAGGAAGGTTTTGATAAACAAGTAGTTTGCTGAATTTTAATGGTCTGTGGGTTGGAGTTCTAGGATAAACTTGCTTGTTAGAGACTCCTTATTTCTTCTAGTGAATATGTTACATCATCTTGTTAGAGACTCCTTATTTCTTCCAGTGAATATTACGTCATCATCTCAGAGACTCCTTATTTCTTTTGGACAATATGTTATGTTGTTGATGTGCCAGGCAACTTTGCCTAAACTCTGTGAATGTGAACGCCTCCTTTTATATAGTGTCTTGCAGTTAGCTGCCGGACTTGCTGACAGCATAGTTCTGGCAACTTGCAGGTTTGCTGAAGTGCCATGTTGAATTCGTATGGCAGGTAGCATTTATCCCCAGCTCCAACCTAACCCTTACAAAAGTGCCGTCTGGAGGAAGCTGTATGTTGTAGAGAAGGTCATTTTCTCTAACAGTAACAATAGCATGAAGCTGTGTTGGAGAACTAGTTCATTAGTGAGAGCAATACAAATCACATGAAAACTCTATCCTTAGTTTAATTAAGCTACAGTTTTCATGTTCGCTGCACCAACCAGCCTGGATTTTTAGATGTAAGTACATGCTAAAATAAAGTTCATTTGAGACTCTGAAGAACCTGAAAATGCATTTTCAAAAGTGGTTGCCAGACTGCAGAAAGGTATGAACTGGTGCATAGAGAGACGTGTTTCAGTTCTGATTGACAGAAGGTTCCTGGGCCACACAGGCCTCTCAGCCATGAGTGCCACGCAGCAGAAGCATACCAGAAGCCGTTAAGCACGGCACTTTCTCTCTGAGGAAGGCTTGCACTGGCTGTGGATCAGCTGGTGGTGAGCTTTACTGGGAACAAATCTAGTACACCCAGTAAGAGCGTTCTGTACTAGAAGCAGGAATTACTTCACTGACCAGCGCGTTAGCTATCTCACCTAAGTTCTCACCTCGGTTCTGTCAGCATTTAATGGAGAAAGACAGGTACCTGGAGGACATTGCTCCCATTCTAGCACATTTGACAAAAACAGATGAACCAGTTCCTGCTTCATCAAGCATTCTGCATTCAGGAAAAAGTTACTTGTGATCAAACAAACGAAGACTGCCAGGATGCAAGTGCACTCAAAGGGAAGGAATTAAAGCTGCAAAGCTTAATCCAAATTAATGTGTTTCTTATTACCATGGGTGCTTGACTTTGAAACCTTTATAATATCTTCCAGTATTTTTACAGGCATGAGATATTTACTTTAAACTCACTGTATAGGAAATTTAAATCTATGCCATTTTACGTAGTATGATTTGTGGGGTTTTTTTTTGCTTTTAGTGATTTCTTTCAGTACATATTTGGCTTCTAAAGACAGCACATTGTTCAAAGCATGCTTTTGCTCTCTAAAGCCTCTGCCTGCAGCGAGAACTCCTTTACTTGATGCAATTCAGTACAAGTCCCTGTGGTCCCGTATGAGCTGTTAGGTGCCTCCAAGCAGCCTGGTCAGCCCAAGGCCAAGCTGTGTGCAGAGCCCAGCCTGGCACACGGGAGGCCCAGCAGGAAGAGCAGCAGTCGGTATGGGCTGGCTCGCTGTCCCACTTCCCTTGTCTGATCAAGGAGAACAGGCTGAAGAGGTGGGACCAAAAGCTGCTGAAGATGTTGTACAGCTGAAGTGAGATGTGACTCAGTGACATGTCATACCTGGCTCATAGGAAGAGGCAAGACAGAGCTTGGGCAAGAGGAAATACACTTCATAGGATAAACAGCCACTTCACCTGAGTTATAGACATCTCAATTTCCACTGCTAATGCAGGAATTGCTGTACATAGTATGAGACATTGATATTGGCCCTAATTCTGTTGACTGCCTCTCATGTCCAGGAGAAGATCTGACCTTTTGCAGTCTTGCTACTTTGCCGCACTTTCTCTCTACCCTCCAAACCTCAGTCTCATTTCTTCATTGAACTTTCCTGCTCTGTATCCTTTCATCTCCTTTATGCAGAAGTAAAAGTTCCTTGTGGGCAGAGGTGCTTATTTGTTTGTTACAAGTTATCACTGTATGGAATCACATAGTTACATAAACCAGTAATACTATTAATGGCAGAAAAGGCAGCAACTTCTCTTTCAAACTTTTAATACGGATTCTCTATCAGTTTAAGTGGAAGCATGATCCATAATTAAAGTGGCACAATCTTATGTACAGTAATACTGAAGTACAGTGAAAAATGCAGGAAAAGAAGGTATTATAACAACGTCTAATCACAGAGACTATAAATGCAGCCACACAGATCTTTTAAAGGTTCCTTGGTCAGGTATATGCTTACAGCTCAGGATTAGCTCAGGCAGGATTGATGTGAACTGGAAGACAAAACCAGCAAATGCTGCTGGGGCAACAGTGCAGGAAAAGTTTAGGACCCCTGCCCCATAACAAAGAACTAATCATTGCTCATTAATGAACGGCTAGTAACAAATGTGTGTGAAAGCAGTAGTTAAAAATTGGCCAGCAAGAAGTACCAAGTGATGGTTATTTGCGCCTGTGTTTTCTGGCTCTGGCAAGCAGGGGTTCTTTGTGTTTCTGACGAAATGAATGCTAACAATGACACATCCAGCGACACCTTTTCAGGAGGTGCACTGGAGGTGGACATCAACGCTGCCTGAAAGACAACTCTCCTTCCTTTTAATATAGGTCCTAAAAGCAGGGGAAGGTAGGAAGAGGAGGAGGGGCTGTACACAACTAGAGTTAGCCTCATATTTTATCACAACCCTGTACAGTTTCTGAGCCTGTTCAAGATGACCTTTTACTTTAATTTTTAACTGAGAAGAAAGGACATACTGTACAGGTATAATACCTAGCCTCCAAAGCTTAGTGCAGAACTTAAAAAGCATGGCAGGAAGGGGCCAGGTATCTACTCTATTGAATTTAAAGACATTGTCAAATTAACAAGGCCTGAATTGTTATTCTATTTATTAACTTATAATTAAGTGACAGAACATTTTCTTCCACATCCTGAAGGTCATTACCACTGTATATGTATTTTGGCTCCTCAGTGATGTCGAATATCCAGTACTGTGCCTTTTACAAACACATACATGAAAAAAAAAAAAATCACTAATTTATGCTCTTTCAGTGCTGCCAAGAATGCAGCAAAGTATAACCAAGCTGCATATGGCTTGACTGTGGTAAAATGTCTGCATCCTGCCTACACTACAGGTGTAGCTCTACTGGAAGAAATCCCCAATTAGGTTTCAAGGGTTGGATAAAATCCTCCTAGGGGAACTTGAGTGCCTGGTAGAAGAGCTGTCCTCAGCTGGCTCCAGTTTGATTCCTCTATCTCATATCCTGTGCCTTAAATGATTGTTGTGGTGCACAATTCTGATCCACTTAATGTTTTCCTCCCACAATTACGAAGCAGTAAGGAAAACAATTTGACTAACGGTGCTTTAGTTACAAAATCAACAGACGCATGAAACAAATTCTTGAATTTGGCATTGCAAGATGACACTCTTAAACATGAAAATACCAAGCACTGCCCTTTGTTTACTAGGGTTCAGATGATGGACAAAGCATTGACTCTAATACTGCAAAAATCTCTTGACTAGCAGCTCCAAAACAAAAGTCCTAGTTCTGGTCCTCCAATCCCACTTGTGCTAGTAGGATTTTGAACTCCCTTGGATTCTCACTGGTAAATCAACAATCAGATTGGCGCACAGCATATTAAGTATCAAAGCCAGGCCCCTGTATCTGGAACAGGACTGGAGATGTTTGCTGCTAAGGGGCACAGAGTGTTTCAACAATGCAAAGAGTAACTGAGGAAATAAACATGAGGTAATAAAAAAAAGGCAAGACAGTTTAATCTGACAAATCCCCACCCCCCTTTTAGGGGGGATTTTTTTGATATATAGTTGAACCCCAAATATGAACTTCAGAGATAAGTATCATGATTATACAGGTTATGGAGTTGAAAGAACCTTTCCCATAGTTGATGCTATTTAAGAAAATGCATTTAATACTAATTTGAATTTACTTTTTTAAAGAGAAGGTCATGCATAAGAGTGGTACAGGAAACATCTTTTAAAACTAACTTCTAGCACAATTACCTGGCTGTTGCACTTGCATCTCTTTAGAGTCTCCTCTATCTGATGACATGAAAGTCACTGCAAGACAGATTAATCTGGCTTTTGAGTATTTTTGGAAGAGGCGGAGACTACAGGAAACTTTCCTAACTTGACAGACCTTCTGTGGCGAGTTCAGGGAACTCTCTGGCAGGACCAAAAAGCAAGTGTCACAGCAAGGCTTTCCTCTCAGATTCAGGCAGTTCTTCCCTACCACATCCTGGGGCTTCTGCAATTTAAGCAGCACCCTGGCCTGGCTGAGTTGAGGGTGCATGTAGTCACAGGTGTAAGGAAAGTTGCATTTGTTTCCCCAGAGGCCACCTTAAGAAGACAAAAATCAGAAGCAACGAGAAAGGTTTCCACTGATTGTACATGTTCCAAATAGGTCACAAACATCAAGTTTAAAAGCTTGTCTCTCTTACTGTTGTGCCTGTTTTCAACAGGCTGAGGAAAAGAAGCATTCAGTGATCATCTGGTTTTTCCAGTACTGTTACAGGTTAATAAGGACTTTGACAGGTTCTGGTCTTCAGGTTTTCATCTGGAAAAAAAAAAAAAAAAAAAAAGAAAATTCAGTACTTAACTCATCAGTGAAGTTGTTGCTGTAAATAGGGACTATAAACTATACAGCACTTCATCTGCAGATCTCTGTGTGCTTTCAAAAAGGGTTATTGCCCCACTCTTACTGCTGGGAACACAGTGGTGAAGAGGTGCAGTGGCTTGGCCAGAAATCACCCAGATGGCCAGTGTCAAAACTGCAGATAAATCCCAGGACTAATTCTTTATCCCAGAAGCTGCCTTAAATAAATAATACAGAGAATTGTGCAATGGAGCATACACTTGGGAACAGTTGCAGAACATGAGATGAAAATACATATAACAAACTGAAATACTAGGAAGTAATTGGATTTAAGACAAGAAAATAACCATGGAAGTATATGTGAGATCAAACATCACATAGTAAAGAAACTTTGCTTTGGAAAGGCAATTTTTTTTATTAAAACATGCTACATTTTCTAGATGATTGTGTCTGTGTCATGTCTTTTTTGTTAGCGACAATGACTACAGCCCTAAAAAAATAATTTCCTGAAACACAGCTTCTGGCAGTAGAATAGATATATATACACAGACTCTGAATGTAACTGATGGTTTTGACTTGTGTGCGCTAGCTGATGAGTGCTGAATCTTGTTTTGTCAAGTTACTCCATACTCTCCCCAACAGAGTGTTCAGGTGGAAGTTAACGGCTGTGGCAAGCATTAGGACGTACAGGCTTCTTGATTACAGGTGTCTGGGGGCACCCTCAGTCCAGCTGGACAGCCCTAGGCCCTTGTGTTTGGGTGCTACCATGAATACGTGCTCTTTGGCTCTTCACGCTGCCTAGGCTGTGCGGCTGACCACACAGTCCCAGGAGTAACGGTTGACAGACGGATTTCCCGCAAGCTTATTTTGCAGCTCTGGTATTTTGAGTGCTCTGCGCTTCACTCATCCCTTCAGAAAATCAGTTGAAGCAGTCAGTCCTGAAGGAGTCAGCTCCTTTAGCCCTGGGCAGTAGGAGAAATGCACGGAGGGAGATAAAGTAGTTAACATTTACTTTCATTTGTCTGTGTAATTTTTTCCTCACTTCCGTTCTTTTCCGTAAGATTCTCTTGCAAACTCCTCTGAGTTTAGGATACCGCACACAACTGCAAATCACAGACAGTCTCTGATATTCATCCTGTACCTTCTGGTTTTCTTTCAAACAGCCCTCAAGACCTTCTACTTGTCTCTTCAGGCCAGTCATACCTTTAAAGTAACCTGAAATCCCTCGATGTGGAATATGTTGCTTAGCTACCTCTGAGCTGAAGGTCAGGCTTAAAAACTGCTTTGCCCTGGGTTGCAGCTACCCACCTTTTGGGCTCTGCGTGAAGAGATCATTAAGGTTTAGTAACACCTGGCCAGCCCTTTGCTGGGAGCCCTTGGAAACACGGCCCAGCAGGAGGTTGTACACTAAGAGCAGAGTCACTGGAAGCAGAGTTAGTGTCACACGCACGCAGGTATGAAGATGTAAATATTGAGTGGGCTGGGATGGATTCCTCAAATTGTTGTGTGTGTTATCCCAGGGTATGGGGCCAGCTCCCTCGCTGCCCCTTCCCCACAGCAGCGGCATCATGAAGTGCAAGTCCTTAAGTCTCCCAGGGCCACGCTCCCCCGCCCTGAGCTGCAGCTGGGGGACCAGTCCCTCTCAGAGGCAGTGGGACAGCCCCGCAGCGAGCCCAGGGGCCACGAGGTTACCCGGGTGGAAGAGAGCGGGTTGCTGCCCACCTCTTGCTGGGGCAGCAGCCCTCTGCCTTGCCCGAGTGCCAGGGATCCCGCTCCAGTGCGCACGTTCCCCGGGACGCCAGATGAATTATGGATGAGTCAGCCAGAATTTTTCCATGCACTTCCGCTGCTGCACAGTGCTCATCGCCAACTGAGCTGTGGTTTTCAACCGCCGTCTAGGCCTAAATGCTTCTAACATTAGAAATAAAAATAAAATTTTAAAAAATTGCTCTTGGTTTTCTGACAGAGTGCTCTGGGGCAGGGCATGGGGAATCCCAATGTTTGTGCAGTGTCTGGCCCCCGTGTCCATAACGTTTTGCTGAATAGCCTAGCATGTGTTAGAAATCATTCGGGCCTTTCTGCCTGCTTTGCTCCTCTGTCCCTCCCACTAGCTGAGTGTATCGACAGAGTCAATTAGAAGAGACAGCAGCAATGCTGAAACTGATTTGAATTTCAACCAGGATCTGCTAGCAACTAGAGCTATGTACAGAGAGCTGAGGGCAGGCAGTTACTCAAGGACCCAGTGACTGCCTGTGTATGCTAAAAGTATGTTATTTTTTTTAATTTCAGTTCTTAGCTAGATTCAGATTAATTTCTGTTCAACAAATGTTCATTTCTTTTGCTTTTCTTTGAGTACATCAAATGCGCATGCTCTTAATTTGTGATGATCACAGAAAAGAAACAGTCCAGTTCTGGAAATACTTGCTATGAGACAAAGCACAAAATCCTTCTACAACAGCATTTGATGAGTCCTCTCAGAAAAGACTGTAGCTTTTGTAAATGCTTGCAGTGATAAAGCAGCACTGATGTCAAGCTATACAGCATGGGAAACTAAGCATTAATTCAAGCCTTATTATAAATTTCTATTATCTGCAAGTTGCATCTAGAACTCCCAATCAAGACAGGCTTCAGCTGTGCTGAACACTACATCCATAGAAATGCCAGTTTGCACTTTAAAGCACTTAGCCTCTAAATAGACAATGTGAAATAAACGGGTGTGAAGTCAAAGAAATGAAAGAAAGATCCCTGCCGGCGCTTCACCCAGACACCAGCAGTAGCTGCTTGGCTGCATTCGCAGACTGAACTCCGTGTTTATCTTCAGGCAGCCTGAAAACTCATTGATTTTAATGGGAGAGAAGCACTGGAGGATTTTTCCCTGAATACACCTACGATTCCCGAGGAGAAAGCTGAAGATGAACGACGTATTGTTCTACAGGCTAACATGGCAGAGATGGCACAGGAAGGAACACAGGACAATCAAGCTTTTGGGAAGGTCATAACCAGCGTCTCCTGGCGTTGCCGGCAGCAGCGAGAGTCCTTGATTTGCACAACCCTCCCTTACGAGCTATTCAAATGCAGATGTCCCAGTCAGTCCTTTTGAGTTCTCCCCAGCTCTGGTAGTTGCATTTGGCCTTATTTACATAGCATATCATCTCAATTATTCATGCACACATTTCATGACACCTTTGCCATAGTAATTAAAAGGACTCCTGTGGCTGTTAAGCCAGAATATGGTCCAAGCACAATATTGTGATGAAGCTAATTGATCTTTACCCTGAACTACACTATCCACCTTATTTCTAGATTTCACCTCCTGCCATGGGATGTGGCTATGTCCTTGTCTGCAGGATGATGGAGCCCCTTGCAGTTAAGAACCTGCACAGCCTACCGTTCATCATCGGGTTCCCTCTTGGTCTTCTTTTCAATAAACTACAGAGACTGATCCTAAGTCTCTCACCATAAATCAGCTTTGCTTAGATATCATGTAACTCTTATTGCTCCTTCGTGAAGCCTAAATTGTCAATATCATTTTTCTCAAGTGTGGGCACCAGAACAAGACACACTATTCCCTTAATGTTACTGTAACATCACCGCTTTCCTCCTGTGGAAGGTATCCTGCATCCAGGGATCACATCAGCCTCAGTCACCGCATTGTTTGGGCAGCTCCTGTGCTGTGACTTGCCCACGTGACGAGGTTTGTTGCTAATTCTTGGAATCCTGTGATTCATTCAAAGCTGTCCGCACTGCTGCAGTGAGCGCGGGCCCTCCTGCAAGTCAGAGAGTATAAGTCGCTTTAAGTCACCTTTTTTTTCTTTCCTGTTTTTTTTTTTTTTTTTTTTTTTTGCCTCTTGACCACATCAGCATAGCACCTGCTGAGGTGGCCGCAGGCAGTGAGGAGTGCCCCAGTTCCTCTGCAGGCTGCTATTTAAACATTCCTGTTGTCCTGTGAAATAAACCCCCACACATTTAGCCATGTACAATTAGTCACTGAACAAATTTCGGTCTCGGTCTGAAATAAGTCCACTTTGCCACGCTGCAAAGGCCCCGCAGCCCAAGGTTTCCTGTGGAACGCTGTGATGGCATAAACTGCCTGAAGAGGAGCAGGCTACTTTCTTTAGAGACAGGAGAATCTCTAAGTAAACAAACAGAGCTAAAAAGTGGTAATTAAATAATAGTTCCCTATTTTACCTTCAAAATGAACATACAGTGCTATGTTTAGAAACCTATGTAACAACATGAGGTTTCTATATGTGTATCTATTTAGCCAGAAGGTTTTATTGTACTATTTAAAGTTTAGACAAAAACAAATCAAAGGATTACAGAAGTAGTTGTGCTGTATGTTACAGGTATGATAGCACCATGATGTAAGCCACCATAATAGAATGCCTTTAGCTTGACAAATTAGTTTTTAATTACCAGATCTGAAGACAACATAGTTGTTCTCATTTCTCAAATATTCTATCAGGTTTTCTATCTTAGATATATGTTGGATCTAAGTAAAATGATTACGTTCCATGCAGGATATAAATATACCTCAAAGACTAAAGTGTGCAATGTTGCCCTGCTTTCAACTTTTCTTGTCTGAGATTACAGAGCCAGGATCCACAGAATTAAAAAATAACAATTAAAAGGCAGTAGGTTGGCTGCTTAGCCCTAGGAACATATTGCTGGAAGTTGGGTATAGCTCTGTGCCAACAGATAAAGCATGAAGGAAGAGAAGACAGACACACAGACACACACAGAAAATACATCAATGTAATGTCACTGCAGGCTGGAGTAGAGTGCCAAAAGTTTTCTGAGGGACCTCTGTTCAAAGGATTAAAATAATGCAATTCATTTACACCAATAAACTGGAACACAAAAGATGGCATAGCTTACATATCTGCATATTAATAATAGTGCTGGAAACTGAAATGTATGTCAGTCTCAATACAAAATAGGCACAAATTCATCTCAATTCAGTATCTGCTTACCCCTGTCCTGTGGTTCTGGCACCAGAGCCAATATAATCAGGAAAAAAGTAACACGTGCTCTGGGTCGATGTGTAGGTGCTTTGTCGCACCTAACTGTGACAATTTGGGGACCGTGCCTCTGTGTGATTTTTATATTCTGATTTAAGATGAGAAATTGCTGAGTTACCGAATGCCTTGGTAGATGCGGAGCTGAACTATCAGGCACATGCCTTCCAGAGATGAGAAAGCAGAGTTACTAAAACTCAACTGCTCCCATTCCAAGTGGGAGCATCTTTGTAAAGTCGGAGAGCTGGAGGCTGAATCAGTCCCACCGAGTCTGCCTGATGTCCAGGAGTGAGGAATGGAAGAATATTCTCAGATGCAGAATATGGACCAGGATTGAGCACGGCTTCTTCAGTGCTGTGAGGAATGGCATGGTGATGCAGCCAAGCCTCTCTAATGGCTCTCTGACACCAAGTGGGGCAGTGTCCTGCCCTCCCCAGGCTGTGATCCTGTGGTGGGATGGCTCACCTAGCTAATCCAGGAAAAATACCGCTCACCTTCTTTGGCTGAGTTAGGGTTTTTTTTCCCTTGAAATCCCTGCTGTGAGGCAAGATAAGCTCCAGTGCCGTAGGAAGGGAAGATGCTGGGGTGCATGGCTAGGGAGGAGGTGGAGTGGGATCATCCCTTCTGGCAACGAGTGATTATTGGATCAGGTGAGATGAGCTGCCTAATCCTACCGTGGACCTGACAAGCTGGGGATGAACTCGGAGGCACCGAACACTTGAGCAAAGGAACAGAAAAGACAATCCTGCTTTCACAGCACATTGGTTTAGCTGCGAGATCCAACTAAATTTTCCTATGACGTGGAGGAGAGCGAAAGGCTTCAAAGTCTCTGACCCCCCCAGCCCAAAGGAAGCTCAGAAAACTCAGGCAAGGAGAAACACATAGATACTAATTAATTTGCACAGATCTGTATGTTCCTTGAGCTGCCTCAGTAGGGCTCAATCAATGCTAGCACTGCTCAAACGCATGCCAAATCGCATCCACAAGCACACATCCACGAAGGGATGCTCTGTACTCAGTAACTGTTATAGGAAGGGAGGGACAAAACCTGTGCTTGAGCTATCAGGGAGCGCAGGGTAAAGGGAGAAGCAATTATGTTTTGGGAGATTACAGGAGCCAAGCTGTAAAAGGTCTCATTTGCACAGAGGGGTAACAGAGGGCTTCTGTGCAAGAAACCAGGGACAGAGCCAGCTCTGTGAGCTGCTCAGATTAAACACGGTGCGACAGCACACGGACCCCATACAGCGGGAGCTAACCATCACCACCGTGGAGCAGGACTGTCTGATAAACGCGGGGTTAGCCTCACCTCTTTTTTATTGTAATATTTCCTTGGTTATATATTCAGAGCCCTTTTAGTCCAGGCTACATCTGTATTTCCCAATGAAATTAAATACAACCCCCTCCAAGCCTCCCCCAACACTACCTCATTTACTTTAGGGGGGAAAATGACTTGCAGTCACTGACCCTATTTTTCCCATTATGAAATCATTTATCAGTATGCTAGACTTTGCCTGCTGAGCTAGCCCATATTAATAAAGCAAAATGCAAATGATATGCTTGTCTCTGCTGACCCTGACTTTGAAAACAGGGTTTTTTTCCCCTGCTTCTCATCTTTGACAAAAGAGATGCAGGCATAAGCTTAGAAGTCAGCAGGTACATCTGCCTGTCTGTCAAGTGACCTGAATCCCACTTTTCATTACACAGACTTTCACTACGGTAGATACTGAGAACCGGTGATGCTGTAGGAAATGATAGATGATGCCAATTAGGCTAATTAGACGGCTCCATATTCCTCTACCAGAATCTTTCCCTCCTTTCCCTTAACTCTCTCTCCTTGCAGTCGATTCTTCCCTTCCATCTTGCCTGTTTGCCCGAAAACTAGCTTTGACACTAAAGGATGTATATATATCCATCAGGTTTCAGACAGTGGAAAGAAGTCTCCGAAAACATCTTCCCTACCCACGCTGGCAAGCTTTCTCCTGTGACTTTTCCTTTTCACAGCACAAGACTGCATAGACCAATTCCTAAAGATATTAAGGCTCACACCGCTTCTTTCACATGCTGTTAACACTTCTCTCTCTCTCTCTTGTTCCCTCTGCCCTTCAGACCCTCCACTAACTTTCCTGTACCGTGCACACTGTTATTCTCAATATTCTCAGCATTTCCTGATTTCCTTGGCTCATCTCTCCCCAAGACTAATACCATAACTCATGTACAGCAAGTACTTCCAAGCCTCTTTCCTACTCTGTCTCACATTTCTGACATTCTGCTGTCTACTCTCATTGCACCACTGCTCTCGTGACTTCTGCTTCCTTAAATGATGTTGTCTTTATTTATATCTTCACTAATGCCTGTCTCTTACTTTTGTCATCTCCCTGCCAACTTTATCTTTCCTCTCAACACTTTCTCTCCTTGGCTTTCACAACTCCATCCTCACTTCTCCCTTTTGACAGCTGAGGCTTCCTTTTCCATTCCCATTCGCCATGGAAATCTCAGCAGGCTTTCTCTCCTCTGCCTCTCCCTGGGGATGTGTACCCAGTCATGTTGGCAACATTCTGCATCAGTGACACGTGCATTTATCTTGGTCTCTTCATCCATCCAGTCCTATGTTTTAGCCACTATGTCCTCTTGGGGATGTGTCTTTGCCAATTTATTTTTACGTGGCTGCTTGCTGAACTTCTGAGGAGCCCCCTGAAGTGCCACTCCAATCCTTCTACTCTGTTTATAAGTGTTGGCCTTTCTTTTGTCCCGCCCTGTTGCTTGGACTACTCAAAGCCAGTCCTACCCCAAGGCAGCTGGTTTGCAACCTTTCCTCTCAAAGTCACAGCACTCTTGTACATTCCCTCCCTTTTCCTCTCCCCTGTACCCACATGGGAGATATCTATAATCGCCCCTTCCCCACTATTACCAACCAAAAGACAACACAATGATCACTGCCCATTTTCTCACCTGTTTAAACCTCTCCCGACTCCCTCTTTTACCATCATTCCACTTTTAATTTTCTTTCTCCTTCACAGTCACACCCTCTTCTGATTACTTTTACTTATCATGCCATGCGTTTCTTCTTCTGCTTTATCATCGATGCAAACATTAATCCTTATGAAATTTGTTGACGCTCCTTGTTTCACACTTCTTTTTGTTCTGCCTGAATATCTATAATACAAGTCAGAAAACCTGGGCAAGTGATCTTCCCCTGCACCCTGCCCCTTTCAGGTAAACTTGAAGAAACTAGCTAGGAAACTGGAGTCAACTCCTAATTTAGCCACCTAAAAGAAAGAAAAAATGCCCATCAGTGATTAAAGAACAATTTGATAAAACTGAAAAAAATGTTTTTAGTGGTCAGTGGTTTTTTTCCCCACTGAGAGATTAAAAAGCACAATGAACCAATAAACAGATCAAGCAATCACAAATACAGGAAAGAATCTATTAACTGCCTGGAGTGCACTGAAACAAATATTAAAGTATTTTTAAGTACAATATAAGGGACAGAAATTGTGGTTGCGCTGCACTGAGAAAGGAAGAAAATGAATGAGACACTTACCAGGCTGACAGCTTTTTTTGCCCAGTCCAACAATTCCATAGTCCGTTTGAACTCCTGCCTAGTGCTTTCTAATGTAGGGCTTCACCCTCTGAACAGTGCTGTTGTATGTAGCTCTGTCAATGCCAATCTAAACAAACTAATTTTGCAAGTTTGGAGCCCTTGAGCCTGATCCTCTGTAAATGTAGCTCTGACACCTCTACCATAAGCCATATGAATACTCATATTTGTGTGGGATAACCGGTCCCATAAAAACTCTGCTGACACTTCTGCCTAATACTCAAAGCAATGAGTAAGGCTGAATACAAGTTTGGATACACTTCAAGATGAGTTTTCTCTCCTTCAGATTTTTAAATCAGTATCACCTCTGAATTTGAAGCAGAACAAGTGAGCTGTAGAATGTAACGATACAGAACATGTCTGTGATCAACCACCACCTTGGGCACTGCGCTTTGTGCTAGCGAAGTGTAGTTTGAAATATGGACATGACAGACAGGACAGAATAAAACAAACCTACACAAAGAAAGGGGTGCAGCAGAGAAGGCTTGAATTAAAGAAATGGAATTATGTAATTACTCAGTTTAGCCATGCATGGAGCTGGATCATAGAATCACAGAATGGTTTGGGTTGGAAGGGACCTTAAAGATCACCTAGTCCCACCCCCCTGCCGTGGGCCAGGACATCTTCCACTAGACCAGGTTGCTCCCAGCCCCGTCCAGCCTGGCCCTGAGCCCTGCCAGGGATGGGGCACCCACAGCTGCTCTGGGCAGCCTGGGCCAGTGCCTCGCCGCCCTCACAGTAGGGAATTTCTTCCTTATATCCAATATAAATCCTGACCCATAAGCTCTCAGCTGGCTCCTCACCCATCCCCAGGCAGAGCCCCGTGCACTCCAGCTGGGTGCTGACCCAGAGGGTGACATTCCCCAAGAGCCCATACCCTTCCATTCCAACGCTCCAGTCACAGGGGCCATCCCACCACACCTCTGTGATGCCAGTAAGATCACAGCCCTGCACACATGCGCACGTCTCTAACTCCTCTAGTTTGTTCCTCATGCTACCTGTGTTTGTGTAGAGGCATTTAAGTTGCCCCCCTCCCCCCAGCCGACTTACTGGCTGGAGTGGCTGGAATTGCTTTATGTTCATGTGTTCCTTTGTTCTTCAGGTGCTTTCCTGCTGACCTGCAACCTACCTCCAGGCTCTGGGCATCTATTGCTGGCACTGGCGTCAAACTGGTAGGAGTGGGCCTTCCTCACCACCTTGTGAGCCCATGGCTGAAGATGCTTTTCCCCTTCTCTGCCAGATGGACCCCAGCAGCCCCCACCAGACCGCCAGATTTCTCAAAGCAAGTCCCACGGTAAATCGGCGGCTTTATGAGTAAACTTACTTGTCAAATGATTAATCAGCCCATTATAAACAAGAGCTTCTCCTACGTACGGAGAATAGCCGGACACCTGAAAGAAAAGTTGTGCATGTGAAGGTTTTTCTAAAACTGGCCAGCAAAATTTCTCTTCCTTAAGGGATTTTTCTCATCCTATTTTTACATGGAGAACTATGTGTTGCTGTAACTACATCAACATAATTAAAACACCATGAATTCCCTGTTAAGGGAGGCTGATAAGCTGGGACTTAACACCGGCCTATTCCCATTGTATGTTATATCACTGTAACAGGATATGTAATATACACATATTTATAGATATGAAATGCTCTACTTGGCGCTCAAAGATAAAACAGGGAAATCAAACACCACCTCAGTGGGGGCTGATAGCATTGCCATGCCTGCAGGGAGAAGCAAGCTGTGCTCCCTGGAGAAGGGGGCTCCAGGCAATGCAGAGAAGTTCCCCCATAGCATACTGGGGGGCTCTGGGAGGCCCCAGCTGTGGGGATGGAAGCCCCAGCACAGAGTGGGGCGGAAAGCAGCTGGCGGCGGGGGGGGGGGGGGGGGGGGGGCGCTCCGTTTTCAGCCAGTTCCCAGGCTGGACCCTGGGGGAAAAGCAATCTCAGCAAACATCAGCGGAGAAGCTAAAAAGCCTGGAGGGTGTGTGCAGTGCTGCCTGGAGAGCTCGGCTGGAGGACAGTGGCCGGTGGCACAGAGAAGGCTAAAAGCAAAAGTTCCCTGTAACTCTCCTGGATAGCTGTGAGTCCCTGTGTGCCAGGGAATCGAGGCACTCCCTGGCAGCTATATAGCTATTTTAGTCATTAAAAATAAATCTTAGCCTCCCCCTCCCCATGACATAGGCCAAGACAAAGCGACTCAGTCTCTCTCCACAGGAGTAGATCTCAAAGCAAAACAATTTCATTAGCACAATAACCCAGGTTACTCATCCACAGTTTCTGCAGGCTCCTTCCAGATCCCCTTCTTTCTCCGGTGTGCCATTTATTTAGTCCCAGAATGCTTTACTTTACATTAGGGCTGCTGTCACAGCTATTCAAGAGACTTCATCTCCCCGGAGTTTGCGTTCCTGGATTAAAAATTGCTGCAAGTCATCCTTTCTCCCCTTGTGAGCAAGGGGAAAGGTTTCAGCTTGTGCCATTCAAAAAACTCGTCACTATTTCTCACCAGCCACGTGCTGTAACAAAAGTGTAGCTACTTGAACTGCACAGGAAAGGGCTGGGAAGGGTCGGAAGCGCCGCACTACACTCAGTCATACGTATTAACTGCTTAAATGAACATATTACCAAGAGCAAGTGATTTCAAGCAGTTAAACCTGAATTCCAGGCAAGGCCACTGCAGCCCAGACACCCCCCAACTGCCATTCCAGCACCCCCCAAGCCCCCCAGCCTCTCAGCCCCCAAGCCCCAGAACTTGGACACGTTCTAATACCAACTCTAGCACAACTGTGAGCATCAGCACAGTGGAGGGTGGGGTTGGAGAGATGAGAGAGAGAGAGAATTACTTACAGATGATGAGGCTGGAGACAATGTAAACCAGTTTGACTAGGTGCAACTGAGCAAACATCCACGGCCTATAGCAAGTTACGGCAAAAATTGTATAAAACAAATCCCGTCCCCTTCACCACCGCTCTTAGCAGGATCCCCTTGACTCAGCCTAGGACTCATGGGGCCACGTTACTGGGATGCAGGCTTTGCCAGTGGGTGTATTTTAGCCTTTTAATGACACGTTTAAGGTGGTTGTTTTGAACGTGGATCTGAGCTGCTAGGTTGTAAGTGTACCGATGCGTTCATTTTGACCCAGTGTAAAATTTCTTAGCAGTTAAGCTGATGACTGGAGCTAATTCATTAGCCACCGTATGTGTGCAACACAAGCTTTATTTTAGCCTCAGAACACAGAAATGCAAGGTGAACAAAATTGGGCTCCTCTGTTCCTCTACCAGACACACCCAACTAAATTAATCCAACAATGCACCAGGAACTAAAGTCTATTTTTCATCCTCTTTTTTTGTCCAATATATCTGGGAGTACTAATCCGTATTGTGTACAAGGAGCCTGTAAAAACTTCCTTCTAAAATTGTTAACAACAGAAGAAATTAGGTCAGCTACTGAAGAGTAGGTTGGATGCAATCAAGTTATAGCCCCCCGGGACACAAAAGGTAGTGCTTTTTGCATTTTCCTTTTGTCAACTTACACAGCTTATTGCTGTGGGAGGAATGCAAGGCAAATAACACTAAGGCAGGATTTGCCAAAACGTTGGAAAACTGTTTGATCATTAATCGCATTTGCTAAGACTGCAATTAGGGTAATTGCTCTGTATTTATTTTCACAACCCCCCTGTCCATGGGGGGATCGGGAAGGACCATCCCCTACTCCCGTGAAGTGCGGCGCAGCTTAGTTGGCTCTTTGTGCCTCTTTTTGCCCCTGAAGCATCAAATACTTGCCCCTGGAAAGGCACAGTCCTAATGGCTGGATACCGAGTAGCCCAGTGGCAGGATCTAAAAGTAGTATCTATTTCATTGTAACTGTATCTCGTTTTCTTCACAGGTGACTAGTTATTCTTTGGAGCGAATTTTCAAAGCGGCTAGCAGGGGGAACATTCAGCTGGGGTTTGGATGGACTTCAGTAAGAGCTGAGCTCCTGAAACACTACCTCGTATTTGAAAACATTCTTTCCTCTGGTGTGGTTAGCAAGGTCTCCGGTTGTGTCAGTGGCTGTCATGTATTAATGCTGCCCCCCCAGTTTGGCTCTAGCTTCCTTTTTTATGACACAACCGCATAAAAAAAGTTCTTGTCTGAATCTGAAGCAATATTTGAAAACTCTGTTTTAATTGCCAGCACATGCATTTCTGTGACACGCATCCCTGTGGAATCTGGGCATTGCTACTTTAATTTAGAAGCACTGATATCATTATAATGAGCATAATACAGACCTTGGACTACGTAAGACAGAAAGAAGAGCACAGCTCCTATTCTCTCCCCCTGCAGATTAAAAACTCCCTTGGATAGTACATCATTCTTCTGAACAGTGGCTGTAAAAGTTTTCTTGTGGTTTGTGTTTCCCACCCCCCCCACCCCCCACCCCCCCCCCATGCTTAGTATTTCAACCAGTACGTATAAAAAGCACTCAGTTTACAGCAAAAAAATCCTGTTCTTCCTGTCAGTGCTACAGGCTCATCCTATGCTTCAGAAATCCACTGGATTCTTTCCCTCTCAGATCATCGGCTACGAGGGTTCTGTAGGATAAATTTATGCCTTGTTTACATTGCACAACAATACTGCGTTCAGGTTCTGCTCTCAGTGTGTGCACACAACACGGAATTGCATCCAGCTCATTTGCTCTCTCTCTGTTTTGTTGTTTCTGAAGAGCCAAGAGGATTAAAAAAAGCAGCAAACATTTGATGTTGTTATTAAACCCAGTTCATCTGACTTTAAGTAAACAAAGTAATAAATCTATTAAGAAATAAGATGTAACTTTCACAGTTACTATTGAAGAGAGACCCATGTCTTAAGGAAGAAAAATAAATTGAGGAGCTTTATGCCAGAGGCATTCTTGAGAAAGGTAAGAAGGTATGCAAATAGAAATCTAATCTGGTTCTGACGTATGTGCTCGGGCAGAAAGCTATTGTTAGACAAACATGTTGTTCCTGAGCAGCAGAACTAACGAAGCCTGATTTCCTACGGATTTGTGTCCTTTGTCCTACATCTCTCTCTCCTTCACCACAATAATCCCCGCTCTCTTCGTGCCTCCGATGACACCGTCACTACCGAGAGACAACAAACTCCGGGACTAGTCCGGAGCTATAAAAATACCCACTGTGGGCACGTGTGTGCTGGCTGGCTGGCGAGCAACGTGCAATGGCTGGGATCCTCTTGCCTTTTCTTCAGTCAAGGCAGTAACCCAACTCTCTGTCCCTTATCCTGCTGCCAGGTTTGATGAACCATTTAAAAAAACCATAATTATATCTAACATTATCACTCTTTCAACTTTAGTCAAAATCTGATTTGTCAGAGGGTCACAACGATTATGAGGTACAGGACAAACACAGATTGCGTAAGCTTTGTTTCCACAGGAAACCAGATTCAGAAGTTCAGCTACTTTTCTCTTAAAAAAATAAACAACAGGGCTAATTAGGAAGTTTTCCCTCAGTCATTTTCAGCTGCAATAGTTTGTGTAATAAATGGTGACTGACCTCCTACCCCACAGTGAAAGTTAATGTCTCTGATTTATTTTTTTAATAAAGAAATGTGCGAGAGCTGCTATTGCTGCTGCTAACACTGAGACATTTTATACGGCTAAATATTTCCAGTCTACTGCACAATCGTTATCGCCCCTTTCCAAAGGAAAACACGGAAAACATGCTGCCTCCTCTGTGGTCCGCTCCCCGTGCGCCTCTCCGTGCCAGCTCAAGGAGAGCTCCTTTGGCCTGTGCCTGCTGCCTGGACCGCAGAGATAATAAGAGCAATAAACACGATCTGCTCTGAGAGCTCCCTCTGGCACATTCCCCTGAATCACGACCTTCTGTTTTGGTTTTGTTGTTCATTCCTGTTTCTTCGATACACGCTCCTACTGCCCCTTAACCAAGCTGCCAATTAAGAACCTTCTTGAAAGGTTTAAAGGCCTTATCTATTTCTCCCCAGGAAACCTAAACAAAGAAGCCAATAACTGAGGATGGGCAAGCTGAAACCTTTCACCTCCCAAATCACTTAATTTCCTCTCCCCATCGCACCTCAGCATCTCAGTTACAGCAACTCTTCTCTTGGCCGAGGAGGGCAGGATAACAGCACCTCGGAGCAGCAGACGTGGGACATCTGCTCCAAGGTGAAACACGGTGCTGCCGGCAGCACGGGGATACAGAGCAAAGCCTGGGAAAAAAGAGGCTTGCAGCGCAGCGTTGCGACATCGGAGAACTGGATGATGATCAGCAGTTGGAGTTGGCGAACGGAAAAGGAGCAGAAGTTACTTGTGCCACCAAGATACCAGGAAAGGCTTCCATTTTATCTGTTTCGCCTCAAAATGGCTGCAGCTTCCCTCAGTCTCAATTGGGCTGAGGCCAGCTGTGGAAATACCACTCCAGCTCTCCAGCAAGAGATCTTGTGGGACCAGGAGAGTGAGGAGCAGCAGAGGTACCCCCGGGAGGAGGGCAGCAAGGCGCTGCGGCTGCGGGGACACGAGCGGACTTCTGCAGCCGGGGGCTGAGTGGGGAAGGGAAGGTGCAGGTCGTAGAGGGAGGTCAAGATGACTGCAGAACACCCGAATTGCTTATCGGCCTGGGAGTCTGGCACTCTAAGAAATGGCTTTCACAGCAGCGTGAGGAACTCCTTCGCTCGTACCAGGACTGCGTGTACCAACGTAACTCTGCATAAACACTAAGGCTGAGCACAGAGAACGTAAAACAGGGCAGATGTGTCCTTCCTTGCCCTCCCTGCATGTGTCCACACGTATCCATACACACGCTTGTCCTCGGTCACCTTTGGGCTGCTGGGAGCAGGACAGCAGATCTGTCAAGGTATAGTGAGTCAGAGAGCAGCCAGGCTAAACACTCTTCCTGGGATTGTTCATCTGCCAGGACCTAGCAGGAAGGGAGGATAATTGACGTCCAGTTTATCTTTAGCTATAATTAGATGTTCTCATATATTAAAAGTATCTTTAAAGAAATTTAGTAGATGATTTCAAGATGAAAATAAGGCTTAGTGCACTTCAGAATCTACATGTTTCGCCTTTCAAACGCATGTTAGACTGAGGGGAGTAGCCCATTAGTCCTGTCTTGAGTTTTACAGTAAATTATCTCAGATGCATTGGCAGAAGATTAGAAGACTAAAAAAAAACCCCAACAACCTTTTAAAAATCACATTTTTCATACTCATTAAACACGAGGGCATGACATGTGTTTTTTGATCTACTGAAATTACTGTCAAAAAATGCTGACATAGTCCTGACACTTGAACCAATGGATATAAAGTTGTGGTTACAACTCTGGTAAAAATTTACATCTAGCCAAGAAAACAAAAATCAGTGTTTATATAAACTTACAAGAGAGGCAAGTTCCCTATGGAGTCCTGTCTTTGCTAATGTAAACAACACTCAGCATAACGTGACTATGTTGGTTCACGCTAGTCTTCCAACTGGATTTCTTCTTGCTGGTTCTACTGGACCACTATTCCAAATCCTAAATTCTCTGGTGGTCAAAAACATCTTTATAATTTCTATCCTAAATGTATGTATGGCAAGTCTATGTCCTTTACCTTAAATAATTCTTTCCTTTCTCTTGTGTCTGCTGCTAATATAGTACCCTTGAGAACATGCCCAGGCTCAGCCTAGCTTCTGTTTTCATTTGTTAGGCTAAATAAATCACATTTCTGAACATCTTAGCAGCCCATCTCCAGCACGCTTACAGTTTGAATTGGTCCTTCTGGAACACCAGCAAACAGAATTCTTTTTGTCTCGCCGTCATGAGGTTACTTCTTAACAGCATTATCTTTGTATCTTCAAGTTAGATTATGTGGAACTTTAAGCCAAGATCTATTAGTTCTATTGTGTTTCTTTTGCCTACAAAGTCTGTTATACAGTTATTACCAAAGAAAGCTGCCAAGCTAGTCTGGCACAATCTATCTACTCACGGTAAAACTATACTTCTTTTCATGCATTTTTTTTTTTTTTTGTAAAATTTTCCTTTTACATCCCCAAGTATTCTTTCCTTTGTGCTATCTGAAAAGTCCCCCATACTACTGGAGGTAGTAAGGCACAGTAAATTAAATTGAATGTACTAGGGAAAAAGCTCAGAGAATCATAATTGTCATACAGATCAAGTGTGGCTTCTTCAGTCTGACGTTGACTAACATTGATCACACACGAAAAAGAATCAAATCAAGATTCTGGCAACAGCCTATGTCAACCCACTGCATCAGCACAAGAAACAGTGTCTATGTAACACCTAGCTGTTCTTGGCCGCGTTCATCAATCTCCGTCACAAATGCTAGGTACATATTTGATGAGCAGTTTCATCGATCCGAGCTCTACGGTAGCAGAGACCACAAATAAAAAAAACAACCCACATACAGGTCTCTCGGGACAAGGTTTAAATAGAGCGAATCTATTATGCTGGCTAGCTAGGGACTCATTACTGAATTCACCATTCTTTGCCTTTGGAAAGGCTAGAATCCATTCTGGGAGAAAAGCCCTTCAGCCCTCGGGATCCCAGCAAAAGATTAGAGTCTCTTTTTATCATTCAACAGTCCTATTTCATCCCCATTGCAGAAAAGATTATGCCAAGGGCCATTGTTTCCTATCCTCAGGCAGGCTGAGGCTGCGATCTCTTCTGAAAGGGCAGAACATAGAGCTCACAACCCTGGTAGGAACTGCAACGAAAAATAGGCAGGAACCACCTCTCTGCTCTTAAAAGCTGGATTTCCCCGTATTATTATGCCAGCAGGAGCTGGAATTCGGAGGACTCATCCGAGTGTGGGGCAGAGCAAGGCACAAAGGCTGGCGCTGCCCCCCTCCCCAAGCCGTGCAGAGGAAGGGAGCGAGGAGCTCCCAGATATCTTTCCCAGCAATGGAACTGCTGTACTCCGCACGCAAGGGTCTGACACTGACATAATGCTTCCATATCATCTCTGAACACGGGAACTTTGGCACAGACCCGTGAAACCATCCTTGCCTACATAGCTGCTGTCCAAAATTGCCTCGTAACTTAGCAACTAACTTGCTACCTGCTATCACTCATAGGCCTTCTTTAACATCACCATTTCTTGAGCTTTTCCCTTTCATTATGTGCCTGTATTTCCAGTATTCCCCCCCCTTGAAGCAGTGCTTCAAGAAGCAACTCACTTTTCTTGGTTTTGGCCCTTTTTTGGCTAGCTCTTTAATCTCTCCACAGTAATTCTGTCTCACGAGCATCCCCATGGCTCATTCCTAGGCTCATCACCGCATCACATAGCCCACCTGTTACTTCAGGAAGGGTAATTAGCAGGGAACAATCGCCCTTTGGTAGTTTGCAATCAGGACTCGAAGTACGATAGAGCAACACAGATAAAAGATCTAAAAACCAACCAACCCCCACCACACACATTTCCATTACAGTTTTCACACCAAGCCAAACGCAGCTTACAGAAAACTTCACATATTTGCAGCGAAGTGTTTCATCTCAAGACAACAGAAAAGCGCACAGAATAAGCCTCCATTTTCTGGGTTAACACACCACGACCCCCAGTTCAAGGAACAGCAGCTACACAGGCGGCAAAGGCAGTTAAACAGCCGTCCGGCTGCTGCTGGGGTTTGTCCAAGCGCAGAGAGGAACTGCGTGCCTCCACCTTCATTTATGGACCGAAGGATCTGCCTTTGCTTATGTTTTCTTTCACTGTTGCTACAGTCTTATCTATTCGCTATCTGAGCTATTTAGACAGCACACAGACTTCTAGCACCTTGCAATCCCCGCTGCCCCCCCCTCCCCCCATTTTTATCTGTTTATACATGATCCTGTGGCTTGTTTTATTTGGAGATATTTGAGTACCTCTGAGTCTTGTGGTTTTGCTGCGTGCGGTGATGTACTAACAACGTACAGAAATATTTAAATTGCTACTTGAAATACAATTTGTACAAAAACTTAAACAAGCATCAATCAGAAGACTGGATCATGAAACGTTCGTATAAATAAACCTTTAACTTCAGTGAACACGTAAAGGCTTGCAAGAGAGCCTTTGGTCATATTTTAATGCACTAAGCACTGCTTCATTAAGAAATACATTAAATCCCTCATTAAGAACAAACTGAAAATCAACCCCTCCCTCCTCCAAATCTCTCTACAATCTGGGGGGGGGGGGGGGGGGGGAAGAAAGCTTAAAAACAATGTTGAAACTACAAATGACATATAAAAGAATCAAAAATGTATTCATGAAATGACACACTGAATATCTGAAGTTAGGAACTGCAAAGGAAAATGAGCTAGGAGTGCCCAAGTACAGAACCATGCTGCTTTTTTTTTTCCTGTTAGGTAACAGCAGAGAAAGAGAATACCTTTCAAAACACTGGCATTTAAGTAAATGGGGATGAGGTTTCTATTAAACATTTACCTTCCACAGTGAGCATGTTTTTACTTTGTTAGCTGATGACTACCACTGTTTATCAAACAGGATTAGCTTCCTTAGATGTTCCCACCCCCCCAGTTAACTGCACTTTATGAATCATCGATTTTATAACTTCGCAGGTGTGGTCCGATACCTTAGGGCAAACTGGGACCCTGTTTCGAACAAGGTAAGCTAACTGCTTAACAGCTGAGTGGACAACGTGTTGTTACATTTCCTTAAGTCTTGGATGCATTTTTACGGAATACCAAAAAGAGAGCAGTATCTTCACATCGCTTTTTTGAGAGCTGTGGTCATGGGCATCCCCAAATCAGATTATTAAAAATGAAACAACTCACACAGAGTAGCATGCTGCAATGCACAGACTGGAAGGCGGTTAGGAGAATTAAAAATAATAATAAAAATAAACTCAGAAGCTTCTACAGTGGGATCTGGGCAGGCTGGGCCGATGGGCCGAGGCCACTTGTAGGAGGTTCAACACGGCTCCGTGCCGGGTCCCACACCCGGGTGACACCCACCCCCCGCAGCGCTGCGGGCTGGGGGCAGGGGGCTGGGAACTGCCCGGCGGGGAAGGGCCGGGGGGGGCCGGTCAGCAGGCGGCTGGGCATGAGCCCCCAGCGTGCCCAGGTGGCCAAGGGGGCCAGCAGCACCCTGGCTGGTGTCAGCAATAGTGTGGCCAGCAGGACCCGGGCAGTGACCGTCCCCTGTGCTGGGCACTGGTGAGGCCGCACCTTGAGCCCCGGGCTCAGCTCTGGCCCCTCACTGCAGGGGGGCACTGAGGGGCTGGAGCGTGACCAGAGCGGGGCAGGGGCTGGGGCAGGGGCTGGGGCAGGGGCTGGGGGGGGAGGCTGGGGGGGGAGGCTGGGGGGGGAGGCTGGGGGAACCGGGGGCTTCAGCCTGGAGAGGAGGGGGCTCGGGGGGACCTTATGGCTCTCTACAACTCCCTGCAAGGGGGCTGCAGGAGGTGGGGGTTGGTGTCCTCTCCCAGGTAACAAGCAACAGGACAAGAGGGAACGGCCTCAAGCTGTGCCAGGGGACGTTTAGATTGGGGATCAGGAAAAATTCCTTCACCAAAAGGGCTGTCAAGCACTGCAGAGGCTGCCCACGGAGGGTACTCAAATATCTCTGAATAAACCATCCCCGGGGGTATTTAAAAGACTCATCAGACAGGGCGCTTAGGGACAGGGTTAACAGTTGGACTCAGTGATCTTAAAGGTATTCTCCAACCTAAACAATTCTATACTTTTGAAAAAAAAAATTGGATTTTTAAACAAAGCTCCATTTTAGAGGAAACAAAACCACTAAGATCCCTGCAAGAATTTTCCTATGGACTTTTGGAACCACGAGTCTTATTTTGCACTTTTCTCCTCTAACTTCCATAGCATTTCAGCTGCCTCTTAAAAGCTTCCCAGACCCCAGGACATGTGAACAGTACTGCAGCGTAACATGTGAGACAAGGTAACGAACTACATCAAAGAAAAAAAAAAAAACCTGAATGAAAATGTACAACCCGCATGCAGCATCCACACAAGACACACTCCGCCTCATCTGTGCATCATCAGTGGTTAATTTTTTTAGCATAGGCTCAGGCCTGCCGCTTTATTTTGTCTTAAAAGCTCAGCGAAGGGCTCAGCAGCTCAGACAAGGTGGTGGTTAGTGCCTTGGCCGAGCTGGCGTCTAAGGAACACAAGGGAACTCAGCATGTAAATCACAAGGCATTTGAACTGACTTCTTTGAAAGCCGTGATATAAAAGATTATCCAAATCTCCAGCCACTATCTGGATCTGGCTGTGGTAAGTAGTCTTTAAAGGGAGCTTGTGAAGTGGCCTTTGTATTTCTTCATTTCTTGCATCACTGGGAGAACTTTGTCAATATATAATGCTTAGCATACCTTGCCACAAGAAAACAGAACCTGAGTAAAGACAGAAGAGTGACTCAAAGTGACATTAGTTACTGTGGACAAAAAAAAAAATCACAAAATGACATATTTAATAGCTGCCTATTCACTGAGTAACATGTGTTGCTGACAATCCTACGTAAGACAGCTATAAGATTTCTAACAATGGAGAAAGACCACAGCAAGCTGGAGATTAAAAGCATAAACTGTATAAATTCTGTTTTCCCTTCATGCTGAGAAACCCGCCCTGCTTCCCTTCACGCCCCTTGCCAAGGTAACTATTACTCACCCTATCAGTTCTGCAGCAAACCCTGGAGCCCTGCAGACAAGCGTGATTTGACCACATTCAGTTGCCTGCTCTAAGTATGCTGTTATTATAGTGATGTACCATACAGTTCTGTTCAAAGTTCTCACAGAACATGTGCTGCTTACCCGCAGGAAAAACAAAACAAACAAAAAACCCCCAACACACCACCCCTCCTTTTTTTTCCACTCTACATTTTTACTTACGCAACAAGAAGAGACTATTCATGAGTAGCGTTAGTCATGACTCTAATCAAGCTGATATCGTTTCAGAATATGACGGGGAACCTAATGAACCTCTAAGAGTTTGATAGGGTGTGTATCGCAACAGCAAAGGGAGTAGGGTATTTGAAGTATCACAACACATTGATGTGCCTCACTATGGGGATAAACACTGGCCCAAGACTGATTATTTGCTGCAATATCTTTTACTCATTTCCAGTATTTTCTTTTTGATACCAGCTGGGCATCCTCCCAAGAAAATTGGAATCTTCTTTCTTGGAATGGACAGGTTTCAAAGGAACACTATGCAAACACTGCTATCTTTCCTCTATGATCTTTATCTAGTTACAAAACTGCATGTTAAGGACAGGAGGCAACTGCTCTGATGTAGAATTTAAGTGTAAAACAACACTGCTGCTTTAAAATGTTCGGCAATAGGGTAAAAAGTGGTTTAAGCCAAAGGAAGCTTTCCTAACAAAGACACAGCAGACCCTCTATCTCCAAGATTGTATGCATTTGCTTCCGATTAAAACAACCCCCAATATTCCAGCCACATATTTGATTGTAAATTAATTCTATTTAGGGACTGAAGGAAATCAATTGCTTATAAAGAAAGCTTTACTCAAAACAAAGCACCACCCAACCCCCAACAAAAAGCCCTATAAATTCAAATACATAGAACTAAAGGGGAAAATAATTAAAACGAAAACATAGTTGTCAAACTAATAATTACTGAAAAAACTTCCAAATACATTAAAACATTAAAAAAGTAATTAATTTTACAGTGTACTTACTCCTTGAAAAAAGACTTTGCATAGCAGTTTTGTTAATATTGAATTGTCCCGTTGAGTTCTGATCATTTGAGAAATCATAATAAAGACAGTTTACTTGATTCCTGGAAACTCAGTGGGAGATGCCAAACTAAGTTTTACTCACGTTATCATTAATTCAAAGGAACTAATCACACAGATTTAGCTAACTTTGCTGATTAAAAAAATACCCACACGCAAAAAACCTCACCAGTGTTCCTGTGCAAGGTCTACAGCTGGTATGAAGAGGAAGAAGAGAAAGCCTATGAAGCAGTATAACTCAATATCTAGAAGATAAAAGCACACCTTTCTCCAGGGTCAACAGGAACCATTACTAGTTGCATGGAGCTTGGATTTCACCATTTAGGAAAACGTCAGTTAAGTGAATATTCACAACTAGAAGAAGGCTTATTCTAGTAAACCAAAACATTTGTGGTTAGAAAAATTTGAAGATTTCATACCTACATTAAAAACGTTTTCATTTGTCAGCTCATGGTTTTAAGTACAACTCCACAATGTTCTGGGAAATGAACGATGCCATCAATGCTTCAATAGAGAAAGGGCTAGGCAGCATGTGATTTGACTGTAATAAAATACTTGAAACAATTTAGTTAATAAATACCAGTAAAAAGGAGACTGCTCCCTTACAGATTTTTACTGAAAACAAGAGGGAAAGCCAGACAGAAAAGCAGTTAAAATCAGTATACTCCCACTAACATATTACAAGTAAATACAGGGTTGGGTAGTGGAGGGGATTGGTTTTTTGTTTGTTTGTTTTTTAAAAATCCTCTGGATCTCAATTTGTTCTGCAAAACAGAAAAAGCCTTCAGAGCAACTTAGGTTTTCAGCAAATGCAATGATTCTCAATCTGCTTCCTGAAAGGAAACAAATCCCTGAAGAACCTCCTGGGTCTGCTGTGTGAGCGTGGAAGTTCACAGGGAAAACTCACTAGTTTTAACAGAGGCAGACACTACTCTTACATGCTCTCACTAGATGGGCTGTTCCTGAAAGCGTCAGAGCTGGGGCTTAGCGTTAGCTGCATCCTCTGTTCTTACAAACTAACCTAAAGAGAGAGCCTGAGAGATTAAACTAAATGCTAGAAAAAAATTTTTCTTTTGTACTTGTTTTCCCCTGTCAGGCAGGAAGCAAACAGATAAATTTATGAATCAAGGGGGAGCTGCTGCAAGTTTTCACAGGTAAAGTGTTTTTACAGTAACAGTCACATTTATTTTTCACTTCCATCTTTTGAAAGAGCTCTGGCAGTTAAAAATCAAAATACAAAGTCAGAGAACTGAAAAGTATTTCTGTAAATTTCAAACTGCTACTGATTCACATTAGAGACAATATACAGCACAATACAGAGTCTTACAGAAAAGAATTTGGAGAATTGCTATTGATTAATTTAGTGATCATCTGACACAACTGTTGCTTCTCAAGAGCTATTTAGTAGTACATCCCGATGTACTTGCTTCTCACCTGAACCAAAAGGCTCATTCTTTGAGTTTAAATCTCTTTTGAAAGAATTTGTGTCTGGAAATATATGGAGGGGTCTTCTGCTTTTTTGGAATGCTAATAAATGTAGTACACATCATGAGACCGTGTTCGAAAGATGGCTAAACTGATCTTTAAAATCAGAGGAAACTGGAGAAAATCTTGCATTTATGCATACAGAAGTAACAAGCTTTTACACTTGAAGATTTTATGGGCTAGGAAATAATAATTACGCTCTATTTATAGCATCCTTTTCCTGAATGACATATTAACTTCATTCCTTGTTTAGAACACTCACCAAGAAGTGCTGGTTTGCCTGACACTTGCTAATTCCAGGACATATTGCTCTATAATCTTTCACTTCCTCCTTCCACCTGCCATAAAAAGAATTTTTTTGCATAGTATCTGTTTTTCACAGCATAGACCCTGTATTAAGATTAGTTCTAAATAGTTATCTTAGCAACTGTTTATCAGATGCTCAGGCATATGGGCAAAGATGTACGGATTACACAGACATATAGAATTATCTGTCCTGGGAAGGCAAGAACCAACACTGAAGTCATTCCAAACAAATCACTGCTTGTCTAATTTGAGAAAGTGTCAAGTCCTCTAAGTTAGTACAAAAAATATTTTTTTAAACAAAAAAAGTGAAGATCTTGAATACAGATTCATTCAATTTAGAGGGGCTGTTAAGTTAGTTTGCAATAAGTTTTCCTTACATTTGACTGTTCTTTCCTCTTCAGTGTGTTAGAGGGGCTGTCAACTTTGCTAATTCTTAGCTTAAAAGAAATCCTATTAGCAGTGACTTGCCTTCAAACAAAGAGACTAAATTCAAATTATAAAGTTGCATTTATAATGAAAACTCAGCATATTCTATGAAATATTCAAAATTCTTTATTTCAGGCCAGTATTGTTACAGGCATCCATCTCTTCTTCCTCCGCACTTGCATATGATCAAAGCTGGCACTCCCAACCACCAAAAAACTTCAATGGTTGTTACAGTGCAGGCACGAAGTAGCCAAACAGCTTTACTTTCATTAAGCAAAGCCATGATTGTGCTCTAACAGCATTTATTACCAGTGCATAGATTGTTCTCTCCTCCTAAGAGCAAACAAGGAGGAATTTCCCTTAACTGAAGGAACACAGATGGCAGCTCTGCTACTAAAGCAGTCATTTCATCCGTGGAAGAATGATAGTATCTGGACGCAACGCTTACTGGTTCACATCGGCTTACTCAGAACTGCATTAAACATCCTTGCAGTCTCCATTACTGCTTTTGTTATCATAATCACTATCAAAAGTTCCACATTTGAAGAACCAACAGGATTTTTAAAAAGTAAAACAATTTAAAAAACCCTAGAAGGCTCTTGGTATTGCAGTACCCTCACCTAAAACCCTGCTTCCTAACCATGATTTAAAATCTCTTTTCTTTCCAGAAACATCAATTCCCCACCATCAAGAAGGTAGCACCAGAGACACTTCGTATCACTTAACCCTAAGTTAACACAACTAGTGTATTGTACTGCATTTCAAACTTCCAGTTACAGTGGTAAAGCTAACAATTAGCAAATGGAATGAGTATGAGATACTTACATGTCCCAAAGGCAAGCTAGTCACAAAAACCCTCTACAAATATATTACAAACAAAGCTAGCAGCAAACACTGCTATCATTACACATACTCTTTCATGAAACATGACTGATTGGACAGCCATCTGGAGAACAAGCTGATAACTATGTTATAAAAATAGCAAAACAAGTATTTGATCATAGTAACTGTATGAAGTGTTAGGAGGGAAGTAAGCATGGTTCAGTTAACACAAATTCTAGTTATACAAGAGTGCCTCCAAGCCACAAAACACGTAGTTTCAGTTTTACATTAATCAAGACTTCCGTCTGCTACATGCAACTGACCCCGGCAAGCATGTCTGAATAGGCAACGGAACACAATTCCATAGATTCTTCTCTACAGGATGCAGCCCCATAGGATTGGCAGGAATGCCCGTCTTTGCTTGTATGACACTTTGTAGCAGCAAGGTGTACTGCAGTTCAGAGCGGAGAGAATTGGCAAAAACGCATATACCATGCTTTCATCAGAGGTAAGTTTCAAAATATGCACGGTAAGTGTACAGTTTGTCTCTAGGCACATCTTTGGTTACATTCTCAATACAGTCTGCTTTACAAAAAAAAAATAAATAAAACAGTCAACACTTGGCTAAAGTCCAGGCAAAGATAAAACTTTTTTTTTTCTTTTTCAGAAACCAAGTCCCTCTAAATTGACGATTTATTATATCCATAACCGATAAAATCCCAGTGCTACAGTAAGGCACGTAAATACTGAACCTGAAAGAAAATAAAAACGAGGAAGGAAATGGAGACATTAAATCATTAGCTCTTGGAACATTTCTTCAGAAAGCTATGTACACATCTTACTACAATACTAGAACTATAACCACCACCCCTTCCCCATGTTAAGAAAATAAGATTTTGATTCATAACAAACAATTTCAACATGGAGGGGCACAAAATTGACAAATAAGAAAAAAAAAAAAAGAAAAAGAATGCAGGAAAACTGGTCTGGAAAACTATCAAAAGGACGAAAGAAACCCTTAGCTGCTTACATTCCAAAAAAGATCAAACAGCAAGTTACAACTGTAAAGTGAGGAAGCAAGTAACAGGATTATTAAATCACTGTCAAGTATTCAGCGAACAAAGAAATGAAAGCTATCTTTAACAAGGGTTATCAGTTTGAAATTTCTTACATTTCCATTTAAATGAAATTAACTTTTAAATCAACACAAAATAGTTTTGCCACTGTTTGCAACAGGAACACTTCAAACACAACACAAATTATTATTTTTTTCTCTCCCATGCAGAGTTCAACGTGTTGTTGAGCGGGGATGGTGGGGAAAAGAACTTCCTCTCATTTTAATAAAGCACCTTTTATTTTCCGGTAATGGTTCTCTCTAAAGGATATGCCTGAATAGACGTAAGTGATTGTACTTGTGACAAAATCCATTGTAAAAGAATAATCAGAAAATCTAAACCAGAATAATAATTTTCTACTGCAAACCTGCTCATTCGATAGCACTGCATACTCAGTAGCAAAATGTCAAAATATTAAAGTTACCCAGGGCAATAATGTAGGCGCACACACATAGTACTTTTGTAATGCACATGCCTGAAAAATGGGAGTTTAGAGAATACATGGCACTGAACAGTCAGAAAAGCTGAAATGTTCCATTTTGCACACAGCCCTCCATCAGACAGATGAAGAAATCCTAACATGCATGCAGCAGGCTGCTTTTATAAATTAAGTCAGGCACAGAAGAACTTTTTGGCCCTTGTTAACAGGCTATCTTTTAGATTTCTTATATACATCATTATTACAGCATAAAGCAGGGGAAAAAACCCCAAGTCATACAGCCACAGCCCATGCAAAATCAAGTCGCATATCATAGGAAACTTTGCCTCGGTTAAGTACACAAATAAGGCTGCTAATCTTGACTGAGACTATTTCAGGTATTTTTTTTAATCTGGGCCTTTATGAATACAGTCAATCGAGAGTTTGCCAAGTATTTAACAATGTTTAACAGTTTCACTGTCAGAGACAACCATCAGATTCCTTACCTGCCAAGTACTTAATATTATCAAGCTTGTGCGATTCCAGCATTGTTTTCAGATCTGCAACTTCTGTGTCTATTTTTCTGTCTGTCTGCGTCAGAGCTCGATCTTGTTGTGCGTGCTAAAAACCAAAGCAACAAAACGATGCTATTTGCATAGTTTTGAGTTTATGTATAAGTTTAACCCATCCCTTCAAGCTGTATTTTTGGTTCCTCCTTAAATGTATTTACTTTGCATTCAAAGAGAACAAGTTCCTTCCTAGCTGATTATATTCAAGGAATTGAGTAATCTGGTGAAATCAGGGAATGTAGATGATTACATGTTACTTAACATGTAATCTAGCAAGTGGCAGAACTGTATGACTTTCTTATCTCAATCTAGCAGCATAAATATTAGCTTCAGTCTGTCTTTCAGTGCACCGATATTAAAGTCACTGCTCAACTGTAAGAGCTATTGAGAAGTCTAAGAGCTTCTTGTGACAAAAACATACCAGAGCATAAAGATTTATGGATCATTAGAAAAACTGAGAAATGGTCTTCTGATTTAAAAAGCATGTCTTCATCTTATAATGAGTTCTACCACAAAACCAGCTACAAATTCAGAATCTGATTATGACAGAAGACAGGACTTCTGTAAAAAAAAAAAAAGGATATAATTATTACTCAGAAAAGACTGAAAGATCAAACTTGCAAAACCTAGAACAGCTGCCGAGTTGCTGATATTTTCAAATCAGCAGTACCGAAACACTGTGAAATCAGTTAATGATTTACTGCTAGACTTCTTCCTCGGGATAAGTGCCTATACTACAGGAAGGAAACAAAAGGAAGAGGAAATGCTTAGTAAAACACTCCTCTAGAATGAAGCCAAATGAATCTAGCAATGTGTTTCCGTCTCACTGAACACGGGGGTGGAGGTGGGGATAAATTAATTTTACATTAAGAGTTGAATTCTATCTAGAGAAAATACTACATGCACGAAGTTTCAAAACAAAGTCATTACTGAACATTTTATACATACACATGCAGAGGGTTCAATCATGTATATATATATATATAAAATATACCCTTTTTTATTATGTAGACACGTCAGTTACCTGTACCAGTATGAAAATACCCTGGGAAATAATAAAGCACAATGACATTTTGTACATTAAAGTGCCTAAAGACATGAAAAATTCCAAAAAGAATACCAGGTCAATAACACAAATACAAAAAGATTTGCTGTGTAATAATCAGCTACCAAGTTCTTACCAATTCCACTATTTCTGTCCTCATTTCAAGTAGTTTTCTTTCATTAAGTGAGTACTAGAGGGGAGGGGGACAAAAAAGGAAGAAAAAAGAAAGAGATAAACAAGATATTGTCATTAAACATTCCCTGCCCTTAAAAGCATGTTTCTTTGTTTCCAAGTTCTGTAGAAAACTGAACCTGAACAAGATCATTGTCTAACACTTAGGAGACAGTACTGCAGGATAATTGTCCTTTGGAAAAGCACAATTTAGACAGGTGTTCATCCACACTCCTCTGAACTGTACAGCACAAGTCCATCAGACACTCATCTTCTGCAAAAACTGTATCTATTAATAAGTAGCTGGAAGAAAGGTTGGCCAATTTGCCTTTCAGAAGAGCAAAGCTCTACGATTCTGAACAGTTAACTAATCCATTGAGGATATACATGCACAAATAAGACTGAACCATCTACCTTCTTCAGGAAAGGGAGTACAGATTTAAAACATTGTATCAAACTTGGCTAACACAGAAATGTTTAGCCAGCACTGCACCTGCTCACCACTTGTTTGTTCTGACCATCATGTCATGATACATTTGTTAAATATAGAACATTTGTATCTCATGTTAAGCCATTTGTAGAACATCAGAAGTTGTGGTTTATTTTTAAGTCACAACTATTTGGGTTCAAGGAAAGTTAAATCCAAATTAAAGAAGAATACCTTTAAGGCAGGTTACCTTTTTGACACACGAACAGGCATGATTTACCTTGACATCTACAATGGCTCCTGTCCTACTACTGGAGCAATTAAGTTATTGATAGAGATGCTAACCCACCAGTCTATAGTGCGGAGTATTAAGGTCACCGGGCACCCATCTCACAATCCTCCGTTACACAGCAATCACCTCATCTGCTGACATTCCCATGTGGAAAGTCACTTCATTTTTCCTCCATTCTGGAAGCTTATTCCACTTCAGTAGTAAACTCAGATTAATCTACATAAATGCTTCAGCATTGAAAAACCCTCCTTAAAGATCTAAAGCTCTCTTGGGACTTTTGACTGATCGAAACATGAAGTTAAGAGACAGCAGGATGCTACAAATGTATAAAATGACATAGTAAAAGACAAATAACAGTATGTCTACAATTAGCAGCAGCTAGTGACTGTTTCATTAAACGAGGAGAGGTATACCAAAAAAATTCAACATTGTATATAAATAGACATTTTTACAAGCGGCAAGATGGCAGAATATTTATAAAAGAATCTAATTAAAATTATGTTTGAGGTGAAATCTCATTGCAGATTTTGGACCTCACATTAATAAACGGATACTATCAAAAGAACCATGACATTTTAAATAAACAATTTTATGTACTGAAACAGTTTGTCTATTTTACTTTTAAATGATACTGTTAGCCAAATAACATATTTTCTGAATAATTTATATTCTACAAGCTCTTTAAACTTAGGTTTAAGACAGCGAACTACATCTCTACAAAAAGACTACTTTCACTGCAATGTATCACCACACATCTATAATAACACCAACGTATTGAAAAAGGAGGAAAAACAAGGTTAAGCTTCCCCCCTGAAATCCAGCAGGGAGATTCCCCCTTAAGTCCATGTTTTTCACAGTGCAGAGAAAATCCAGTTTGGCAGATGCATCTTGAGGTTTTTAACAGCAAGCTTAGAGACACCATGATGCATGAACACATGAAAATATATATGGAATTTTGTACCCTACTTCAAGTTTTTAAATCACATCTGTATCACTGCAGATATAAAGCATAAACAGATGTGCATTAAGCAACATAGGATTCTCCAAAAAATGTAAAGTGGAATCAAATAATTAAAAAATAAAGCATTTAGAGATTGAAACATTAAAGATTGACCACATCAGTGTTAAATTAAGAAATTCTCCTTCAGTACTTACTTCAAGCAAAACTGAAGGATAAGGACATTTTACTTAGTGCTTCAAGTTAAATCAGTTTAACCTTAGGACATTTCTCTTCTGAGTAGTAACTTAGTAAGAAAACAGAGCACTGTACCAAATACTAGGAAGAAAATTAACTCTATCCCAGCCAAAACAAGGTCACACAGTAACCTTTAACTACCCTAAGTTTTACCTTCAGAAAGTTAGACATTCAGCCTCAAGTCACATTACAATTGAAGTAAATATGATAATGATGCTCTGCCTACTATAGAAAATACTGGATTACATCTCTCCCCCAGCTCAGCATATATACTACAACTGCTCCCCATTCATCTGCCTTCTTCCTTTTCTGCTTGTACATGGCAGAGATGGCAACTAAAGTGGGGGAGTGGGGGGAAGAAACTAGAAGTTTTCATAGAAACTATGAAATTATAGTTGCACAACAGACTGCAAAGTTGGTCAGCTTTTGCTGACTTTTCGCACAGTTTGCTTTTTGTTGGAGGCAGTCAAAACAATGTAGTGTTCTGCACAACCGAGTCCAGATTCCAGGATCCTACGTAAATACACAAGAAAACACTAGTGCTGAATTTATCACTGGTGAAACGTTTTAAAATAGATTTTGTATGCCTGAAGCATTGCGAAGCTTATAATTTACACAGTTAATACATTCCATGTGATGATTTTTTAAAACATTAGCATGTAGTATTAACATTTAAATGAGAATTCTACCTGCTCAAATTGTACTTTATTCAAGCATCTACCATGGGATAACAGACTGTTAGTCATAATAAATCACTGACACAGCTGTTACCTAAACTAATTATTGTGAAAAACGTCAAGGGGCACACACAGAAGGTAAGTGATATCTACTTGAACAGTTCTTATTGCCTAGACTGGAGATAAATATTATGTGTTCATTACACACCTGTGAAAAAGGACCAAATAAGAAATAATATTAATAGAAAAATATCATTAAAAGATCTTTCAATTTAGAATATGCAACCTCTTTGAGAACCTAAAAGCTATTAAAAAAATATCTATGGGAACAGAACTCTAGATACTAGAGTGTTATATATAATGCAAAAACTTGTTAATCTTCTAATTCTTCATCTGTGTTATTCTAATTTAAGATCACATTGATTCAGTTCTATCAGATATTTCAAAGTTCAAAACGATCTGAACCAGTATCAGTTCCAAATAAAAGAAAATTGTAACTATTTTCACAATAGGTACTTCCTGACAAACTAGCTACGCTATAAATTCTTTAGCTATAGGCAAATGAATCATCTTCAGTGATGACACATTTAATAAATATGTAAGTTTAATCAGGTGTGAAAAGAGACATATACTAATAACATAGAAAACCTCTAGGCAGCTAGTCAGCATATTTAGATTAAATACAAATATCTGATATATTTAAGTGTAATATGTTAATCCGGATATTAAACCAACATCAAAACAGACAGACATACAAAACCAAACATGGCACCTTGTACTATAGCAGCATAAGGATGAGTAACTTGGATTACTACCACCTTGAAGCTGAGTGATACTATAGATAAGTACGAAAATGCTCTTTGGGTAAGATGCTCTTACACAAATTTGGAGAGGACTCCATGTAGAGATGTTTCTAGAAGAAAGTAGCTAAAACTTACCAATTCTTTTACTCTGCTCTTCTCTAGGTTTAGGTTTAACTTGTTATCTGCACGAACTTTGGTAATTTCATCCTAATGGGAAAAAAAAGATAGAGCAGCATGCATGATTTTCTATTTAAGCACGAGCAGAAAGAATTAGACAAATATATTGCGCCTTTCCTTACACATCTCAGGAATGAATCTTCTCTCTAACTAGTGTACATAATTTTCAAAAGTGTAAGTATTCCTAAAATACTCAAGAATTGGATCTCACAATCAAAATCTAACAATTGATTTTAAAATCAGAACACTGAGAACAGCACTTAATTGAGAGCATATCCTTCTATAAATGCTGGGAATGTTTCCTATACCCTCTAACTCTCTCTGATTTCTAGAAATCCAAGGTCTAGGTACCCCTATAAGTTGGACTTGCTCCACAAAGCAACCTGAAGCCTCAAAATAACTTCAAAAGGAGTTTCTAACCTTCCAGTGTAAAAAAAGCGTTCAGAAAAAGCTATAGGCATTTTAGAAGTCACAAGATGTTTATTATATTTTTTAAAAACCTAACTTTTCAAAACTACCCTAAGTTGCAGACTTCCATTTTATTTCATCAGTGACTGCGATTCCTGCTTTTCTCAGTGACAGCTGCCATTTTAATGCAACCTCCTGGCAGGAATTCCAGCCAGCTGACAGTTTGTCATGCGGCAAACTGCTGATCAGATGAATGTGTGGGAGAAGCAAAAGATTGCTGATGTTCTGGGAGTTTCTAGTATTAAAACCAAGTAAGCATCTCTCAAGTAGGCCAATGTCAACTAGTCAAGAGTTCATTAAGTTAGTATGGACAATAATCAGACTCAATTTCTATGTTTGAATTTTTGAACTGGTTTATGATTTAGATGTCATTACAACACGATACATTACAGTTTAATAAATCAAAAATTAGAAATAATTTTTTCTTAAACTTCTACAACATTGCATCTTTTTGTCTTTTAAAGGAAAATGTACAAGCAAACATAAAATAACTTGCCCTTGTGAGAATTACATTTACAGCTTAAAGTTAAATTTAAGACATCTAGCTTTTAAGAAAAGATTACTCACACCCTTGATGCTCTACCAGTGGATTATACTAACTCATTAATATGCAACTAAAACTACAAAATAAGTTACAATTCAAAAATTAGATGCCAAAAGTATTTTTAAATGGTATTATGAAAACAGCTGTATTAAGCACTTCATAATACAGTACTAAACATGCAGGATTAGCCTTGAGAAATTTATATTCTCCTTTTTAAGAGGACAATACAAAAAGACATTGATGAGAATAGGAAAGAAATGGCAAGGAGGCAGTAGGCTGAGTTTGGCCACATGGACAGCTAGCTCAAGTCCACAGTCTGACAGTTTCACAGACAAATCCTAGGGAAGGAAGAGCGTTCCATCCTTCCACCTAAGAAGGACACTTCAGCAGGAAACAGTAGTTCTCAAATAAGATGTCCATACTCCCTAAAAGCAGTTAATGTTCCTAGTTTCCAATCATAATCACTCTTGCAAGACTGTTTGTTTCTGTGTAAAGGCTGCTTTTGACTCCACACCCATTGAAATAACAGATTTTAAGATGTTTCTTATGGTAGAAGGGTATTTGGAGTGCTATTCCAGCCAAACAAACGAAGAACAGAAACACAGCACTGATGCTTAAACCTGGTAAGAATAAGAATAAGTACATTTTCTACAGAGAGTCTGTTTTCTTGTAATGGTTATTTGGTTATATGGTCCCAAACTTTGTGGTCTAAAGCAGCCATTTAAAAGCTATTGTAAATTTTGGACAGCTAACAGGTAAGTCTTCAAAACACAACACCAAACCCACAACCAAAACTCAAACCAATTAGCAATTCTAAAAGCATGCTGCACCTTTACATGTAACAGGCAGCCCTAAAAGCAGAACTCGACTCAGCCTTAACCATGACATAGCAGCTGCTTTCTGAAACTGAATTAAGGACACATAAGTGAAAAAAAAAAAGTACACATGGAATTGTCTTTGTTGCAGCTCACAGTATACCATCAACTGCAATTTCAGTATCCTGTGTATCACAATTAAGTACAGCTTTTACAATTGTTATTTTTTATTTTCAAAGCAAACTACACAGGTGTCAATTCTTAATTCTGTTGGTACCGTATCTTACCATGACTTGCTTCTTTATCTGCTGGAGTTCAAGTTTTATTTTCTGAAAGAGCAGAAAAAAATTGTGCACTTTATTACTGTACATAAACCCACGTAATCTAGAAACACTGATGAATTTGCATGATCAATAACAATGTCTATAATGCATAATGTGAAAAAGAAGGCAAACCAAGCGTGGTTTAACTATGTCCTCGGTACACGTACAGGTATGTGCGTATACACACGTTTACTCAGTACTGTGCACTTCCAAACAGCACAAGACAGAAGCCAGTGATGTCCCACAGCAGTAAAAATGGCCAACAGCATAGGATGGCATTAACAAGAGTAAAAGCAGCAGGCTGAAGGAAGTGATTATTCCCCATGTTCAGCACTTGCGAGCCTGCACTGAGTGCTGTGTCCAGTTTTAGGCTCCCTGGTAAAAGACAGACATTGACAGACTGGAGCAAGTCCAGTGGAGGGTCATGAAGATGACAGGGGGCCGAAGCACACTATGTTGGGGACGGGCAGTGAGGAGGACAGAGAGCTGGGTTTCTTCAGCTTTAAAAGATGGCTAAATGGCAATCACACTGCAGCCTGCAACCACCTAACGTTCTCTAGAGGTCCTTTCTAATCCAAATTTTTTCTATTACTTTATCTCTTTCAAAAGATACATGGAACAGGTAGAGCTGTAGCATCTTCTATCATGGAGATCATCCAGTCCAATCCCCTGCTCAAAGCAGGGGCAACTAGAGCAGGTTGCTCAGGGCCATGTCCAGTTGGGGTTTGAGTATCTCCAGGACAGGGAGTCCACAGCCTCTCTGGGTATCCTATTCCAGTGCTCTACCACCTTTACAATAAAAAGGGTTTTCTTATGTTTAAACATAATTTCCTGCATTTTGATCTGTGTCAATTTCCTATTGTTCTGCCACTGGACAACACTGGAAAGAGCCTGTCTCTTCTTTATACCCTCTCTTCAATATGTGAATACATTGATGAAATCCCCTGAGCCTTCTCTTCTCCAGGCTAAGCACTGCCAGCTCTCACAGGCTTTCCTCATAGGTCAGATGCTCCAGTCACTTACTTGTCATCTTGTTGGACAGTTTGTTGACTCTGTCTAGCACGTCCATGCCCCCTTGCACTGGAGAGCCCAGAACTAGACCAAACACTCCCGATGAAGTCTTACCAGGGCCAAGCAGAGGAGAAGGATCACCTCCCTTGACCCACTGTCAGCCCCCCTAACACAGCCCAGGAGGCTGTTGGCCACCTTTGCCACAAGGGTTCATCACTGGCTTGTGGTCAACTTGGTGCCCACCAGGACGCTCAGGGCCCTTTCTGCAGAGTTGCTTTCCAGCTAGTCACCCCCAGCCTGTCCCAGTGCATGGCACTATCCCTCCCCAGGGGCAGGACTTGCCATTTGTATTTGTTCCACTTCAGGAGATTCCTGTCGGCCCATTTCCCCGGCCTGCTGATGTCCCTCTGAATGGCAGCACAACTGCCTGGTGTATCAGCCACTGCTCCCAGCTTTGAATCATCTGCAGACTTGCTGAGGGTTCACTCCGCCCCATCAACAAGATCATTAATGAAGGTGTTAAACCATACTGGCCCCAGAGCCAACCCCTTGGGTACGAGACTTTTTTTACACCATGGGAAAAAATAAGCAAGTGCTAGAGTAGCACTTTCCAAAATAGTGATTTTTACCTCATTTTCTGAACGAAGTGCTGAAAATTCACTTTTTTCCAAAATAATCATGTCCTTTTTCACGCCACCAATATGGGACATTACTTGCTGAAGTGCAATTTCCTTTAAAAGAACAAAGAAAAACCTCAGAAGATGTAACAACTATAATGCTTTTTCTCATCTGTGCCTACAAATATGACAGGTTATTTTGGTACCCCAAAAGTTTTAATTCAGGAATTTCAGATTGAGTATCTGAGTTTCAGAAAGCAAGATAAATCAAGGGACGGTGGCAAAATAAGTAAGTTGGCCACGTTTGACAAAATTAGCAGACCAGAATAATTCAGTTAATAGCCTAGGAAATAGTTTCTTCCAAGTCTTCAAATTCTTAAGGTAGCACCGGCATTAGGGAGAGAAGAGGTGTCTCTGAGCTAAGCGAGAAAACCCTGCTTTCAGACCTAAACTCCTCAGCGCAACCATACTGGTTTGTAGTTACCTCCTTTGTTACCTCACCCTGCAAGAGGGCTCACTCTGCTTCGCTACTCAGAATCACGCACTATACTTACAGTTTTAATTGCTCTGCTCAGCCTGTTACACTGAACTGACAGAAGACAAACAAGAATGCTCTGCAATTTTCAAGGACGGCAAAGTCTGGAGACATTGTTCTAGTTCCTACACAATCCACACATGCCAACAGGGACTGCCTTTTCTCTTCTCTGAAGATCTCCTTCTAATAAGTAGTCCCTTGGTTTTGATTCTGGACTAAGAACCCTACAAATCTGACACAGCCACTCAGGAAATGCTACTCTAACTTGCAGCATTATATTTCCAAGCGGCATCTGGAGGAGCCTCACCAGGTAGCCTGGCCACAAGACTGAAAAAACGGGGTCAGTGTACTGCACACATTACAAAAAGTCTACAGAAAGAGTACTGCCATGGACACCTCTTCTCTTACTCCCAGATGTCTCCAATCTTGCTTTTGTTCTCTCTTCAATGAACTCAGAAAACAGAGAACAGAATCTTCTACATTCCTTCTCTTCCTGATGTCTATACACACACACACACACACTTATTTTTCCATAAGGTTTTATCTAACCAGTGCAAAACTATCTTTTTCATACCCAACTATGGCCTAATGGTAATAACTACATCCAGAACGTTCCAAACCTTATTCCAATTCCTCATTCTCTTTTGGCACAAGACCTTATGCAAAAAGACTACAAAGAAGTACAGGTTTATCATGTTGCCCAGAATTCATGGCATGCACACCTCCTGAGCTGCTTTATCTTAGCACGCCATACAAACCTGCACCTTTAAATCTTAATGGCAAAAAGTCACCTAAGGGTCAAATCTGAGTCTCAGAAAACATCTACCATCAGTAGCAACATTGAATTCAGTACAAAACGAAGGAAAACTTGTTTACTTTCATTCAAAAAGGCTGAGCACAGAAGGATGTTGAGATTGCTTATTGCAGACTGCTTACTTAAAATACAACCAACCGCAGGAGAAAGGGTCCCTTTAGTGTTGCATTCCCTGACAGACTGTGGAACAAGTTCAGCGCAGGAGGAGGAAGCACTCACATGTCTTCTTAGCCTGGAATCTAAAAAGCTAGGAATGATGGGCTGGAACCTCCCTAGATGGAAGGCAGTGCAAAATCCAGGTATCCCACTTCTAAATGAGATGTTGTACTGCCAAGACTATTATATTACCAAGACAGCAGCTGCTGTTTTCTCATGTTTTAAGACAGCAGCCTTGTTACTATGAAATAACTTAAAGCTTGTGCTCAGAAGGTGAGGAGTTGGGGCTGTAAAGCCCAGCCTCACGGAGCAGCCGAAGAGGTTGTATGCTTCTTGTCAGCACTATCTCACAAGCTTATGTGGCAGGGAATCCAGCATAGCAGATATTGTGAAAGCCATTCAAAGATGCTCAAGTTCCACATGCAGTGAATCATGTCTTACTCTGAATTGCAGTTTCATTTCTGAAGTCAGATGCCTAACAGCTCAACATGGCAATATTCAACACTGTCATGTCCAATTCCTTAGACGGATTTACCGTTGTATGAGTTGACAAAGGGCTGTCACCCTTCCCCACCCCCCCAAAAAAAATGACAAAAAAAAGAAAAAACACAGCCAGTATTAGAACACGCCTTGCCTCCAGACCCAATTATTCATCAAAGCAATCATTCCCTCAGAAGTCGAAGCTAACAATCCAGTTCACTTGTACACCATTTCTTGGTAGCCAGGAAGGATCTCTGCAGATATTCAGCATTATCAGTCAACCTCCAAGCAAGTTTTCTTCACTTCCTCCCACCAAAACGTACATGCTGGGTAGGTTTAGAGGATACCACGAACAATGTATGCATCAAAGGAAAAGGAGATAGACTTCTATATTAGCATACAAACTATACACTTTCCTACATCTTATCAGTGTATACAACTACACCAATTATGCCCTAAAAACATCATATAAAAAAAAAATTCAGCTCAATTCTGACACAATATGAATGTCATTGTGACATGAAGAGATAAATAGAAAGGTACCATATAACAGGGTAGTAACAGAAGGAAACTGTACTTCCTTGTTACAAGTCCACAAAAGAATAAGTAGGAGCTGTAACTATTCAAATCCATGTATTGAATACCTCCTATGTCTGTCTAAAAGCCTTCTAAGTGATTCTATTTCACACTATAATAAGGCTGAAACGAAAAAGCTACCCGTGGTTTGCATACCAGCTCACAGCACCTAAATCTCAAGGTCCACCACAACACAAATATTTGATGAAGTCAAGACAAATTTAACTAGCCAACAGATACACACAGGGATGTTTGTTCTTCATGTTCGCACTTCTAAAATATCTCATCTAACAAATAATAACTAGCAACATATATTTCATTAGCAGGCATACAATGTTTTGATTTACTTTAGGCCCATTGTTGTCTCTGATCTAACCTGCTGTACTTTGGTGACCATGTCCTTGTAAATCATATCCAGGTTGGTGTTCATAATTTCCACTAATGCAGATACAATGACCTCCGACTGCCGAGTTGTGAACCCTAAGCAAAACAAAATGCAACAACATTCAGAAAAAGATCTTAATCTGAACAGTTTACAGAAACGCCACTTGCTATACTCAGCGCCAAGTTGAAATGAATGTCAGTTATGAAAGACAGTAAGACACTCCTCTTGATCCAGCACTAACAAAAGAACACAACTAGTCAGTACATCCAAGTTCCTCCACCTCACAATTATGTTTGTGACATAGTATAGCTGCTTCTGCAGCACAGCACTACTACAATTATCAGCAGGATAAATGCTGGAAATTATCTAGAAGTATTCTGGAATGTCATGTGTCACATGTGGTTATTTCTATGAGCAAGAATTCTCACCTGAAAAGCAGACACTTAATTTCATTATACTTTGAATCTTCCAGTACCGCTGAAGATGTGCAAAACTCAGCAGTTGAAAAAAGCTAACTGCTCTGATTTTAGGCCTACGAGCCTCCGAGTCCCTATTAGAAACTTTTCAAATTGAATATATTGCGAACTATGGTAAAACATTGTCACCAGAAATACTCTCAACTTCTTCACTTTCAAAATGTAGAAGCAAAAATTCCATGAACAAGATTTGATCATTATGAGAAGAAACACTTGGAAAAGCATGATTGTTTCAAACTAACTAGCAGTTGGCACATACGGGGTCTGAGAGTGAGACGCTTTCAATAGCTGAGCTAGTGCAATAGTTTGCCACCACCAAAGGGAAGAAGAGATACCCCTCTCTCCTTATCCCTCATCCCCAGGGCTCATTCAACTAGCATCTCAGACTACCAATCCAGCAAAAGAGCTGGCGACTTTTCTGAGAATTAGGTTGGCCCGTGGAAAGAGAGAAAAGCCATGTGGCAGGGGAAAGAGAGCAGACACTCTCCTTTTCAGGGATGGAGAGCTGTTAAAAGCCAATATAGCTGTACAGAACTTCACCTTAGAATACCTTCCCCACCTCAGCAACATTAGTGTGAACCCAAAATAATCTATTCCCTTATGTTTTAGCATAAAAGCAGCCATATTTCAAATAGTATTCTACGATCTGTCCTAGAAGCTGCATTTTACATAGTATTCTGCATTCAATCCTATTGTATTACATTGTTATATATTCAGGGTGTTATATACTAAATACGTTGGAATCCAATTAATACATTTTAAACCACTACCTTGAAAACTCTGTTTCTTACTCCAAATTCTTAAAATTTAATTTCTTTTTAGCATTTTAATTACCATTAGAATAACACATTGTTCCAATCAAAGTTATATAAGCTCACTGTTTCCTTTTGGAAGTAGAAAACCCCCTACAAGTTCTTATCCAGTGTATATAAAAATATATCTGTAAAACTGAAGCTGTAACATCACACATCAAAGAGAAGTAACAGACTTTGTAAACTAAAACAACACTCATAAAATCCCATTTAAAAAAGCCACCTGTTTCCAGCAAATTACCATTTTCTTCCAAGAGGCATACCAGCGCATGAGTGTCAAAAAAAAGCTTCCTATTCCCCAGTAAGGAAATATTCCCTTTGCTTTGTAAAGACGATGATGCAGAGATGCTTACATCTGAAAATTAAAAGAGATGAAAAAAATGTAAGTTACTTTTAAGAAAGAATAATTAATCAAATTGTTTGCTTTCCTGGAATTTCCTTACTACCCCAAATACTTTTTATTTATGACAAAATTTTAGATTGTGCGTCGAGATTAACACAGCTTGCTTCAAACTGAAAAGGTATCGAACGAACAAGCGCAAGAGCTTGAAAACAGAATACGCTACTGCTGTACTTGTGAACGCTCTCCAAGAGGATGTCCTGGAAAACCCCCACCAAGTGTCAGGGTCTGGAAACTTGTTCCTTTACCATCGCCAGCACAACCGGTGGAAGCTGTGAGCACTTCCAAGCTTTGCAGACTAAACTCACAGGCTCTTTCCATTTTCTGTTAAAAACACAAACCTTTGTCGGTTGCCTTTCTGACAAAAATCACTCACAAACTGCCATTTAACATTTTTACAGAAAATATTTTCAACGCTGAATGCAAACCTAAGCCAGCGTAGTTTCCACTGGGACACTCACATAACCCAGCTGGCGGGAAGAACGCAAGCTGGAACGTGAGGTAAATCGTCAGGAGGCCGAACTCTCTGTCCCGAAAGACGTTGTATTTTCAGACATATATTTTATTTTAGCCGTATCTATAACCATGAATATATATTTAAGACGTATATTTTAAGACAACTGGACAAAAGACACGGCTATGCCTTAGCTGCCTTACAGATCAATAAAAAACAGCCAATTTAGCCTTCGGGGGAGAAAACCCCTTCCCCTAACCGCCGCTACGGGCAGCCTCCACCGCTGCCGCGGAGGGCGGCGGTGCCCTGCAGACCCCCGGCTACTCCAGCCTCGGTGACTCCCCACCCCGCCCCCCCGCTCTCCTCACCCCGCTCCCCGCAGCGGCTCTCCCTGCCGGACCCGCCGACACGCCTCCCCCACCCCTCGCTGCCGGTAACGGCGGCCGCGGGGCCCCGCGGCGCGGCCGGGCGCTGCCACTCGCTGAGGCGGCGGCGCGCGGGGGAGGGGGCCGCGCGGCCGTCACGTGAGGCGGCGGCGACGGGCGGGAGGGCGCCGTCCGCGCAGCGCGACCGCAGCAGCAGCAGCGCCCGCCTTCCACCGCTCACTGCCGCGGCCGCCTGGCCCCTGGCCATAGCCGCGCCGCCCGGTCCCGACGACGGATAGAGGGGAGGAAGGAGGGGAACGGCTGCTGCCGCGCCCGCCGCTACAAGGAGGACGCCATCGCCGAGCACGGGCCGCCCCGGCGCTTCACTTCCGCCGCGCGCCGTGTCTCACTTCCGCCTCCGGCACGTGGCGAAGCAGGCGGGTGGCGCCGCCAGCGGCCGCGGTTGATTCTGTGGCTCACGCGGCGGCCGCGCCGAGAAACGCGGGGCGGGCGGGCGGAGCCGGTACCCTCCCGGGGGGTCGCGGCGGCACCGGCGCTGCCCGGCCCCCGTGGGCCGCGACCCGGGCTTGCTGGGGCGCCAGGAGCTAGCTGCTAGCAGCACAGGCTCTCCAGGCGTCGCGCAGCTAGCCCCATCCTTTACTGAAGTGAATAAAAGAGCATTTTGGGAGGGTGGTTTGTGCCGGTCCCGGTCCCCGTCCCACTGCCGCCCCCACCTCATGTTTACGTTGTGTTTAGTTCTGGGCCAAGAGCAGCGTTCAGCAGCCAAAAGGGCCCTGATGTCAGGTGTCAGTGTTACTAACGCAGTAATGAGCAGAATTTAGGGAACTGGGTGGATCTGGAGCCTTAGTTAAGAACTAGGTCTTAGAACTTAAGGATTCAAAAAGTCTGGGGCCTTAATGGAACACTTCCCTTGGTGCGGGAGCGGGCCAGGCCGCGCGTTAGCACTGCATGGCAGCACGGGTGATACAGGTGGCCTTTAGCCTTACATGCTGGTAAAGCAAGTTTACTTAATATTTGCAGGGAATTAATAGGAGAGGAAACCAGCTTGGCCCACTGCCATTTTCTGTGGTGCGCATACTTCACGGCAAGGCTGTTGGCCTGTTCTGCTGCCGAAAGATCGGCCGGAGAATCATTCTAAGACTTATTTTGAAGTTTCGAAAGCAGGGGTGGTTCGTTACGGTGCTGGGAGTACAGGGGTATCTCCTCCTAATGTGCTCACCTTGTCCTCAAATATGTCCTTTATATTCTGCATTCATTTTTCCAGGATCCTTATATATTTCGTTATCTGCCCAAGATTCATTTACATTAGTCCCTCCTTTTGCACATGCGTAGTTTCTTTCGAACTGAGTCGAAGGGCTGCTTTTGCAACCACTGACCCAAATTCATTCCCAAATACTCCATGACCTGGTCATCTTAGTCCTGTTACGATGTTACTTGGCAAAACCTGCTGGGTTTCCATGAGGTTCGATCAGTTCTTTTCTCTTACCTGTGAAGTTCAATCAGTTCTTTTATCCTAGATGTTCCTTTCAAGTTAGATCATAAATTTTGTCCGTTCAATACCACACCTTCTTGATCACTAGCTGAACAATTACACTAATATAAGGACTTCTCGTTTACAATTGAGTAATTATACTAAGGCTGCGCATATACTAAGGTTATACATTAAACCTAAGGTTATACATATACTGTTATACATTAACGCCCTGGCATCACTGGTATGGGTTGCATACATGTTCACAAAAAACACGTGGCACCTTTTGTTCTTGCCAGAATCGATAATTATGGTTGGTCACTATGAAGATGGAACCACCCAGCTCCATGCGGAGGCAGGTGAACCACCATGGCACGGCTCATCCCAGCGGCTGGGACAATGCATGTGCACGAGGCCAGCGTCTATTGCAGCAACTCCCTCCAGCTGCTGGCGTGGTAAAGCAGAATGCTAGAAGCCGTCGCTCTTACTACAAAAATAAGCTATAAATAATACCTTTCTGATATACTGAAGTGGTAATCTACTTGCGGGCTCATCCTACATGAATAGCCATTTCCCAAACCGCTTGCACTGCACAAGTTGGGGGGCATGGGTGGGCTCACCCACACAGTTGTTTGTTTTCATTATAAATAAAAGCAGAAACTTGCCTAATGTGCCTTGCATCTGCTTGGCTGTTGTATGCACGTTGCCTGGCATTAGCATGGCAGTAAATGCTGACATTTGTGAGCCTGCAGGCAGTTGTGTTTTCATCTATGGATGATTCAGAAATTGGCACAGTGTATTTTCTGTGATACTCTTTCTTCGATACTCTTTCTTCAATGATCCTTTTCAAAGCTCTGTGCTTGCTATGACAATTGAAAGGCAAAATTATGACTACTGAGCTGTCTCCTTTTGCATCATCTGCCGGTTTGCGTTTTGCAGGTGATTTCTGCTCTTGGATACAATGGCAGAGGATGCATGCAAGAAGCGCTGTATCGATGAGGGCTGTGATTGCAGCTGGAGTCAGCCCATTCCAGGTCAAATACACCCACGTGCTGGCCATCACACAGTGCCTGTTTTCATCTTCTTGAAGGGAAGGAAAGTCACTACCGCTGGCTACAGAGATCTCCTCGTGCAGCTGACTTTCCGTCTTTGTGTCAGAGATCAACTCATTCATTTTTCCCGCTTCCTGCTGTCATCTCCCATGTCCCCTGTTTCGACCATCTCCACGTTGAAGGTTGGTGGATATGAACCAGCAGGTGGATTCACCGAGGCCTGGGGGCACCCTCGGTGGGCTGCAGTAACTTCAGGGCTATCAGTTTTGCTAACTGGGCATCAGGGACTAATTCCTGCATGAAAAGGCATAAGCAGTGTAGTCACAAGCCAGGAAAGGACGGGACAAACAACTTTCTGCTGTCTCATGATTCTAGGCTGCTTAATGCTTGGCTTTAATCTATCCATTGCCCCATGGAAGTCATTAGGTCTTACTCAGGGACTATAAATGAAGCAAGTGCTGAAGGTTACATGCTTAGTGGCCTGAAAACTTTCTCCCTGCTGGCACACAGCGTTCGTGGATCAAAGAGTTATAACCCCCTTGGCTGCAACAGTGAAATCTGCAGAGCAGGATTAAGAAGTTGTGGATGACCTTAAAAACTGGGGTAACAGAAATGGCGAAGTGATGCAAAGCGCAAAATAAGGACTAATAATACCTGCTGTACTTTTAGGTGAAGACTGAAGGGGAGAGTAACACGAGCTCTGAGAGGTATGGTTGACCCACCGATGTGCTATGGCCACGAGGAAAGCAAACGTAACACTAAGGTGCATCAAGTAGGGTATTTTTAGTGGAGTTTCATGGAAAGTTTCATTGACCCTTGAGTATAATGTCATTTCAAATACAAACCACAGTTATCCAATACAGGAAATATGAATTCATATTCACACTGGCCACCTAGCATCAATGGAATAATTAAGGGGAGTGGAGTTTTTTCTGTCGTGGGTGGTTAAAAAGAGATTGGCTTGTTTAGCTTAGCGAAACAAAGCTTGAGAGGGAATCTTGTTTCCATCTGTAAACAAAACAGGAGCTTAAAAATAGGCAGAGAAGAAAAAAGAAATGCTTTGTGCAAAAGGACATTATTGAGAAAGGAACATTTGGTGTGAAGTGGCCAGAAATAAATGTCGATTGGAAATTAAAAGGTTTTTACTCAACAGAACAGCCCTTGTGAAAAGCTTCCCAACAGGAATTGGGAGGGATCAACAACTGAAATCAGGTTTTAGATGGATGTGGTTGGCTTGTGAAAGGGATTTTACGATGCAGTTACTTGTAATAGCAAGTTCTTGTGCCTTTGCATTAATTTTCCACTATAGAGGTTTTTCACTTTCCCCCCTTCAAGCACCTGGTACTAGCCAGTGTCAGAGAAAGATGAATGAGCTAAAGGGACCACAGGTGCAATCCAAAATAGCATTGAATAGTCCTGTTACTTAGAATGTTTTAGCACAGTGACTGTATAGAGTTGAGAGGGATTAACAGCTGTCATGGGTGATGAATACCACAAACTGCTCTTAATTCTAAATGGGAAAAGCTAAAAACCTCCCAGGCTGGAAAAGAATGAGAGTCACCAGTGCATGAATGCTTTCCCACTTTGAAGGGATTAAAAAAAAAAAAAAAAAAAAAAAAAGCTATAACAGCATTCAAATGAATATGCAAATGATAAGGTGCATTTGTGCATTTGGAGTCATCTCGGTGCTGTTCAATCAGGGATAAGTGTGCCCCAATGGTTTTAAAGCAAAGGCAGCATGTGACATACTGAAGATGGAAAATAAAGCAATATAATTTTTTTTCCCTTGTCTACAGCAGATAATAATTTTAAGTGTTCAAAATCTTCTGTTCTTTTCAGGTGGATGCATAGGTGAAGTCCTTCTCTGTTATTTTGCTTCCCTTTTAGTGGAGAAAGCAATGATAACTGTGTCATTTATTTCTTCCATTATATTTGTTTATATATGAGAACGGGTATATTATTCGTAACGAAGAATCACTGAGGAATAAAGCTAAAATGATCCTACCCGTAGATGGCAGCAACTGCTAATGGTGCTGGCTGTCAGTGCTGCTCCAGTTCAAAGTCGTAGGACCCAGACAAGGTTTAAACCAATCGACCTGATCCCCCAAGTTGCTAAACAGGCATTCCAGGGATCTTAAAATGGGGTCATGCACCAAGCTCCTTGCAGAAACCCCCAGCAGAACACATCTCCTGGAAGCTGGTTCAATTGCCAGAAATAACCCTACTGTGATTTCTTCATGGAAGGAGGTATAATATTTATTCAAGTGCTATGCTTGACATCAATAAGAAATGGCATTTGTATTAGAATATTAAATCTTGCTATGTTTTCATCAGTCGTGTTTGACCTGTATAAGGAGCAGATAAATACCATCTATGTTTAAAGCTATCAAAGCTGAGTGCCTTACAATGGAGAGCAATTTGGACCAATATCCCTTCCCACCAACCCAAGAATTACCTTGTATAGAAAACATCGATGCATCCGCCACCTTTGACTAAATAAAGGCGGGAGGAATCGTTCTCATGGCACGGAAGGGCAGCAGTGGCTGCCTCTGATTGCCATATGCAGGAAGACAGCAGTGAGGGAGGAAGTTGTCTGTAGGAGTTACTTATTTTTTCTTTATCTTTACACCTAGGGAATCATGTAAGTTGCAAATAAGAATTTCATGTCTCTACAACCCTGGTCTTACTTCTTTCCTAAAGGAGTCCCGCAGTGGGATTGTCAGGCAGGACTTCCGTTGCTGCATTTCAATCGCTCCTTGGAGATCTGGCTTATACTGACAGGAGATTCAGAACAAAATGTAATTTCTGAGCAAGCGAATAGGGGAAGAGTAGATTGAAGTTTTGGAGTCATCTCGACAGGAAGGAAAGAAGCTGAGGATGGTTGTGTGCTGGCTTTTTAACTTTCTGGAAATGCATGTGTTACTTACATTTTCTCCCAGACATCTCAGGCAGGGCAGTGCAAATATACAAGAGAAAGTCACCAGCGTACGTGTGCTTTTTAAGAAGGACATCATATGTTTTGAAGAGAATTAGGATCAGGAGCAGTGTGAGGATGCATAAGCAATCTGGGTGTGTTGCTCACAGTTTTAAAGTTTTACCACTGTTATACAAGGGATAGTAACACTAGTGGGCTCTGGCATAACAGGCATTGTGTGGAGCGCGGAAGGTGTGTGCTTGAGGGAGGATTTCAAGGAGGAGGCAGCGCAGAGGCTTTCTGGAGTAGTCCAGGGGTGTCTTCCAGGCATAAACATGCCAAAGAAACATTACAAGGGTCATTAAGCAAAAACATCCATGGAAGGGACAGACATGAAGCTAAGTGGTGGAAGGAGGACAGAAGGGATGAGTATACAGGTTTAAAAACCCGTGTGAGTCTGCACTGTGGATATACGAGAGAGAAGGGGCTGAAGCTCTGCAGACGGTGTGATGCAGCTGGGAGAGTGGCCGGGGAGGACACCAAAGGGGGCTGGAGGCATCAGGGTAAGGGCCAGGGGACTGGTGATAGCAGTGACATTTTCAAATGGGCTGAGTGGATAAAATGGGTGTCAGGAAAGCTTCGTGTTGTCACATCAAGAAAGGGAAAGGCTGATGCAGGGAAGGGAAACGGAGGTGAAAAGTGGACAGCCGTTACGTGCTATTCATTATCCTGTGAGACCGTTAAGCAGCAAATCAATTACAATACCAAGCAATTGTGTAGATAATGAGTTAAGCAATGAAGCAGTTATACAGCAAATAATTTCTGGTATTAAATAAAAATGGGGAGAATCAACAGCAATATGAATCAATTATGCAGAGAACTATTACCAAAGTCAGTCAGTTAAGTAGAGAAACAGTTATACAGCAAGAGAATGAATAAATTAATTATGAAGTGGGACCATTATGTTAGGAATTCATTATGCAGAGTCCTCCTTTGTGATAAGGGGCATGTCTGAGGGAGCTTTGCACACAGGAGAAAAAAAAAAAATCCAAACCAAACCCATAAAAATAAATGCAATGAAGATACAAGCCCCGCATCAGTTTTCAGTCACTTTGACCGTGACATTCTCTCCAGAGCCTCTTTGGGTTAAACTTACCCGTGTTGCAGCAGATGCTGAAGCCATTGCAGAAGCAGAGGAGAAGCAGCCTGTCCTTTGCTTGCTTTCCTCCACTGGGGATGTGGAGGTGAGAAGGAGAAAGGTCAGAGATAACTTTGTGGCTCTGACAAGTGGGATGTAGAAGGAGCCCATAGTCTTTGGAGCCATCTAACCTGCACAGAGAGGCTCAAGGCTCCTCACGGCCCCAGGATCACTCAGGGCTGAACTTCTTGGCGTGCTTTCTACCTAGGACCCTGAAAGCTGGATTCTCCTCTGCTTTTTCCATCTCTACAAAATAGGTGTCAACTGTCAGCAAAGAAATGTTTCCATCTTGTCAACCCTCTCTACTGTTATAGCTGGACAAAACCCAACCAGCCTTTTGGACATGACACTCTCTGATGGTGCCAAATGTAACTGTTCTGCTTCAAGAGAAGGCTGCCTTACTTTAAACAAGTAAAAATGCAAGACAGACCACAAAGCGGCGGAAAACAAATTTCCAAGTCTTCATTCCCGTGGTAACAATGAAGTATACTGATTTATACATCGGACACCATATGCTGTATTATTTTTTTTTGTTTCAGTGTTTTTCACGCTCAGAAAAAAACAGAACAAAAACCCTGCAAGAGAGAAAGGAGTCTGTAACATCCTTGAGGGAACAACACATTTTACCAGCTAAGTGCTCAAACCCCTTACCTAGACAACACTTTTGTCTAATTCTGTGATAGACCGGCTTGATTGCTGGATCCAACCCAGAACAAGTGCTGAACTAGATGTCTTCCAACTATTACTTGTTCCAAGCCTGGAAGCTAGCAGGATTCTTGAGATGGCTAGTGAAATATCACTCCCACTGCTCCCATTCCCCCTCCCCACCAAGGTTAAGACTGCTGTTTCCCACAGCAGCTCAGAAGGGCACTTGTGAAGAGGTCTGTCTTACCTCAGCAAAACCCACAGCCTCCTCTTGGGCTGACAGGGCAGTGCAAGCACACAATATTTAAGTCTAAAACATTTGTTTCACACAAACAAGTCGAGATGTATGTTCAAATGCAGAAATTGTCTTATCTGACAAGGTTTTAATGTCATATTTGTTGATTAGAGAAGAAAACAGTGGTCTGTTCTTAAGTTAGAGCGTTTGGGTTACTAGGATTGTTTTTGGTTAGCAATGAAGTGCAAGGTTAAGATATAATAATAATAATAATATAAACACTGTAATAACTATTCAGATGTTTTTAGCAGAAGTAATTGTGAAACTAGTAACAGCAATTTCTTTATACATTAGCCAGTATTCTTACAAAGCTTAGAACAGAAATATGTGAAACAGAAAAAATGTGACCTAGAAGTAATTTTAAAGGAAAACTGGAACAGAAGCAGGTTGATGTGGTTAGATGCCACCCTATTTCTGTTCAGCCATGGTAAAAATGCTGTAAACTACTATTGGCATCTGACAACAGAGAACGTTAACTTCAGCTCATGGTATTTGCTCCTATCTGTGGCTTTCTGTCATCATTTCTGTGCAGCACATCAGAATCAAACCTAGCACATGCAGTCCGGATTAACTGCACCAGATAATCACTAAGGCGATGGAACAAGATCCTTATGCTGAGGTTCAGGGCTGCTGAACTTAGCTCTGCTTTTATGAGGACCTAGTCATGCAATTAGGCATTATGCAGATATATGAATGTAAACATTTATATATGGAAAATATCCAGAAACGATAAAAGCAAGAGATACAATTTCAGCTGCACTAGTCTGCAGCTAGTACTGTTTTTATTTTGGAGGGCTACGCTGGGGCAAAGCTGCAAGTCATTAACAAAACATTTCCTCTTTCCCCCCCCCCATCCCTTAAGATATGAGATCTGGAAACAATATTTTTCAGACATTCACACAGGCACTTTATGCTGGTCATTGCACTGCACCCACATAGATCATTTTCATCAGGTTTCTAGGTTTCCTTAAAGGTGCCTGCAGCCTTTTAAGTCCTGTTTCTTTTTTTTTTTCCCCCCTTTTTCCTCCAGTTGCCTTCCAGCTGAGGAGGCAGCAGTGGCACTAGCCAAGATGTGCTCTCAGAGGGCGTGCTTGGCGACTTGGTCGCATGTTGGTGCCTGTTGCGGTACTCTCAAAACTAGCTGGCTGCAACAAGGCTTTTACCACCCCATACCAGGTTAACTTCAGTAAGTAGCTCCCACGCCTTGCCCCAGCACAGCCACCAATCCCCCACAAGGTTTCAACAGTTCATCTACTGTCCATGATGTTTCTTTATACGCTTCAGGTCAGTCCACCCTGCTTCTTGCATCTGCTGCACCCTTCTCCTCATCTCTCCTACCTCCAGGGCACACCCTCTCTCTTTTGTCCCTCTGCTTCTTCCAGGTCTCTCTATATTGGCTGCTCCTCTTCTATACCCCTTAGAGCTATTTAAGTACTCGGCAGGAACCAGCCACAGCTGCACCTTATCCACATCAGCCCACCGCCCCTGAAGCCAGCCCACAGCTGTATACCATCAATGCCAATCAACTTGCCTTCATTCCTCCACAGGTGCCTAGGTCTCCCTCAGATGGGCTCACTTAGGAGAAAGAGGTGGAGAGAGGTTCCCCTTTCTCAGCTGCAGCAAAGGGACATTTGGGCCCCCCTGGGGTGGCCAGGATCTCCTGACCTCCAGCCTTGCGGATTGCCACGTTCTACCTGAACTTACAGAGGCCCCATTAGAGTTGGAGATGCTTCTCTTTTTCTCTCCTAATGACCACCAAGACCCTAGGCTTCAACAACCTGAGATTTCTTTGTGAAGTGGGGAGATGGATTTTTCAGTGCATGCCAACTTCATTATTCTGCACAAAATCCACATTTCTATTTGAGCCAGAAACAGTTTCAGGGAGCAGGGCAAACCTGCAGCATGCTCTGTGCAAAACAGCTCAGACTGGCTGTTTGTTTTCAAAACAGGCTTTCAACACCATTAGACATCTCCCTTCTAGAACTATCTTCTATTAGATCTTTGGAAGCTGTTTCATTGGATTTAATCTCATGTTATTGGTTTAATGCAATATTAATGTTAAACCTCCTTTGTTTCTTATGCTTGCCATGTTTTAAGATGTGTAAAACTGAAAGTAATGTATATATCTCAAGCCAACGATGCAAAAGCCTAAACACCTACCGTCAGAGTCTGAGCTGCAGGGATATCTGACATTGCAGGTAACACTGCTGTTCTCTGGCAACACCAATCAGTGTTCAAAGACTTGTAGGGCTGTAGGGAAAGGGAGGACAACTTGCCAACATGAATCGGGAGAAAAACTCATGTTACAATGTTGTTTACAAAAATGTAGACAAGGAAGGATAAACCCCCATGTTTCCTTTCTTATAACTCCTGTGTGTGCTGGGGTTTGTTTTTCGTTCACTCTCGGCATCAACAGTATCTTTGGTTAGAGTTGCAGTTTAGGAAATTGCTTGCCTTGGCTTAACTGACCTGCCTCCTGGCAGCCTCCAGTAGTTGCAGGGGCTTTAGTGCACCTAGACTAGATGCTGGCTCTGAACCCAAGGCTCTGTGGTTGATAATTATTAGTAGTTTGCAGGATACTGTTAAATGTAACTTCTTGTTTGATCCAATTGATTATTTTTCCCTCCATGGAGAAATGCAGCCTCTGTAGTCTCGAGGTGGTGACTTTCTCTTTTGTGCAATACTCCGTGCGTAGATTGACCAAGCAGGTTATATTCGCTGTACAACTGCATCATTTCAGCTCAGAAACCTTTAGCTTACAGGCAGCTGCCTGTTAACTGACGCTGCAGTCCCACAAAGCCACCAGCCAAACCGATGGCCTTGAGGACATGCAGTCAAACTCCTCCTGAGCCTGAAGGCATTGTCTGTCTAGGAACGACCAAGGACTCTACAAACTGAAAAACTCCGACAAGGTCCATAGTGTGCTTTCTGAAATGCCTGTTAGCTGTGACCAAGTTACCCAGACCTAACGGGTGCTCGGAGGAGACTGTCCTTCCAGAGGGGTGGTTTGTAAGGCAGAAGGACACAACCATAAGCTACTTACACAACTCTAGATGTCATCTAATGCTTTGTTTCTTCTAACAATCACTTAACTATGAGACTTGTCATGGACAATAGACATGGGGAGGTGACATAAATGCCAGAAGCTGAGTGCGTGGCTGGGCTAAGCCTGGCCGCTCTGCAGTGCTGTAGGCTCAGCTACAAAGCGGGGGCTTTCACCTCTACAGCTGACATGGAGAGCCATCCCCGCTGGAGTGACTCACAGGAGGACCGAGGTACAATTAACTTTACAAACATAAATACGATATAAAAGCAGCACCTATTTAATTGGGAAAACATTAACATGTCAGCATCATCTAGAGCTTTCCTAACATAAATACTGTGAAGCCAAAAGACCTAGAAGAAAGCACCTTTAAATTGTGATAGATAACTGCTTAGCTATTCAGAAAGAGAAAGGAAATTACCAACTAACAGCTAACTTTCCTATCTTTAGGATTTCACTAGACCACAATTCCTTTTTAAATAAAACGCACATCTCCCAGAGCACTTAACTTCTCCCCCTATCCTCATTACTACAAATGAATACCATGGCTGGAAGAAGAAAGTAACAGGTTTCCTTTTGTTAACGAACAACAGCCTAGCTTACAGCATTTCCTAAGGTTTCCAGATGGAAGAAAGGAGCCCAATAAAAGAGTTTGCATCCATAAGGTCATTTGGGGACATAATTACCTGCGAAAGACATTGAATTTTGGGGAATATGTGAGAAGAGATTTCAGTTCTGGGTGCCTGTTTTTTTTTTTTTTTTTGAGATAGGTCCTGCTTGTGTAGAAACCTCTCCCCCACACTGTTCTTTCAGTGTCAAATTTTGTTGCATTTAAGAAAAGTACACATCGTAACAGATGGCAAAAATGCCATTGAATAATCTTCATAGTAGCAGAAAGCTAATTGCTTGTCAGCAGAAAATTCCTTTTCTAAAACTGGCAGAAACCATACAGAATATCCATGTTGTTGCTGAAAGGCTCAAGCTCGTCAATTTTGTAAAAATCTGACAAAAGTAGTCTGTACATTCATATAAATATATTTAGGTAAGGTACAGCTGCTGAAATAAGTACCTAACTGATAAATGCTGCCAGTGTGCCCAAATGACATAACAGAATTTAAGAAGATGAAATTACTTCAGTTGTGACTTGGCCATCAGATGAGGAGGGGTGCTCTGGCTTTTGAAGGAATTTTGTATTAGTTTCTACACACTGAAGCCTTTCATTTTACATCTTTTCATTGAAAGCGTCATGTAGAGATGTATTCTGCCTGCTAAATAATAATGAATGCTCTTTTTGGCACCACTGCCAGAAATAGCAATATTACTTTAATTCCTGTATTACAGATGTAAAGCCCCTAAAATATAGCCAGTGACTGTTTTTTGAACATACTTTTGTCAATAAGGCTAAGTCCCTACAATTTGGTAGGGCAAGCAGAAACTCGTGTGTTTAAGTTATCTCACTTTGTTAAGGTTACTGTGAATGGCTGAAGAAGCTTGAAATGTTTTGCTTTATATGCTTTTCTCCTGAAGGAATGGCAAACCCAGCCATTACATCTCATAAACCTCAGCTCAGTTCCTTACACTCCAGACTCACCCTTCTCGCTGCTGCAATGGGACCTACTGCTGTTTCTGGGTGCTGAGTCGGTACTGCAGCAGGTCCCAGGTGTGGGAGCTTCGGTCCTGTGTGGTGCTTCCAGCTCCTGTTGCCCTACCTCCCGTACGGCACCTGCTGGTGGTACCCACAGCTGCCCGGTGCTGGCCCTGATGGGATGCAGTGGGGTCTCCAGCATCAGCAGAGCCTCTGCCTGGGTTGTCCTGAGCATCTCCTCTAAAATCCAGCCTGAGTGTATCCTTATGTGGCTCATGACGTCTGATGAATCACACAAGTAAGTGAGACAGCTGTGGATGCTGAACAAAAAAAAAAAAAAAGGTACTTTATACTTCAAACAAAACAACCCCCCCTAAATACCACTCCTAAGGAAGGTCACTCAATTTGCAGTGCCTGACAAAACTAATCAGCCTGGATGACTAAGCCATTCCATCTTTTCAGAGTACAACACTGTGTTCACAAAGAACATCACCCAGAAGATGACTTTAAGACTTTCAGCAGAACTAGTTCGATAAAGTATTTAGATTTTTCATATAACTGTCATCCAAACACTCTGAAATGCAACAGGAGCAGATAGCCATCATCTCTATCTTAGGAGAGGCGCTACCTAGTAACAACCCAATAATTTTTGCTGTATCTTTACTTTCATACACAGCTGTTGATGTGAAAATGATGTCAATATTTCATATCCAGTGGAGTCTTGTCCTTTTATTTTTATGTAATATTGGAGACACAAATAGCTGAAGAATAGATATAATTTATTGTTTGCTAGGAACACAGAAGAGCAATACAGGGAATCTCACACCCACTGATACCACCCCTCTTTGCTGCGCCAAGGAAGTCACTTGAAATCCCAAGTTTTTCCACAGAGTTTATGTCTGGCCTTCAGTCTCTAGAAGTCAAACTCAGAAGTTATGTCCAAACTTCAGGCTCCGGTTCTTATAGTCTGAAAGAGCTCGTGTCTGTTGGCTCTACAAGTCCAGTATAAAGGACCCCTATTTTTCCCTGAACACAACTGTGATGGGGACAGAACTTCACTGGTAGGGAAATGTGATTCCAGCTTTTCATTTACCAAGAGTATTTTTAACTACTTATTTTGAGTGACTGCTTTGCACTTTGGTTTAGTGTTATTTTTATAAAGATGATTTGTAGCTGTGTGAAAGGTGCTGAGGGTGCGCTTCCAGAACCCTTTTGTACATATGCAAAAATAACGAATAAATAAATAAATGCTCCTTTCACATGACCTCATTAAGAGCAAAGCCAAATCCCTGCAAAAGCAAGCCAGCTGAGCAGAATTTTCCAAGTGCCTTTATTATGACATTATTTCTATTCCCATTGCAGCTCAGGGTCCTAGTCACAGACCGGGACGTTACAATGCCAAGTACCACACAAAAATAAAAAGGACGTCTTTGCTCCAAGGGGCTTTTGTAACAGCAGTGGTCCAAACGGAGCGATGTCTGCCAGTAGGACCCAGGAGCATTTTTCCAAGCGTGGAAGTGTGAATCAGCACTTTCTTTTTTATGTCGGCTCAAGGGCAGATGGGATCGGTGCGATGACATCGGAAGTTCCATTTCAGCAACGGTGTATAAACTCATAAATGCTTCAGAAGAACCGAGCTGTACGCTGGCTGTACTTTGAAGAGGTAAGTTAAAACCTAAGTGCTAATCAGCCGCCTATGCAGAGATGGAGCGGGGACAGTCAACTCAGGTTTTCAAGTCAGCGTTGCTGAGGGATTTTGCTTATGTAAACACTAGCGATCGTGTTTTCTATGTCTACAACCATCTGAAATTTTGCATAGCTGCAGACTGAACATCTGCATAAATCTGAATGAAAGATTTAGAAAACAAATAAGAAGATTATGTAGCGAAACTGCGTCTTTGTTGCAGCATTTCGGAGCTCAGACACAAAAAATCAGACACATATGAAACAAACAATACATAATTGCATTTTCAGTACGTATCATCTGTCTGGATGTTAACTTTTATCACCTACATCCTCAGGTCTGAGCTGAAGGTGACACATTGCTGGGAGCAAGGAAATCATTATGGATTGTTAGGCTAGTATTGAAGACACTGTTTCAATAAATGGGCTATATGGACACATATTGGTGGAGGTAAAGGCAAATGGTCCCATCTCTCAAATCTCATTGTGGTGGTGATGCAGATGAACGGTACTGCTGAAGCCCCAAGGTTCCACTAGCCCAAAAGTGACAGCAGTGCTTTTGTTAAAAAGGATTTAGCTCATGGATCCCCATGGAAAGTGACACCTCTCAAATTTCCAGGAGTGCAGGAGACTTCAGGGTCCTACACGTCAAACCTTTATTCATGCATCCATGCCCTAGCTATGTCTTTTGTGATATCCTCCCAGGTGGTGATCGTGCCCTGCCACGTGCCCGTCCTCATGTGTGCAACATGCATGTGATCTGAGGCTGCAAAGGATGAAAACAACCACGTCTTCTATACAAAGAGGAAAAAAACCACCCCAGCCTTTACAAGGTGATTTTACATATTGATTATCCCTCTGCAAGACACATGCGTTGTTAAAATGACAAAACCACACCGATTGTTGGCTCCCACAGCCGCCCCAGGTGGGACATACCTGCTGGAAAATAGCCTCCCCTTACCCCGTGCCCTGCTTTCCTTACCGCCCTGAGCCTGGGGGAATCACACCAACAGCAGGGCAGAGACACGGGGCTGGGAGCTGGGAGACTGGAGAGCAGGGAAGGACTAGAAAGAGAATTGCTACTTTAACTGGCTGCCTCTTTTCGTTACTAGCACCTACAGTCCTAAGTGGTATTACGCCCCATTTCCCATAAGAACAACTAAATGCAAAGACAGTTTCCCCCAAAATCTCAATTTTTACCCAATTGGGTAGAATGGAAATATCTGTGCACTGACCAGAATCGAAACTTTGTCATTCAACTGAATCAAAGTATGTCATTCTAGATCGGAGCAAGACAAACCTGGACTGCCAATACTGATGTTCCACATCAGCTAATTTATCTCGAGATCAGGACCTTTGCTTAGATGAAACCCTGGAACTGCAGCATCGTTTGCCTGCAGGTTGCAGCTTGCAGCAGCCCTGACCAGCTGTTAGCTGGAGAGCACAGGGAGGGAAGGGGGCGAGGGGAAGGAGGCAGGATGGCACTTCAGGTGGGCAGTTTCATGTTGGGACTGTTAAAACTTTTCAGTGAAATTAAAATGCAGCTGGAATTGTTTTTTGAATGCTAGAAATGCAGCTTGGAAGTAGCTGGTGGATTAAAGCTGCAGATGAAAAGCCATGGGCATTTGCAGCAATCGAGCAGTCTGGAATCTTTCAGAAAAAAAAAAACCCACCCACATTTTCAATAGAGCGAAAATACCAGGCAAATACACCTCTGTAGATTTTTCCTGGCACTTTCTTTCATCAACCAGCTAGTAATGTTAGTATTCACAGTCTACATATTATTTTTTCCCAAGGGTATTCCTTTAAAAAGAGGTCGTGTTGAAAAATGTGGTTGAAATGACTGACTGACAAGCAAATCTTGCTGGCCACTATTTTGGGGTCTCAGATAGCCACTCTGTACTGCTGAGGTGGTTGACAACATGCAGTTGAAATCACTGCTGGCCTCCTTTGCTTCTTCCTCTGTTAGCTTCTATTGTCTTTAACGTAAGCCTTGGTAATTCTTTCACTGATTTGAATAAATAGTAATTACAGTTCAGTAATCCTTGTTACAGCATAGCCTAATTAGTCTATGTAGCTGACTGAAGCTTTTTAATCATGAAGACAGAAATGAATTAAATATAGGATAAACAAGAAAAAAAACCCCACTCCACGAAACAGTTTTCCCTACAACATCATAAAAATGTTTCTCAAGGAACTATGGAAAAAAGATTTACTATTTTAAAAAGCATTTTAACTTCTTTTCCTGGGTGACTGCCAATTATTAATTTGTTGACATTTTTATTTTGCTCTCTTGGGTCTCAGCTGGAAGACGGACCATGTCTTGCAACGTAGATAACATTTTTATCCTTAAGTAATCTTCTCCTAGGAGTGATGCTGCATGCATAAAATATCTGACATACAATAGACCAAACTAAGCTCTTGTACAAGTCTATTAAAGTCAACAGAGCTACACTAAGAATGAATTTGGCCCAGTGAAGTATTCTGGAGAATAATGCGAAGCCTATCAGATTACGTACAAGAAAACAGAATACCAGAGCTGCACAGTCGGACAATTTAATCCTATTTTCGTTTCAGCTCAAAAGCTTCTTGGTTGCTAGTTTCTATTCTGCATGGGCTTTTATACTGTAGTCATCACCACAATATCCGAGTATCTTCCAATAATGCATTAAATAGTGTGACTAACATCTGGGACATGTTTGTTTTCTCATCTTCTTCAATGCATCAGGACGTTCTGTTTACAATGAATAATTATCAGGAGGAAAAGGTATTTGTCCATTAAAACTGTTTAAAAAAAAAAAAGAGCAGCATTTTTTACACAGAGAATCAAATACTTAGGGGGAAAACACGATTCTTTTCTGCACTTCAGAAATAAAGCTTTAGACTTACAATGTTTACAAAGTATTTTCTGCAGATGTCTCAGAAAGAACACTTTGCAACACAAATACATTCACAATGCCTTTCTGTACCCAGAATTGTTTCAAGGCAGAAAATCTTGCGAGAAGAAGCTGAGTTGTTGGGTCCCTAGGAGCCAAAGTGGCTCACCTCCATGTGGAAGATGCTCGGCCGTTGCTGAAAGTGGCGAGTTGAGAGCAGAGCAAGGAGGGGAGAGATTAAGGCTTGGGGTGCTCAAGTGCCAGCTGGAGCAGACAGCAGGAGTGTAGCGCTGCCCCTTCTTCACCCGGAATGGGAAGGAGTTGAGTAAGCCTTCCACAGAATCAGAAATAAAGGAGAGCTTGGGACTTGAGCAATCCCCCTTACGAAGGAGCAGTGCACTTTGCTCAAACACAAAAAGAAATCTTAATTTTAAAAAGATGAAGAAGTGATTAAGGAGAGCAGAAGTTCTGTGTTGCATTAAGTGGTTTAAAGCCATCTGTGCATTCAAGCCCATGGCTCAGTCCTTTCGATACACCTAACAGGTAAATTGTGCCATTGTTTGATCATCTACACTTGAATCTTATACTTCAAATTGAGATGAACCCTAGCAAGCACAGTTCTCACTCCCTAATTTGCATTCAGTTAAGTAGCATCTGTGCAAAGAAGCTAATTGCACAGATTTTTCTGTGGTCTTTATATGAAACATTTCTTCTCTCCACTTGAGAAATGAGGCTTTTGTTAGCTCTGCAGATAACCACGGTTCAAATTCATGCCTATCAGTAGCATCTTCTTTGTGAATTCTTTTTTTGTCAGGTGTTTATGTGAGCTTGATTCCATGCTCTTGCACAGGGCTGCGAGATAACGCCCCTGGTTTCTCCTAACAGTCGTTTCCTTGGGGAAGGGTGTTTCTGTTCCAGCTCTTCCATCACACACTGCTTCTCCCTGCAGAGTTCAGGTGCTCCTGTGAGTCCCACCTCTGTTACTGCAAAAGTTTCTGTTGGCTTTGGGTCCTCTGCGATATGATTTAACTCAGGAATATTTTTAAAAGACAGTAATTTAAAGAAAAATAGAGAAGAACTGAGAATCTGAAACGCAAGATGAAGTTGTCTCCAAATTAATCCATCTTGGAAGAGTGTCCAGGAATGGTTCACACCAGTCCGATGAGCTGTCTTCTTGGAGGGTATATTAATACAAGCTTTGTCATCTGGCACTTTACACTGAATAATTAACAGCCCTGAAAACTCGCTTGTGTTTTCTGCAAGCAGGCAGAATCGGTCTAGGTCCCGAGAAGGCGGTCAGTGGGTAAGGAATACTGGCATTACAGAGAAACTGGGGCTGATGGAATAAAATGAAGTTTGGGGCAGCAGTGGGTTTCTCCCCAGTGATGGAGAGAAGCCGTAACCTCATCTCGGTTGCACTACTGCAACTCCAAAGATGTCACAGAGCGCAGAAACTTGCCTAATGATGGAAATCTGGCAGTCAAACGTCAGATGCGGGTACTTCAGCCAAACTGTAATTTATTTCCATCGTACCTGTACCTTTGAATCCTGTATTTTGTCATTGAACCAATCTGCACAATCAGTGTACATAAACATTTGTGATAGCTGCTATAAACGTGGCATTAAAACGGGACCAGAATCTGCTGTTGGTAACAAGAATCTCCTCCTCTTCACTCCTGAGGGAGCTGCAAACACAGAAGAACCCCCAGCTCAAACTGCCCTTCTTACTCCCTTTTGGCTTGACGCATCTTTCCTGTTTATTACTCTCCCATTTGTGTTAGAAAGGAAAATACATGCTCCTTGCTCTAAGAATGGTATTGATTCTGTGGTCTAGACAGAGCGAGCCACTGCTGCATCTTGCATCGCTTTTGCCCTGGGAGTTTGCCGGTGAAAGAACCAGACCAAATTCTTGAAAATAAACTGAATTCAGAAGTATTGAGCTAAAGGCAGGAGCATTTCAAGAAACAATTAGAACCTGTTTTGAAAAAGCAAAGATGTAAAAATAAAGCAGACAGACTAAATAGGCTTTTATTCCCTGTGCTCCAGCCCCTGCTTTTTGATCTGTGACTCTTCAGTGAGGTAAAAGAAAGTTTTTATCAAAAAATATCCCTATCATTTAGGCACTACAATAACCTGCAATCTACAGGCTTTCAGGACTGGAGAGGTTGGGTAACTGCCTTTGGTTCAGCTCCTCATTCCCTATCATTTTCACTCTAAGCACCCAAGAATGTCACAGAAATCTACGGGTTGATTCCTATTTGAGCTGATTTAGACAATGCTAAGTGCTGTAAACGTGTCTATTATTATCTTTAAAGATCTCCATAATGAGCAGCAGTGTATCAGTGATTTACACCTCTTCTGTTACCATCATCCTTGTTAATAAAGGACTCCAAGATCACCCCCATCTCTTGTCAAAAACATTTTGTTTTTACACGTTCCATGTAAAATTTGATGATGAATTGTAAAAGGCAAACACACTGTGGCCAGGTGGATAGATTTATCTTATCATAATATTATGACAGTTTACTTAATCATTTTATTGCCTGAAGGGTGAAGATTATATTGTGCCGCTGCAGAAACACAGCAGAAAGCTGCAAGAAAGCCTGATGGTAGTTAGCACCTGTGGAAGGTAAAGATGCCTTATACTGCTGCTGTAGTCTTAAGCGGGGGAAAAGGGATGATCTAAAAAATCCCCCAAAGACTCATTAAGAAGCATTCTATTTGCACATTAGTGTACTGTGCTAAATTTACTTGCTAATTTTGATGTCAACAGTGACTAGTACTAATGAAAAGCTTACGCAACATCAGAGAGTTCAGTAAAATAAAAAAAACAAATAAAAAAATCAGTTTAAAGAGTTAGATTACACCAAACTGTAATTACTAGTTCAAGATTACATGAGACTGTAATTAACAACAGTTCAGTGTTACAAACAAGATCAAAAGGCATCAGAGGACACATTTACTGTATATAGAAACACCATTTCTATCAAGGTTTTCATACCGTGTGGTTTTTTTGCCTTGTACTAGCTGTTCAAATGGCTTAGATTAACTAGACACCAGCAGGGAAATCTGGCCAGATTGATGTTATCTATTTTCTGTGTCTTAGGTCAAGTCAGGTCTTAAACTGCTGCTTAAACTCACCTCTCTCTAAAAACAAATTTCCTGAACGTATGCGTGACAGTAGCATGTGCTAAGACCACATCTCACAGCAGCACACACGTGAGTTTTGTCCTGACTCAGAGCCAGAAGAATATAACCCTCACTTTAAACCCTTCCAATCAAGGCAAATAAGAGATTAGAGTCACCCCTCTAACAGCAGTATTATAATGTGAACCACACTTCTCTCCAGACCAGATCCAGCAGAAGGAAGAGAATTCATATTCACGTGTGGTCAGGTCTTAGGGGGAGATTCTTCTGAAGATTCAGCGCTGATCAGGTGTCTACAAGACTGTGAATTCCCTGCCTTTTATGGAACTTTTAATTAACTGTGTTTAAGAAAGATGGCAAGGGGTACCAGTGTTCACAGAGGGGCACTGTGCTTGTGTAAGCTGGACAACACATTTGAAGTGGGAGAGGAGCTCCCCAAAGCAAAGAGGTGGAGGCCAGCTACAGGCTCAGCTGATGCAGCAAACTGCAAAACCCAAACTCAAAACAAATATTCCAGAGGGAAATGCTGGCCCTGGGGGAACTTTCCCATCAAGGGCGATATTCATGTCTGATCTCTTTCTAGATCCTGCTGTGGGCTTGCAATACTGCTGGCCAATGCACCTACCGTTCTACCTGAGAGGTGGCAGGGCGTGCAGCTGTGTTCAGCAAAGTGATCTAGAAAGGTAACAGCAGCGCTCAGCATGGAGAGACTCATCCCCGCTGCTGGAGGGCTCACCCAGAAAGACTCACAGGACTCATAGTGTCTCCATCTCTTTTCTCTTTCTCTTTGCAGTTGCAGGGTGAGCTGGCCAGATGGCACGGGCTGAAGCACTGGCAGCAGAGGGAAAACCATTTACCGTATGCACGGATCCCCATTATCAGTAAGGTTCAGCTCTTCTGTGGGATCAGGTCATGGAAGAGAAAGACCTGAGTAAGACAGATCCCATGAGACTGGGCAGCGGGAAGCTTTCAGAGAGGGTCTGCAAGTGCAGCTACAGTGCTGCTTCATTGATGAACTGCCTCAGCTTGTATGTGGTACAAGTTGCTGATCCTAAATGGCATCATTGTGCATTACAGCAGTAGTACGTGTGCATTGCTGCATCATGCTGCAGATTTTGTACTTGCTGTTTTCCATCGCTGCTGGCTCAGAGGTTGCCCCACTCTGGTGAGCACTGACCTGGCCTCAGCTGATCACACCCGTGTGCCCTCTCCGTTGAGCTGCAGCTGCCTGATGCAGGTGGGGAGGCAGCCATCAGTGCTTGGGGAACCTCCTTAGGTCTGATGGCTTTGGGCTAATAGAGCAGGTCCCGTCAGCAATCGAAATTTTACCTTCCTGCTACTCTTTGCTGCCTTCCCTAAAATACTCTTCTGTGTTGGATTTCCAGGTTTCCCATTCATGCACCCCATGGTTTATGCTAACTGGAAGTTTACACAAGACCAGTTTGTTGAGGTCCCTTTTCCAGCACCCTGGAAGTTTCCCAGAGCAAGACTCACCTGGGTGGGAGGCAGACCCTCGTGCCTCCTTCTGGGATCTACTAGCTGCTCCGGGAAGGTGCCTTCCCATCCACCACCTTTGTCCTTCACCGCTTGCTGCTGCAGCTGCAAGATGCATTTCTTTGACTTTGTCACCTTGAACATTAACATAATGTTATATGTTATGTTGATGTTGTAAGAGCATGCTGGTGGGTTTTCACTTTCACCCGTTAGATGTAGGAGGCATCCAATACATTCATTCCTCCACCCAGAGAAAAGAAATGAGAAAAACCTGCCAGAGACTTCAGTAACATCAGGCACTTCACACACCACTGGAAGGCACAACTGGCCGTGGCGTTGTGCCCCAGAGCAGAGGGAGCATCCAGCTTCCCACACCCGAGGAAGCCGTACGCCCCACACTGGTCTGGGGAGCATTCCTCATCTGGAAGTCCTCCAATGATGGGGACCGGAGTGGTTTTGGTACCAGTACCAGTGCCTGCACTCTTGATACGTTAGTTTTAGTTCTTTTTCTCTCCACGTTACCCTGCAGTGTTCTCGGAAAGACTTCACGCTGTAACAGAGCTGAGACAGATCACTGGTCCTACCTGTATCTGTGCTCACTGAACATGAGATACCATCTCTGGTTTGCAATTAGAGTGCTGTAGTGGTCCTGTAAGCAGGAGCTTCTGGCATGCTGAACTACTGAAGCTTTTGTCAGCTTGGGATATTCAAAGGTGAGGTCCTACAAGAAAGCAACTGGATGAAAAAATACTCATGAAAGTCTCTTTCAACAGCCATAGGTAAAAATGACAAAGTAAAGTTGAAAGAAAAAATTACATACCTGCAGTATTTTTAACTTGCTGTTTGCTACATAAAGTAGATAAATTGTTAACGCACAAGGATTTTAAATATACTAACAACAATGCTTTGATCTGCAATTTTTTCTTTTCCCTATTCCTCCTAGTATTTGATGGTGGAAATAGAGGAGTTAATTGTGACTTGCCTGTAGATATCAGATCTATCAATATTTTTTGGGATGCCCATACTGGGGGCAGGGGGAAATGCTGTTTGTCCATTGTAAAGTCTGAGCTATATTCCCCATGCAAAAAATAATGGATCCATGGATCCAGAAGACTTTTACTCACACCAGGACCTTAAAAGAGCCAAATATATTGCCATCCTTATGAACATACTTTTTTCAAGCCAACCACATCTGCCCTCACTGTGCCTTTTAATGTTTGAGGCTCTGCATGGTGGCTCTAAATTACTTTTAAAATGTAATTTTCACATTCTTGTTTGTTGTACCTGATTTCTTAATACAATATAAAGTACTTACCAGAAACAATCCTTCTCTGTACGACAAAGGCACCAAAGTAAACATCCCTTGATTTATGCTTGGCAGCAGTTGAAGAAAACTCTTGTCGATATGGTATTTCTTTTGCTGCTGAAACAATTGGTTATTTAATAAATCTTAGGTGATTTTTCAGAAGTATGCAACTCCTGCAGTGTATTTTTTTCTAGCAGATTTTTCCATTTATGCTTTTACCTTCACCTTGGCTTTTTCCTTTACCAGAATGAATATGGAATTTTTCAATAATTCAGATGGTGGGAGCACTGGGTAGATCTGCATCCACCTTCAGTATGTACATCCTGAATGCCAGGTTGCTTAATGCAAATATTGGATCCAGATCTGGACCAGGCTATTACTCTGGGTAACCCTGCTCAGTACCCATTCTGCTCTCCATTTGTTAGTCATCCTTTGAGGATCTCAGATGGAAATATCCAGCTTTGCTACCTTTCAGTATTTTCCCACATCTGTGTTCTTTGTTGATGAGATTATATTTTTTTTTTTCCGTATGGGTAGTACCAAGAACTGTACGAATATCCCAGATGTAGGACACCTGCTGCTTCTCCCTTTCACCCATTACCTTGCTGTTAGAAGGAAATTAGTTTGCCAGGATTTGTTCTTGGTACAGGTGCTCCCTTGCCCCTTGAGACCTTCAAGCATCGAAGCGGCTTGATGATGGGAATGGCAGAGAGCTGCAGAGAGCTGACCAGTCAGTAATCCCTGCTCCTGCCCATCCACCTTTAAAAACATAAGCATACGTACCTGTTTGTTTCCTTCTTCCTGGTAGTTCTCCCTGAATTTTTGAAGAAGACCACTGATAGATCTGAGACAGCTTCAGCAGCATCTTTAGCCTGGGAAAAGCTCATCTGACCTGCCTGACTGGAAAGCCCCCAAGCTAACTGATGACCAGTTCACTTCTTCTTGCCTCATTTTACTGGTCAATGGTATTAGTTTTACGAGCCATTTGCTCACAGCCAACCTTTCCTTAAAGAAGACTGCTGCAAAAAGAGTCTTTCCAGAAGATTTTCCAGTTCAAGATAGGTCTTGAGTTTACAATAGCCTCCACCTTCCAGTTTTGCCTCCCCGTCGTGCAGCTTCCCTGCTCATTAGACATCATTGTCCCCTCTGGAGACCCCCACTCCTGCTCCCCCACTCCCCTTTGCTTTCCTGCAGATGCTGCTGTACTCTGCCCGAGTAGCAAAGCACTGGAGCAACAACATCTGTGTGCTCCTGTTTGCCCTATCCTGGTGTAGAAACCAGCGTGGAAGGAGGTTTGCGCGAGTTTGCCGTGTAGCCTGGAGGTGAGCTCACGTGCTCACTGTGCCTTGCGGCACAGGTTGGTGGGACAGCCAGCTGCAGAGGTGGCATGGGACATGTACCTTACCCTTCTTACTTCACCACGTCCAGAAATCTGGGGACTCCAAATGTGTCAAAATTGCAATTATTTTTTCCTTTAAGAATAATTATTCAAAAAATATTAAGAATAATCATTATTTAATAATAATAATAATAATAATGATAAAAATTTGCCCCAATCCAACACATCCTTAAAGAAATTTAAAATCTATGCGCAAATCTTCAGCCATTGCAAGCATTTGTGCCACACGCTACTGAAGACACACTGCTCCCACATTTTTACCTGACTGTAATCCACATCTCTGTTCAATCGCAAGCGCCTGCCATCACTCCACTGAGAAGAATCCTCAAAGAATTATCCATGTAAAGAAATCAACAAGCCATGAATTATTTTCAGGAAACGGCGACCTCTGTGATGGTGCTCTGCCAGCAGGGAAAGGCAAAGACTAAATGAATTGTGTCAAGAATTCTGTTTAAATTAGCGCGTCAGGTCCAAGTACAGCATTTTGTCTAGTGGTTTGGGGGTTGTGCCTCCTGAAGGAAACACGTAGGAGAGAAGGAGCCTACTGGAAGGAGTGGAAGGCGGCTGCCACGTTTCCCTCAGCAGCCCAGCGGCGAGGCAGGTAGGGGCAGTGGAGGCAGCGGAGGCAGTGGAGGCAGTGGAGGCAGGGGAGGATGGCTGAAGGGGTGGCGCTGGAGAAGGATGGCAGGAGCTGATTGCTCGGTGCCGGGCACGTGCAGGCTGTGGGGGAAAGCAGGGCTGGCCGCTGGGGCCACCACTTCCCCAGGGCAGCTGCCCTGCACCGTTAGTAAGCGTGCGGCACGTGAGATACAGCTGCAGCAGCAATGTGGCCAGTTAAGGAGAAAGCTCTCATCCAGCCCAGCCTCGCGACTGTGGGTTAGTGCTACTCCAACCTTGTGACTGTGGGTTAGTGCTACTCCAACCTCATGACTGTGAGTTAGTGCTACTCCCAGCTCATGACTGCAGGTTAGTGCTACTCCAACCTCATGACTGCGAGTTAGTGCTACTCCTAGCTCATGACTGCAGGTTAGTGCTACTCCCAGCTCATGACTGCAAGTTAGTGCTACTCCAACCTCGTGATTGCAGGTTAGTGCTACTCCCTGCTCATGACTGCAAGTTAGTGCTACTCCAGCCTCGTGATTGCAGGTTAGTGCTACTCCCTGCTCATGACTGCGAGTTAGTACTACTCCAACCTTGTGACTGTGGGTTAGTGCTACTCCAACCTCATGACTGTGAGTTAGTGCTACTCCAACCTTGTGACTGCGAGTTAGTACTACTCCAACCTCGTGACTGCAGGTTAGTGCTACTCCCAGCTTGTGACTGTGAGTTAGTGCTACCCCAGCAGCACGCAGCACTACAGCTGGGGGGATGCTTCATGCAACGTGAGCCAATTACACCGCGTAAACGCATGCGGTGCTGTGCTTGGACTGACAGCTCTGTTCCTCTTCACGTTAACGGGAACATGGAGCTTCTTCCCCACCGCTGTGTAAAAAGCACACCCTGTGAGACCCACAAGGCTCTTCCTCCCAGCTCTTCGGAGCCAGCTCTATGGGATTTCCCAGAGGTGTCTGGCACCAAACGGTTCAGCTGTATCTCCTTGGTCAAGCAGACAGCCGTGATTTATGTTTCAGACAAGGTGCAGCTGGCGGGTAACATCCTTCAGGAACCATCTCCAAGTGTTGTCATCATTCAGGGCCTGGGAGACGCAGCCTTCCCGGACCTCCCCACCTGGTTGCTATAGGGACATACAGCCAGGTAATGCTGAGGAGTGTATCCCCGCTCCTACCAGAGGCTCCGTCACAGGTCAGAACACCAATTCCTGAAACAAACGAACCACCATATAACTTGCCTTTTGAATAATGTGTCAATGGCAAGAGGAGCGGGTTCTCATCACTTTGCAATGCTTAAGCAGCTCCTGATATTCTATGTATTTGAGGAGCGGGGGAGAGCTGGCTTTTAGCTCTGTCGTATCAAGAATTCGGGTCTAAGCTTCATTCATTTTCCTCTTTGGAGGTTTCAGTCATGCTGGCTGGGCACTAAAAGCTCAGCACTTTGGACACCTAACAAAGTTGCCTCTTTTCCCAAAGTTTTTTTTTTTTAAGATGCTTTTATCAGTACAGATCAACAAAGAACTTCTGAACAACGACCATGCTCTCTCTCATTTGCTTATGTAGTGCACTTGATTTCCTAAATCTATGCATTGGGCTGTGTCATGAAAAAATGAGAAATACCTGAAATTCTGCTGTGATAAAAATGAAGCTGAAAAGAAACTTCATGCTTGAATTCCCTATGTAAAAACCCAAATGCCTGAGTTTTAATTTGAGCTTTTATTTCTGCACTAGAAAGGGGGAAAGACAGCACACCTCCACCTTTTTCCAAGGATGGTTTACTCCCAGCTGAGTGGGTTTAGCCCACAGCTCAGGGTTCAAATATCTACAATCTTGGAGGCTCATGAGATCAGGAAATCAGAAAGCTTATCAGTTATGGGCCATCCCTCAGTTTAATACAGGAAAAGGAAGCAAAGCATAGCAGGTGAGGTTTTGCAATTTAAAAACTAAAAAAGTCAATGCATGAGTTTTATATCCAACCATCACTATATCAAAGCCTCATCCACTCAAAATGCAAATTACACCAGTGGCCACATATGGCTAATGTGAATCAATCTTCCTATTCTACCCAATACAGCAGGATGACACATTGCAACCCTGTGAGCTGTGCTCCTGTATGGTCCAGCTGTGCCTGAAGCCAGCAGTTACACAGCACAGTTGTTCCTTGTAGTCCTGCTAAAACAAGGAATAATTCATGCCGGGGAGCGTGCGTTTGCTGGGCAGCTGCATTTCCCTGTGCACACATGTATGCAGATCACACCCACGTCCCCTGCGGTCAGGCTGCACCGCTGCCTCTCGAAGGAGATGGGGGACAACTTGCAGCTTGAAGCCTTCAGGAGCTGCAGACACTGGTGGGATCAGATTTTAGAGACGCCCGTACTAAGGGTTTCCAGGCAAGAACATCTTCCTCTAAACCAGAAATCAGCCCAGTGTTTTTAGTAACAGTCAGTGGGCAAGGTCAGAAAATGTAGGATTCCAATCCAACACAAAATTAAAAAAAAGAATAATAAAAAATAAACAAAATCATAGAATCCCTCAGAATCATTTAGGTCGGGAAAGACATTTAAGATTGTTGAATCCAACCATAAACCTAACGCTGCCAAGTCTACCACTAGGCTATGTCCCTAAGTGCCTAGGTAGATGCTAGGTGTCTAATTCCAACAGATTTTGATTACTCACAGCCTTTCATATCACTGGAAGTTCCAAGTCTGCTCCAAAGTACCTTCTGGCTGCGACCTGGAATGCTCCCTCATACACACTGTCATTTTATCTTAAAAATAGGTAGTTGAGCGACCATCTAGAAATCTGCCTAGCTTTTGTTTAGTTTTTTGCAGTCTTCCTTTATACAAAATACTTCACATTCTCATGCAGTAAACAGAAATATTTTGTCCTATTTGGTTAAAATACTGTGAAATACTATCACATACTCACCTTCAGTCTATTTTTTTAAACTGTTCCAAGGAGTAACAGGAATGAAATCTGAAAGACCTCCAAAACCAGGCATTAAGAAATATGCTTATCATGACACATCTTTACTGAAAAATTAAATTTTTATTGAGTGAAACAATTGCTTTTACATTAGCACTTCATTATTTCAGATAGGAATAGTTACACTTTTGCCATTTGCTACCATGTTATACTTTCGTGTCTGCAGGATTACATTGTATTTCATTGTTCTACTCCTGAAATAAAACAAAATAAAAAAAATCCCCACACTATGAGTTTTCTTCATAAAACTGAAAAAGACAACTACAGAAGGCAAGGTTACAGCAGTCAAACTCCTCTCATAAAACTCATGTTACATTTGGTAAGCCTCAAGCTGATCTGAAATTTAAACGCAGTGGACTGTAGGAGACAAAGTATAAAGCAAATCAGTATATGCTTATACCTTTTCTTTTTGCAGTCTGTTGGATCAAGAATTACACACGACAATGTGTTGATAATTTACTGGACTTTACACACATATTTTTCACATTCTACCTGTCTTCGTGCATTATTTCTACAATCTCCCATCTTGTCAAGTCACATCCAGCTGTTTGCCCTCTCCACCCAAGCCCTATTGTGTGATTAAGCCTCTTTTTTCTTTTCTTTTTTTTTTAAAAAAAAACAACACACCTTTTTTTTCCACACTTTCAGAACCTACGCGCGAACTTTCATTAACTACCTGCATGATTTATACAGCCTCATGACCTGGTTTTATTTCGCATGTTCCATTACCAAAACAATAAAAAAAGTCATCAGAGATTTGCAGCTGACCCTGGAAGTGCCACAAAATTCCTGAGTTTCAGCCTCAGAATTTTATTCTTTGCTGAGAGAAAATGAGCCCTATCTAGGTTTAATGCAATACTAATGGCTTTTTACAGTCACTCAGTTTTTCTAAGTAAAGCAGGAACAAAGATGGAACATTGATACAAAGAGCATCAATGGGAAGAAGTCCTGCAGGGGCTGCAAGGACAGCAAGCTGCTGAGCCCCCCACGGGAGCTGAAGGCAGGGACCCCTAACTTTTGCCCTAACTGGCAATATGAAGGACGAAATGTAAAGGGCTCACCCTCTAAACAGAATTATTATTATTATTATTATTATTATTATTATTATTATTTATTTTCTGCCAGTACCTCCTCTTCTTGGAATGAAGAATGGAGAACGTGAAAAAGGCCACAAGACTTGAGGAAATAAAAGATTAAGTAAAAAAAAAAAAAAGTATTCTTGCAATGAAAAGCTCTAGGCTGTATTTGGGGTGGTGGCATGGCAGCAAGCGGGTGAGGGAGGTGCACCACGACGCAGGGAGAGGGAAGGCATCTTACAGCACGTGCGGCTGAGTGGCTGCTCCAGTCACATGCTGAGCAGGGCTGAAAACTGCGTGGTCTGGGCCAAGACTGAACTAAATGTTCTCCGGGAATCTGCTGTCTCCTGCACCCATGCGAACCGGACAATTTAAGCAGACAGATTAGGCTGCACAGGATAAATAGATGACGGCAAGTTGGTCAGTGCACATGGGTTTGCCCTCCAGATAATAACGATCCAGAAACAAGTCAGGAACCAAATGATTTCACCAGCCGTGGGAGTACAGGTGTCTCATATGGTCACACAACTGATTAACAAATGACACTAATTAAAACCTATTCCTGAGTGCTTTGCCCACCCCAAAGCAAAAAAGAAGTAGCAGTAGAAAAGATTCAGGCAATTGCAATGGCTGGTGTTAAGCACGGAAAGCCTGCTGTCTAAGGAGAGATCAAGTTGACTAGGATCTTCAGCTTGGAGAAGAGGCAGCCAAGAAGTATGAGCGATGAAATCATGACATTAATATTTCTAGAGACAGATGAAGTTCTGAGGGGTGTGCAGGAAACAATGTGCAATCACACCTAGGAACTGCTCTTCCTATCAGAAAAAGTAGGGGACACGTAACTAGTATCTTAGGAGGTTTTAAGACGAAGCAGACCTTTTCCAAAAAGTATGTAATTAAATTATGGAACTCACTGCTGCGGGCTTTTATAGATGCCAAGACTATAAATGGGTTAAAAACAACATTTAAAGGAATTCACAGAAATCCATTAGCAAGAAGCAAACCCACAGATACAGACACGACCTCCATTCTCAGAGGTCTCCAAACTGCAGATTGCTAGAAATCAGGTATGTTGGAAGCTCACTGTCCACGTGGGCTGTTCACATTTTTTTTCACATGCATCTACCACCACTCTTAGCTTAGAGAGACCCTTCTTGAACCAGCAGACTGTCCACCAGACCCAGACTCAGCGTTCTCTTATAAAGCATCACACTGCCTTTTTAAGTATCTTTTAAATGCAAACCCATATGAAGTCCATCTGTCCGCCCAGGGTTTCCTTAACACTGCTCCTTCTTGTCATCTGAGATAGGCAGAGGATTATCTAATATGTTGTAATTAAATTGGCAACGCACTCTTTCTGTTGTCAAGACATGAGTCACTTTTTCATGCACAGATCTGATTCCAGCAACACAGTTGCAAAGGCATCTTTTCAAACTCTTCTCCTTAATGCTGGATTAAATTTTTCTTCTGAGCTAAGCTGTCAGCAAAAACTGCTCCGCAGTGAGTGGCAATCAATCCAGCCTTGTCTCTCAACAAGTTGAGTTGTGACACAGCACGGTTCTCACATAGAGGTTTGCTTATGAAAAGGACATTTAAATGCTTTTTAAAAGCGCACTTTTATTAAAATAATCCACTTTTAGAAAGAAAAGCTCTATCTAAAGAAGAAGGCTGTTTGCCTCAGCACCTCTTGAAATTTCAGTAATATTGCCCCGCACGCACTTGGGAAGATTTATTTCTTCAGTTTCACTTGACATTTTTCACTCCCTAATGCAGCAAGAAATGTCAGCCCGGACTTGCCAGGAAATACGTCTGCTGGTACACGGCACAGCATCTCAGTGAAGTATTAGCTGTTCAGCAGCTGGTTGCCTATCCCTTGCATTACTTGAACAACAAGGATTATGAATTATGCAGCTACAGTATGAAACAGATAAATATATGTTTTCTAGATTTTATAAAAGTTAAAAGAGTGGGTGGAGAATAAAGGGATTATCTTATGCAGAAGAAAAAACCTGGGATCAGTACATGAAAACCATTTCCTAACAAACATGCCTTTTAAATGGCTAAAAAGTCCCTTGCGGGAAAAGGTGGAGACCTCATCACTTGAGATATTTAAAACCAGACTAGACAAAGCATTTATCTCTGCAGGGGCAGTGGAAGTGAATAAAATGACTCCTTAAGCTTTTTTCTACCCATCTCTGATTTCTATGATTTAATATTTTTTTAAAGTTGTAAACCACATTTGTGTAACGCAAGAAAAGAGGCAGAAATGCAACAAAAGGTTTTTTAGTTGTAGCGTTGCCCAGCACAATGAAACTTGATTCAAAATGAAATTTATGCTAGCAATTCAGGCTGCAAGATGACTTCTCTTTGTTTAAGGTCTAGCACTGAAATCTTTGCTACTGCCACACACATCTCTAAAAAGATGATTTACCATCCCCAGATTGGGGATTTATTCTCTGTGCCAGAACTCTTTATAAACTGTGACAGTTCAACTTTTGACAAGGGGAGCTGATGCAAAAGGCAGAATGCTGCTTTGCAGAAAAGCTCGGAGTAGGGGGTTTGTGCCCAAGGTCTGGCAGACTTACACACTCCCTCAGGAATCTCCAGCACTAAATATTTCTGATGTCACTCAAAGGCTAACATCTAATCTGCTAGTATGAAAGCAGACTCTCAGAACAGCCTCTTTCCATTGCTTTGAATATCTTAAAATGATTTCAAAATTCTCAGTTACTCTTCTTCCCCACATTTTTATTTATTTATTTAAATCCCTGGAGGCAGTGTTCTATTTAAAATAACGTGCACTGTCTTGGTTTCGTAAAAATATGCAGAAGTCCAGAAAAAACCCAAACACCTGAGACACATTAGGATAGTTAAAATGAACCTGTTTAAGAGCAGAACACTGTGGACCTTTCACTACACCACGCAGGAAGACAAAATGATGACTTAACAACTGCTGTACAAGAAATTGAGATGTGCAACTGAAGTGAACTGTCACAGAAGTAATGCAGGGGAGGATGTCAAGTCCTGGTGGTCCTCAGGCTTAGGACAGCCTCTCACTAGTCCTGAACCAGCTAAGACAATGCAGGATGCAGCCACACGCTTTCCTTGCTTTGACATCAGAGCTATTTTAACAACCTGCTGCCATTTCCCCTCTGCGCCCTGCTCCCTCTTGCACCCTGGCTGCAATTTGCTATCTTTTCAGTATTAATATCTTGTGCTGGACTGAGCTGCAGGCTCGGTGTAGTAGAAAGGGTTATTTCATTTCCAAACACTGTTTAGCCACAGTTCAGTATAGCCTTGTCCCAGCAGAGGGGGAAGAAAAGTAACGGGGAAAAGTGAGTTGAATCTGCCCCTGGAACTGGTTACGATTAGGAAAAACAATGGTTCTGTACCCTAATAACAAGGACCTCTCTCAAACACGACATCATCCACCTTCCTGTGAACTTCCTCAGTTCCCTTTTCCCTGGTTGCAGTGATGTGTAGCCGTTCAGCTGGAAAGCTGTGTTTTCCTGTACTGGTCCATTCAGTGGTGTGCTGCTGGATTTATCTGTATCTTCAGGTAATGAAGTCCCTAAGGAAGTGACTATTCTTGGATATAGCATAAAAAATGCTGGCAACCCTGAAGTTTGCCAATAATGTTATCAGAACAAGAGTTGGCCTATTTTAAATGTTTTATGTTAGCATATACAGTTTTGCAGGCATATAATCAATAAAGTAGGACAAAGCTCACAACGCAGCTAAATGAAAGACACCAGCCCTTATTTTGGTCAATCCTGTTTGAAAGACTGTAGCTTTAAATAGTTAACATACTAGAAGAAATATGCCCCAATCTAAGCATCTCTTTCAATTATAGAGTTCAATACTTTGCCATTTGGGAAGTAAAAATACTCAACTGCAGTAGCAGTAGCAAATGCCTTTTAATTACCAAATGGATTTTAAACCCCAGAAGGGTTGGTATGAAAAACAAACTGTTTGCAGCAGCTCTACCCCGAACTCCTTATTTAAAACCCAGCCCCTTTGTGCCAGGCACAGACCCCCCACTCTGCTTTGCACAGCTCCTCACCCCCAGCCCCACGTCCTGAGTAGGAACCCACAGGCCCTACTTCCCATGTAACTCACTCACTGTTGACTGCTTTTAGAATCTGGGCTCTGGCCATGCTCGCGGAGCTTCATCCCTCACCCAGTCCCGTTCAGAGGATGGTCTGGCTCAGCACATCCCTCCCGTGCTGTGCCCGGGAACCACTGCAGCATCATCCTGCCCCAGCCCTCACGGGGTACCACTGTATCGTACTGTAAACAAGCAGCCGGTGAGGATACAGTCCACATCCATAGAATAAGCAGGAATTAAACAAAAAAAAAATATCATTTGGACTAAATTAATCCTGTCATAATGCATTTATAACGCTTTGTACCTGGTGGAGTCACATGTCTGGGCAAAGCGGGAATCAAATCCTACTGAAAGGGAGCTGCCTTGGTGTGCAGGCAGTGTTTTACAACCACAGGAGCCATTAGTCTCCAAGGAGAGAAAAAATCACAGAAAGAGAAGGAAACGCAGGCAGGCAAGCCTTGATTCTACCCCCATTTACATGGACTCCAGCAGAGTTATTCCACTGCAGAAGACATGAGAGTTTTCAGTTCTAAGTCTTAAGGATGGTGGAGAATAAAAATAACAAAAGAGAAATATCTGAAGAAGTTCTAGTCTCAGCCAAACACCAAATACCTTCTCCACAAAAAATTGAGATGTAGACCCCCTAGCAATTCTCAATGGCAGCATTACAAGTTATATAGGAATTTTATGAGACCAAAGCCGTAATACCGTGCTCTGGCTGAGTGGCAGAATAGCTATACAATCAATATGTTTTTGCACGCTCATATTTTTGAGTGGATTAGTATTGCAGCAGAGTCTAAAATAACAGCATAAATTTAATGGGCTGGCAGCCTTAAAAGCAGTTACGTATAGTTAACAGATGTATTTATTTGTGCTGTAATGTGTAACTGATCCCACCGTAATCCTGCTGAGATCAGGCTCTGTTTTAAAACAGTACAAAATACCTGATGCTGGAGCTAAGATAATCTTAATCACCTGAAAATCAAAAGGAAAAGACAACAGGTAGCACTGTAGACATGTTGTGCAGATGTAATACATATAGGTCACACATTTGCAAAACCTACTTCCTCTGTTAGCCCTTTATTAGAGACACTATATTCAGACAAATTGAACAAATCCTAAAACATATAAATCCCTAACACCACAAACACATCTTTTCCCAAAGTTATGAAGTACTATTAAACCACACATGTTTCTATTTTTCTTGCTTTTTGACATGATTGTTCTTGGATACTTAAAATTTATGAGTTCATAGATAAATCAAACCTTGCAGTATACCAGAACTGGAGATGATACCTCTTCTAACTATATGTGCTTTACCACAAACATTAAAAACAATTACTTAGGTATAGTAATTTCTAGGAATTCTGAAAATATTTTAGTTATAATTGTTACCATTACAGAAAAGTCTGAAACATTTCCTTTAGTCATTCAGTACATAGCTCCATAACTCCATACACTTGAAAGCTGTAATTTTGCTATAAGTTTTCTTCTTACATATGTGTCTATATGTACATACACACACATATATATGCGCTATTATTATAAAATGAGTGTCAAGAAAAGCAGGACCTTTACATTTCCACATTTTTTCCCTATGTTTGCAATAGGAACGAAACTGTAGATACCACCTGTGCCATCTGCAAAAATGGGATGAGCTTAACTTCAAATCCTCTTGACAGACACAACAACTGCTTATGTTCTGCTTTTCCCATCGGCATTTTCCATTCTTACCAGTCAGTTTGCTCTAAGAATATATTGCTAGGCCATACATTCAGGCTTCACGCAACAACCCCCTCTCCCTCTTACACTGCCTCGAAATTGCTAGATCTTGTGCCTCACCCAAAAAGCCACGCTTGCACTCCTCAACTCCTCCTTCTCAGTTTTTACCATGCTGTGCACAGAAAAATGAGTTTGCAACTGTGGTGTTGACCAGACCCAGTTACACACATAAACATGAAATATTTCTTACTTTTGTGCTCTTCCAGTAGTTCAAAAAGTAGCCTAAACCATGGAACATACAAGCTTGGAGGGCCTGATTCTGTTTGTGGAATGGTAAATCATCAGTAATTCCTCTGAACTCAACTAATCAAGACATGCTAATTGCCACACCTAGAGTGCCATCAACTCACAGTGGTGACAGAGGGAGTTCAGGGTATTAAACATTTTGAGGGACTATGCATTAAACAGAAATCTTCCCAAAGTCATAGTACCTCCTTACAATGATCATTCTGTGAACTCAGAAAGCAAAAGAAAACCCCAGTTAACTGTTTCAGATTTTTTCCAAAATTTGTATTAGTGATCAAATGTCCATTTCCTAATGGTTAGGAATACAAGTCTATCTTGATAGCTTAAGTCACATAAGCCAAATTCTCCAGTGTAGCTACCACAGAGTAGGTGTGCACACAGTTGGTCAGGCAATTTGTTAGGAGGACTAATGGGTTGGAAATGTGGTATGGTGGTGGAAATGCTGGGTGGGAGGGTAAGCATAACTGACCATAGCTAGAGAAGTCTGCAGAGCTCTGAACCCTCGGAGGGAAGCCTAAGGTGTATGCACACTGAAATGAGCACACCTAGAGAAGAGCAAACGTGTGGCTGCGTCCCTGGAATACTCATTAGCAGGAGTACTTCAGAGGGAGCCAATATATGACAAGTAAAGTGGGCTTCTGTTTGGGGAAAGTGTTTGGGGCAAGCGTTTTGGAGACATGTTTTTAGCACGGTGAAAAAAAGATTCCTCATGTCACAAAACGTAAAAAAATCTGTAACCATTGGCCTCCCACAAATGTTTTTGCTACAAGAACTGACAAAAGCAATGGTAGCTTGTCTTCTTATAATATTCACTAACAAAGTGATTTCAGTTGCTATAAATGATAATGCATGATAAATAACCGACAGCCCAAAGCATGAGATGCTCTGGATGAAGAGATGCTGTACTTTGACCTGGAAGGTGCCTGTTATACTCATTTCTTCCAGGGTGGACCCTGCAGCCTTGACTGACATGAAAAGCCAACAGAAAGCAAAGGGCTACTCATTCGAATAGTGGCAGCAGCAGCAGGCACCAAGTTTGGCAATTTTGCTTTATCTCTTTCTACAACTCAGACTTTTAAAATCTGCATGGAAATTTCATTCCCATTATTTAGCTTAAAAAAAAAGAGGGGTGGGGTGTGGGATCGAATCCGGTTGAAAAAAAGGACCATAGGGCCACTGCTTCTATTTAGGAGGATGAACAATAAGAATAAGAACACAAAGACAGGATAAATCAACTATGCTACACACGTGGCAATACATCTTATTTTACTGTATTTGTTATCAAGAAGACATGCAGTCTAGAACTTCATGGCAAACACACTGGCAAAAGCCATAAACCATGAGAATAACAAGGCTCGAAGGAACAAGGCTTACAAAGACAACCCCAAGGGTGACCTTCTTAGATACCAGTAAATAAATCCCTAAAGGCAAGGAACTAAAGTACAGCAACCCTAGCAACCACACTAGCACCCGAATTGAGGTCTGGAAGAGCAAAGATGTGCAGTTCCACACTGTCCAGTTGTGCGACACAGTTGCAACAGAGTCAAAACTCGTAGGCCTGTAAAATTCCACCACAGGGGTTGAGTTCAGCGTCTGTGGACTTTCTCTTTGTACTTCCATGATTGTTATAACCAGGCAATTAGAAGAGGTGTGAGAAGGGCTAACCAGAGATGCCAACCTTTTAGGAGTCAGCAACAGTTCTGTTGGGTTGTCTGGCAGGCACTTCTTTCCCTTTCCCCCACAAGCTAAATTCAGAAGGATGTTGTTGTCATCAGGAAGACTACTGACCTCCTCGTCTGGCAAGCACGTTTCAAACCTGCAGAATGGGCATACTATGACTCCTTGTGGGGAATCACCGAAGTCTATGATCTTGCAAAGGCATTTGGCACATACTCTGTGACAGCACTCCAGCACTTTTGGTTTTCTCTGCCGCAGGTTATAGCGGTTGTAGCAGATCTTGCACTCAAGCTCATCTGAGCTCTGGGTCTCCACAGACTCCTCTGGTAGTTGACTGGTCATTTCTTCTGGTGGTTTTTAGATTTGCAGAAAGAGGAGTCAAGGGATGAAGAGGTCACTCAGGCTTATTTTAGAACTTTTTCCTGATGATCGTATCACCCATTTCAAACAGGAAAAGAGGAGATGATGTTGCTGAAAAGCATCAGTAGACATCATCCATTTTCAGCTTCTGCTAGGGATTGTGTACTGCATGTCCTGTACTCTGAGCCAGGCATCCATCTGAAAAATATGACGTGGAATTTTTGTGGAGGGAAAGGGAAAGGGAAGGGGAAAGGGAAAGGGAAGGGGAAGGGGGAGAGAGAGGGGGAGAGGAGAGAATAAAAAGCTGCAGCAGGTGAAATATGCAAGTTCCACCTTTTACAAGCTTAGCTTCCTTTGCTAAAAATACCTCTAAGGTAGTTTTTATTCTGTGGCATATGGGGCCTATATAGCAATCATGCTGATAAAACTCAGTATCATGCTGCACACATTTATTTTAGACTTGTAATTTTGACTGGCTTAGCCTATGAAGTTCTCAGCAGAAGCTGCAATCTAATCACTGATCTGTGACCGTTTGTTTAAACCCTGGTTTTCTAAGGAAATGAGACCTGACCGCTGGAGCTTTTAGTTTTTCTTGGTAACTTGTGAACCTGCTGTCCAATTTCAAACAGATCGGTAGAGGGGCAGCAGTACTGAAGATAACCAAGTTTCTAAAAATGTAGTGAATGCTGGCAGTTGGGTAGAGGAGAGGGAGAGGTATTTATAATAACTACCATTTATCCTGGAGGTAAATGGGCAGCCAGCACACCACCAGCCTCTACTCTGAACACGCAGCATGCTGCCTGCTGCTCAGCCAGAGAGGAGAACAACCCAGGGGGAAGCTGGTGATACTCTGCGGAAATGAAGAGGTTTGGGGATGGAGCGGGTATGTACGAGGGTTGGGGTTATTGTAAAGAGCGACGTGGGGACCTAGGTCAAATTCATAGAAGATCAACCTTTATCAGTTTTGCTGCTTGTGGAACAGCTCATTTCTCTACCTCCACCCAGCTGCTGAACACAGATTACCAACGCAAGGGTTCTTTAGCTCACAACAAATGTCTCCTTGCATGCGTGGATGCTAGGGTGAAGGCTTACGTGTCTCTCAAGGGCATTCGCCAGATGCACTGGCTTTCCGGCGTTGCATGGCTGTGACAGCTGTTTCACACCTCAGCTAAGGAGAGGCCCACGACATGCCTGCACTGCTGCGCTCCCGTTCCGCGCCGCTCTTCTGCCACCAGACTCATCAGCCTCACTTAAACAAAAGCACTGTCGTGTTTTGTAACTGTGCGTTTTCACGACTTCAGGAAACAGACTGTGTATTATCAACAAAACATTAACCAGGACTATGTACTCTGGGGACCAATAATTACCAGCATTTACAAAACCAGCTCTATCTGCCAGAAGACAAGAACTTCTTCCAGATCCAGGCACATGCTTGCTCACTGAGATGGGTGCAGCATTGCATTTTGCAGGCTTTCAGACTCTTTCCTTCACTGCTCAAGTAGCAAGGAGCTTGTCACAGTCAAATGACGGGGGCCAGCACTTGTGTCCTGTTGCCTCTTGCATTATCAAGAAATATCAGGCACACAGAACATGGAAAAAGTGGCCTATTTCAACAAACCTGTTTCCTGACTGTTAGTTTTAGTAAATGTTTGATTCCTTTCCCTGTTCCTCGGGATTTTTTTACTCACTCCTAGCATTCAGATCTTTGTCCCTTTTTTGAGAACGAGGCAGGAGGTTCTCTCTTTTAAGCAACGTGTTCCTTCTGTCAATACATTTTACCAGCCAAACATGAGGTACAGTAAAGTCTCTTTCATGGGCCTCTTGTTCCTACTGTCCTTTAAGGATTTTCATTTTCTCTGTTAACTTCCTCACAATATAACTTCTTTAGGTAATGTAATTTCTAAGACTCAGCTCCTGGATTTTGAAACAAATATGTTATACTCAGAAAATACAGTAATGAAAAAAACATTACAACATAGTGAAGAACCCCCCATATTTCCCTAAGAATTTATAACAGACATAACCCCTCCACGTTCAATTTTCTTAACCTTTTTCCTGCCTCTTACAACTTATTTCTTTAGTGCTTTAAAAGTTTTCATCTCTGCCTTACTGTTGTTTTGATTATTTGTACTGTGACTATATTTGTCGTGTGTTCCATTAGGCAAGGCAAACACAAGAAGGTTGATCCATAATTTTCAGAGTGTACAAGCTAAACATCTTATAAGGTGACAAAAAGCAAATCTTTTATGGATCTTACATACAAACCCATACTCTATCCTTTGTTACACTGTGTGCTTCCTTATTCATTTCTACTATTATTTTTATTTCATTCCAAATATCATCTTCTACATGACTTTTAGGCATATATAAATGTCATGAAATGCTAACTTTCCAAAGGATGACGAAACCACAAAATGGACCTCAAAAAGTGAAATGCCAGCCTACAGGAAGGCAAAGCACCGCTAAAAAGTTAAGCAGCCAAATAAAACAAGCGATGGCTTTGAACTTTTACATCTTGAGTTATCATTCATCTTTTGTACCTGAGGTGAATGAGGATTACTAATATGCTTGTGCTTCACAGCTAAGGCTGGCAAATGTCGTCCTATGACATAACACTGTATTTCTGATTAACCACAAATCTTTCAGAAAATGCATCTGCTTTTCATGGAAAATTGTGACCTTTCTCTGAAAACTTTCAACTAGAAAATCTTTGTATTTTAGTGTTTACCTTTCTAATGAATATTTCCAGGTTTTCACAAAAACTAGCCCACTTTCCAGCCAATTCTGTTGAGACATGGATCACTTCTGCCTGACTCAATTCTCAAATGGAGAGTGTTTTCCTGACTCTATCCCCTTTAAGTGGCCAAATTTAGCGTTAATACAAGGAGTAACAAGTCCCTAGGACTAGCAATGTCCCAGTTGCTAAACTGGGACCATTAACTTAATTTCCTGAACACAATGATCCTCCTATTGTAGTTTCCACCATAAGCTATATTACAAATTATTTTTGAACATTTTTTTTAACATACTGAACAAGAAAGGGCTACTTCCATCATCTTGCTGTCTTCAGAGTCTCTTCACAGCATAGCCATCAGTAATAAAACATCATTGGTTTTTGTTTGGCTAAGTTTAGATGTTGAATTGCTCCTTACGTGTTCTAGTGTGATTACTGCTTACTACTATTCTTCATTATACATGTTTTTCTTTGGAAATTAAAATTTAATCACTAATTCCTATTAATGCTATTCATACAATTTTTACCTTCTCAGCTCTACGGTGGTTTTAGATGCTTCCTCTGTCTTTTTTGCTTTCCTGATTTCTTACGGAATTTTCTATTTTTCCTTCTCAATACCCACTTCCCTGATAATTTTTTCTCTGCTGAGAACTGGCACCTTTTTGAAATTAATTAATGCTGCCCTGCTATTATATATACAACATAACGCTAACGAGTTCTCTCATCAGAGACTTACTAAAAATATAAGAAAACTGAGCATCTTAAAGAAATTTGACTTCAAATCACCCCTTTTTCTTGAGAAAATGAGACACCTCCTGAGAAACATGGCCAGCTACTCCTTCAAGCAACTTATACTCTATTCCAAAGATTTTCTAGCTCACCTTTTGCATGTCTCCCAGGTATTTACTGTAAGCAGGCAGAATAAGGAATTAAAGCAGGGAATAAATTAACTGCCGCCCCTCTGAATCCCCCCCAAAAAAGGTGGCAACTCACATACTGCTGCTTGCTGTGTGTGGAAAGCAAGAGAAGCTGCAATATTATGCAGAAATAGAGGACTGCGTGTGTTGGTTTTTGCCCTCCTCTTCTCTTTGAGCCACTTTTTTTGATGCCACGAAAAGATATGTCCCTATTATATGCTCCAACACTTCATTAGTATCTGGGCTTTTTTAAATATTGGGCTGGAATCTGCATATTCTTTCTGACCTTGACATCCAGAGGGCAGTCAAGTAAAAACTCCTGAGTGCAAATCCTATGATGAGTCTAACCTCTTTGGCTTCAAGCGCAAAACTGCTATTGACTTGCGAGCAAAGTGAGGTCTCATGTCTATTTAAAGCACTGCATTTATTTTTATTAATTCTGATATTTTTCATTACTTTAAACTACTCCTTATGTCCAGTTTTCCACTTGAGCTTATTTATTTTTAGACTGAGGTGTCTTACCTGTTTGATACCAACAGACACAAGTTGCAACTAGAGTAATTGCAATTAGCTATTAGGAAAAAAAAGACATTTCACAAGATGTTCACACACTGGAACAGGTGCTGAGAGAGGTGGAAATGAAACCTCCAGCCTTGCAGATATTGAAAACTTGACTGGATACAACCCAGCTCAGGCCAGTCTACCTTGGAATTTGGCCTTGCTTTAAGCAAAGGGGACTGGACCCTTGCTGGAGATTCCTTCCAGCCCAAATTATTCTCCGATTCTATGTTTCAGTACCCTGAAGTCACTTTATGTGGTCTGTCTGGGAAGCTTTGTTCCTTGTTGAGTAAGGAATCAGGCTGACAGTTACATACATAGCTAAACATCTCTCCTAAATAATAATTCTTTCATTTCATATACTAAGTCCTTTTTACAGGAAAACCTAGACTCCTTCTGCTATTCTGTCTTCCACAGAACCTATCTGATGGGATCAACACAATCCAATGGCAGAACTTTTCATTCCTGTGTGTATTGACGTAGCACAGTGTGGCTTTCTGAACAAAATGTAAACTAGACACGTACAATGCCAACAGCATCCACTGCAGCTGATCCAAGCGCAAGTACATCTGTTACACTACGACAAGCACTTGTCTTCTGTAAGAGTTCCGTCTAAGCACTGCGGGAGTGAATCCATCATTCCTGTTCACGTCATGTTCCTGCTGCTGCTTGAGTTCTGACTCCCCCTCTTTCCTTTCCTAGTGCCACCTGTCCTGTGCCTTGCAGACCCCTCTACCTGACCCTTTTACTAGAAAGGGAGAAAAGGTGAAGACAAGAGAGGCATCTTCTGGATGGCAGAAGATTGCTAGTGGTCCCCGCAGCGCTCCAGCTGACTGCTGGAGGGCATTCCCAGAAGCAGGGGGAATAACCCCCCTTGGGAGCAAGAGGAGGCCACCCACAGAACCAGACTGAGTAAGTAATAGCAAGCTCTCATGGGTGACCCCAGGCACGGCTGGACAGAGTGCAATGGACTACACCAGCCTGAATAGGTCACCCTTCATTGATCAGTTCTCTACTCATCATGGCTGGGTTGCAGGCTGCAACCCAGCCATGATGAGTAGAAAGGTGAATGGGTTGGCCAACATGTTATGGCCCCTCTTTGCACCCATCTATCAAACGCTGTGTAGACAAAGTGCTCTTATGAGAGGCCAGAAGCAATTAGTTGTAGATGAAACTCTCAATATTGGAGTTCAGTCATGCTGACAAAGCAAAGTAGATGGGAAATTTGTGCTTCTCCTTCCTAATGAAAGTTCATCCTTGGCCAGTTTATCAAACCAACCTTTTATCATTCATCTCTCACACTTTTTCCTGTGAAGGGAATTTGCCAATATTTCACATATAAGCTAAAGTGAATGTGAGGTCAGTAATTAACTTCCATATGATAGCAACCACAGAACTACTCAACATGTGATTATTTTCAAAGGTTTTTATTCTCTAAATGTAAGCCAAGTGAATTTAGAGAATAACTAAAAAGGAAAAAAAATTAGAGAGATAAATAAATAGAGAGAAACTTACTTTCCTAGATAAAGTGGCAAAAATTCACTTGCAGGGAACACAAGAAATACCTATTCTCCTCACAGGCATAAACTGGTGGAAAGGAGGGAAACAGAATTAGTAGAGCAGAAATACAGCTGGGAGACGTTTCAGTCTGTTTTCACCGAAGGAGAGGAAGTAGTCCAACTTCTTTAGTTTGGATAGAAATACCCATATGTTAAATACCCATATGCTTACCCATACGTAAGTGGGTAAATCCCATTTACTAAAGTGATTTCTGTAAAATAATCCAGAGTTATCTTTACAGATCTGTTGTTGATTTTAAGACTCTCTCAATATTATGTGCCAAACACTCTGAAGTGCTATCTCTTCTAGCAACCACATTCACAAATGTTAGCAATTCACTCAACAAAACCCCCACAAAAACCCCACCCAAAAGCGAAGCAGCTGAAAAGATAAATTGTGCTTTGAAAGAAGAGGTTTCAAAACATAGCGAAATACTTTCCTTCATAAATCTCATAGAAGCTCTTTGATCACTTCTACTTTTCCAAACAAACTGCAGTGTCTTCTCCAGCACAGACCAGAAAGCAACCATCTCCTGTGGACCACTGCATTCCCATCTGAGCAGCTTTGCTGCATTCTGACTCAGCAGGAAATGACCATCGCACTAGATTTTTCCAGCTTGGGCTAAGCACAATGCAAAAAACCCGCCAAACCCCCAAACTGTTTCACTAATCTGACATTTGAATAGACTACGTTCAAAGTGCCAGCAGCTATCACATGTTCAACCTGTTTCATGCCACATTTCTGCTAACATTGGATGGGTTTTAACAGCGGACATTTCCCTGTCAACTCTAATCAATGCGAGACTTTGCACAAGAGTTACAGAATGTGACATACTGATCCGTGCTTGGTTTACGGTTGGTTGTATAAACCGCTATCAAAAATGCCTCCATTCTTTTCACAAAAATGTAGTTTTCAATGGGATAGGTAATAAGGTGATTTCTTAAATAACTGCGCATAGAAGAGAAACTCTGCAACATACACATCAAACATTTGTCTATTACTGCTTTGCAAGGGACTAATACAAAACAGAAGTATTTTTATCAGAAGGTATTGTTACAGTATTTAGAGCCCTTGACTGATCTATTTCAGTCCTCTACAATGACATCACAAAACACAGAAAAGCATAGTTTTTCATATTCAAAGAGGAGCTCATGAGTCTCTGATCATTTAGTATGAGAAGTCATGTAACATCAACGTGCCATCTTATATTAAAAAAAATTAACAGTTAATGTTCTTTTTTATTATTATTTCCTCCCCCTAGTAAGTAAGCAGGGATATTCTCCTTTAACCCAGGGTTCACTTTACTCAATATTGTAACTCTGGCTCTTAGGGTACTTTTCACATCCTTCGCACATGCATATTCAGTATCACCAGACTCCATCTCCTCTTAAAACAGTATCATTTGCAATACTTTTTTGTTAGTACAGTAACTCACATTGTGTGTCTGGAAGTAGTGGAAAATGGTATGAATAAACAGCGCATGCCTTACTGAAACCCTACCATCCTCAATAACTTTCTTTGTAGCTAGAGGCTACTACAATATTGATACGAATCTTAAAACTGACCATGATGTAGAGAAAAAAGTTGTGTTAGGCTTGTAGACAGAAGCAAAATCTCTTCCAATATTTCTTAAGGTGGATTTTCCCCTCATATATAATTCATAAGCTATTTATAGAGCAATATGCTGAATGACTGCTTAATGTGACATATGGTTGTGAGTTGCTTTGTAGCTGTTTTAAGAATAATACTAATAAAGGACAAAGGATCTGATCTCTTAGTACCTGTCTTGAATTAAACAGACTATTAATTACACTAAATCAATAAGTAAAAAGAGATGGCTTGAAATTTGTATCTAATATGGTAACATTTGATTTTGGAAATATGCTAGTTAAACAGAATTTGTTCCTTTTAAAATTATTTTTGTTTCACAATCGGCTTACTTGGGCTGTTTTAGCATTTTCTCTTGCACTGTTTTCTCACTACCAATGGCTTTTCCCTTATGAGTCTGAAACAAAGATAAGATCTACTCTAATAAGAATATATTTCACAACAGAACTCGCGACTTTACTATTATTTTAGAGAAAGGTTAGACAGTCTCCTCTTTGGTAGCAAGTGTGGGTTTTGGCAGCTTTCTCAAGTAAGACCAGGTTCTGCTTTAGTGCTTGTGTCCTTTAAAAGCTCTTCAAAGAATTTAACACACTGTAGGACAGGACTTGAAAAGATTCAAAATGATAAACAAGTAAAAAGCTTCCCAGTGTTTCTTAAGATAGACAAAACTGTGTAAAGATATAACCTATAGGTACATGTAGCATTTATCTTTAAATTAGGCATTATGAAAGGCCGGTATGGTTTTGTATTAGGTTTCAGAATACATGAAGATAACACCATAGAAGTCTACCTCTTTGTTTTGCTCACAATTGTATGCTTGAATATAAGTAATTAAAATAAAACCAGAAATACAAGCAACTAACTTTCTTTTTCAGTAAAAATGACTGTTGTTCTAGAGGATATTAAGTGACATACACAAAATATAAGATCCCTAAAATGTGACAGAATTATTTTTCTTTGGACATGTTTTCTGTGTTATACAATTTGGGAGGGACCAGGTGAGACAAGATTACAGAAAATTAATCTTTATTACATCATTCAGTGAGAAATTCCTCTTCACACAGGGGAATAATTTTAATGCATTATAATAAGTTCCAATTAACCTTCAAAATAAGATTTAAACAGAAAGTGTTACATTACCTTTGTCCTAACGGAGCCGAAAGCAACCCCAGAACAAACTAGAAATGAAGCTGTACTTCTTGCTTTTTCTATTGTCATTAAGAGCAATCCACCCAATACTTAAGTATATTTAACTTGGTTCATTCTGTTTCAGACATTTTTGAGGGCTTGTATAAAGATTTTACTGTATTGTCTCTTTTATCTCAACAGGTTAGTGCAAACAGAAAATAAAAAGGGTGGAGGATTATACAGGATAATGAAGCATATGCACTGTTTACATAGGTTTGGTAACAAGGTTTTCTGCTTGTTAAACTGCTCAGAATTTGCATGTTATCATGTGCGGAAAGGAAAATAGTAAAACGCAACTGCAATTACTTCAGTCACAGAATGTTTGAAAACTGTATGTCAAAATAATACAAATCCAATACAGATTTCCACTTACAAACAACTTTTCCAGACCTGGTCTTCCACCAGTTTATAATTTTTGAAAAGCTGGCATCTGCAATCTAATCTAGCTGATGTTGCAGAGGGTCCCAATAGCTTGAAAAGGGAGGGGTCTGAGTAAACAATACTTTAACCTGGATATATTAAACTGTAATTTTAGTGTTTAATTTGGTTCACTTAAAGCACACATCTAAAATAGTTAGTGGTGGGATCAAAATTATTTTTATTTTGGCAACATAGCTAATAGCTGGCATACATCCCCTCCTCACCTGACATCTTATGTGTGACTAGAATTGCAATGATGTAACGAAGAAAAATTTTGTTTAAAAAGCCCACTGATGTATTTAAAACAGTAAACACCCCCCCACTCCCCCAGTGTTATGAAAAGTGTATCAGTGGATCTTGTTGACATGCACTAAAGCTAAGTTGTATGTCTTCAACTGCATTCAGGGGAATGACCCCAACAGACGAGTGTCAATGAGGAGACATTAACTTTGACTGTAACATGTCCTGCTCTCTTACAAAACATTTGCAAGAAAAAGTCCATTTGGCCTGATTTATACACATGGGAAATAATTTTAGAAACGTACAAAAATTGCTTTTAAATGCATTTTTTTTCCAAGGACATGTTACTATTACTCTGCACCAAACAGCCTTATTTTTAACTAACTTTCAGAAGTCTTTTTCTTTGGCAATGAAAGTTCCCTCAAATAATAAAAAAGAAAAATACTTGTTAGGCCTTTATACTAACTATAAGCAAGTTACAATCTATGACCTCTATGGGCTTGAGCAGATACTGAAGAAAATTACCTGTTAGTTTTTATTTTTTTTATTTGAGTGCTTCTGCTCTCAATGAAAATTGAACCAGCATCATTTTCATGCTGGTTGATGCTGAAAATGAACCAGCATCACAGCAACTCTACAAGAAGCATCACAGAAACTCTGCTTCCATCTAGCAGGGCTTCACGGTTGCACGGCTGCTGCATGCAAGCCAACTACAAAAATACAAAGACCAGTTACTGCATGCACACTCACCACTCTGGAGGTAGGTACGTGAAACAAAATTCCATATATTTAACAAGTGGATGAAAGGAGTTAAGTTAATTTGTGTCAAATTATATGCACAGCTTTTATTTTATGGCATTAAGGAACATAGGAACCCCCTCAAACAGGAGCAGCTTTATTAGTCTGGAGGCGTGTGCTGGTTCTGGCTGGGGTAATTTTCTTCATGGTCACTAGTATGGGGCTGTGCTTTGGGTTTGTGCTGAAAACAGTGTTGATAACACAGGGGTGTTGTAGTTACTGCTGATCCTGCTCCTCACCCACCCCACCAGCGAGTAGGCTGGGAGAGCACAAGATGCTGGAAGGGGACACGGCTGGCACAGCTGACACCACCGGACAAAAGGGATATCCCATGTTATATGATGTCATGCTCAGCATATAAAGCTGGGGGAAGAAGGAAGGGGTGACGTTTGGAGTGATGGCATTTGTCTTCCCAAGTCCCCGTTACGCGTGATAGAGCCCTGCTGCCCTGCGGATGGCTGAGCACCTGCCCGCCCATGGGAAGCACTGAATTAATTCCTTGCTTTGCTTTGCTTGCGTGCGCAGCTTTTGCTTTACTTGTTAAACTGTCCTTGTCTCAACCCATGAGCTGTCTCACTTTTACCCTTCCGATTCTCTCCCCATCCCACTGTGGGGGGAATGAGCAAGCGGCTGCATGGGGCCTAGTTGCTGGCCAGGGTTAAACCACAACAAGGTGTCTCGGTAACTAGTGTGAGTGATCTGGCACTGTCAGGGCTCCATGAAGTACACCACTAGTCCCAGGATCACTGGAGTGTTCTGCTGGTGAAATTTACTGAACTCAGATTAATGCTTATAAAGGACTTAAACTTCAGGGAGACTGATAGGAAATTGCTCTGCTTTTAACACGTTATTTAGCAGTGAAATGTGGTATTTTTTACCCATCATGAACTGTCAGTGGAAGAGTTTAAGTGCTACTGGATGGAGTACTTCAAGCAAAGGACAGAATCCTCATGGTCTGAGACTCTATATACAGCAATAACACAGAAACTACTACACTCTGTAAGGAACCACTGGTATGACTGCTTTCCCAAGAGAAATCCTCTCCATTGCTAGTCTCAATGTCTGCTTGAGAGTTAGCTTTGAAGAGGTAGCCCTCGCCAGACCTCAGACTTTGGGTCAAATTTTCCTCAGTGGGCAAAAGAAAAATTGGTTGTACTTACTATGAATATATCATCCCATCCTACACTATTGCTAAAGTACAGCGGAATCTGCTGAGGATGAACTGAAATATGACATTCTCTGGGTATTTCTGAAGGCACCATGGTCACCAGGGGTTGCCCTGAGGCTAGGGCTACTTCTAGGAGCGCGTTTAGGCCTGGAGTGCCCTTTGGACTGGATAAGAGAGGCAGAAGGAAGCAGTTTGTCCATAGCACATATCAAAAATACAGTTAAGAATGCAGCATAACTCCCTCACATGTGTTTCTGATAGAAATATGCCGCCACAATGGCAGCTAATCCGGTCAAGTCTAAAACTGATCAATACAAACCTGCAAAGCAGTTGGAAAATATGTTTCAGCAAGGGTTCGCCTAACTCTATTTTGGGACAAGGACAACCTGGACTCTCCAAACTTTCCATCATCCCGAAGAGTTACACTGGTCAAGTCTCACAAACTCAGTGGAGGGTATGAAATTGTCCTTGCTTTGAGCAGAGCTACAGCATTTTGATGTCATTTATAAATACAATAGTTGAAAGATTAAACTAAATCAAAATGTTTGAAGTGTGCTCGTTGCACATATTTAAAATACGAAATCCAGGAGAGGAAAGCACCGCTTCAGAAATTTTGGAAGTAATCAAGACATGTTCAGAAACACAGCTTGTATATTAAACTAATTAGAAACAAAGGGACAAACAACCACTACAGAAGAGATAGCAAGAACACAAAATGGAATTCTAAAGGTTTAAAAAGCAATACAGTCCACAGAGAGTCATTACACTTGCCTATTTACCTGGTTTAGTGTAAGTTAATAACTGAGACCAGGTATTAGTATTTTCTTAACTGGCAATAATGAATGGGGATTTTAGTTTTTGCAACGTGTAGTACAAGGCTAGAAAAACTAGAAAATAGAGCCCTAACAAGTTCTGAATGTTCACTTAACGTAATATAAATCCCAACATCACACAGCAGCTTTTCAGTGAGTATTCCCAAGGATATCAGGTTTTCCATACAGTATCACAAATGAGCAGCTTGGCTG